>NC_068290.1:7317562-8012562 GCF_025860055.1 Xyrauchen texanus | reverse complement strand
TTAAAATCATTAATAATAATTTTGTTTTGCTTTTTTGCACATCATTCAAAAAAAATTACATCTATTTTTCACTCTGGAGAGGAAATTGTAAATAAAACTGATAGTTGCAAGGATTCATATTCTTAAAATCCAATAACAATTGATTGTGATTGGCCCATTCTTAACAGCGCTGCCAAAAGTAACAGGTGTCATGTGACTATGCGCTGCCTGCTTCAGCAGTGGTCTAGTGGTCTGTCGTCCTGTCTTTCTGAAAATAAATAAATACATTTAATTTATTAAATGATTTAAGCAACGTATTTTAATATTTTTTTTTTTACTTTTTAAGCACCTCTTGATAAAAATGGCTATTTTCAAGGGTTTTCAGGACTTAAATTTGAAAAAGCCAAATTCCGATCAGCTATCGGCACTGATTAATCTGTAAAACCGATATATCTGTTTACCTCTAACTGCATGTAACGCATGGTCTAACTGTTTGTCTGTTTTGGTGTATTTCTCACCCAAAGCTATCATACTGATTTAGAAGACGTGGAATATACCACTTGAATCATATGGATTACTTTTATGCTACATTTATAAGCTTTTTAGAGCTTGAAAGTTTTAAACCCCATTGATTTGCATTGTATGGAAAAAATATATCTCATACATTCTTCAAAATATCTTTGTTAGTGTTCCTCAAAAGAGAGAAAGTCATATGGGTTTGGAACGGCATGAGGGTGAGTAAATGACGAAAGAACTATTCCTTTAATACCAGCAGTAAACTAATGATGAAGGTTTCAATTTACAGCAACTCATTGATCCAGGCAGCACTCCAGCTGTGAATGTGATTGTAAAGGTTGGATCTGCAGAGCGGTAGTATTCACAGAGCCAGGTTTTACCCCTTCTCATAGTTATACCAGTACATAGCTGGGGAGAAAGACCAAACATATACGTCCAATTAGAAAAGAGGAAACAGCATATAATGTATGTTCAGATACCGCGTGATGGTAGAAATGTGTCACGGTAGAGATTTCGCTGTACTATTTATCCTGCACGGTTATGCGACCATTCAGAGGGAGGCATGTCCCAGTTACATCAAGACAAAAAAAAAGTAACCTGACAAGGGGACATCTCGGAGGAGTGTGGGACCCCAGCCTCTCCACAGAGACTGCCAGCCTTTGCTGTGCACTGAAGACCAGATCAAAGTGCTCAGCTGTCGGTATGACTGTTTCTCAGACTGAAGCTAAGTGAGGATCAACTCCAAGGGGCTGATTACTCTGGCAGAGCGCACTGATACACACACATGCACACACACAGAGAAAACTAATGTGAAGACAAGAACACTGATACATTAGGTCAACATGTGGAAAACAGGTCAAACATTTTATCAGAAGGGTTAAAGGCTACCTCTCGTGATAGCACCGGCTAATAGCAGCGCCAAGTCTGATCTGTCTTCCATCCTCACCTTCAGAGTAGTAAGTACCCAACTGATCATAACTTTTGAAATATATCACGGTCGCAGGCACCGCCATCACTCTGCAAAGAAAAAATTGTTTGTCATTCTGCATTCAAAGGTCACTTGTGTTCAGACAGCACTGTGTAGCAGTGCAGAAATGTGGCTGAACACTCACAGTGTTGGAGGAAGGCCGCTCCACAGAGACCTGACTCCCTCCCGACTTATAATCTTAATGACGGCATCCTGGAAAACAAATGACAAAAAACAGGAGCTCACTAAAAATGTTTAGTTATTTATTTAAAGTCTCCAGTCAAGGTTTTGTAATACTAAATACTAATTATTTAATTTCATGTTTTAGAATAAGTCATATACATTTTGGAATAACAAAAATGCAACTATGGGAATTAAAAAAAGAATAATTATAACAATAAAAACTGTTATATTTTAGCATCTTTAAAGCCATCCTTTGCAGAAATGTACTCAACCAATTTTCTTAACCAACTTCTTGATGTATCACCCTGACATGCTTTTTAAACAATATTGAAGGAGTTCCTATATATGCAGGGCACTGATAGGATGTTTTTTCATCCATTTCAAAAACATTTTTTTTTTTTAGATTTAATTTAAAATATAAAAATTAAGAGAGCATCTTGTGAAAGTGCTTTAATGAAAGAAAACCGGTCTTTTTGTACAAAATGTGTTAGCACAGTTAATGTCACAAATTAGCTTATTTGATTACTGATCACGAAATTGTGTGGAATCTTAAATACTATGTAATACATTTTTCAAAATCAGGCAGAGAGGTAATTACCAGCATGTAAACAACAGCGAGAGCGGAGCAGGCTATTTTATTTATATGAAGTTTTTCGAACCTGACCTGAATTCCAATCTATATATTGCTGTAATCCTTCCTCATGATCACGCAGCATGTTTTCATCAGCTGAATGGGAGGGTAAACACTATTAAAGTGTGACGAGACTCGTGCAGCACGTGGAATCCATTCACCCTTCAAAGCCGATCAACAAGCCCTTTTTTGTGAATCGCACCTGCAAAATCCCAAAATTTCATGTCTACGTTTAATTGATATTTTGAATAGACTCTGTGGGTTTGTGGGTTTACGTTTTCTCTTTTAATCATTTAATGTAATTTTGATTGTGACCATGGTTTAAGGAGTGTGTAACTGTATGGGAAATGTCAAGATTAATAGTGTTGCTTTACTTATTACATCACGTGTTGTTCTGAAAGCAAAAAGAACAAATGAAACACAGAATGTAGGCTGTCATCCACGCAGCCTGACTGAAGCAAAGCGGGCGCGTTTACTCACGCGATTAACCGAAAGTGAAGCGCTGCCGGCTCATGTTCATGAATGGCTTGCACATGCTCCAGGAGTCTGTTGGGCATACTGGAGTCTCGTCACAATTTAACTTTTGGTTTAGCTTCCCATTGAACTCATGAAAACATGCTGCGTGACCATGAGGAAGGATTACATCAAGATGTAGATAGCAGGTGTGGAATTGATATAAATAATTGCATATACAGAAACAATTGACTTCAAAACAGACAATATCTCATATTTACCTTTGGGAAAAGGATTCTTCTGCACCTGCAGTCTGATCTTCACAACATCCAGACTGCGAATATGAACACAAATAAAACATAATTTGGTAATAAAAATTTAACAGTAACATAAATTGCACAACGTACAGTGTCAAAACTTTTGTGTCAAACGGTTTCAAGTCATTTTGCATTAAACAAAAACATCTGCCAAATGAATACATGCAAAACCCTGAAAGTTTGATTAATATGCTATTTAATGAATTCTTGTTTCTCAACTTTTTTATTTTTGATTCCCATAAAACACTCATACTGCTAAAATGTATACTTTGAATTCATACCAAGTCAATTTGGATAAAAGCATCTCCAAAATGCGTAAATGTGATGTAAACTGAACTGTCAAGCAATGTAATTTTATGCCATTGTGCATGTTTCTGTTATAATATATCCAGCCTCCATTAATAGATTAATGGGCACCTTGGCATTGCCATTTGTTCAAAATCTAAATAAAATGTATGTTTCAGCACAACAAGCCCTTTCTAATCTGACCAAGACAACCTAAGCAACAGTCTCTTACCGAACAGTGATGTAATAATTGCCCTAGAACAGGACGCCACCATCTGCTGGAAAGGTGTAATGCCATCCGTGAGTACTGTAGGACCTTTTGGAGATGTCATCTCAAAGCCTGTAATGTAGAGAAAGTTCAGATGACTAAATTCTGGATTTTTCTTTTAACCACCATATTTATTTAGTGAGTGACAGTCATGTGCCAACAATTGACATTACTGAATTGATTCACTTGCCTTTAACTTTGCTTCTTGAGATTCATGTTCCTTATAGATCACAGAAACACAACACGCGATTGCATTGACTTTCGCCAGCTAATCATCTACAACCGGTCAACTGTATTCATGTAGAGTTTTTAAATAATGTCAACATGGTATACAAGCTAAACCCGACAAAACAAACCAATGCCATTTGGTATCGGTTATTTAATCCAAAGATATCGACGAATTCATATGATTCTGCTGGAGGTTCACGCGCTTACAAAACATGACGTGTTTATTGAGAAGTGTATTTCAGACCAGCAGATTCACTTTTTTTTTGGTTAATGCCAACGGCATAAATTTAGCCAAAGGTGTGTATTTTTATATATATATATATATATATATATATATATATATATATATATATATATATATATATATATATATATATATATATATATATATATATATATAACTTTGATATTTCAACCTCAGTTCCTATAATACATCTATGTAATACATCACTGTGTACACAAAATAGTTACACCTAGGATCTTAAGGACAATCAATTTTTGATCCCAGTGCCATTAAAGCATAAAATCATTAATTCTGTGATATTATGCTTTCATTCCGGAGCCCTGGCTTCAAAATTTTGATTTTTAATATTTTCCATCAGATGGCGCCATTTTTCTCAATTTTAGCCTTTGGAGCAAATACATGATTTTTTCAGGCCAACTGATAAAATGATGCAGCTAAAATTGTGTGGGTGTGTTTGTATGGATGTCAGATGAGAGAGAGAGAGAGAGAGAGAGAGAGAGAGAGAGAGAGAGAGAGAGAGATGTGTGTGTGTGTGTGTGTGTGTGTGTGTGTGTGTGTGTGTGTGTGTGTGTGTGTGTGACAACAATGGCATTATGTAAACAAGCTGACATTTAAAATCATGAATAATTAATGAATATTTGTTATTGTAGCTATGATCAGAATCAGAATTATATTCAGCTTTATTTCAAAGTATGATGACACAAGGAATTTGTCAATACAGCAACAACACAGAGATAAAAAATATGAAAGAAATAAAAATGTAATACAAATAAAAATTTAATAAAAAATAAATTATATAGAATACACACACAGGGCACAACCCCTGGATAACCATAGTAATATTATATATTAATATTACTTTTTTGACGCGGCATAGTCCTTTTAAGGACCTCTGAGTAACTTTTATAAATTGACGCACAAGGGTTAAATTTCGTCATTCGAAAACTCGTGTATGTTACAGTGCATTAGAGCCTAATATTATAATATACTATAGTTATGTATTTTGTATTCCTTGTCAAATTTATTTATTCAATATGTAACTAACCTTAAAATTATAACATTTGTTTTAATCCTAAAACAATTACGTCGAATCTCACTACTTGAATCCCAAGATTACAGCGTGTTTTGTGGGAGTGGTTAGAGTGCTTGAGCGGGAAAATGGAAATGTGTCGATTCGAGTGTTTTTTATGAAGATATTTACAAACATGGGCAAACAGTAACGTCATTTAACGCCGGTATTTTGTGTTTGAAGTTTTTGGTTGTTTATCAAACAACTCTACGGTGTAATGTTGCGCTAAATTGGAGATATACCTGGCTGGTTTGGCCGGTTTAAAAATCGTAACGGTTGGACTGTAATCTCTGCATGATGAAACACGAATCGTTCTCCAGATGTAAGAACCAAGGTGCTGTGAAATTCACTTACTTACGCGTGTTTAGTTGATTAATCTGTATTTGTTTCTTACACTAACAAAAAGTGCCATGTTTTGAACATTGTTTTGGTTGCACCATACTGTTCTTTGAAGTACATTGAATGTCCGTGTAATACGTAAAGGTAGCTTGTATTATATAGAAAATATGTAGAAATCGTGTATGCTGTTACTTGTATATGATAAATATGTGTGTATAACTGCAATGCTGATCTTCACAGATTCAAAATTAGAGGGACAAAATGGTGCATCATCCAAAAGCAGAATTAAACCGACATGTGATGCTCTTCAAAACAAACCATTTAAAGGTAGAATTTTTTACTTGGATCTGCCATGGAATAGGAGGGTACAAACCTTGGAAAATGACATAACAAATCTTGGTGGGGTAAGTGCAGTTTATTATTTGCTCTCTCTCTCTCTCTCAGTAAATATGTCATCATTACTGAAGATGTTGTGTACACTGCATGCAAATATTTACTGTTCAGGAAGAGAATGTCTTTCAAATCAGTAGCTTTATTAGTCCTTTAGAGTAGGATTAGACAATATTGTTTACATAGAGGGAGTTTATAAGCAAGCCTACTAATTTAATAAACCTCAGAATATATTCTGCTTTAAAGAGTGAGTTAAATAACAGTGTGTTTTGTATTTATTCATTCCTTTTAATTCATCTTATCTCTTCTGCTCATCAGACAGTGGAAAAGTTCTTCAGTAAGGATATCAAGTATCTTGTTTCCAGTAAGCCGGAAGCTCGTTATGCCCAGCATCTGCTGCCAGACTCCCCTGCACCCAGCCCGGATTCAGGTGTTAGTTCTCCCCACCCCAGCAGCAGGAGGGACAGGCACAGGGGCAGCTCTCAGGGACCCACTGACATGGTTCGTCGTGATGATACTTTTGTGATGCTTATCTATACTTGCTGCTAATCATATGATTATGTAAAATAGGAAGTATGTACTTGTTATTTTGTTTCTAACACAGACGTCATTCCATCTGCAACGTAACTCTAGAAAGCAGTGTGACTGATGGCTGATATAATGCTAATATTATATGTATGTGTATATATAAATATATAAGATTACAATTTAATGATGACAAATGAGAAATTGAAAATTGTAATAACTTTTTATTTTATGAAATATGTCCACTAAAACATTGAAGAAACTAATAGAAAATGTTATTATCTGTTGACAAGATTTTTGGTAGATTTTTTAATTGATACGGAATCGAGAAACTAACACTCAAATGGCTGATTCATCAGTCTTTTACTTGTACCTTTCCTCAGCTTGCATTTATTTAGTGAATTTCAGCAACTAAAACCGTTTTCATTATAGCAGCAGTAAAATTGTATCTATGTTTATGTTTGTTAGAAACTTGTAGTAAAGAAGGAATAAGTACTTGCACATTGTCTATTATCAATTATATTTTGTGATTTTCTGCAATGCACAGTTAAAGCATACTGGTAGTTGATGTGACCCTTCATTTAGCCTGTTTCTATGTTTTATTTTCTAAGTTTCTTTTATATGGCACTCTTTCATTAGGAATGTATGTTTGTCTTGTGCTGGTGTTTTACAGGCAGCTGTTAGTCGAGGCAAATCACTCGTGGAGAGAATAGTTAAGGAACAAGTGAGTCATCTTTGTGTTTCAACTTTTTTTGTGTTTGTTTGTGAATAAACTCCCATATGCCGTGCTCACTGTGAATGAGTGAGTGATTGGAGTTTCTTTTGTTTCCATCTCAGGAACATGTTCAGATGAATGGGATCTTGGCCAATGCTTTGGAATGGGGGGTTAAAGTCCTGCATGTTGAAGGTATCATTAACACCTTAGTCATTAACCATTTGTATCAGTTAGACTTACCATGATATCATAATTTTCACACTATGACGAGGGGGTGTGGCCGGCACTGAATCAGCTGATCAGCGGGAGAGCGAGATAAGGGGCGGTTCGAGAGAGAGGCGCACGTGGCCACTCTGCACATTTGTTTATTGTGGCTTTAAGATGAGTTTGATATTAAAACTTTGTTTGGGTGCCTAGGTAGCTCAGCAAAACTACCATCCTGCAGTCACTAGTTCGAATCCAGGGTGTGCTAAGTGACTCCAGCCAGGTCTTCTAAGCAACTAAATTGGCCCGGTTGCTAGGGAGAGTAGTCACATGGGTAACCTCTTCATGATGATTTGTGGTTATCGCTCTCAATAGGGCACGTGGTAAGTTGTGCGTGGATCTCGGAGAGTAGCACGAGCCTCCACATGCTGGGAGTCTCTGCGATGTCATGCACAACGAGCCATGTGATAAGATGCGTGGATTGACTGTCTCAGAAGTGGAGGCTTGTCCTCTTGAAACCTAGAGAAAGTAAAAAAAAAAAAAATCAAAATAAGCTTTGAAGAAAGTTTGTAATGCTGTTGATTTTTGTGAATAAGTTTCCGAAGGATTGCTACAAAATCTTGCTGTTGAGCAGACTGATGAATTCATCAAATTTCATAATTAATATTCACACAATGTTTATTATCATTATCATTGCTAGTTTTAAGGTTAGTATTATAATTCATAATTATTATAACAATAAGGACAATAATAATTCAGCAAATAGGGACAAAATCCTTTCGTATATATATATATATATATATACACAGGTCCTTCTCAAAAAATTAGCATATTGTGATAAAGTTAATTATTTTCCATAATGTAATGATAAAAATTAAACTTTCATATATTTTAGATTCATTGCACACCAAAAGAAATATTTCAGGTCTTTTATTGTTTTAATACTGATGATTTTGGCATACAGCTCATGAAAACCCAAAATTCCTATCTCAAAAAATTTGCATATCATGAAAAGGGTCTCTAAACGAGCTATTAACCTAATCATCTGAATCAACTAATTAACTCTAAACACCTGCAAAAGATTCCTGAGGCTTTTAAAAACTCCCAGCCTGTTTCATTACTCAAAACCGCAATCATGGGTAAGACTGCCGACCTGACTGCTGTCCAGAAGGCCATCATTGACACCCTCAAGCAAGAGGGTAAGACACAGAAAGAAATTTCTGAACAAATAGGCTGTTCCCAGAGTGCTGTATCAAGGCACCTCAGTGGGAAGTCTGTGGGAAGGAAAAAGTGTGGCAAAAACGCTGCACAACGAGAAGAGGTGACCGGACCCTGAGGAAGATTGTGGAGAAGGACCGATTCCAGACCTTGGGGACCTCGTGGAAGCAGTGGACTGAGTCTGGAGTAGAAACATCCAGAGCCACTGTGCACAGGCACCAGAAACAGCGGCAGAAGCGCCTGACCTGGGCTACAGAGAAGCAGCACTGGACTGTTGCTCAGTGGTCCAAAGTACTTTTTTCGGATGAAAGCAAATTTTGCATGTCATTCGGAAATCAAGGAGCCAGAGTCTGGAGGAAGACTGGGGAGAAGGAAATACCAAAATGCCTGAAGTCCAGTGTCAAGTACCCACAGTCAGTGATGGTCTGGGGTGCCATGTCAGCTGCTGGTGTTGGTCCACTGTGTTTTATCAAGGGCAGGGTCAATGCAGTTAGCTATCAGGAGATTTTGGAGCACTTCATGCTTCCATCTGCTGAAAAGCTTTATGGAGATGAAGATTTCATTTTTCAGCACGACCTAGCACCTGCTCACAGTGCCAAAACCACTGGTAAATGGTTTACTGACCATGGTATTACTGTGCTCAATTGGCCTGCCAACTCTCCTGACCTGAACCCCATAGAGAATCTGTGGGATATTGTGAAGAGAAAGTTGAGAGACGCAAGACCCAACACTCTGGATGAGCTTAAGGCTGCTATCGAAGCATCCTGGGCCTCCATAACACCTCAGCAGTGCCACAGGCTGATTGCCTCCATGCCACGCCGCATTGAAGCAGTCATTTCTGCTAAAGGATTCCCGACCAAGTATTGAGTGCATAACTGAACATAATTATTTGAAGGTTGACTTTTTTTGGTATTAAAAACACTTCTTTTATTGGTCGGATGAAATATGCTAATTTTTTGAGATAGGAATTTTGGGTTTTCATGAGCTGTATGCCAAAATCATCAGTATTAAAACAATAAAAGACCTGAAATATTTCAGTTGGTGTGCAATGAATCTAAAATATATGAAAGTTTAATTTTTATCATTACATTATGGAAAATAATGAACTTTATCACAATATGCTAATTTTTTGAGAAGGACCTGTATATATAATATTTATAAGTGCAACTCAAATTATAATTTTTGAATTGACTGTCCAATCTATAGAAGTAGCAGGCGTTTTGAATAAGGTTTAGGACAAAAACATCAGTGTTTCTCACTTCATGCTCATAGTTTTGAATGACTACATCACATTCAGTCAGGCGGTCACATGCGGTCTAGTCGCATAAATATTTTAACATATCTGAAACTCAAATCGGATCCAGAATTCCACCTCTGCAGATGGTCGGAACGCCACGCAGCTGCCATACCAAACTACATTTGAAACGACTGACCTCTTCAGTCCAGTAAGATGGAAGAAAATTATCTGCAAAAATGTAATTAGTAATTTTCAAGTTTAAATAAAATTGTTATGAGTAAAAAGTACAAATTGTTTCTTTGGAAATGTAATTAAGTAAAAGTATTCTGTTTAACATATTGAACCCAAAATATAATACTTAGGTATTTTTACTCAATTACTTTACAACCCTGCATATGTATAGGCTATATTTAATGTGACCCTGCAGAGTTGCACTTGCAACAAATTGCTCTGTGGAAATAATGCAAACTGAACTCGGAGCACCTCCTGAGCTGAGATGGTCTGAGGTCATTTGCAGCATTCACATAGACGATACTATTCTTGCAAAAAAATTCAGATGACTGAAACAAAAAAAAAGAGTGAGAACCCTTTACATACACGTGTTCCACGAGACTGCACGCCTCCGAACAAACAGCGTGTCAGACATGCGCATGGACTGCTTTTCTGTCATCTGTAAACTAAAATTTGTTTCTTCAAGCGTGTATCTGTGTGTCTAACAGCACTTGTGTCATTCCAAATCCGAGATGTCTTGTGGTTACCCACCACATTATACTCTCTACCTGTAATTAAACGTCATCTGTCGGTTCACGTACTTTGCTGCCTGTGTAATTTGATATGTTGTAAAGAACATCTGGCTTTCAATGCGTTATTTAGGTTAATTTATCATGGGTCGCAAATTTCACACCGCTGTTGTACCTTGTACTGAGTAAAACCAGTTATACCATGGCAACCTTAGTATCATTATTGTTAGAGTACTTTATGACTGACGAGAGTTCTTGTAAATGACAAAATATGCAAATAAATGCAATTTATAGTGTTTAACTTACTTTACCCAAGACTTACATGACTTCTGTTTGTTTTGAAAAAGTGTTTGAAGTTATTATGCTTAATTCCAAACAGATGTTATTTCATATGTTGACAAGAAGAATGCAAAAATCATTGCAGTAAATACAGCTGATGCACTGGGCAAAGGAACTGTGAGTAGTTTTTTTTCTTCCTTAACACGTTTTTCAATATATCTACTTTATTAAAGTGAATGTTGGCATTACCCTGGTTTTGGGCAGCAAAACCATACATTTCAGAACTAGGGCAGAGAAATTTCTGATTCACAAGCATTAGATTTTGATTCGATATCAAATCATAAAGGGTAAATTTCTGTAACAATGTCCAATTTGATTACATATTAAAGAAGTTCTCCCTCAGCTAATGCTGTTTATTAAAATGGAACCTTCTAGGCAACCCTTCTAGGTACAATTCCAAAATATTTATTTCATAAATTGTAGTTTTTCATCAAATTGGTCACGTTTTAGCTTTTGATTTTTTTTTTAATTCAGTCTATTCCATCAATGCCTTGAAATTGCATTTTCACATTTGCATATATTGGATTATTTACATTGATATGAAGACATGCTAAATCGGTACTCTCTTTTAAGAATACCGGCATCAGGGGCCTGGGTAACTCGCCAAGTAAAGACGCTGACTACCACACCTGGAGTTGTACGTTCGAATCCAGGGCACGCTGAGTGACTCTATTCAGGCTTCCTTAGCAACCAATTGGTCTGGTTGCTAGGGTGGGTAGGGTCATGTTGGATTAACCACCTCGTGGATGCTGTAATGTGGTTCTCAATCCTCGTGGATTGTGACCAAATATGCAAGATTGGGAAATGTAAAAGTTTTTATTGTCATTGAAAAACTCATATTGATTGACCACTATAAATACTTGTGGTCTTCATTTAACCTTTTCTGAAAATTACATTATTACAAAATAAATGGCCCATGTTTTCTGCACTAATTGTGGGAGAAAATCTTTGAAATGTATTTAAATATGGTCAAATGTTTTACACTGAGCTGAGAGTATGAAGCATGACCAAATTGACTACAACATTTATTAAACAAGCATGCAAAGTGGTGGATGATGTGTAGAACTTGAAGAATGATGGGCATTAGAATTCTACAGAGTTTTGAGTGTGCCGTTATTTCAGTAAATAATTAGTTATTTATCACTTTATTTGTAGGCCAAAATTCAGCCCACTGGGAAAAGTACATTTCAGAAATATAATGGTAAGTACATTATAGCATCTATGTAAATTCAACAACTCTTACTAATGGACAATGTTGTTGAATGAATCCCATGAATCTATTTGTCAAACTTTGAATTATTAAAAGCTTTATTGGTTTCAGCTGGAAGAATTAGTCGACCATTTGTGAAGTTGGAAGACTCAAGCAGGTGATTTGTATGAAATATTTTTATTATATTGTTTTACCCTTCATGTCACGAACTGAATGAAACATAAATTAGTGTGACTGATCCAGTTAAATAATCTGTTGTGATTTTTAAGGCATTACCGTCCTATCTACCTCCCCATGTCCAACATGCCTGTGTGCAACCTCCGTTCTCCCCCGCCCTGCAGTCCGTTCTTGGTTGAGGAACATGGAAAAGGTGATCAGAAGAAGAAACCGAAAGAGCACAGGTAAAATGAGCATCAGTAACATCTGCCAATATGTGATACAGGTTCCCACAGTCATGAAAAACCTGGAAGCATTAGGGTATTGTAAAATTGTGGTTTTCAGGCCTGGAAAGTTACAGATATTAATGAAATCTTGAAACCATGTAAATTTCTATAGTGAAATATATATTTTTTTTTGTCTACTTATGCTCAACTCTGTAAAATATTTAATTGGCTAGAAATTGCTCTTTATGAGTGCTGTCATGTAAAATGTTATTTTAAACAATCTTTATCCACAAATGAAAAGTCAATGGTCAATAGGTGTGGCACTCAGTCTGTGCTATAATTTGCTGGGTTACCCGCAGGTCCTTAAAAAGTGTTAAAATGTCTTAAATTATATAACAAAAGTCTTAATTATAATATAAAGACGTCTTAAATTTGTTGATGGAAATACAGGATTCGCGAAATAGCCTAAAGTGATTATTATTGAACTTCAGAAGGATATGATGTAATTAAATAAATGCGTTTGTTGCATCCTTTAAAGTGAAGGTGCAACACCATTGCACATTCTTTGGGCATGTGGGGACCTTGTGATACTGTTTCCAGTTGGTTGCAGAACTGTTCACAATCAGCGAGTACCGTACATGACATGCGATCGATATTTATTTTATTTTTTAATTATGACTTAATTGTAATATGTTGTAGATGATTGTAAGAGTGCATATTTTATTCCCCTATCTGTTTAAATGAGCAGCTGAAATAAAAAATTTACTGACATTTCAAGATAACATTTCCCGGTGTATTTCGGCTAGTGTTGATTATTTTAAACTGGCAGATACCCTGTTTTGCGATTTAATCAGTTTTAAGACCTTGTTAAATGTGTTCCCCAGAATGTTTGAGTGAAATAATCTGTTATGCATGATTTGTTTTGAGATTGTGCGTGTTAGTTCTGGTATGGACACAATGTATTCATTTTATTTGTTTAGGTCTTAAAAAAAGGTCTCAGAAATTCTTAAATTTGATTTGAAAAATTCTGCAGCAAACCTGGTTTTTTTTTTTTGTGTGTGTGTGTGTAAATGACAATCTTTGTTTTCCTTTAGGTCTGGAGGGGAACGTGGGACTAGAGGAAAGAAAGACAGATGCAGAGCACATGAAGGGAGAGAGAAGAGGAAAGGAGGATACTGTGAGTGCTGCGAGGTCAAATTTGAAAACCTAAAGGCGGTACGTGTCAGAATTGTATTTAAAAAAAGAAACCACTCTTTTAGTGCACTTGCAACAGATGTTGATTTTTGTCCTAATTATAAGTAACCATACATTTTGCATTAAATCCATGACAGCTGTACTCACCTGTTCGACATTTTGACCCCTAGCACCTGGTAGGCGAGCAGCATAAAGCTTTCTCTAAGAGTAAGGAGTACAGAGTTGTGGATCAAGTCATCGCTGGACTCACCTGCGACCTCATGAACATCAGCTCACATGCCAAAAGGTACAGACATGTCGTTATTATTATTAAGAATCTAAATGTTAAGCAAAATTATCTTTTCCTTATTTATGTTAATAGATCTGTTATTTAAGGCCTTGTACCGAGTGTATGGCAGTGTTCTGTTAACGTTTCTCTCCTGTAGGGTGAAATGCAGTGTTTCCACCTCTCTCCTGCAAGCGGGAGCCATGGCAGTAAAGGAAGATGTGGGGACTATGGGTAGCGATGGCAAGCAAGATAACAAGGGTTTTTTGCTTTGTGACTCTAAAGCAAAGCTACCTCTATCGGAACAGACCAGAGAAATACCACCTCTGGTTCGCAAACGCAGCAGGGGCCAATGTGAATTTTTCTGGAACAATAGGGAGAGCTTGATAGACCAATCTGACATTCCGGAGAAGTCTCAATCCAAGCGTGGAAACTTTGATTGGAAATTACACTCACAATCTGCTATACAGGAGGCTGAAGGTAGATCTTTACTTAGCAGAGAGCAACACTGTGCCTCTAATACACTTGAATGCAGGACCATTCAAGACCAAAAGACCAGGACAAACCATGACATACATCCAACTAAACAATTCAGTGAGAGAAACATACAATCCCTAGCAGAAAGGGAATGCCTTAGGACTACCTGCAGTGAAATGTATACAAATACATATAGCGCTCAGGAAAATCAAGTTGAAAATTCAGCTCTTTGGCATTGGGCTAGTACAGAACCTGACCCGGACATGGACAGTCCCTTTAGTTCACTGCAACGGAAGGTTCGGAATGTCAGACCCAGAAGAAGAAAGAAAGACCCAGCTACGCACATCCAAATCAGTAAAAAGAGTGAACTGTGGCAGTTATTCCAGTCCAGTGATGACATGGATGAAGAGTTTAAGGGTTTCTGAGATTAGAACTGGATGGAGGAATACAAAGCAAACACCAAGGAGAATATGTGTTACTGAGTTAAAAAAAAAAAAAATGAAATGGCAAATAATATATTTTCTTTAATCAGTAGGATGGAAAACTACACATAAGGGTTTTAAAAGAAAACATTGATTAAATAAGGGAAGAAATTCCAACTGACTAGATATGTGAAAAAAGTGAGGTGCATTGTTTATTTGTGTGACCTTAAATGTGTACATTTACTACAGGTATGTTGTGTATATACTTGAAAGATACAACCTCATGAATCCATCTTTAAACGATTTTCCGTTTTCTGTATTAAATGTAAAATATTTTGGTAATGTTGTTTTGGCTTTTTTTTTAGCACCATTGTTAAACACCCTTCTAGTGCCAAAAAAAAAAAAGCTGTTTACATCTTTAGTCATTTAAAACTAATTTTTTTTTAACTACTCCGCAGATTTAATATTAGCAAACTATAGTTTTGGCAAGTTGTTTAGGATATCTACTTTTTGCATGGCACGAGTAATTTTTCCAACAATTGTTTACAGATTGTTTAACTTTTAATTGACTATCACAATTCCAGTGGGTCAGAAGTTTACATACATTAAGTTAACTGCCTTTTAAGCAGCTTGTAAAGTTCCAGAAAATTATGTCAATCCTTTAGACAATTAGCCATTTAATTTCTGATTGGAGGTGTACCTGTGGTCTGTTTGACATCATGGGGAACTCAAAAGAAATCAGCCCAGACCTCCGGAAAAAAAATTGTAGACCTCCACGAGTCTGGTTCATCTTTGGGAACAATATCCAAATCTGTACAAGCAATAGTACGCAAGTATAACCACCATGGGACCATGCAGCCATCGTACCGCTCAGGAAGGAGACACATTCTGTCTCCTAGAGATAAGCATAGTTTGGTGCAAAACAATCCAGAACAACAGCAAAGAACCTTGTGAAGATGCTGGAGGAAACAGGTAGACAAGTAACTATACCCACAGTAAAACGAGTCCTATATTGACATAAACTTAAAGACTGCTCAGCAAGGAAGAAGCCACTGCTCCAAAACCACCATAATAAAGCTAGACTACAGTTTGCAAGTGCACATGGGGACAAAGATCTTACTTTTTGGAGAAATGTCTTTTGGTCTGATGAAACAAAATTTTAACGGTTAGGCCATAATGACCATCCTTATGTTTGGAGAAAAAAGGGTGAGGCTTGCGAGCCAAAGAACACCATCCCAACCGTGAAGCATGGGGATGGCACCATCATGTTGTGGGGGGTGCGGATGCTTTGCTGCAGGAGGGTCTGGTGCACTCATAGATGCAAAATAGATGGCATCATGAGGAAGGAAAATTATGTGGATATATTGAAGCAACACCTCAAGACATCAGCCAGGAAGAAGCTCTGTCACAAATGGGTCTTCCAAATGGACATTGACATCCAAAGTTTTGTCAAAATGACTTAAGGACAACAAAGTCAAGGTATTGGAGTGGCCATCACAAAGTCCTGACCTCAATCCGATAGAAAATTTGTGGGAAGAACTGAAAAAGTGTGTGCGAGCAAAGAGGCCTACAATCCTGGCTCAGTTCTTACACCAGTTCTGTCTGGAGGAATGGGCCAACATTTTTGTAACTTATTGTGAGAAGCGTGTGGAAGGCAACCCATAATGTTTGACCCAAGTTAAACAATATAAAGGCAATGCTACCAAATACTAAGCTTATATAAACTTCTGACCCACTGGGAATGTGATGAAAGAAATAAAAGCTGAAATAAATAATTCTCTCATTAATTTTACATTCATAAAATAAAGTAGAACTAACTGGAAGACAGGAAATGTTTCCTACGATTAAATGTCAGGAATTGTGAAAAACTGAGTTTAAATGTGTTTGGCTATGGTGTATGTAAACTTATGACTTAAACTGTGTTTGAGAACATGTGGTTAATATACAAACCTCAAGACAATATTAAGCAGTTTATTTTAAGCAATTGTAATACATGTCTAATCTCACAGTCAGACACTGGCCTAGTTTTAAATGAGAGTGAAATGAGAGCTTTCACTTTGTTTGGCTTCCCTCTGCATTGTTATTTTGAGCACACTTTTCACACTGGTCATTATTTGGTCAAATATTTACTTGAATTAATCTCATGACCTTTTATGATTGGCTCCGTCTGGTGCATGTCCAAATTCTATTCACTTATACGATGCAATAATACTCGATAAGCCTACTACTAATATACAGTGGCAAGAATCATGATGCTTCCTTCACTGTAATTCACCTTTGGGGTGATGTTTTCATGTTTGTATGTGGTGCACTTTTTAAGCCCTGCTTAGCGTGTCCTCTTCCCAACAATTCAACCTTAGTTTCATCATTTCACAAAACATTTCCCAGTAGTGTTGTGGAGTGTCTGTGTGGTGATTGGCAAACTTCAGGCACACAACAATGATTTTGTTGGAAAGCAGCGGCTTCCTTCGTGGTATCCTGCCATGGAAACAATGCCTGTTAAAAGTTTTCTATAAAGTAGACTCAAGAGCAGAAATGTTATCCAGTTCCAATGATTCCTTCAATCTTATGCTGTCACTTTAGTGTTTACTTGGTCTTCTTTTTACCCCATTCTGCATTGTGCCTTTTGAGTCAACTTGGCTGGATGGCCACTTCTAGGGAGAGTAGCTACTAAATCATCTGCATTTATAAATAATTTGTCTAATTGTGGATGCTCTTTCCTCCCGTTGCCATTGGAGATGCACTTCTCTCCAAACTATGTTTATGTTTTTCTCTTTTACTCTCTCTCTTAGTCTAAATCAGGCTCTAGGAGGCTTGAGAGCTGCAAAGTTAATTCCTGTGAGAGTGCATGATGAAAAGCATATAGTAATTGTGTGAAAGTTGCTGATGTTTGGGCCTCATGAGACATCTCATGGCATCACCGCAGGACACCATATAGAACAAATGAGGAGCTCCTATAACTGGACAGATGAATATCAAAGCTCTTCGAGATAACTGTAACGCTTTCATGCTTTATGCAAACAACAATCCTTGATCACACGTCTTCTGAGATATCTTTTTCGCAAGGCATGGTCCACATCAGCAGATGCTTGAATATCAAATGTAAAATGTTTAGGTGCTTTTTATTTGTCAAAGTAGCTCTAACCCACACCTCCAATCCTGTTTAATTAATTGAATACCAGGTTTGCCAACTCCTTACTCTAATTAGCTTTTGTTGACGCCATTAGCCTAGGGGTTCACATACTTTTTCCAACCTACACTGAAAGTTTGAATGATGTATTCAATATGTACAAAACAATACAATAATTTGTGTAATTAGTTAAAACAGATCGTGTTTGTTCATTATTGTAACTTAGAAGAAGATAAAATGTATATACATAAATGCAGATAATTCCAAAGAGTTCACATTCTTTTTCTTGGCACTATACTGAATGTTGCATACATCCACTATTATCAAGGATGTAGTCAAATATTCAAAATTATTCTCAGTTCAGGTCTCCCTCAGTGTCTATGGTGGTTATGTCCCTGATTTGTGTTGATTATTGTATGAATTACTTATGCAAACTACTTTTAAGTACTTCTCATCAAACCATTTTAAACTACACCTGACTGCTATTTCACTGTCATTGTGCACCATACGGGATTCATCTCTGTCAGTCATAGGTTCATATGGTCTGTTTGGTGCATAAGGTGACAGCAGGTGGAGCGAGCAGCTTTTATATCTGCTCTGATCGCGCGCACACTAAACTACCCGTCATCGCGCGTGCTGCGCTCTCATGTATATTTATGAGGCGTTTCTGCAGTGAGGCTGGTGAATATTGCGCCGCTCGCGCAACCCGCGTTTCGATGCAGAGGCTGCTCGCGCGTCACCTAATGGCAACCAGCGCGCGAGAGGCTGTGTGTGCCTTCCCGAGGGAGACAGAAAATCGTGTATAATTTGGGATTAAAGTCGTATATTTCGTATCGTTTGGAATATTTATGATTATTTGAGATTTCCTGCACCGAATGGATGAGTTAATGATGGCTCCCCGTGTCCGGATTTCCTTTCTGTTCCTCTATGTTGCGGCGTTGAGCTCTGTGGTACATGCCAGCATCCCCCTGCCTCATTATGGTGAGGGTGTATTTTTATATTTTTCATTACGAAATGAAAGAATGATTATGAATTTGTATCATATTAATGCTGGATTTTACTCATACGGCAACAACTTCAGGTAATGGTAGTGGAAAATGTAAACATTTACAAGTACAATCAGCGACAGCAGCTTTGAGGCATAATGTATTATTATTAATCATCCCTGAACAGTATATTAGGCTTGATTTTATATCTTAACACATGAAAGGAAAATGTATACATGTTAAAAACACCGTGTTTTTATTACTCAAGGAAACGCCTTGGTAAAGACGAGGGCTCGCCGTGATGACGGCAGGTTACTCGGTATAGACAACACGGTACCGGTCCGGTTAGTGTACCGAATGGACGGAGACAGTCAGACCGCTCATGATGTCCTGAACACGTGGGTTCGAATGGGTTCTGACAGTAAACAGGTGCGTGTTTTTCTCATGTCATATCTGTGTCACAGGGATGCTCTCTCCTCCCGTTGCCATTGGAGACGCGCTTCTCTTCAAACGATGTTTCTGTTTTTCTGTTTTCTCTATTTCTTAGTCTAAATCAGGCTCTAGCAGGCTTGAGAGCTGCAAAGTTAATTCCTTTCATTTGAGGGTGACATAATGAACAGCATACAGTAATTGTGTGAAAGATGCTGATGTTTGGGCCTCCTGAGACATCTCATGGCATCACCACTTTGGAAACACAAAGGACACATACAGAGCAAATGAGGAGCACCTATAATCAATTATCAATCATCACCCAAAAGATATATTACACTATTCTTTATAGACAAGAGATTGGTATTTAAAATGTATGTTTTTATATACCACATTATTATTATAGAAAGTGTTTACAGAGGCCAGATCTTACTCGTATCTCTCCAGCAGATATTATTCAGCAAAACACGATCCCGGAACTCAAAATCTGGGCCTAGATGATAAAAGCAAAACAATGAACTAGCAAAAGTAGCTTTATTTGGTTCTGTGGTGAAGCATGTAATGCTGTTAGAGGTTTATGGACCTAATCACCTTGTGCAGTTTCTTTTGTTCTTGCTTTCCCTGGCTGGAAAGATAGTGAATAAGAGTCCCTGATTGAGCTGAGATCATATTATGTCATAAATTAACTTTATGCAATGCAATATTTTAAAAAGTTTCACAACACATTTAGAATTTTTGTGAAAATATGCTATTTTTGAGTGATAGTTCTGTAAAATGTAGTAGCATTTCTATCCATCCTGACTGGTACTTTGTTCCTATACAGTATGTATGTCTCATCTTTGTTACGTTGCTTAACCAAATCTTTTTCATTGGCACAGACACGCAATGGCTCATGGCCTTGTCTCTTTGGCTGCATCTCTGCATGTCTGTATATGTGTCCCGAGTCTCGACATTGCCGTTTCATGCTTCAGGCTGTGTGCGGTGTGTGTGTGAATGTGTGGGGCTTAACCCTTTGTCTGACGTTTGCATCTGATCTCTATGTAATTCTAGCAAAAGCTCATTCATTAAGTCAATGACTGGGATTGATTTAATCTTTGCTGTGTTATTTATTTTGCTAAATTAGAAACTGGATTAAAGGCACAAGTTAATAAAATATATATATATTTTTTCTTTTATTTAAATTTGCCATCTTTATTTAAGGAATATTCTTGTTTCATTACAAGTTAAGTTCAATCGACAGAATTTGTGGCATAATGTTGATTACCTAAAAAAAAAATCACCCTTCATTTTCTTAAAAAAAAAAACAAAAATCAAGGCTACAGTGAGGTACTTGCAATGGAATTCGCAAACATGACGTAAACAATATATGCGTAAACATAATTTTTGTGTGATAAAATCACTTTCTAACATTTTTTGTTCATTGCCAGTAGGACGTAACGCCGTAAACCCTAAAATGACAGTAAAAATTATTAAAAGAACTATACAGCTCGAATAATACACAAGTTTTAACAGAAGAATTTATACTGTATAAGTGCTTTTATAAAATTATAAGATTTAATTTTCTGCCTTTAACCCTTTAACCTCTTAACTGGCTTGAATGGGCCCACCTATAGTGTACTGTACATATTATTGTTATCAGTAAAATCATAAAACTCATCAAATTGCCATGTGTCATAAGTTGTTGGAAAGCTCGCAAAGAGAAGAATGCAAACAGCTCATTTGTTTTACTCACAGACAAGAAATATAGCAAGTAATAGCTAAGCATATGTCTTCGACATTTATGTTTCATGTGAACAGGTGTTGCTTATATGGCACTTTTTATTTTTCTTATAACAAAAATAAACAGAGCACAAAATATCATACCATTACTTAGAGAAGACAGTTATCTTTCAAATGAGCTAACACAAAAGGTAATCGGATGCATAGATCATTAGATGTGCACAGAATCTGGCTGTGGCATCTTGCAATCTGGCTGAAAACTCGTTAGTTTTCCTGGATCAGATGATGTCATCATAAATGACGTAGCATCATGAAACGCTAAAACAATAGGACTAGGTTCAGATCGGTGCAAAAATCATCCATATTTGGGCTGAGAGACATGTGATTGGTGACTGTTACATATGGCCACCAGGGAATGTAAATTAATGCCTGTAAGATGGCACCAAGTACATGACACACACTTAATGATGACACACATGTCACAGAATGAAACTCATTCTGTGAAATCTCATTACTAAAATCATGTCTGCATGCTATGCAAACTTTAAGTCCTTGTATTTGCATGTGTAATTAGTTCTTATGTACAATTACAATTTTTTATTTGTTTGGAGAGACTTTTGGACACTTTGAGATGTTTTTGTACACTAGGATAAATTATATTTGTAATACTATAACTTTTGATTGCTTTGTTGAAAGAACACAAATTGTTTAATATCCACTGATGCCAGGAACAAAACAAAGAGCATCTCTTAGCTTGCTAATTTTAGATCTTCTTTATTTAACACAGAATGCAGATCAAAAAATTAGTTGAGCAGTTTTAGAACGATAACATGAAGAAACAGCAATCAATGATACCAACGACACAATGGACAAAGAGCATCAGGCCTCTCATCTTACATAGTCATACCCCCTCTAAACACTCTGAGTCTCTTTATTCGATTTGTGTGTGTGTGTATTTAAAAAACAAGTGTTTAGACACACAGATACACATTCATATGTGGGGCAGTAGATGGATGTGGGGGGTGTGGGGACCTTCATTCAGAAGGTCATTCATGGGTGAAGTTTAGAGGATCTCCCCATCCTTGTTTCTTCCACCCCTTCATTCTCCTTCTCTCTTTTTTTATTGATAACTACGTTTTGCTGGTTGAGGAGGGAGAGGCGTGTTCCCTTGGGGGTTTTAGACCCCCCTCAACTCTCCAATATGCTTTTATTTCTGCCCCCTCTCCCCTTCCTCACACACACACACACATTCACTCAAGAGCTATCAGCACAATACACTGCAAGCCAAAAGCTTCCCTCTCCCCTAAGGGGGTGTTATAGGCCCTGGCCATATGGGCCCCAAGCAGGCAGTGAATTAACCATCAGCCAACACACACGCACACACACACACACACACACACACACACGCATGCATGCATGCATACACACACACACACAGCCACCAATCATACATGCTAAAGTGTACCCATGGTTAATTATAAACAAATTATCACATCTAAATTTACTGCTGTCTCCCAAAACACCAAACATGTTCTAATTTTACAGTTTTTATTGTCTCATATGTGGCATTACTGAGATATGAAAATTACCCAATCTCGACTTGTTTTGCCTCTTTCACAGAACCATGCGGCCCAGGCTAGCTTCCAGATGCAGGCTTTTGGCCAGACCTTCATTTTAGATGTGGAACTGAACCAGTGAGTACAGGTTTTACCATGCTTTCACACAGCTGTTTGGGTTTAAAGCCACTTTTCTAGTTTTAACATGTTATTACAATGTTATTATACAGTTACAACTTTTGTTGCAAGGAGGCATTAGTTATGTACAGTGTGTGTGTTCATGTTAGGGAAGTGTGTAATGTATGAATAATGGCCATCAGATCTATTTGACTAAGGTTTTATGTTGCTGTTGATAGAGATGCACCAATATCACTTTTTCTTTTCCGATTCCGATATCTGAAATATTAGTATCAGCCGATACCGATCACAATCAATACCAGTGTTTTTTTTGTTTTTTTTTTGCATAATCAGATTAGAATATATTTACCTCATTGTGTGAAAATAAATGGGGGTACTCTTTAATATGTAAAGAAACTAACCTCTAACTACACATTATTTCAATATAAATGTATAGTCTATTAAGCTTTATTATTAACTAGTCTAATGGACAATATTGCATAAAAATTAACAGTAGTTCCAGTTTAAGTCTTCAGTAGAAAAGAAACTTTTTTTTTTTTTGCCAAAGTTTTTCAACTTGTATCTGTACTTAAAAGGATTCAGATTTCTTTTTTGTTCAATTTAGTTAAATATATCAGTTCTAGGGGTGTAACAATCCATCAATCTAGATTGATGCATCGATCCAATATCCAATGATCCAATGTTATAGACACAGTGTGTATATTTCTATAAAGAAATGTTTATTTTAAAAGGTATTTTAATACTCTCATGTCAGCCACATTCATACACATTTCCGTCAGGCGACGAAGCAGCCTTATTCATTAAACTTTACGAGGGCTAAATACACTTTTCATGAGGGAGAAGGATGTGCGCAGGGTCTGTGAAGCCAAATTGCGCAAACTGTTATCTGTGCACCGGGTTTCCCTCGAAATTCGAGCTCCAGACCAGTGACAGAATCAGTGTGTGCGTGTCAACTGGATACTTCTTAAAATGCGAGCTCTCGTGACAAACGGAGTATCATTGCGCATGCGACCCATTTTAATTTGACATGAGAATTTGCTATTTAAAAGTAATATCTGAAACATTTTGACAATGCTGACATTCTGAACATCACTAATGAGGGAAAGACAAATCGCTGCTGCTCAGCTCCAGCACCTTTTTTTAAAAACTGAATTTTAATCAAAATACCTTCTGCTATTATTTATTTTCACACAAATGATGTAGCTCCATCAATATATAATAAAAATAAATACATTTTTTCGATACATTTTGTGACCAGAAAATATAAACAGTTCCTTTATGTGTGCCTCTAATCCCATTGTACCCTACATTGTTTTATTTAAAAAATAATAATAAAACATTTTGCTCAGTGTTTATGAATGTGTGCATGGTTCTACACCAACACTCTTAATTCATTACTCACAGTCATAACCTTGACTCTTTTCTTATTCATCATGAAAGCACAATACATTAAATCATAATTAATTTGTTACTGTTACAACCAGGACTGCCCCTGTACTTTTACCTGCTCCCAGACAAAGTCAGAGTCTGCAGATTTTATATGATTATAATAATGCATCATGAATATTTCATCTGGGTCTGTGTGTGTTTCCTACAACAACAACTTGGTGGAGAGAAATATTGGCTTTTACCATGCAACTCCCTCTAAGCCTTTGTCAGGCTGTATGTGAATGGAATGTGTGTGTGTGTGTGTGTGTGTGTGTGTGTGTGTGTGTGTGTGGTGAAAGGATTGAGGCTTGTGCTGTTGGCATTCTAATCTAGTGCTACCTCAGAAAATGTCCTGTTTGTGTTCATGGAGCCACTAGCATGTTATGCAAAACTGCTGTTAATATTTTAAGACATTTGGGCCTTCAGGGCTGTCTTTCCTATTTGTAATGTGTGCAGCTTGTGTGGAGACTGACTGATTATTCTACACATTTCTCTCTCTTTAATCCCCTGCAATCAAAACCCAAAACTAACACAGTTGTTCTCTGTACTTATGCTTTAACATTTTGCATATGCTTAAACTTACACTTTGGGTCTGTTCCAAGCTGCCTTACAACTGTCAACTTAAATTTATCCTCATATGTGAGTGATTTGGAACACTACATAGGCAGCAACTCTTATGTCATTCAAGAGCATGTTAGACTTGCCTCACTATTAGTTTGTTGTTAGCCTTATGCTAAGCTCACAACTTGATACTCATAAAAATGCATAAAAAGTGTCAATTTTAATTAGACTGAACTACTTTTATTGATACCTTTCGTTATTTAATGAATAGAGTGCAACAGTCTGGTTCCAGAAGTAAAAATCCCATAAATGTTCTCCATAGGGCAATAGCGTAGTGTGGTACACCGGTATTATATTGCCATCTACAGGCCCATCTCCAACCTCCCATTTGTAGCAAAACCTTTAGAACAGGTTGATGTCACTTAATTGCAATCCTATTTACTATCCAATAATCTGTACGACCCCTTTCAATCAGGTTTCCGTCCTTTCCACAGCACTGAAACAGCTCTTCTTAAAATTCTGAATTATCTCATTTCCTCTGCTGTAGAGATCATCTGATAGTGGATTTTACCGATACTGATAACTAAGTTGGGCAGTACCTGCCGATAACTGATTAATCAACCAATAGTTTTTAAAATTGATTCTGAATGAAGAAATAACATTCAAAGTAAAATAGTGCTGATCTTTATTACAAAAATAAACAGTACTGACTGAACCATGAAAATGTATTGTACTTATTAATATAAATTAATAATTATTAATATATATGAACTAATATTCTAATTTTAAGGTCAGCTGATTTTTAAATTTACATTGTTTCCTTAATCCACAAGAGGGCGCATTAAATACATAAACCATTCAGCACCGTTACATTATTTCATAGAACACTCATATCCTAGCTGTTAAAAAAGAGCATTTAATTTTCAACTAATGTGCATAAAATAAATAAATAAAACGTTTTAGTTTGTCCATATTCTCAGATGTTAAGTCAAAAGTAAAATGAGGGGGGAAAACGCTTCAATAGGCTGTTCACATGGTGTTACACTTGTACTGATTCCTACTAATACAGCCTCAAGCTTCATAATAACAGCGAAATACCACATTGTTTTTTTATTCAGCACAGTTGTATGTAGAGTAGCAATATTCAAAGGAAGCAGCGGTATTCGGCTGAACTCGGTGGTGAAGCGGCTCAGAATATGAGCCCAGGCCAGGGGCTGTTCAAACAGACGGCACTCAACAGACTGGAATCGAATGCAAGGATCTTGAGACACACATTTCCAAATTGAACATCTTTCCTGACAAAGCATTTAAACAACTCATTGCTTAATCTAAGAATCTTAATCTAAGCGTGGTGGTGGTGGCGTAGTGGGCTAAAGCACAGTTCTGTTAATCAGAAGGTCGCTGGTTCGATCCCCACAGCCACCACCATTGTGTCCTTGAGCAAGGCACTTAACTCCAGGTTGCTCCGGGGGGATTGTCCCTGTAATAAGTGCTCTGTAAGTCGCTTTGGCGTCTGCCAAATGCATAAATGTAAATGTAAATGCTTTTAAGAGAGCAAGACACAACAGCCAAAGACTTCAACCAACTGTAAAGGGCTGTTCACAACGAACGCTTTTGCAACCATTCATTTGTTTTTCTATGTAAACGTATGCTAGACGAACGTCTTTGTTTCCCTTTGTTTTTGTTTATTCAGCATCTCGTGCAGGAGTGCTGTGTCGCGTTTAAATGTGTTTAATGTGTTAAATGTGTGTTTGTTATATTTTGTGTTCATTTATTTTATTTTGTACATTTAGTTTGTTTTATAGTCATTTGATTTTTATATATATATATATATATATATATATATATAACATGGAATCCAGAAAAATTGAAACAGAAAAGGCATCATTTGTATCTATAAGACTTTATGCAGTTCTTTTAGACAAGTAATTTTCCTTTTTTTTTTTTTTTTGCCTAAGTATGAAGTTAGTATCGATACTGAGTTAGTATCGATGCCAGAATTCTGGTATCTATTGGGCAATATTTTTTTTTTTATCAATAACTACAACCTACTGTGAGCTCAGAGGTTGTTAATTAATATTATATCCTTCTGTTTCAGCTAATAGTCACTGTTAGTTCATCTTCATTTTTAACCCTTCTATTGCGTTCAGAATCAGCATCCTTTTGAATTCGCTAGTCAATTTTGACCCGGTGGAATTCAAGCTTATAAATCATTCATAATCCCATGGCTTTATAAAAAATGAGATTTTGGGTGAGAACAGACCAAAATATATAACTTCTTTTTCACTGTACATCGTGCCATTTCAGTCTCCTTGACGATCATGATTTCAAGCTTGATTACACTTCCTAGTGCTTGACGCATGCGCAGAGCACTAGATGTCGCTATAGAAAGTGTAATAGAGCTTGAAACCACGATCGACCAAGGAGACTGCTGTCAAGATGTACAGTGTAAAATGAGTTACATTTTGGTCTGTTCTCACCTAAAACAAACTGGATTGCTTCAGAAGATATTGATTAAATCACTGGAGTCTTATTGATTATGTTTATGCAAATTTTAAATACTTTTTGGAGCCTCAAAGGCCTGATTACCATTCACTTGCATTGTATGGACCTACAAAGCGGAGATAAAAGATTGCAGCCCAAAAAATTGTCATACACATCTTAGATGGTAAGAGGGTAAATAAATGAAGTGAGAATTTTCATTTTGGGTGAACTATCATGTGTGATTCATCTCTGGTTGGTTTAGTTCATGGCTTAGAAATGTTTTGCGAAGGATTTTATGAAACCCCAATGGAAGAAATTAATGGGGAAAAATATATCCTGATCCATGGCAGCTGAAAAAGTGGGCGGGCACTGTTGCAGTCTAAGTTTAAGTATATTTATAATCCACATTTTTCTCGCTTTGTCTGCCATCTTGATGGAATTTTTTCACTGAGCTTGCGGCAATGGGTTATTGGATTGTCTTTTTCACTTAGACTAGCCTATATGCGAATCGCAACTTAGAATTTGGCTAAATTAAGATATGTTAAATGGCAGGATATTTAACCACTTACATTTTTAAAACACCCTTCACATTAGGAGTGCACCTATGATACCTTAAAAACTGTCTATGTAGGCATCTCAAAAGGGTTTGGAAGAGAGGCATTGTGATACAGAATATTCTGCTCCTCTGTCTACAGTATGTGCTCTCTGCATGTGGTTGGGTTTGTTTAGGGTGGTTCTGCTTTAATGGGTTCTGACTGGATGTCTTTGATTGCCTCTGAGATGGTGCTGTGTGTGTGTGTGTGTGTGTGTGTGTGTGTGTGTGTGTGTGTGTGTGTGTGTGTGTGTGTGTGTGTGTGTGTGTGTGTGTGTGTGTGTGGCATAGAGAAACACAAAGTATGTTTCCATGGAGAGCTGGCAGTTGGTTTCGTCCTAACTGACCTGCGCCAGATTACTTTCCCAGCATCCACTGAGGACACCAATTCAGTCTCCCACTCTCTTTCTCTCACATCTCTTTATCTCACTCTCTTTTACGGATGTTTTTAACTTGTTTGTGTGTGTGTTTGCCTTTTTACAAGCCTTCAACTGAAACCTACTCTCTCTGAAAGTTTTATTTTAATCAATTATCTATGTTTTTCACACTGTTGTTCATTTAAATTATCAAATGCAGATTCATGTGTATTGTTTATATAATCATAAAGCACAACACCACACTTCATGGATAACTATAAGCGAGTTTCCTTTTAAGCTGTATCTTAGTACATTAGTTTTTTGCTTGATACAGGTTTGTTTTTGCTTGTATTTTTTGATGATATTTTAATGTGCACTGACTCAAACTCCCCAATATTCCAACACACACACACACACACACACACTGGCCTTCCCCGTGCACCCTCTCACACTCTCTGAATAATGAATGAGTGTGTTTGATTAAAGATGTTGGAGCAAATAGGTTTTCTGCTGTGTCGTCATGTGAGGAGCCATGTGACAGAAAGGAAGCATTAAAATTGGTCCGATACCGCTGACGCAGGGGGTGGGAACAGACAGCTGTAAATCTGAAGAGATAACAAACAATTACATCCTTACCTCTCCTTTGAAATCTTTGATAAATGCACGTTCCTCAGCCACATGAATCACTGCCTGTGAATATGATCATACACTACTAGAAATCCTTAGTCTTGTTTTCCCTGTAGAATAATTTAAATATCCTTAAAACAAGATTAATTTAATTTTAATAAAGTTTATTCTTTAATACTAGTTTCTTGTTTACTGGTCGACGGATATGAGTTTTTCAATGGCCAATGCCAATACTGATATCTAGACAGCAGAATGGCCGATGACTAATATAAATGCAGATAAACATAACACAATTTAACAACAGTAAATCAGATGTACACTAAATTTCTAAAGTGAAACAAACACTTGTTTAATGCAATATTTACTAAAATTTGCATGAACCAAGAAAAAACCTTGAAAACAGAGAGTGTTGACTATCCATTGACAAATCTATTGGTTTTGATTTTGGAATTTACACAAGGGAAAGTTAACACTTCTGTTAATCGGCCAAGCGAACATTGGAATCAGCTGATAATTGCTTTATGGCCAAATTTTGGTGGATTAATCGGCCTGACAGTTATATCGGTCTATCACTAGTCTTGTTCTATTGGCAGATAAACATAACATCAAATTAAAATGTAAAAAGTTTAAATGGACCAAACAGAAGATTTGTTTGACCCTTATATTCATTATACAATGTATGATACATTAAGTAGATAAATCTGTTTAAATCTGTTTAGCTGAATGTTTTCTGAACAGCAAAAAAATAAATAAATAAAAAGACATCACATGAAATCCAATTTTTGTTTTTTCAAACCACATCCATATGACTCAGTCCAAAAGATTGGATTTGAAAAACAAATCAGAAATGGGTGCAGTGTGAATAAAGCCTACAATCACAGCAGTATGGATACACATCTGCTTTATGTTCTTCTATAGAGACCTGTGTGGGCTGGTGTCAGAAAAATTGCAAGATTATTCCAACACAAAAACATGCACACACAATTGTAATTTTGATTTCTGCCTTTTTTTATTATTTTTTTTAAGTATGAACTATTCCATATGCAAAACAGAATTGATTCCCTCAATACCCTCAAGGCATATGAACAAAATCAAAATACTCTCTTAAAAAGCTTGAAAGATGAGGTAGATAGAAAAAGGCAACAATGGAAAAGATAGATGGTTGTTAGTGACCACGGCTAACAGCATGAAACTGTATCTCAAATTATTATTATTTTTTTTTTATCTTTTTGATGATTTTTATGAGTTTTTGCTATTTTTGTATTTGCTCTAAAACAGCTTAACTTACTCTTTCCGAGTAAAGAGGCAAATCCGGGAGAGAGTGGTCAACGAGAGTGGGGAGGTCGAAGCCGGGAAACAGGATCAGAGTAGACGGGACTAGTGGGAGCAAAAGACAGGGGAACAAGGGGAGCTTGCAAGCTAAGAGGAGGACAAGAGGAGTTCAAAACTAGACGAGACTAGTGGGGGGCAAAGACACGGGAAACTAAATACAATAACCAACACCCGTGAAACGGATGTGCTGTGGTATTTATAGGGGAAGGTGCAGGTGTAAACAATTAAAGGTGATGAGACAAGTGCAGGTGAAACGATTAAAGGGGTGACTGATACGAGTGCAGGTGGTCATAATGTTCTGGCCATAGGAGCGTGCATGTGAGCCCGAGGAGAGAGACCTGCTAACGAGCAGGAGATCTCGAAGGAGCAAAACGAGCGTGAGAGCTCGAGGGAGCAAAACGAGCGTGAGTTAGAGGGGCGGAACGAGCGTCGCGAGCTCGAGGGGCGAACGAGCGTGCGAGCTTGAGGAGTGAGTGTGTGTGTGCGCGACAGCGGGGATGGGGCAGAGGAGCGGGGTTCGTGACAGTATTCCCCCTCTAAAACGGACGGCTCCTGACGGCCGCTTCGGTGCAGGAAGTGGTGCTGGATGATCCCAACAAACAAAAAAAACCCTGAACAGACAACCCACAAAACACACAAACAAAATTGAGGGCAGTCCAAGGGGCACAGAGGGAATTGAGACAGTCCATGGGGTCAATGGGCAGTTTCAAGGCAAGGTCAGGGGGAACATAGCGGACAGGCGGGTGGTCGGGAGATCTAGGGGGCAGCCGTAGGGCAGAGACAGGGTCAGGGGGTCTGGAAGGCGACTGGAGGACAGGGACTGGGTCCGGGGGTCTGGAAGGTGACCACTGGACAGGAATAGGGTCCGGAGGCCAGGGAAGAGGCCACAGGACAGGAAAGGCGGTGCCGTCAGAGGCGGCACTGTAGGCGGCTCTGGAGGTGGGGTTCTGGAAGGCTCTGGAGGTGGAGCCGAAGGAGGCTTTAGGGGCGAAGGCCTGAAAGGCTCTGGAGGTGGAGCCGAAGGAGGCTTTAGGGGGAAGGCCTGGAAGGCTCAGGAGGTGGAGCCAATGGAGGTGGCACCGTGGGAGGTCCCTGAGGTGACGACCTGGCAGGCTCTGTAGTCTCGGGGGGTAGAGCAGTAGGAGGCCCGAGAGGCGGAGCCATAGAAAGCTCTGGAGTCTTTGGGAGCAGAGCCGTGAGGGGCTCGGGAGGTGGAGCCGTGGGAGGCTCTGGAGGGGGAGCCGTAGGAGGCTCGGTAGGCGGAGCCGTAGGAGGCTCGGGAGGCGGAGCCATAGGAGGCTCGAGAGGCGGAGCCGTAGGAAGCTCTGGAGTCTCTGAGAGTAGAGCCGTGAGAGGCTCTGGGAAAAAGGTCATGGAAGACTCGAGAGGCTCTAGAGGTGGGGCCCTGGACGTCTCGAGAGGCTCGAGGGGGGGAGGAGCCCTGAGAGGCTCGAGAGGCGGAGCTCTGGGAGGCTCGAGAGACTTGAAAGGCAGAACCCTGGGGGGCTTGGGAGGTAGAGCTCTGGGAGGCTCGAGAGGAGGAGCCTTAGGAGGCTCGAGAGGAAGAGCCCTGGGAGGCTTGGGAGGAGGAGCCTTGGGAGGCTCGTGAGGCGGAGGCCGCGAGGGCTCTGAGGGGCGAAGCAGAACCCGGCAGAGCCGTGGAAGACTCTGAGGGAGGAGCAGAACCCGGCAGAGCCGTGGAAGACTCTGAGGGCGGAGCAGAACCCGGCAGAGCCGTGGAAGACTCTGAGGGCGGAGCAGAACCCGGCAGAGCCGTGGAAGACTCTGAGGGCGGAGCAGAGGTCGGCAGAGCTGTGGAAGTCTCTGAGGGAACCTCTGCGGTCTTGAGCACAAGACGAGACTGGGGAGAAGGGGCCCTCTTCCTTCTCTTACGTCTTCGGCCAACAGGGGACGTGGCCATGGGGACGGTAGAGGCTACAGGCGCTGGCTCTGGGGCGGTCGAGGCTACAGGCGCTGGCTCGCTGACCGTGGCAGACATGGGCGCTGGCTCGCCGGCCGTGGCGGGCATGGGCGCTGGCTCGTTGGCCGTGGCGGGCATGGGTGCTGGCTCGTTGGCCGTGGCGGGCATGGGCGCTGGCTCGTTGGCCGTGGCGGGCATGGGCGCTGACTCGCTGGCCGTGGCGGGCATGGGCGTTGACTCGCTGGCCGTGACAGGCTTCGGGACTGGGGCCGTGACAGGCTTCGGGACTGGGGCCGTGTCAGGCTTCAAGACGGGGGCCGTGTCAGGCTTCAAGACGGGGGCCGTGGTAGGCTTCAAGACGGGGGCCGTGGTAGGCCTCAAGACGGGGGCCGTGGTATGGAGCGCTGGTTCAGTGTCTGCCTCCCCCACAGTAAACGAGGAACCAGCGTACAGTAGGGCGAGGTCAATAAACTGAGCCAGGTTGAGAGAGCAGCGACCACCAGGCATGAATGATGAGGCTGGCTCATTCAGTCCAAATTGAAAAATGTCTTTCAGAGCCACCTCATCAAAATTCACCTGGTTGGCCAGGGCACAAAAATCAACCACATAAGCCTCCAAGGGTTGACTCCCTGACGCTAAAACCAAGAGTTGGGCCGCTGGGTCCATAATGTTAAGGGCACGGTTAAAAGTTCTACAACCGCTGCCCTGCATAAACAACCCTTGGCAAGCGCCCGAAGAGCCATCAAACCTCTCAGGGGTTGAAGGCTTACGGCGCTCAGAAATGCACTGGAGGCATAAGCGGGCTCAGGGGCAGACACAGGTGAAACAGGGTGACATAAATCAGACAAGGGACATACCTGCTGCCCCTGGGCATGGCGCTTGGTCCTGCCTCCAAACTGTAGCTCCTCGCGCCGAATGTGACGTGCACCTCCGCTCTAGTGAGCTGCGCGAATCCTCAGCGCGGGGCATTGTGACTGTCTTCGGTAACGGTTGGTTATTTTGTCACCCGCACAAGAAGAGACAGTCACAATGTATGTCAAAACTGCGTTTATTTGCAGGCAAACAAAAGTACAGCACGGAAAATCCAGAGGGAGAATGGTCAGGGTAGCGTAGGGTCAAAAGCCGGGGAAACAAAGTCGAGTAAAGGGGCAAATCCGGGAGAGAGTGGTCAACGAGAGTGGGGAGGTCGAAGCCGGGAAACAGGATCAGAGTAGGCGGGACTAGTGGGAGCAAAAGACAGGGGAACAAGGGGAGCTGGCAAGCTAAGAGGAGGACAAGAGGAGTTCAAAACTAGACGAGACTAGCGGGGGGCAAAGACACGGGAAACTAAATACAATAACCAACACCCGTGAAACGGATGTGCTGTGGTATTTATAGGGGAAGGTGCAGGTGTAAACAATTAAAGGTGATGAGACGAGTGCAGGTGAAATGATTAAAGGGGTGATTGATACGAGTGCAGGTGGTCATAATGTTCTGGCCATAGGAGCGTGCATGTGAGCCCGAGGAGAGAGACCTGCTAACGAGCAGGAGATCTCGAAGGAGCAAAACGAGCGTGAGAGCTCGAGGGAGCAAAACGAGCCTGAGCTCAAGGGGGGCGGAACGAGCGTGCGAGCTCGAGGGGGCGGAACGAGCGTGCGAGCTTGAGGAGTGAGTGTGTGTGCGACGAAGCGGGGATGGGGCAGAGGAGCGGGGTTCGTGACAATAAGAGACTTTATATCTCTCTCTATGGAAAATGCAGACAGATCAGTTGATCATTTAATGAGACAAAACTGGTTTATTTAGCTGTAATTCAACATGTTGTAACACATTCGTAATTGTGATCTTCATGCACTCATGGTGCTTCTCACAGTCTAATATTAATAATGAAGTTGTGGGAATAAAGCCAGTGCTGACAAGTACTTTACATTAATGTCTTTAAATATGGGAGTCATGTGATGCCATGCAAGGTTCGGACTTGTGAATGTTGAGCTCTGCGCATTTTGCTAGTTTTAATACTTTTTATGACGTAGGGAATTATCTACTAATCCAGGTGGATTTGGAGCATGTCTGCGAGAAGTTGGAGGACATTGAAAACCGTAGCTGGCGGAATAACGTCCTGTGGCAGGGCGGAGGGTGGGGCCGGGTTGTGATTATACACACCCGGTCCCATATCAGGCTAATCAAGCCTCCGAGAGGGATAGACGCCGCCTGCGGAGGATTGTGCAGGAGAGAGAGATAGTTTACGGACATGTCCGTCATGTGTGTGTTTGTCCTTTGTTTAAGTTTTATATTAAAATATTATTTATATTGACAGTTCTCGCCTCCTTTCCATTGACTGCTTTACACATCCGTATCATTGGAGTTCCAGAGGGAGCATAAGGACAAGATATGGTGGAATTCCTGGATGGGCTCTTTACGAGTCTGCTCGACATAGCAGACCATAAGCTGGAATTCCAGCGAGCTCACAGGGTTCCGGTTCAGTTATCTGCAGGACACAGGCCCCGATCAATTCTGGCCAAATTTCTGAGATCGTCCGATAAAGATCTTGTGTTATGAGAAGGAAGGATTTCTTCGAAGAACCACAACATTTTCTTGTTCCCAGACTTTGCAAACTCGACAAGAGAGAAACGTGATTGATTCAAGGAATGCAAGAAACTTTTACATCAACGGAAGATCGGTTTTGCACTGATATTCCCGGCAAAATTGAGAATTAGATTCTAAGGGTAGCCTAAAACATTCACATGATCACAGCATCTAACAGCTGTTAGAGATAATTTCCCACAGGTGTCAATCCTTAGCGCTATTCCTCTCCCGGCCATGCTCTCCACAGATGACGCTCGGCCACGCCCCCATCTCCACAACTTATAATAAATTACATAATTTATTGTGTTGTAGTAAGTTTATAATATTTTTTCTGTGTGTAATATAAAGATATATCTACCAAAATCTAATCTGTAATTAATAAAAAAGTAGAGCATGTCGAAAATTAATAATAGAAATTTGTAGTTTTCAGTCATGATATGTAAAATGTTTCTGTTTAGAACTGCAAAAACAAAGTGCATAATAACCTTTTTCTCCCCATTTAAATAGTTAAAAATATAATAATTATTGTATTGTGGCTCTATTAAAATGTTGGCCTGTCATGTGTTTAACAGATCCAATCCATTTTAAATGGAAATTATTTATTGAAAATAATAAAATAGCTTTTTTTAAAAAAGCCCATTTTTAAAGTACAATTATCAATTAACAGCAGCAAAACAGTGATTTGATGACAAAATAAGGTAAGTGGCATAATATTGGTATCGGCTAATAGTTTTTAGTTATAATGACTAGACATAACTAATAACATAATTACCTTTTGGAACGGCCTCTGCATCAGGAACCTTTTTGCTTATGATGCTTTAAAATGCTGCCTCAGGTGGCAACTCTAGTCTGTAAGTTTAGAGTTGCCTAAAGTAGTCTCTAGTCTGCACCATAAGTCGCTTTGTATAAAAGTGTCTGCCAAATGCATAAATTAAATTGCTAGGTTTCGGAACAGACCCATGGTCTCATGATAATAATCTGTACAAGATGGCAAAATCGTAAGATATTGTACGACTTAGCTAGTACAAAAAGGTACACATTTTCTTAGGAAACTGAATTTTAAATCAATACAATACAGGCATAACATTTTTGCTAGCCTCCTATCCAACACTTTATATTAAGCAAGGACAGGTTTGTGAACAAATTCGGGTTGCACCTATACTTGTGCAATATAAACTGATGTATGTCAGTAACCAGTAATATACTTCCCTCGTCTCGTTCTAAACCTTAATGAATTCGTTCTTCCATAGTAAATAAAAGTAATTTTTCTATTAAAGCAGCAAGTAGATTTAGACTTTGGGTAAAGTGTTAGACTTTATGGTTAGGTTTAGGTTTTAAGTTTGTGTTAGGGTTTAAACTTACGAAAAATCATAAAAATGCTCGATCAAAACCCTAATATTTTTCTTTCTTCAGTGGTACAACAGTGATTGTCCTATTAAAAACATGGTTAGGTTTGGGGTAAACTATAAAAAAACTAAATAACATTGTTTGTTGGTTTGTTTCTTTTTATATGGGATTAAAAGTTACATTCTTTTGTATGAACCAACTCGTACGATTTCGCCATTTCATACTATTATTATGACTTGTCATAAGACCAGGTCTAGATGTTTATAGGGCTAGTATTAAACGGTAATTAAACCAACTCCATGTGCCAACAGGAGTTTTGACTACACACTTTGGTGTGTGTTAGAATTTTCTTAGTAATAGAAAACCTGGAAATTTCTTCAGTGAGCATGAATTGTTCTAGTTATACTTATCTCCAAAATATTGAATTGTCTAGAAATTTCTCTTGTTGTGAGTGCAATCTTTATAAAAGGATTTTTTTAAAATCCATGTTCAGTAATTACAAATGACTAGAAAATCACGGAAATTCATTGTGATTGCCCTTTGTGAGTTTTTCTGCAGATATAGTATCTCTTATTATTGGGGGGATTTGATTGTGCAGGCAGGTTGGTGTAAATAATGAGTATATTTGATATTAACAAGCCCTCAGTGGGAGGGGGTGGTGAATCCACACATTCACAATGAGAATGGCTGCACCTGCTCCCCTCAGAAGAAGTGTTTTTGGGGGAAGGGGTCTCTCTTTGAAACATACAATTGCAAAGCTTTTGTCCTGTCTGTGGGTGTTCATGTGTACACGTGTGCACATGTGCACGTTTTATTGGTTACATTTAGAAGATTATTTTGGCCATTATTGTGATCACATTTAATTTAAGTGTAGTGATTATTTGTAAGTTGTGTGCATGTGTGTGTATGTCTTTATATGTGGTTAAGATAGTAATGCTCTAAGGTCTTTTGTTTGCTGAGGCTGCATTTTTGTCTCTTTGGGAACACGAGCAGAGCTGCAGGTTTAAAATCTCCTGGACAGCAAAAGCACAAAAGATCTGAAATGCTCTGCACACACTTTACAATACTGACTTCAGCTTTTCCGAACACACACACACATATTCACAAAAGCACACACACACACACACACACACACACACACAGTGTTTTTAACAAGGATAGGACATACCTTGTGGGGACCAGCCAGCAGTCCCCATGAGGGAAATGGCTTATTAAACATACAAAACTATGTTTTTTTGAAAATGCAAAAATGTCAAGGTCAATTTATATATATAGCACATACACACAACTAGTGTATACCAAAGTGCTGTACATATGCAAATAAAACACTAACAGGATACAGAAGATTTAAAGATTAATAAGAAAAATTATACAAAAACAAGAAATTAAGGGTTAGGAGGGTTAGGTTTAGGGGTAGGATTATCATTAGATCTGTATAAAATCCATAAAATGCTTGGAAGTCTTTGAAGAGTCTCCACAATGAAATAAAAAAATTGGTATGTGTACTTGTGTGCGTGCGTGCCTGCGTGCATGCGTGTGTGTGTGTGTGTGTGTGTGTGTGTGTGTGTGTGTGTGTGTGTGTGTGTGTGTGTGTGTGTGTGTGTGTGTGTGCTAATTGACCCTTTGATAACTCCGCCCTCTCGGCTACCATTGCTCGCTCTTACAAGTTTTGCAGAAATTCCCATAGGAATTAATGGCAGAGGCATGGTAAATATTCTCATAAACGGAATCGACAATATTCTTATGTGGGCTGAAATGAAGATTGACATTTTTAAGCATGTTTATCTAATGGTTTTTGTCAAATAAATGGTTAAATTACACAGTAATTTGATTGAAAACTGTGGAGACTATGAATCAGAATTTCAGGCAAATGATTATCACATTCACTTGAAAAGAGAAAAGAATCATTTGATGTCGATTACACAGCTGATAACATTATCTTAAGTGAACAGAACTGCTAATAACATCTCATAACACACTCACAACAATGCTTTGAACTCTTAAATTACTCTCACCTGAATTACTGAATCAATACATAAATTAATAAAACTTAACATATTAGCTTTAATTTACCTTGGAGCAAATGTAGGTGTCGTTGCTGATGTTATACATGTTCATTTGGGACTGAGGATTGAAACAGTTTAATCCATAGGTTGCTTTTCTCAAGATTTATTTAAAGATTAAACAAAAACAAAGAAAAAACACTGCCTGCATCCTCTCTGGGTACCTCGTGTCACTATTAAATGTGAGCCAGCAACAAGGTATTTGTTTTTAATTTTATTTTTAAAATATTTCGATTCGATTCTGCTTTAACATAAACATACATTAATCCTGTAGGCTCTTATTGGAAAATAGCAAATGTGTATCAGAGGAATGGAGGATGACAACAGTTGCTAAGACAGGATTGTTTTTCTCCCCTTTACTTCCCAATTTTGCATGCCCACTTCCCAATGTGCTCCAAGTCCTCGCGGTGGCGTAGTGACTCGCCTCAATCCGGGTGGCGGAGGATGACTCTCAGGTTTCTCTGCATCTGAGACCGTCATTCAGCACATCTTATCATGTGGCTTGTTAAGTGCGTTACCGCGGAAATGTAGCTCATGTGGAGGCTCACGCCTATCCATGCACAACTCATAACGTGCCCCACCGAGAGCGAGAACCACATAATTGCGGCCACCAGGAGTTTAACACAACGTGACTCTACTCAACCTTGCAACCGGCCCAATTGGTTGCTTAAGAGACCTGGCTGGATTCTAACTTGAGACTCCAGGTGTAGTAGTCAGTGTCTTTACTTGCTGAGCTACCCAGGACCCTGGTCAGAAACAATTTCTCAGAAACAAGGCAAGGGTCAATTAGATCAGAGATTGAGGTCTGCTTTGCCGGGTGGCGTCGTGTCCTCAGGTGAACTAGACTTACGCATGTCATGATCTCAAAAAAGCTGCATATTTGTGTCTGTCTGTCATTATAATTTGTGTATTCCACATTTTCAGTACTTTATACATTTGCATGTTGCTAAGCTTGTCATGCAATCATTTTATAAGCATAAAAATACATAGTACACACAAATATTGGGTAAAACAGTACTAAGTACCATTTTTCTTTTTTTTTTTTTGTCATCATTCCAAATGGTCCTCTGACTTGTAGTCCAAAGCGACTTACTAATATAATTTATGTGTAATTGTTTTCAGCCAGCCAAAAACACTGCACACCAAAACACATATGTGTACACACAAACAGATGAAAAACAGAGGGTAGTAGCCTACTCAGAGTATTTTGCCTATACAATGTATTTTATACAGCAGTTTGTATATTGTTTTATACACCACAGGGCCTGAATTTCGTTTTTTAAACTGGGGGGGAATTCCCCCCTTACATGGGTCACATGGGGGGGATCTAAAGATTATGGGGGTGGTAACTTTTGATGCATTGCTAATTTCATCATCTTCATTTATTAATATATACAGATTTGTATGCATGAATTGTGCATTTCCAGTTCTCAAAACGGTTAATAACAACAACAACAAAAAAACTTTATACAAAATACACCATGCTCTTCTTCAAATTGACATTAAGACCTCAGTTTAAACTAGGCCTAGGGCTATATATTAATGTCGCTCTATTTCAGTGTCGTTCATGTGTTTCAGTTCAGTTCAATTCTTTGCTTTTTTTTTAAACTTCATACAAAATATGCCATGCTCTCCTTCAAATTGATATTAAGAACTCAGTTTAAACTGTATGTATTTATGTCTATCAGTTTCAGAGTCTTTTTAATGTATTTCAGTTCAATGTCAGTCACTTTTTTCCATTTCTTGTTACTTTTTTCATGGGACTTATTCTAAGTTTCTCATCTGTCTCCTCCTCTTCATCTCTTTCCATTTGATGATGGCTCTGTTGAAGTCAAACTGCTCAAGGGAAGGTCCAAGCTCTGAAATGATCATTAGATTTGTGAGACTCGTATTATTCAGTGAATTTCTGAATTTGGTTTTGATCCTGTTTTGTGTGCTGAATCCACGTTCACACGACACACTCGCAACTGGTATGACCATGGCTGTCTGAATGAGTTTCTCCATTTCAGTGAAAACATGACTATGTTCACTTAACACAGTCTCTGCAAACTGCTGAAAGGACAATTCATTGTCTGTGGCCGTGTTTGTGCGCGCGGGAAATATGCTGCGCATAACACAAGAAAACAAGGAGAAACGCGCAGTCACATGCTCAAACAATCAACAACATCGCTCTAGATGTGTAAATACAAGTGGAAAGCGCGGGCGCGGCGCTGTCTCCTTTCCACAAGCGCGTGCTCTCCCGTGGCGTCTGTCGTTGCTATGCAACCATGAACCGCGCTCTCCATGATGACAAGGAAGTATCAGCAAAAGATTAATTGATTTCTAGCCCTTGCTTTACTACTAGATATATTTATGGAGATGAATAATAAGGCGCCCTGTACAGCTATCATGATCAGCTGTTCGGCCGAGAATTCAATGTTGTTACGCTGTAAGCTGATCAGTTGGTTCGTTGCTGCCGCGCTCTATCACTCGCACACCATAAAAAGCAAAATGGTTTTTAATGTTTCAATTGCGTGATTAAAATGACATTATTTAGAAGCGGATAATTTCTTCACAAACAGCTCATTATGACTCAAAATGTTAGAATGCTGCACCTACACTCGATAGTGTGGATAAGATCAGCGCAACGCAGACCACTGCATTGTCAGCGTGAAACATGATCTGTCTGTAACAGCCAGGGCTCAGCGGAAGAGAATGCCGGTCCAGCGCTGATTGAGGTATTAAATTCGAAAATAAAATACAGTTTGACATCTTTTTTCTCGCATCTGTGAATTTATTTTTTAATCATTTGCTCTGAGATGAAGCAAATATATTTGTGCGGGAATTTCTCGCACTACAAAAGCTAACATTGCGGGAATGGCTTAAATTATGCGCAATCCCCGCATTCCCGCACCGAAATTCAAGCCCTGCACCAGTCCAGTGGTGCTAAAAAACAGGATTACAAGTGCTCTTAGACTGCTGTCACACGCATCCAGAGGCGTTTACAGCATTGAAGGACATCAGGGGCTTAGCCCAGACAATTTTATTTTCACACTAGCAACCACTTCTCTGTAGTTCAAAGCTGGTGAGAGGGTATTCTTTGAGTTTTGCTCTTGCTGGGTCTGTTTCTACAGTTCCTAAATCTTCCACTCTAGTTCTATCCTCAACATCCTCTCTCCTCCCTGAATCATCTGTGATGCAAAAGAACAGATACAGCACATAACTTATTGCAAATCAGCTTCAAACAACTAATTCATCAATTGCTACATATTTCAAATTGTGGACCAATACCATTGAAGTAAATGTATTGGGAAGAGCAGATCAGTGGGATTGCCCTAAGATCTATCATGATTCTTGAATTTTCATGTACATTAACATAAAGTCATCACAAAAGAGTTATATTATAGTGAGTAAAGTGAGGTAAAAAAATATTGAATATAAATAATTTATATTTTTTGACATAAATAGTCAAAATGATGTATAAGATCCTAAGTTAAAGCAATACATGAATGACTTTAGTCTATGTTCATTGACACACCATGGCATCGAACTGTATATAATTCTCCATGTTCATCTGTCAAAATCCTTTCATTAGGATCATTGGGATAAGAAATGTTTCACTTTTAACTTTCTCTAAAGTAAAGTGACTGATTAATTGTTACCAGTTTCCATGCCTGATTCTGGCACATCTTTGCTACCCTCAAAGTGTATATTTATTACAAACTAATATCACAAAACAAGTCACACATACATTTTATGCTAATGCTTATTGGTTATCCTTAGAGAAAACAAAACCTGATAAAGAAGAAAAGTATGCTCTGAATTGTAATCAAACCGCGGTCTCCAGCGTGGAAGGTGAATGCGCTAACCACGAGGCTAGAGGTTACAACATATGATATCAGTCGGTAGTAGATGTCTTGAGGTGAAAGCCACTGTGCTGTGAAAGCCACTGTACTGTGGGTGAAAGCCAGCCAGATGATGATCTTTAGACTTTAAGGACAAAAACAAATGTGAATTCTTACCCACTGACTTCTTTCAGAAATTTTAGAAGCCTCATTTGCTTCATTTTTGCTGTCTTTCCTGCTAACTGCTGTTAACTCGCCACTAAGTAAAGTTAGTTGATGTCAGCTCCTCCCCTACCTGCTGCATATTCAACAGAGAGGAAGAAACAGAGTCGCCCATAGGCTACCGATAGCAAAGGAACTTATTCTATAGGCTAGATTATGCCTATGTCTATTTTTACAGGCTGTATGCAGTATGTGCAAAGCCAAAGCACAATGAAATAAGGCAACTTATGATTTCAGGGGGTTTACATAGGCTATTGTCCTGTTTCATATTTGTCAGTCAACTTTTCAAAATTCATTCGGGGCTACACTCAAAACATTCGGGGCTGAAGCCCCGGCAAAATCGGCTGCCGCCACCTCTGCACGCATCCCCACAAAATGATGGTTCATGATCAAACCCCTCGTAAAAAAAAAATTGTCAGTAAAATTGAAAATCAGTGGATAGCAAAATACATTCAAAATGTTAGAAATATCCATGATCAATAGTTGTTAACTTTAATGTGATTATTTGAATGTTACATAGGTTATAAACAGATGTGGATGTATCACTTTTTTTTTTTCATTAAACAGACAAAATTTGTAAAACAAATACTAAAGTAGATGCTCCTGATTAACACAAGCAAGTAATGATGATGAATAGTGGGCTATCACAAAGTGGGTACAATGTGTATACTAAGAAATGTATTTTTTCATATGTTTCATTTATTTATTAATTTTTGTCATTGTTTATTTCATTTACTTATTTGCTTGTTTGTTTGTGGCTGACATAAAATAGGTCCACGTTTAGTTCTATTCAAGAGGACTGAAGTGTAAAACCAAAAAGTAGCCATTTTATTGGCAGTACAACATGGGAAAAACATTGTATGTAATGCTGGTCAAAAGGAATCATATATATATACTAATATTTTGTTTATAATGTCAGTTCAATTGCAATATTTTTCAAAATAATTATAATTTTTTTGGGAGCATACCTATGATGCCTACGTAGACAGCACACTAGATTTTGGAACAGAGCAAATGTCTGCAACAGAACCTCTCTCTCTCTCTCTCTCTCTCTCTCTCTCTCTCTCTCTCTCTCTCTCTCTCTCGTCTCTCTCTCTCTCTCTCTCTCTCTCTCTCACACACACACACAGAGAGAAATTGCAATGCTTCTTAACACACTATCTGCATCCCTCTTTTATAAACCCTTTCATATATATTCATCTAGTTTTCCCTCTGCTCTTTAATTAGCACATATCTGACTCTGTCTCATAAATCCATTAAGCTTTATATGAGAAAATGAGAGCCATTTTCTAGTCATTTGATATCGCATATAGTGTATAAACAATTTTAGAGCTCTGTGTGTGTGTGTATGTGAGAGAGGAGGAATGGATTGGTTTGGGTAGGGGGTTGTGGGGATTTCCTTATAAATGTTTCAAATCCCAAAGCAATTAAAGCAGAAATCTGTTATCAGCATTTACCTCTGCATTACACACATCACAATATACATCAGCTTTCCACCTCTGCTTAGACTGGGATAGGATCAAGAAACAACATAAATACTGTACACTGGTGGAAATCTGTTAAATTTGTTTTACTGTCTGTTTTTGGTGTGTGTTGTACCCTTAGTAGGGACTTCCATATTTGCAGTAGTCATACTGGGTGTTGTGATGCCTCTTTAAAAAAGGCAAAAACTACAGCTGTCATATCTGGCATCACAATTCCTCACATTCATATGCATATACCCCCATCTCATCCTTATAATATCTGTGGTCCAACCTTTATATAAATCCAGCCTGCATATTACTCATGCCTGTTTAAAAGTCATACAAGGGGAGGTGGTGGATGTGGGAATGTAGCGACTGCTTTGGTGCATGTGCATGATGGTGTGTGTGAAACGGCAGCTGTTATCATCAATCACAATGTTTTATGACACGAGTGTAACTAGGCATGCTGTGTGTGCTGCTGATATTGGCCTGAGTGCTTGCTTTCTCTCTCTCTCTCTCGCTCTCTCTCTCTCTCTCTCTTTCCCTTTCGCTCTTTTTCTTCTCGCAACTCTCTCTTTCTTTCCCCAGACATTTTACTTTATTACTCTCTCTCCTCCTCCTTTACTAGTCCTCTCTCAGTCTTTCTCTATTCTTATCCCTCGGTTTTGTCCTGTCCTCCATTAGTCCTTGGATCCATGTGTTCGTTTTGGTATTTTTCAGGCTGGTTCAGCTAATTCACTTCACTTCATTAGTCAAGACGTGATGTCTTGCTCATACACACAGAAACTGATACAAGTGAACACTCTCGATGTGCGTGTGTGAGCATGTTATCTGGATGTTCAATGGTCAGTGTTGCTTTAGGTTGTGTATAATGTCCTGTGGTGGTGACAGCAGTGTGTGAGGTAAATCTGCTGTCTGAATACCAAATCAACACTTAATCTGTCTCTTTCCAGGTCTTTAGCTACATAAAAATACTGATAATCACCTGGTTTAGTGAACTGCTGTGAACACATGCTGTTGGAGATGTGTGTCTCTGTCATTGAAGGCTGGTTAAAGCTGGCTTTGATGTCACGCTGTGATCCTGCTCTTAGCGTTGAGCTAAGGATATGTGATCTCACAGTCAGGGCTCCTGCTTTGAGACATGCACACTGAAATCATTCACCTTTCCCTCTGTCTGTTACACCCTGTGTAGAGGGTAAGGGCACATTAATAAATTAAAATGGAGAGAGAAAAAAACATGGAATTATAGATAAGTTATTTATTTACATTATAAGAAAAATTAAGTATGGACTTCAGGGTGCCCAAAGGCCAAAATAACAAACAAGACTGCCTGAAAAACATGCCTGTTTTTAACTCTAACCATTTAAAAAGATAAGTCTGTATTTATCTCTATTAAAGACTGTATCTATACTGTAACACATACCTTTATATAACTCAAGTTTGTATATGACTCAAACCTGTATATTACAATTGTCTTCGGGTGTCCACAGGCCAAAATAACAAACAGAACTACCTGGAAAACAAAAGCTTTGATAAATTATAACATACTTAGTGTATACCAATAGATAGGCCTTCCCTAATTGCCTAATGAAAACAAACCAAGTTCACCTAACAGAATGAAACTGCAATTCCACACTACATTGACTTTTTAAATATATTTTCAATAGCAATTGAAAAGGGACATGATGGTCCAGCAATGTTTCAGACATCACAAGGATAGTGAGCAAACATCAATCCTTTGAGCCAAATAGGGGCTGTTGACAGACAGTAGTGCTGACGCATTTTTACTTTCCAGTAAGTTCCATGCCAGTGATGAATAAAGTTTGAATGTATTTATTTATAAAAAGGAGTTCAAAATAATAAACAGTCAATTTAACTTTCCACTCACATGTAGCATACTCCACAGATATATTCCATACTCGTCCAATACAATGCAATAGACACCATCCAACTACATTAAACACAGTTAACACGATAGGCAAACATTGTTTTGAAAATGTTTTGCTTTCCCACCAACATCAACTAACTTCTGATTTGCCCTTAAAGGAATGGTTTGAAAATTCTCTCATTCTTCATCTTCATTGTTTCTTCTGCTGAACACAAACAAAGATAGAAGAAGAATATCTTGGCTCTGTAGGTCCATACAATGCAAGTAAATGGTGGAAACCTACAGAGCTGAGATGATGTTCTAAACCTTTTCGTTTGTGTTCAGCAGAAGAAAGAAAGTCATACACATCTGGGATAGCATGAGGTGAGTAAATAAATAAAGAATTTTCATTTCAGTTGTCATTCTCTCCGCTTACGTTTAAAAAAAATTGTACACTGGTTTATTTGCCAGTCCTGTGATTCAAGGCGGGTAAAGCAATTAACTCATCCATGCCTACCAAGAAAATAATAACAGAGGCAACAAGATGATGTACACAAGGAAACTGAATTTAAATGGAACATAACACTCTTAAGGGGACATGCAATTATACTGTTTGAGCTGTATTGTTCGGTTTTAGTAAGACACAGCAATCTCCAAGTATCATCTTCCACATTACTAGCAAAAATGAAATAGTAGCTTGTTTTTCTTCACTACTTTGATCTACTTAAGTGTGAATGTATGAGCTCTGAGCTCAGTATGTGATTGTGTCAGTGGGAGCTGTTTCAGAACCACGGACAGCACATATTCCTCTTCTCTCCTCTCCATTGTGTTCGTGGGTGGGTGTGTGTGTGTGTTTATGTGTGTGTTTATGTGTGTATGCTCAGTGAAATCTTTCGCCCCAGTCTAAGTTAACTCCTTGAAAGTGGCTTTGCTGAAATTACAGCACACATTAAAGTGTCCTTGAAGACAACTTTGTGTGAATTCTGATGTATGACATCAGCTGTGGACAGGGTTGGGGAGAAACGGAATAGAGGTAATGGGAATATGTATTTAAAATACAAAATATAAGTAATTGTATTCCACCACAGTTACAATTTAAATCATTGGTAATAGAATACAGTTACATTCAAAAAGTATTTTGATTACTGAAGCATTTTATTGTCATTTGTTTCATTTCATATTTAGTCCTTTCAGATGGAGAACATTTATACATAAATGATGCGATCCAAAGTGCTTTTGAACAGTGGTGAAACACTTTCTTATGATGTGTTACATTCAATCGAGCAGACAGACAAGTAACTTTCGAGCAGCTTTATGCTAAGCTAGAATGCTATTTCTAGGCATTTTACATGCACATGTTACCAGGCACGATCATATTTTACGTTAGATCATTTGTTTTTTCTAGTAAGACCTTTGATATTAGGGCAAAAATCATATTCCTGATAATAATTTTTGTATTGTTTTCCTGAAAAAATATAAAAAAATCCTTAAAACAAGATCAATTGTATATATCTTGTTTTAGAAACAACACTGCATAAGATATTTAGGTTTTTAGATAATGTATTTTTAACATGTGTATTTTGTCTTACTGTACTGGCAGTATTTTTTAAAGTTTTTATAGTCAAAACAAGTGAAAAAATCTACCAGTGCTGTAGAAGTAGTCCAAAGTATTTAGAATACTTTACTGACCTTGAGTAATCTAACAGAATACATTACAAATTACATTTTACAGCATGTATTCTGTAATCTGTAGTGGAATACCTTTTAATTATATCTTTCCTCTGAAAGATAATAGCAGAACAGAGACATGAGCATTTCAACTTGAAATGCTCTAATCAAACTTTGCTTTCTTGGTATATTTGCTAGGCTTTTCTAGGTATATCTACTTAATCTATTTTTGTTATTTCATACTTATATATATTTTTTTAAGTTTAAATTTCACCCTTTGACTAGCTTTGACCCTTTGGCATTTCATTTACACTGAACCAAAGCCTAAAATCTAATTTGCCATACTGGTGAATTTCAAACAGTATTTTTTCACCTTTGAATGGCACTGTGGAAAGGGCGTGCCACTTGAAGGGTTGTTCCAAAACGAAAGTAAGATAATGAAAGATTTCACAAAAGGCCCTTCCAACAGAACTGTTAGCAGAGGGTACATTTATATAGTAATACCCTGCCACCTTAAGAGCACACACTTTAAGAGATCTGTCCTTCACAGTGAGTAGGGCATAGGTATGATCACTTTCTATTGGAATTCTGCCTGGCAAGCAAAGATATTGCCTTCAGGAAATGCAATAAATTTTTTTCTGTACATTTCTCTTCACCAACTGTGTATTTCTGTTTTTTTGCAGTGATCTTCTATCATCAAATTACATTGAGAGGCACATATCAGAGGAGGGGAAGTCAGTCGTCACCAAAGTGAGTATAAAAATTGGGATTTTTCAACATCAAATAGGTCTCTGCTTATGGCTCAAAGTTGTTTTCTACCCTTAGCTCTCATTATTCTACATAAAACCTGGTTACTATATCATGGCTACCACATAAGGGTGCTAGGAAAGGACATGTTCTATTTCCTTCCATTCCAGTCCACCAGAGGCAGTACTGAAAGCACTAGTGGAAAAACGCTTGCGCTTTGACAGAGAATCGAATTAGAAAGTTGTCACCCCATGATGCATGATGTGTCTTTAGCTATTTAAACCCCTGAACATGTCAGCTTAATCTCCTCTTTATTCTCACTTGATGGAATTGATTGTGACGATATTTTGTTCAGTTAATTTTTGAAGAGTGCTTTAGCTGATATCCGTGAACTGTTTCGTCACTCTGTTTACGGATTAGATTGCATGCAGGTTTCTCCGTGAAATGCCACAAATGACCGGGAAGTGCAGTTTATGAGCAATTTACTCCAGGATTCACTGCTCGCGATTGGGAATTGCTGTTTAGAAGTGTTTTCCCCGGTAAGCACCCGTGAGACAGTCTCACGCTTTTCCATACATTTCGTTTGGCCCTGTGATGGGGTGACATTGTTGTGTGATCCCGTAGCTGAAGATAATTAACATATGGTACTAGCCCTCTGATGAGGGCAGTTATTTGATGACATATGATTATGAGCCCTCGATGAGGGTGACCATTGCTTGTGCAATACCTTTGCCAGAAGATGAACAACATGCATAAAGCCCTACGATAAGGGCAACATTGTTGTGCAATACCCTTTGTTGAAATATAAACAATGTTTCATTAAGAACCCTCCTTTGTGGGCAGATGTTGTTTGTGGAATATCTTTGCCAAAAGATGAACAACGTAGCATAAAGCCCCACGATAAAGCAACATTGTTGCTCAATACCCTTTGTTGAAAGATAAATTACGTTTAACTATGAGCCCTCCGACGAGGATGGATGTTGTTTGTGGAATGTCTTTACCAAGCGATGAACAGCATAGCATAAAGCTCCATGATAAGGGTGACGTTGTTGTGCAATACCCTTTGCTGAAAGATAAACAATGTTTGATTATGAGCCCTCCGACGAGGATGGATGTTGTATGTGGAATATCTTTGCCAGAAGTGAACAGCGTAGCATAAAGCCCCACAATAAGGGCGATGTTGTAATGCAGTACCCTTTGTTGAAAGAAAAACGTTTGATTATGAGCCCTCTGACAGGGTGGACATTGTATGTGAAATATCTTAACAGCGTTTGCACATAAGCCCTGTGATAGGGTGAGCTAGGCTGTGCAGTACTTATGCGAATAAAAACAATGCTTAGGATTGTGGAAGCCCTGGTGAGGAGAGCGGATATGATTATAAAATATCCTTGCCAGAGGATAGACATGTTTGAATTTGATAGCAGTGAGTGGCCCCAGGCACCACCAGAGAGCCATGAAAGTTACGGCTGATGGAGAGTTGAGATGTGTGTGAGATGATTTGAAGATATTTCTGGTATGATGAGGAAGGCCAGCGGCCAAGTATCTTGATTGTGGATTCTGAGAGTCCTTGAGCAGCGGTTGTGGCCGCACCCATTCTGAATAAGTTCCCTCGAGAAACTAGGGGAGGAGACCGCAATGTCAAATGTGTTAGATAAGGGATCAGATGTGACGTGAACTAGTTTGCAGATATATAACCATGGAGGTGTAGGGGCATGAGGAGCTGGAGATTATAGATATCATTATGTTACGACCACACCCCGAGTGGTTTGTTTTGGAGTGTTTGAATGGCCTAGTCCTTTCTGCATGAGTTTTAGCGGAATCTAAAAGGAGGAGGAGTGAGGGGCTTAGTCTGGCAGAGGGTCTGGAAGGTGTGGGCAGGAGACGGGAAGTATGCTGGCATAGGGACATAGTAGATGAAACTCCTGGAAACGAGATAGGGAGCCAGCGATTTAATTGAAATACAGGAATATGCTCGGCTGAGAGACTGAAGTGCAGTTGATACTCTGCCATGTCAAACGGCTCAGTAGGGGCATAATGATCCTGGAGGAGGACCACCTTCTTGATGATCGCGACGGTAGTGGTATTGTTGCAAAATGACGACACGTTAATGTGCCCAGAAGGGGACCCCATAATATGCTGGCAACGACGATGTTGTAAATTTCGAAGATTTGGATGGAGGGGAGCTGAGTGCGAGTGTGAGGAATTAGTCTGGCCATTTCCCTGTGAACCATGTTACTGTAAAGTAGCCTCCAAGACCTCTGATCGGCAGCCGTCATCAATAGATATGTTGTCAGAGTAATCAACAGATTGGGCTAGCATGAGGAGGTGAGAGATGGAGCAGCCTTGATGAATGATAAATGCATGGCAAAATAAGGTGACCCAAAGGGACAGGATATTGCATATGGAAACTGAGACTGGTGGGAGGAAGAAAGTGCAAACTAATGATCTGTCTAATTTATAAAGAGGCGAAGAAGTTTTGTGTCTGGGGGGAAATAGAGTGCAATGCTGGAAAATTCGAGAGATGAGAAAGGCTTATGGTTCTTTCACTGGAGAGGGAATGCCCAGCTTGTGAGAACATTTGTTTAAACATCCAGAGTGGAGCAGTGAGTGGCATGGGAATATAGGATGGATTGGAGCTTAAAATATTGGACGGATCCAGCATAAGCCTTCTGAAGAAGAATTAAATTTGCAGACTTCTTCTACACTCAATTGTGAGCTGGACAGTGAAGTAAATTTTGCCAGATGTGCTGAAATGTGCGAGTCAGTGGAGTGAATGGGCATGACTTATGGAAGCGTCTTGGTGTTTGCTTTGGTAAGGAGGATGCCGTGCCCAGCCTTGGATAGGGTTGAAGTATATAGATGCAAAAGGTGTGATGTTTTAAGTCGAAGCTCCTGATAAAGCCCATAAAAATAAGTTAAACTCATAATGAGCTTTGATATTTGGAACATTGATAAGGCCCCAATGCTAAAAAGTCCCCATTGATTGAAACGTGGTTTGAACAGTGAAAAAAATTCAATAATTATTTACGAAAAGCCATATAATACAAATCTCTGTACTACTGTATATGTTGTTTGAATGAGTGATAAAACATAAACATAACTGTGGAATAGGAATTAGACCCCTGTTTGACTTGATCATATAAGGCAGCAAAATGCATGGAGTGGAGCCTACCACTAGGCATCAGAGGCGCGCAATGACAAGTGGTGCTTCCTTATTTGGAGAATGTGGAAGTAGACATATGAAGCAAGAAGCACTTCATGATTTCTGTGCGATAGGAGCAACAAACAAAACAAGACATCATCTTAACTGAATGGAGTAATAGACCCTGTACGATAAGTACTTGTGCATCATGACATGCATGAATAATATAACTTGATTCCCAGATAGAGGTAAGCTCAGTCATGCAAAATGGTAAAAGAATCATCATGCATTGTGGACTTTAACTCAGTTATCCACATGGCACGGCCGCCACGCTGTGAAACGCGTGATCGCCTACCATGAGAACCGAATGCTCTATTGAAATTAAATATTGCCTCTTGAATTTGATGTTGATTCAGATGAGGGTCATGATGAAAAGACAACATTGGCAGCAGAAAGCCTAATACCTGTAAACCATACTCTAAATGTATTTGATGAATATAATTGAGTACTTAGCCTATTTCTGATGGGCATCAGCTGATGCCTTGAGGCAATGATTTTGATGGACTTGGCAAGGAGCGCGTGCCTTTCAGCAATGTGCATTCCGATTGCGATAGATGCGATGGCTCGTTGGAGGGAGGTCTCCTACGTGACTGAGATCTGGATGAAGATCTGGATTTGCTGATTGTTTACTCCACATGGGTTTGATGAGGAGCAGAAAGTTGAGATGGAGCACCGGCATCGTCTAGGAGGGAAGGCAGGTTTCCCACGATGTTGTGTATGACCTGGTTCACCTGTGGCCTGTGGAAATTGGCATTGACGGAGATGCCAGGTTAACATTTCTGTTATCCAACTGAGACTCCAGAAATTGCAGACGCACATTGTGGCAAGGAGCTGCTGCACCTGGATATAAAATATGAAGCAAGTGAATAAATCCATGTCCAGAGCTGGATATTAGCTTGTCGGGGAGCGAAGCTGACTCGACATCGGACATATTAAGCTATAGTATGAATTGCCATTTTGGCACACTGAAACAGCAAAGAGGTAAATAGAAAGCAGGCTTTGAAAGCAATGGCTGATGTATGATTGGCTAGGTGCTAAATAGATAATGGTGTGATTATGTACAGCTGCCAGTCTCCCGCTAGATCTACGCTTATGCTTACATTTAGATGCAATGTCAGTGGCTGCCTCACTTTTTGGTGCAAATCTGTTTGCACCCTCAGTGACTGGTGAATGTTTGCCTGCAGCCCAGTCACACCTCTCTGACAGTGATAATGTGTGGGCTCTGAGAATGTATTTCTGCATTGTGCACAAAGAGCCTCCTTTATGATGCCTCAGTGCGTGATTTACATCCGTACTGGTGTCTGCATTACAGAGTTAATTAAAGGCCACACGTCCTGATCAATTTGCCCACACACTGGCTTTGATGCAGGACCCGGAGGCAGTGAGTCTTGGCAGCATGCCACTTGTAGAACCCAGTGTTGTGGCGCTCATTGTGTCTCCTGATGAGGCACTCCATGAGAATGTGAGCTGCCCCATGTCGAGTGCAGATGCACAGATGAACTGCTGTCATCGGCATACAACTCTACGGCATGTCTTGGTCGTGTTTATAATTCTTTGGCGCACATGCTTGTTGTGTTGCACTCCTCCCTGAATCCAATGTCATCTGACCCTTTAGTGATGGATCTAACTGAACTTGCGTTGCAGGCGGGTCATTGCCAACCACTGCGGCACAGCTTTGGGCACTCTAGTGCAAGCACGGCGCCAGGTTTGGTTGGCCCAATCACCTTTGCCAGAGGTCTGTCGGAACAACTTGAGATGGTTGCCACTAGTACCTGGTCGCATCTTCGGACAGGCAGCACAGGAAGCTCTGGTCATGTAGGGACAGCTTCAGGCCTCAGGACACCTACAGCGACCCCTGTTGCTCGCTATCAGAATGTTGGTCCAAAACGTTCATTTAAGCTCATCAATTTCGCCTTCAGAGCCCCCAACCTCCACTTACTCCTGCCAGACGTGGTGCCACCTTACTATGGGTGCATTAGTCTCCCATGCAACACCAAGGCCCCCATCGTCACCCCCCCATCTCTGCTGAAAAGAGCCGACAGGAGCGCTGACTTGGTAAGGTCGACTGTGGGCTGTTTTACAGAGAGTCAGCTGGCTCATTGGGGATCAATAACAACAAACCAGTGGCTGCTAACTACCCTCTCAAGAGGCTATCGTATACAGTTTTGATGTCGCCCCCCTGTACACACTGGCGTGAGACCCACATTAGTTCACAATCCATGGCAGATAGACGCCCTTGTGCACAAAGTTCAGGTGTTTCTGCGCAAAGGACCCATAGAATCCCCAAATTCATCCTGGGGGATTCTTTTCCACTTATTTTGTGGTCACAAAGAAAGATCGTGGGTTTCAGGCGATCTTACATTTAAGGAATTTAAATTGTTTTCTAAAGTTCCTGCCACTCCGCATGTTGCGCACGGCAGATGTTTTACAGGCTGTTATGCCTCAAAAAAATTTTTGGACAATATATTTTTCCGGAACGCAGGCGATTCCTTCGATTTTCATATATGGGTCAAATATTTCAGTTCAGAGTTCTCACGGTTGGCCTCTCTCTAGCACCAAGGGTGTTTTTGAAGTTCATCCAGGCTGCACTTTTGCTGTACCTGTATGATTTGCTTGTCTGTGCAGCATCACCACAGCAGGCAATGGATCAAACTCGCCAGTTTCTGGACCATATTATTCTTCTAAGATGGGATGCAGTCTGAACCGAGTTAATGGCACTTGGAGCGGGGCTTTGTGGACAGCACATATAAACGTTCTGGAATTGACTGCAGTGTTTCTCACTCTACTCCATTTTCAGACAGTGCTCAGGGACAAACATGTCTTGGTGCGCATGGACAACGTGGCAATGTTTTTTTACATCAATCATCAGGGGTAAACAGGGTCACAGAGCGCACTTCAAGTAGCTGCTGAAATGTGCTCTAGCAAACCTAATTTCCATTCGATTGGTTTACCTGCCGGTCGACTCAGCCATGCCGCAGAAGCTCTCTCACGCGGCATGGTGTTACAGGGAGACTGGAGACTACACCCGGAGGTGGTGTAGATCATATGGTGGACTTATGGGACCACAGTAGTCAATGTGTTCATAGACAGTCAGATAACTCACTGCCCTTGTTGGTTCTTTCTGACGGATGAGCCAGGTTCATTCGGCCTGGATGCACTGGTTTATTACTGGCCAGATATAATGTTGTATGCCCCCCCGCCGCCCATTACCATTGATTTGAAGAACCCTGTTCCATGGGTTCACAAAACTTTTATGCTAGTAAGTAGAAGGTGTTCTGTGACTAGTGCACCGATCATGCCGTTGATCCACTACACTGTTCTGTAGGATGGATTTTAGATTTTTTGCATGATCTTTTGGAGCTTGGACGTTCTTCGTCTACACTCAAGTTGTACTGTATGTAGCAGCTTTGGCAGCCAACCGTTCTGAGGTGAGCGGTGTCTCACTTGATTCTGACCAGTTAGTTGTGGCCTTTTTGAAAGGGGCCAATCATCTGTGCCCTTCACAGGTGTGCGAAGCCCAAAGTAGGACTTGAGTGTGGTGCTTAATTCCTTATGTCAAGCATTATAATGAACTCTGATGTTAAATGGCTGTCTTTGAAATCTTGGCCTTTACAACAGCGAAGTGTGTGATTGAGCTCCACACATTATCACTTGGCGCTCCTTGTTTGCGCTGGAGGCCTGATTTTAATAATGTTTCATTATGGCCCAGTCCAGCATTTCTACCCAAGACATTGTCTCCACAATTTATGAATCAGCCCATTGCGTTGGCTGCTCTGCCACCAGATCAGGCTGACATATGGGTTGGGCTGTGTCCAGTTAGGTCTTTGAAGGTTTACATTCACAGGACAGCAGCCTGGCACAAAACTGACCAGTTGTTTGTTTGCTTTAGTGATGCATGCAAAGGGACTTCACTTTCCAAGAAGAGACTAGCGCACTGGGTGATGCAGTAATATCTCATGCATACGAGTCTTCAGGGTGTCCTGTCCCCTCATCTATTCACTGTCATTACGCGTGCTCTCGCAAACAACTTGGGCAGCGCTCAGAGGTGTATCGCTCTCTAAAATTTGTGCAGCAGCAACATGGGCTTCAGCCTGAACTTTTTCTCATTTGTACAGACTGAATGTGACTCCCCTGCCAGAACTGTGGGATGTGGTGCTCTCTATCTGTGTTGATGTATCACAAGGGGATTCCTTGTGACTGCGTAGGTATTCGTCTTCCACTAGTGCATTCAGTACTGCCTCTGGCGGTCTGGAATGAAAGGAAATAAATCACTGATAATGTACTGTATGTAACTGTGGTTCTATAAATGAGTGGAAGACCAATAGAGTCTCTGGTCACTCGGAATTCGTGAGAATGATCTAGAGATCGAGATGATGTGTTCAGGGTTTTTTTATAGCTAAAGACACTTCATGCATCACGGGGTGACAAATTTCTCATTTGATTCCCAGTCAAAGCACAAGAGCAAGATTTTTTCCACTAGTGCTTTCAGTACTGTCTCTGCCGGTCTTCCACTCAGTCATAGAACAACAGTTGCATACGTAAACAGCGTTGTGCCTTGTCAAAATAATGATTTAGACAACTTCACAGTTCAAGTAACAAATACATTTATAAAAAGTGCTTTGACCAAAAAAACTACTTGAAACAGTGTTCGCAAACATTTTTACTTCAAAATATTATGTGTTTCAGAGTGAAATAGGATATGTTTCTACTAAATGTAGAGTGGGTCTTGATTTTATCCATCTGAATTTGATTTGATTTTCAAAAGTGGGTGCTACACACCAGAAAAGCACTAAGGTTAGGGCTGCACGATTATGACAAAAATCATAATTGTCGATTATTGCCATTGATGTTGTAATCGCAATTGTTAATGTCGATTAGAAGATTAGATTACAGTGACATCACAAAATAGGCAACCATGTGGATATGAGCTTCGCTCCAGGATTTTTAAGCATCTTTTACTAATTAAATATTGTTATAATGTTTGTTAATGTTAGGTCTAATAAAGGAAGATTTATGGTAGAGCAGAAATATATGTAGATTTTTTCTGAACTAATGACAAAACCAGTTTTTACTTGATCCAATCTGCCTGTGTGACATGTAACAGGTTGATAAATACACATATCCCCACATGTTTAACACACCTCTAAAGCCTGAGAAAGGTGGCATAAAATAAAAAACTACCATCAGACATGCAATATGTGTCTTTACTGCTTAAAGGATTGGTCCACGTAGAGTAAATAATATAACATATTCAAACTTATTAACAGCTGATTTAAATGGACCAACTTACTCACTGCATTCAGTTAGCGCTGTTGTGGCGAGACATGTGCCCATTCATTCCCTTAGATCTTCAATGGTGATCTTGTTCATGTAAGATCATCGTTAGATCATATTTAGCTCAGCAGTTGCACCTTGGGTATTAAAAACAGCCATTTACAATCAGAGTTTGTGCAATTAATGAAAATGTTAAATCTACCAATAGTGGCTGCACGACAAATGGGTCTTATTAGAGCAGAAGCGAAAGTAATGACGGTTGATTCATGAAATGCCATTCGTGTCATATTCCTTTTGTTGGCTACACCTTCAAAACAAGCTTAGAACATTTAAACTGAATTATTTAATAATAATATTATATAAAAATGTTTTTATTGTATACAGAAATCAAGCAACGAGACGAACTCTCCCATTACAATGATTGAAGCTTTCACTCATTTCAGGTTTACACTGTTTAAGCCCTGCAGTTCAGTGCAAGCTCACTGAAGCTCCAAACGGATTTCTCCACTCTTGTGAATGATCTTATTAAAAACAAAGCTGTCTAATCTAGTCAACTAACAAAGGACAATGCATCTATATGAACTTCTGCAGTTAATCCAGGATGAACTTCAAAGACTTTAGTCATTAATCTAACAGTTCTTACAAAATCTTTGTTTATATTCTGACCCTTAACACTTACTTAGTTTAATAATTTTAAACCATGACTTGCACTGCACATAAATATGTAACATTGGCATTATATTCATGATGTTAGCCAGAGGAGAACTGGCCCCCACAGTGAGCCTGGTTTCTCCCAAAGTTATTTTTCTCCATTAACCAACATCTTATCGAGTTTTGTGTTCCTTGAAACAGTCGCCTTTGGCTTGCTCACTGGATTTTTAAATACAATTATTATTTAATTGCTTTTTTTTATACACACTTCATAATCTTATTTAATCAAATTACACAATGATGACTCTTAATACAATATAGATATTACAGTTTAATTTTCTGTTAATACATGATTTTCTGTAAAGCTGCTTTGAAACAATGCGTGTTGTGAAAGGCATTATACAAATAAAAATGACTTAACTTGAAAAATGACTTAATCTAATTATACCGCACTCTGCCTTGATTAGAACGGGAGCATTTTAGTTTTGTTGCATTGCTCATTCGCAGTGTATTTACCATCTACGTTGCAAGCAAGTGTCGCAACATGCAATAAATCCGAAAATAATTCTAAAGTGCTTTTCGCTTTTGTTCTATAGCTTCTTTTCAAGTGTCAGGTGATGCTTCTACAGTATTTATTTTCGTGTGCCACCACAAACAGAGGTGAAACATAAGACAGCTGTTTAAAACTTGCTGATTAGGATCAGATGTCATTTCTGATAGGACAGAGGATATTTTAAGACATTTAATCATCTCTGATTGACCATTGCCATTTCATTGCTCAACAGACATATCTGTGATTGGTTAGAATAGTCAACTGCGTTAGTTTTCACGATTACATAATCGTGGCAGCCGTAATCGTAATTCGTTTTCCCACTATTTGTGCAGCCCTAACTAAGGTGGTTGGAGGAGTTTAAAAAATAAGAGGGATTTGTTATGTCAGCCAAAAAGGAAAGTAATTTGAGAGGCGTAGTATGTTATTGCATTTTGGTAAGAGTACAAAAATATATTTTTTGGTTTCATTTACTTATGAATCAGGCACAATTAGACCAAGACGTGTTTTAAGAAAGTAAATAGGGTCAATCATGATTTCATACAGAATATTACTGTAAACATGTTTCTAGGAAACATAGAAATTGTGTAGTATTTAACGAGTGAGTTTGTCTCTGTGACAGTGCGAAAGGGAGAGAACAAGAGTCCTCTATGATTGTTTTTTACTGTAGGACAGTGAATATAGTGTGATCAGATCTGTGTCTCTGTGCCACATTTCTCAGCTTCATTCTATCAGAGCACAGAGAAACATGTGTGTTCAGGTGGGACACATCACGCCCAGAGCAGAAGGTGTTTGCTCGTTTTAGCCAAGTGGCAGATTGTTCCTGTCACACACACACATACAGGGGCAGGGAATCCGTGTCCTGTTTGTTTGCTGTATGTTGGACACCATCATTATCTCAAGGTGTGTTTGTGTGTGTTCTATATACATTCTATATAGAGCTTGATTCTTGCAAAGCTTTTAGTGAAAGTATTCAGACCCACAAAAACCTCTCACACACAACCTAGATGTAGAGCCTGAGGAAATACAATCTGTGTGATTGAGTGTGCGTGTTAGTGGGAGGGCTCTTTTGAGACTGTTGTTTCTAAGGATGCATGCAAACTAGAGCAGAGGGTTCTGTGAGGAAGGAGGGAATGATAGAAGTAGAGGACGGAGAGAGAGAGAGAGAGAGAGAGAGAGAGAGATGGAGAGATGGAGAGAGAGGCACTGAATTGATTTTAGAGCAGAGTTAAAGATATGTTTATCTCTCCACAGCAATGGAGAACATTCTATAAGTTTAACTACAGAATTAGCAAATACAAACAGATTATTGGAATAATAATAATAATAAAAAAATAAATGTAAAAAAAATAAGCTTCAGAAACAGCCTGTATCTCTGTGCTTCCTAGCACTGATGCATGCTGGGTCATTAGTCTGAGAGACATTCTCTACAACAACTGCATTCTTCAGGAATGTGCGTGGTAGAGACTGCCCTTGGCTCTTGATTAACTGAGGACTCTTGGGGAGGGAAAGTGCAGCATCTGAGATGTGAGGCAGAAATGCTCCAGAACTACAAGCTGGAAGAAACAGTACAGCAGAGGAATGGATAAAACCAGTAAAAAAATAAAAGAGTGCGAGAGAGAGAGAGAGAGAGTATGAAAGGGTATGAAATGAAATTTATCTGCTGGAAAATGCTGAAGCTTTAGTCCTCTGAGAGAATGCAGGAAGCGATAACCTGCAGCCCTAATGGCAGCCAAGCACTTACACTGAAAAACATTTAGTATATAATACACACACACACAGGAATGCTCTTACAAGTCTTCTGATCACTTGAGTACAAATAAGAGGTTTCAATGGCCAGTATAAATGTTGCCACACACACATGCAGATTTTAAACATGTTAGCACGGGGTGGTATGACAAACAGCTTAAATCATGGTATATTCATTTTTTAATATCACAGTAATGGTATATTTCAAAATATAGTTATTTTAGCTTGAAGTTAGATTTAAAAAAAATTATATCTTGAATAGCCATGTGATAATGCCTGTTTTTGGATAATCGAGTGAAAAGTGTAATTCAGCCAGAAATTTAAATTCTGTATGACTTTAAAACCTTTATGACTTTACTATTTTCATGAAACACAAAAAGAGATGTTAGGCATTTCTGTGCATCTTTTTTCCATCCAATATAAGTTGATGGTGACTGAGGCTTAACATCTCCTGTTGTGTTCCACAGATGACAGAAAGTCATACAAGCTTGAAAAAACTCAAGGGTGGGTAAATGGTGACAGAGCTGTATTTTTTGGGTGAACTCTCCCTTTATCAAATTAAAGTTACTGCATTTGATTATTTTATTTATTTATTCATATTTAGCTGCAGTGTGATTGTAGCCATTGTAATGCTAACAAATACATACTTTAACTGTATACAGTGGCAAGACAAATATGTGAACCCTTTGGAAATAGCTGGTTTTCTGCATTAATTGGTCATAAAAATATAATCTCAACTTTATCAAAGTCGCAAGTGTAGTCAAACAATGTGCTTAAGCTAACAACACACAAACAATTATAAGCTTTAATGTCTTTATTGAGCACATCCCATTAAACATTCACAGTGTTGTGGAAAAAGTAAGTGAACCCTTGGATTTAATAACTGGATGATCTTCAATAACTGGCAGCAATAACCTCAACCAAGCCTTTCTGGTAGCTGTGGATTAGATCTGCACAATGTTTAGAAGAAATTTTTGACCATTCTTCCTTACAGAATTGCTTTAGTTTAGCCATATTCTTAGGATGTCTGGTATGGACAACTCTCTTGAGGTCAGTCCAAAAGCATCTCCATTGGGTTAAGGTCTGATCACTGACCGGGCCACTATAAAGGTGAATTTTCGTTTTTGAAGATATTCTGTAGTGGATTTACTTTTATGTTTAGGGTTATTGTCCTGCTGCATCACCTAACTTCTACTGAGCTTCAGCTGATGCACAGCCACCCTGACATTATCCTGTAGGATATCTTGATGAACTTGTGTCCCTTGATGTTGGCAAGCTCCAGGCCCAGAAGCATAAAATCAGCCTCAAATCATGATGCTCCCTTCACAGTACTTCACCATTAGGATGATGTTTTCATGTTGATATGCGGTGCTCTTTTTTCACCATACATAGTTTTGCATGTTTTTCCTATACAATTCAGCCTTAGTTTCATCAGTCCACAAATAATTTTCTCAGTAGAGTTGTGGAGTATCAATTTGGTCTTTGGCAAACCTCTGGTGCACAGCAATGTTTTTTTGGAAAGCAGCAGCTTCTTTCGTGTTGTCCTACCATGGACACCATGCCGTTTAACATTTTCTGTATAGTAGACTCATGAACTGTGGAAAGATGAATATCTAAGCTCGTCAAGATAAATTTGTAACCCTTTTCAACCCTTTTTAAGAGGCATGGTCCACTTCAGCAGATGCTTCTTGTGAATAGCAAACTCAAAATGTTTGAGTGCTTTTTATAAGTCAAAGTAGCTCTAACCTTCACCTCCAATCTAGTTCATTAATTGAATGCCAGGTTTGTCAACTCCTGACTCTAATAAGCTTGTGTTGACGTTATTAGCCTAGGGGTTCACATACTTTTTCCAACCTACACTGTGAATGTTTGAATGATGTATTACAAATTTTTCATAGGCACACTTCCGGTTGAAAGGGAACACTGGCGCATTTGGCTGCCGCTCCTCTCTCCCATCTTTCATTGTTTTTAAATTTTTATCGATTTATTTTGAGTGGGTGTGGGTTTTTGGAGCTTTTGAAGCCCCCTCTTGTTCCTTTCCCTATTGCAATGACGTTCTATGGGTGACAGGGCCTTCTCTTCTTTTGCTCCAAAACTGTGGAACTCTCTTCCCTCTGAGGTTAGACATGCTGAATCTTTTAGTATTTTTAAATCTTCTCTTAAAACACTTTTTTAGGATTGCTTTTCTTTGATTGTTATGGTATTATTATTGTATTCTTTTTAAACTGTTCTGATTGCATGTTTTCTTTTTTGTATTTCAATATATTTTTATTTTTCTCTTGTAAAACGCTTTGAGATGCAACTTTTAAAGGCACTTTAGAAAATAAAGTTTTATTATTATTATGATGTAAAAACGATAAAATAATTTGTGTGTTATTAGTTAAAACAGATTGTGTTTGTTCATTATTGTAACTTTGATGAAGATCAAACCAGATTTTAAGACAAATTTAAACGCAGGTTATTCCAAAGGGTTTTCACATACTTTTTCTTGCCACTGTATGTGTTGTTTTTGATTATTGTTTGTTTCTCCCTGCAGGGTGGAGAACACTGTTATTACCATGGGAAAGTACGTGATATTCCGAAGTCATATGTGGCACTTTCAACTTGCCATGGATTACAGTAAGTCCCTTGGTCACATGTGCCGTGTGTCTGAATAACTTGCAGAGACGTTTATATTAGCAGTGTTATAGGTCCACAAAAAATGTGAGGCCACACGGACACACTCTGACTCTTTCTAAGATTAACATGCCACAGTGGCAGACCAAAGCAGCGATTATCCCATTCAACAATTAGAGCTGTAGAATTACAGCATGCTAATATCCTCCTCTCATATCACACACTGGAACTCTCAGCACTCTGTTTGTGAGTTAGACGTTTTAATTTTTGTGTAGCAGTAATGCCGTTCTTCTGATTTAAACTTTAGACAAAGCTATTTACACTGAGATCCTGTTTCCGCCTGGTATTAAGATGCATTTCGGGTGATCCGATCACATGTGGTCAGCCCTAAATACAGGTCTAAACAGGGTCTAAAACGTTTTGTGATCGGATCACAGAAGCCACATATGAATGTGGTCAAAAACACATGTGACTAGATCACATTTCAGCTGTGAATGCTAATTCATCCTGTTTGCGTCCCGGCAGCCGTCAAGCTCCACCCCACACCTGTGAGTCAACCACTGCGCTAAATCATAAGTGTTAACTTTTCCACTTTCGAGCGGCTTTAAATGGAAATAACTGTCCAATACATACACAATCACTAGAGCTTCACGGATCTTCTTTAGTCTGGCTTACACCTGAAGCTCCTTTAATAAAGGTAATCCACTAAAATAATGGATAATTCTGCTTGACATGTTGCGTTTGTGCTTAGATTCAATTTCAAATGTATGTGGGAGAAACAGCGCTCTGTTTTTTCGTGCTTTCTTTTTCTTTTCTGATTTTGTTGTGCTTTAATATCATGCAGTAACACACTGACATTGTGATTGATGTATGTCATCATGAGACCCTCCCCTCCAAATCCGATACACAAGTGGTCACAGGAGACCAGGTGTAAACAGCTATGTGTCTCACCAGACCACATGTGATCGGATCACCCGAAACGCATCTTAATACCAGGTGGAAACGGGGCCTGAGTGTTAAAAATGGAAGATGCAATTTACACTAAGTATATTAGAAGGTAGATGCTAGTTTTCTTTCAGTGTGGACAAATTACTTGTTGCTGGAAATGTGTTGCATCATGTCTGATGTCTTGCACTCCCATTGCAAGCTGAAACTGCAATATTTGTTATGTGTTATAAGTTATGTTTTTGTTAAGCACACACAAACATTCTTTGGCTACCTGCTGTGTTCTCTGCATAGCTAAACTAAACCTAGTTGTGTTCCTGAGCTGCCCGTCTGCCTGAGGAGAATTGAATTAGTCTCTATAGAGTCACACACACACCCATCCACACAAACACACAGGCACACACACAGCCTCTCAGTGTGGCCCTCTGGGATATCTCAGTTCCTTCCATCTGTATTTTTAGTGTGAAAAGGAGTCAGGTCAGATCCATCTCTCTCTCTCTCTCTCTCTCTCTCTCTCTCTCTCTCTCTCTCTCTCTCTCTCTCTCTCTCTCTTTCTCTTTCTCACTCTCCCTCTCCCTCTCTCTGTCTCTCTCCATGTATGTGAATACGCAAATAGTCAGGTCAGATGTAGCTCAGAAATAGAGCACAGCACTTTTCACTAGGGCTGTCAACAGGGCTGAGAAACTAAATAAAAAATATTCACTGAAAAATTTGCAAAATTCTAATTATATTCTGTTATATGTCATCATCAGTGCTTGGCACACACACAAAATTCAAATTTGGGGGGGCAGGTTTAAATGGTTTACGAGGACTTTTTTAGGTTACAAACTGGTAATTACAAGGGTATTATGCTATGAATGTGGTTTCTACTGTCCTCATAATTCAAATCACTTGAAAAAACATAATAATCTATGTTTTATTGAAAATGTGAAAATGCAGAAAGTTTTTTGTGGGGGTTAGGTTTAGGGGTTGTGTTGGGGGGATAGAATCTATAGTTTGTACCGTATAAAAGTCATGTCTATGGAGAGTCCTCATAATGATAGCTGCAATGGTGTGTGTGTGTGTGTGTGTGTGTGTGTGTGTGTGTGTGTGTGTGTGTGTGTGTGAGCGTGTATTTATCACTTTGTGGGGACCAAATGTCCCCATAAGGATAGTAAAACCCGAAATGTTTGACCTTGTGGGGACATTTTGTCGGTCCCCATGAGGAAAACAGCTTAAAAATCATACTAAATTATGTTTTTTGAAAATGTAAAAATGCAGAAAGTTTTCTGTGAAGGTTAGGTTTAGGGGTAGGGTTAAGTTTAGGGGATAGAATATAAAGTTTGTACAGTATAAAAACCATGTCTATGGAAAGTCCCCATAAAACATGGAAACACAACATGTGTGTGTGTGTGTGTGTGTGTGTGTGTGTGTGTGTGTGTGTGTGTGTGTGTGTGTGTTTATCTTCCTACAATCATCTGGACTTAATGTTTTCAGAAGTCACCTTGAGTGTCTCCGTACCGTCTGCAGCCTCTCTGTGTCATTGATCCAGCAGATATACTCAATGAGAGCAGAAAATGATATCTGCTCTGAACATTTCAGGGTTAAAGAAGACATCTGGACACAAATACAGCATACACACTATCAGGACTTTACAATAAGAGTTTTAAGGCCAGTTAATGAAACTCTCACTTGACCTATTGGTCCTGTGATGCATTGTCATTACATCCTATGCCAGTTGATTATGTACATGTTTTTTTTATGCATTACAAACTTAAACATTTGATTTTGTATGATTTAATGAAAAGATTTGTTTTTGTTACAGTGGTTTTACCAAAGTTAAGAGGATTTTAGACACTCTGCTTGGCACCGTGTCATAGAACACACCTTACTTTTGGCAAAAGCAGCCTCTCATGGCTTTTGTGCTTTAATAAACTTCTTTAGGGTGATACAAAAACTCTCTACATCAGGGTCCTGATCACCTGTTGGGATTTATTGTGCAATAACTTAACATTATCCATTACTAAATACTTCACTGAACACTTTATTAGTAACACTATAGTCCAACCATCTGTGTTTTCAACTGTTTTTACATGCTGAGATGGTATCATCAGATTGTATGATGGTTAGACGATCATTCCACCATTCCACCACTGAGGACTAGAGAGAGTGAATTATCGTGAAATGGACTTTGTGCCTCCTTGCGACTGGACCACCAAGCGCCACTCGTTAACTGACCACAGAGTGCGAGTTGGGACATAGACCTGGAGGAGTGAATTGAAGTAATAGGGAGCTGTTCCAATTAGCTGTCCTGAAGGCCAGAGTCAAAGCCTTGTATTTAATGTGGGCAGCTACTGGCAGCCATTGGAATGAAATCAAGAGTATGGTGACATGAGCCCTCTTTGGCTGATTGAAGACCAGACGTGCAGCAGCTTTCTGGACTATCTGCAGTGGCTTAATCGTTGTGGGAGATCAGTCAACAGAGCATTACAGTAGTCCAGACTTGAAATGACCAGAGCTTAGATCAGGAGCTGTTTAGCATATTCAGGCAGGAAAGTTCAGATTTTTCTGATGTTGTAAAGCACAAACTTGCAAGACCGGGTTGTTGATAAGATGTTGGCAGTGAAGTAAAGCTGGTCATCCATCACCACTCCCAAGTTCCGGGCTGTCCTGGTTGGCGTTAGCATGGTTGAACCAAGATGAGTATAGAGGATGTGGTCAACAGACAGGTTGGCTGGGATCACAAGGAGTTCTGTCTTTGCAAGGTTGAGTTGAAGGTGACGTTACTTCATCCAGGCTGAGATCTCTGAGAGGAAGGTAGAGATACGAGCTGAGACAGTGTGGTTGTCAGGTTGGAACGACAGGTACAGCTGTGTATCATATGCGTAGCAGTGTTAGGAGAAACCATGTGCCTTGATGATATGTCCGAGTTATGTAGTGACATTAACTGATGCTCCTGAACCATATCTGCATGATTTTATGCATTGCACTGCTGCCAAACGATTGGCTGATTAGATGATCGCATTAATAAGTAGGTGTACAGGTGTTCCTAAAAAAAGTGCCTAGTGATATATATATTATATTGTTGACATCTCTTTCTCTTTCTCTCTAGTGGAATGTTCTTTGATGGGAATCACACATACATGATTGAACCGGGAGGAGAGAATACAAAGAGTGTAAGTATAATAATAACTTTACTAAACACAACACATGTTCTGTTAAGTGCTGCATGAAATCCCTACAAACAACCCTTTATTAGTATTTGTAATTGTTTTAATAAATCTTAATTATCTTTTTCAAAGCCTGGTTACAAAAGCAAACAGTTACTCATAATTTCTACTGTACATTCCAAAAATGGAATTGTTAGAGTTAGAAAAATGATCCAGAAAAGTTAACAGGGATTTTCCAGGGTTGACTTATAAGTCCATCACACAGTCGATAGAGATACCTGACTCAGCTACTAATGGCAGAACCCCTTGTGAACACTCCCAAAGAGCAGAGGAGGTTATATACATTTAAGACAATCTAAAGCTGTGACACTCACCGAGCAGCCAAACAATGACTTGATTCATTAAGTGATTCACAGAGGAATGAGCTAATGAATTAATTATGTGATTTGTGTCATTTAGAGCAGTGGTGAAAGGTGAATTGTGCAGATCTGTGGTTTCACAGGGTTAAAGTTATCATCTTAATGAGAGAATGAAACCTGTTCAGTAACACAGAAGAGAGTTTATGATCTGTTGATGGACGGTTTCCTTGTATCCATCATCTCTTTGTTTTGGGACAAGGGGTATGTATTTTGCATCTCAAGCGAGTGAATGTGCAGATAAACAGTGGTGTCTTGACTAGGATAAGAACTCCAGGCTTACGGTGTTAGTGTTTCTCTTTACGGGAAGGGGTACTGTATCAGGTGACATTGAGCACTGATCACTCCCTGTGTAGCTCTCTTGTATCACAACACTGACATCACTCATGTGTTAGGCTTGTAATACCGCCTGTGTCTGTGCAGAAAAGAGACAGCAATCTCTCTCTTCCCCTCCCTGCCTATTTTTTATAATGGTCCCTTAAAAAAAAAAAAAAAGAAGCAGCAAAAATTGTGCGTACAGTAAGGCACTTACAATGGAATTAAATGGGGCCAGTCCATAAGCATTAAAATACACACTGGGCCTTATTTTAAGAGCACTAGTGCTAAGCACAGCACTATGCCATAAGTCATACATGCAAATGTTATGGACATGGCCATGAAGTTTTGGTGTTTACGTGCAAGCATGTGCTAGGTCTAGGCGCAAGTGGATTTGGCAAAATTGTGCGCAAAGCGCTGATAGGTTTGGTCAAGTGCAGTTTAATTCTGAGGATCTTATCTGGTAATTGCAGCATCTGTGTCCTATTATATAGTCCATTCCCTCAAGCACCAGTGATATAAACAAAGACAGCACATTCATAAGAAGTCACGGAATGAAACTATATATTGGACATCTAACTTGGAAACTCGCGTGGGGGGGGGGGGATCTTACACGAAATGATAATAGAATGTGTTTAGCAAACGTTTTGCAGAGACAGGCATTCAAAACATGGCTAATTACACTCTCTTTTGAACAATAGCATTGTAGTTTTGCATCAGTTTGGTTGCTATGAGATGTTTCTGACAATCAATTTACCCCTCAAACCCACTATCGATCATCGTTTTCATGATTGATCATTGCTGCCATGTCTGAATACTCGAGTACTCATGCCCATCCCTACTGCTGACACACAATTCATGGCTAGTATTAACAGTGATTGTATTGGAACACACATTTTTCTGGTCGATTTTGATTTTTAAAAATGTTATTCATTTATTGAAACATGAAAAATTAAACCAAAAATATTTCTAAATTCAAAATAATGAAGTGGTCAAAAGAATTATACCAAATCCAAACATTTTACACTCTCCCAACTTTTTCCCAACAGGCCCTTTTGCAGTGATTTTAAAACCCATCCAAGAAAACAGTTGGGGAAAAAACAATACAAATGAAATCATAAATACAATGGTAAATCTAAACATAATAATAATAATAATAATTGAAAAATAAACCATGACCTAAAGATAGTTTAACACAAATCTCAGAAATATTTGTTTCATAAAATGGCTACAACAGTGATCATCATGGACATAATTTGATGTTCCACTGTATTTTCAGAGTTTGAACTTTTTTACCACCTGCTGGTAGAATATCCAAAGTGCAAATGCAGGAACTGACAGACCTGCCTTTGATATGGCAATGCAATGAGCTATTTCTCTGGAAATTAGCAAATTGTGCTTTGCACCACTTCATTTACAAACAATACACCCCCAATTTGTGCGTACACACCAACAGGTAGTGCAAACACTCTCACCCATGGCCACTTGCGCTGGCACAAACATTGCACTTAGAATTAGCTCTGTCACAAAATGAATAAGACGTAGTGCACAGTCGTTGCACTGCGCATTGCACACTCACAAAAATATAGCCCACTGTTTCCAAAGTAAACATTATATGTGTTAACAAGATTTTAGTGATATTAAAATTGCTTACTAACCTTACCTGTGTAAAGTTATTTCCAATATTTCAATTTCGTTGTCAACATCATAATCTGGTAGATCCCTGATTTTATCACATTAAAATCATGTTTTAATGATTTAGGAACGAGTCATAATTATTTGTGCGGTAATTTACATTATTGAGCTTGTATTAAACCCAGAACAGTGCTTAAGGCTATATCTACAATGGCATTAGTCGACGAAAACTTTTGCGATAGGTATCAGTATCAAGCTCAACAATAGACTTGCTTTCATCAGACTTTCACTGACCAAGGATCAGATAGTACATAATATTGCTAAGTGCAACTTCAAAGGACATGTTTGTCTGGTGAATCAGGTGAATGTGAGCAGTGTGAATTATTCTTCCTGTTCTTGTGTAATGTGTCACCATCACACCATGAGAAATGACTCATTTCTCAAACGGAATGACTTTAGTTTTTTTTTATAACTATATCATATCAATCTTGTGATCTTGTGTGTGTCGGTGACCTCAGTGACAGGGCAGTCCTCTGATTTGATTCATTAAGACACGGTCACAAACCAGAGAGACAGTGTCATCCTGTTCACCATATGGCACATACATCTGTCATCCGCCATGTATTGCAGCAGGGGACATGAAAATTAGTCCCTCTTCTTTGGCTTTTGTTACTGTTAGGCACTGAACACTATTCTGGTTTGGAAGTACCACTTTTCATGATCCAATGAATCCTGATAGATCAAATAAAGGCCTGCCCACATTTGTTCTCATTTGAAAATCATCACATTGTACTGAATAATGTAGATGTAATGGAATAGCTTTGGTAAAAACTATCAAAGTGTTAGGATTACACACACATTCATTGCTTTGACTTTAACATCACACTGGTTTGAAGCTTCTGGTGTCAGAAGCCAAGCATCACTGTTACTAGTGCAACAGTGCCCGCCCTCTTTTTCAGCTGTCTTGATTCTGGAAATATTTTCCCATTCATTTTGTCCATAAGGTTTTCATAAAATCTTTCATAAAAGAGTTGTAACCCATGAACAGAGGTGGATATGTAATGAGTGATGTAATTTCATCATCCAGTTTATGAAGGCGTGTTGCGGTAAATTGTACTGATAATGATAACGCTGGCTTGTTTGTTATGTAAGTAGTCAGTTTTAGGGTGATTCTGTAACTAGGGGCTCTATATTCAATACAATCAGAGGCGGCTGTGGGCTCAGGTGGTAGAGCCGGTTGGCCACCAATCGCAGGGTTGGCGGTTCGATTCCGGCCCACACGACTCCACATGCCGAAGTGTCCTTGGGCAAGACACTGAACCCCAAGTTGCTCCCAATGGCAGGCTAGTGCCTTGCATGGCAGCTCTGCTGTCATTGGTGTGTGAATGTGTGCGAGAATGGGTGAATGAGTCACAGTGTAAAGCGCTTTGTATACCACTAAGGTTAAAAAGGCGCTATATATGTGCAGACCACTCACCATTTACCATATTCTTACATCAGCACTGCAATATATATTATACGCAATATCAATGCGTATAAATCCATGTAAACATAAGTGTTATGTGTAAATGCCTTTTATGCTGCTGATCACATGCTTGATTAATGCAGCACGATCATTCAGCGCTACGTGTTATAAAGCATGCGTGCACAGCGTTTTACAGGCGCAGTGCATTTTTCTTAAGGACAACAGAGAACAAGCTGTGAGCTAAAAAATAAGTCTAAACATGCCTCTAAACAGAGATAAGGTGTAGCTTAACTTTTCAGAGTAACTTTTCAAGTATTAGTACTTTTACTTGAGTACAGTTTTTGGCACTGTACCCACCTCTGGCCATGAACCAAACCAACCAGCTCTGCTTTGATTTGAAGCAAAAAAAAGTATTTGAAAATCAGACAAAAAGATCTAATCGAATAAAAAAATAGAGGGGGAAAATAAAACTATTTTTTAAAAGTTGTTGATTATATGAACAATACACTTAAGGTTCATTGCACTATATTCAGATATATTCTATAAGTAGATTGAGAGTGTAGGGAGAGTCTGATTGGTGGAGCTTTTACTGCAGGATCATGGGATGTGTTCTTTACCAGAAATGTGTCTATTAAACTAGATTTGTCTTTAAACAAAGTTTAAATAATGCAGACTGATGACTTGAACAGAAACATATATTTTCTTTAAATGAAGTTGAAATAACGCAGACCCATGACTTGAACAGAAGCATATACTGTCGTTTTCACAACCTCAGTGCTCACAGTGGGTCTGTTTTTAAAGGCTAACATTAAAAAGCAATTCATATATGAAGAAAATGAATGAGATTTTTACTTTTCTGCACTTTTTTTCTCGGTTAGTGATCTAAATAAATCTCAAACCCCTAAAGCCCAAAGTATACTTTGGTTGTCCACTTTGCTGATCGCACTGTGCACAATATGCATGACACAAATTTCATCATCAGCACAGTCTGCACAAACTGTCCGTGCGCAGCCTAGATTTTCTCAGCACGTGCACAGCCTCTTCTGTGTGCATAGTCGGTGCATGCGGCAGTCATTGACTGTGTACAAGAGTTTCACAAACCAGTCATAGTGCACATGCATTGAACGCGTTTGTATTTGCTCATGGCCAAAAGAGTATTTTGAAAGACAACACTATCGACCAGGCATTATCCGATCTGGAAAGCAAAAACTAAGTATACCCGGGCCTTAACAGTTAAAGACCAGCACATAACTTTTAGTGTCACTACAACAAAAGCGTTTGTGTGGTTTATGGGAATTCAGTTGTGTTTGAATGAAAAACAGAAATCCATACCTTATGTTTTGTTTACCTTTTCTACTACAATCATCATTCTGCTGGGGGGACGGTGTGTGGAGGGTTCAATTTTATGTTTGAAGATCTTCGGGTGTGTAGAGAGACATCTCTACATTTTACCTCTGTCTCCCTCAGCTCTCATTTTTCCATCCTAAGCTCAGCAGACAGTCTGGCTGATGGTGTGGGGGGTGGGTGATCATCTCTGGTACGGGATGGCAGGCACCCACCCCCTCAACACCCGTAACACACTTTCCAAAAAAAGTGTGCCATCCCCCAACCTGCTTTCTATTCATGATCTAGTCCCCAAGAGATCTCACTCACTCACTCACTCAATCACTCACTCTCTCTCTCACTCACACACACACACACACACACACACACACACACACACACACACACACCCTTCTGCAGAAAACCCCATCTTATTTTAAGCCAGTACATCTGAGAGACCATCTGCGTTATACACCTAATCCCTCACAGTGCCACCTCTCATACATGAGTATATGAGCGAGACAGAGGGAGGGGGTTGAGATGAAGTGGAATAGCCTCCATAGAAAGGAGGTCTGTGTTTCCCTAGATTTCTGTATCTGGTGCACAAATATATTCCCCTCTGACACAGAGTGCAAGTGTGCAGGAGCATGTTAGAAGCAGGAAGTGTGTGTTCATGTTCTCTGACGGTTTCAGTCTCAACTCTCAATTATACAAAGTGCAACTTTAGTCAAATTGGTTCTTCATGCTGGAGCAGTTATTTACCAGTGTTGTTGTTGCAGATGTTTCTCATTTAAGCTTCTCTTTAATGTCTTCAGACTGACTGGCTCTATTCCAACCTAATGAGTGTATGCCTTGCTGTCTACAGCCTTCATTTGCAGCTTACTTCTAAGGCAGCATCCCAACTTAAATGGAATCTCATAAGTGACCAATTTGAAATGCTCCATGCGTCATACAAATAGCAGTCCTCGTGCAAAAAACACAAGAGACTCAACTCACAATATATTTTATTTAAATAGCACTCTGGTTATTCAAATGCTTAAATTCAAGATACAACTCGTATTATAATACTGATATCACCTTTAAAGGAATATTCCGTGTTCAATACAAGTTAAACTCAATCAGTAGCTTTTCTTTTGGCATAATGTTGATATAACCACAAAAAATTTAAATAAAATACAAATTTGGGTTACAGTGAGGCACTTACAATGGATGTGAATGGTCCAATTTTGGAGGATTTAAAAGCAGAAATGTGAAGCTTATTTTATAAAAGCATTTACATTAATACTTCTGTTAAAACGTGCATATTTTTTGAGCTGTAAAATTTTTAAATCATAATATTTAACGTTCATTTTAGGGTTTGTAATCATGGCAACAAAGTTTTAAAATTGAATATTATAAAATATTTAGCGATTGTATTGCACTGAAATCATTAACATTCATATTGTTTATACTTTTGAAACAGTGAGTAAAGCAACTGACTTGACTTGTACCGAGTAATCGAGGCACCAACTGAAAAAAAAACCCAGATCATCACAGCTAAACATTTTTCAATCTTTTATTATAAGATAACATTAAAGGCATTAATAGTCTGTACATTGATATGTGAAAAAACATGAATTAGAAATAAGTACTTTTTACAACAAAACTTATTAGAAACAGGCAAAATGAATTTGATTTTTGTGCAATATTTTATAGGCAATATTTGAGGAACCATTAGTTATTTAAGACATTAGTGTTTTTCTCAGACATGATACTTCATTTCTGCAATGGAATGAGTGTAACAACCCGTAAACATAAACACATTACATGAGCATTACATTTTCAAATGCTCTCATTTACATTACAATGACTTTGGTATGTCACCTTTAAAAGGCAACAACCAAAACACTTCAACTAAGAACAGGAGTACATGGAATGCAATACCATACCATATTTTTCATTAATGTTTTTTGCTCATGTAAGTCATACAGTCTAAATTTTAAAAGAGTAAATGGCTAGATCTACTTCTCATACAGTGGTTAAACTGCTAAATAAAGGCATCTGAGATTCACAAGAGCAATGAGCCAAAGTAGTCAAATTAAGTTATTTTCTGAAACTTTCAAACTATTTTTTATATTGAAAGTTTTGCGAAAATCTTGTGAATATACACATTTTTAAATATGGGTAGTAATAAACTTTTATCTGATCTATTTCACTTTTTTTATTAAACTGAAAACGACAACAAAAAATACATTAAAATACAAATTAAAATTACTTAGTAAAAAGCTTTTTTATATTAGCAAGTACACTACATACAAGTACACAAGCCTAAACATATCATGCAATTATGTAACAACAGCAGGGAAAAAAACATGATATTCAGGTATTAGAACAATAAAGCAACATGTGAATTCTTTAAAAGGAATTGGCAAAAGAAGCAAAAGACAAATAGGAACATTAATGGCATCAACAGTAATACAAGACACAGAGACATGTTTAAGCAGTCATATTATCTGCTAATATTTGTTACTAATCAGACGTAGATTAGTAGACATATTCATTAACAGGTTAGAACAGTGCTTAACATCAACATCAGTGTTAACATTGATCAGTGATACCATTTAACTTGAAATAAAATAAAGACCATGCTTGTTGTATTATTCTTTTTGTTTTTACTTTTTGGACACTTTCAGTGCTTTGACAAGAGTAGCATGTGCTACATGAACTGAGTAAAAGAGTTTCTTTCAATATTACCATTTCCTTCACTTTAAATTTCCCAAAATATCACAGCCAAACCATGCTGATCTGCCCAAAGAGTATTCACACACCACAGCTTCTCTAATATGTAGAAATACACGCAATGCCTGTTTGACCTCTTTGAGCCCCTGTCAACACCTCAACTCCATTTCTACACAATGTCACTCTGTAAGGACAGGGATGTCAATCTCAATGCCTGACATATGGGAGCGTGTGGAATAACGGTGCCCAACATACCTCTGTGAGGGTGGGTATCCCTGAGAAGGGGCGTATCCCTGTGAAGGAGCATAACTATATACCTGTGAGGCTCCAACTTCTGATCCGTAACCGTCAGGCACAGACATCTGTGGCACAAAGACATGGGGTGGCAGAGGCTGTGTGGGTACATGGTTGTAACCCATCACTGGGGCAAAAGAGGGGGCATCCAGGACAGCGGGAGGGAAACTCTGAGGCATGTAGGTCACAGGAGTGGGCAGGCCATTGGTCAAGAGGGGCTGTGCTGAGAGGCTGTTGGTCATTTCAGGCACCTCGGGGAGAGGCAACCAAAAGGGTGAAGGCAGTTTTTTACACATACAATACCACATGAACATGAGCAGAGCAGCTAACATCAGCCCACCAGCACTGCCAATGGCCACATAGACCCCAAACTCCACTGCAAAAAGATTATCATAGCGTTTGTTCAGGTCTCGTGTGTGGAACAGGAACCAGACAGAGGGCGGCATGGCAACTGCCCCACCTAGAAAAAGAAGCATCCCAGCCACTAGATGGCACCCTGAACTGTTGACCAAGCAGCAGCTGTTCTTGATGTCATCTGGGATCTTCGAGCAGCAAGCTGTTTTACACATGCCAGTGAGACAGAGAAGTAGAGCCAAGCTAGAAAACAACAGACCTGTGGAGAGGAATGACTTGACATCAGCATCACAACAATTTAGCAAAAATCAAAGGAAATCAGGGATAGTCCCACAAGAAATGAACATTCTATCATCATTTACTCACTCTCATGCTGTTCCAAACTAGAGGTCTGCACTGGCATTAAGTTGAAGTCCAAGCCTGACCTGTACCTGTGTGACCAGACACAAGGCTCCAGACTGTGACAATTTTATTTTGCGACCGTTCTTCCTGCCGGTGCGACTTCAATTTGTTAAAGGCTGCACCAGTGCTTCTACAAAATTCCCCCACTCTAATATATTAAGCGCTGCCATTTACTGCTGTGCATGGGAAGCACCAAAAGCCAAATACTTCAAAAGTGTGACAAAACAGCACTACCCGATCAAACAGCGCAGTGCTACTACTGTCCAGTATTAAACACAGTGCGAGCGACCCAATTGAGTTTGACAGAATTATCTAAACAACTGTATGATACGGGAACTTTAAAGGCTCCATGCCGAAGCTAGTTGAAACCATTTTTAACAGCCCAGACATTGTAAACGGTTACGAGATAAACAGGAAAACATTGTGTCATGCAGTGACCACTGGAATCATACGGATTTCTTTTGTGCTGCCCATTTTGTGATTTTTGGAGCTTGAAAGGTCTGATCACCATTTACTTACATTGTATGGACCTACAGAGCTAGAATATTCTTCTAAATATCTTTGTGTTATACAGAAGAAAGTAAGTCACACATCTGGGATGGCATGAAAGTGAATAAATTATAGAATACAAATTTTTGGTTGAACTATGCCTTTAAGGACAAACCATGCACACTATGAGGGACTGATGAGGTCATTGTACACGTTGTGAGGCCATAATGAACACCTACCAGTAGGTAAACAGAACTGCAACAGTCTGAGGTCCAGCTGATCTACTTTAGTGTACCAGTCTGCATCAAAGTAATAACAACCTGAAGAACCATCTCGCTGCACACACTTGGTCCATAGGCCATCATACACTGTGACGTTTTTGGCATTACGGTTGAAGGTTAGAAGGCGTGTGGTTCTCCACTGAGGGATGAGCATAGCGACTGTCAAACCACCCACTGACAGCAGTGCGATGATGAAGGAAAATGCGTTGGTGGCGTGAATGTCTCGGCAAGACATGGCTGGGGTGACGTCTACGTCAGGGAAAGTAGAATCCTTGAGGAGAGAAAGAACAAAAACTTTGCAAAAGTTTGCTTACAAAATGAATGTTTGAATACCAGTGAGTAGATAAGCATGGAAATATCTGTCATAAACATAACCTTACTGAAAATCCTACAGCACTATTCCCTCTGTTACAGAGTCACTGTAACTATAAAGGAAAGTGATGAGTGCATTGTTCACATCCACGAATAGTTATGCATTTTTACTGTGTGTCATGTTAAGTTTGAGTGTGTATTTGTAGGATGAGTGTGTATGAGTGTACATGTAAAATATACATGTGTAGAAAGTGTATATGAAGATTACATGTAGTGTGTCTGTGTGGAGTATTTGTGAGTGAATGTAGTGTACATGTCTATGTGTAAAGTTTGAATACGTGTATTATGTCCGTATATGTGCCAACTCAACTGTATGTGTCTGTGGTGCGTGTGTATGTGTGCTGTCAGTAACACAATAGATGTCAGACAATCACATCTCTGTCAAGAGTTTCTTGCTGTCTCTATCAGAAGCGATTTCACTCATATTAAAGCTATAGATAATTATTCTGTATTTAACGAGCTCAACAGCTGGTAGACTACTGTCAGGTGTTTTAGGTATAGTGTGGTGTAGTTATGATTGAGTTATTTCGATTTATTGAAGCTTCTTTTCAACCGAAAATAGGCTAATCTCAGCTAACGGCTAACAACACTACCCGTTGTACTATAGTTTGCCTGAGTGACGCTACCAGAAACGATATATATTACACACATACCTGATTAATAGCAAGCTTTAGAAGACTCTTGTGGCGACAAAGGGGTCATTTTCTCATACTGTCCGTGATCTTCTGTCCGCTTCCGTCGTATTTTGTGTGAGGACTCTTCGGCAGCGCGCATAAACTCGCCGAGACGGGTGCGGTGTGACGTCACGGTGGGGTTCACACATTTCACAGGATACAAATACAAGAATGATTATTTTTCTTTAAATCCTTGTGGATTTTAAAGGGATAGTTCCCCCCCAAAATGAAAATTATCTCATCGTTTACTCACCCTCATGCCATCCCAGAGGAGTAAGACTTTCTTTATTCTGCAGAGCACAAATGAAGATTTTTAGGAAAATATCTCAGCTCTGTACGTCCATACAATGCAAGTGAATGGTGGCCAAAACTTTGAAGCACCAAAAAGTGCATAAAGGCAGCATAAAAATAATCCATGTGACTCCAGTGGCTAAATATAGGTAGGTATGTGAGATAGGTGTGGGTGAGAAACAGATCCAAGTGTAATTCCTTTTTTAATTTAATGTATTTACTTTCATTAAATTATTTACATTAATATTATTTTGATTGAATGCTTTGGTAATGTAAAGGTTATTTTTTACCATGCCAAAAATCTTCTTGAATCTGAATCTTAAACAGGATAAAGATGGCCAGTGTGGGAATTAAACAATTACTTTTTAAAAGACGTTTATATTGGTAATTGTTCAGAGTGCAACTAAATTTCTCTTCTGCCGTCCTTGTTGGAAGATTTTTTAGATATACTTTATTTGTTCTATGTAAAAGTAAATCTACAAAGGCTGGCTGTTCTGTTATATGTAGTAGTAAAACCTTTTATTAAAAACTGAACTTTTTGACTAAATTCTGACTGGACATTTTTAGTAAACACCTGAAAGTTTGTAAAAAAAAAAATTTCTACAAGCCACTTGAGGTTCTGTGATACACTTTCACCATGATTATGGGGGGTTTAGGCACTGAGGCACTGTTTACTCCTTGGTAAAATATCTCACCTATTACCTCATTTAATTTTTTTTTGTTTTGAGTTTAAACGCACTCTCTCTAAGGGCTGTCATGATAACTTGATTAATCATCAAAATAATAATCAGATTACTCACTTACAAAAATAATCGATAGTGATCCCCCCCCCAAAAAAAGAAAAAAGACCACTATACGTTGTATAAGTGGAGTAGTTGACACAGATATGATTCATATTATTCCTTCTAATTGTCTTCTTGCAGGAGGAGGGTCCTGTGCACATGATTTATCAATCTCCTGGTTTGGACCCCCCAGAGGGCTTTATTTCAGCAGGTAAGACCATTCTCCAGGGCAGGTTCATTCTCCAATGCAGAGCAGTATACAGTGTCTGTATAAGATATAAATCAAGGTCTGTGACTATGGGGGATAATTTGCAAACAAAAAACTTGCAATATTTGTTAGTTTTCTGTGCTTGCACTCTCTGTTCAAATGTCCATATTAACATTTAATATTTTTTGGCAAAGTTCCTCTGGCAGAGTCGCCATTTCAGAACCCTCCACTGTCAAGTGCAGCTCACAAAAGGAAAAAGCGGCAGGTTTGTAAACTGTCTTAAAACACTCATCACTCATCCTCATGTATTTATATATTTAGAGGTGTGTATCTGTTAAGCTTCAACTATCTGCTGTGTACTGCTGTTGTAAGTGCTGCTCTCTTTCTCGGTTTCCTCTCTGTGTCTCTCTTTTCTTCAAGTCTCTTCCTATCATGAAATATTTAAAGCAGGGCTGTGGACTTCTTTAAGGAACTAATGTATAGATCAGCTCTTTCTCTGCAGTAAGCAAGTTTTGCAGGCTACAAGGTGATAACATGAAACATATTGTCACCAGGGTTGAATTGAGAATTAGATTTGATTCAGAAGATTTGAATGAATCAGTGATTATAATCTGCATTCTTCCACCGATGTAGAATGAACGCTGTAATAACATATGCAAACAATTTGCAATATACACTTTAAAGCCACCTTAAATATTAGCATTTGTAAATTTTTTCCACTTTAAAATACTAAAATAATTTTTAATGGAATCATTAGGGAACCAGAATCCTTAATTGGATTTAGAATTGAATCCAGAATGCCAAATTCTAATGATTCCCATCCATATAATTGTTGCCACTATATCAGAGCTCTCCTATAAGTACACACCTGAGTTCTGCCTTAAAATGCAGAAAAATAATGTATTTTAAAATTTCTCACACAGACATCTCAGAATCCACAGAGTATTGCAGATGAGACCAAATATATTGAGCTGATGGTTATAAATGATCATTTTATGGTAAGTTAAGTGACAATCCATTATTGACCTAATTATAAACCACTACAAAAGTTCAGTGTTTGCTTTAATTTTTATTGTTTAACTTTATTCTTAGTAATGCCTGTAATGCATTAATTTAAGAAATATATTTTTCTCAGTTTCATCTGCACATTATTTTTATTTTACTCAGTACAAGAAGCATCGTCTTTCCGTTGGACAAACAAATAACTATGCCAAGTCAGTTGTTAATATGGCTGATCTGGTAAGTTTGAAGAATGCTCATATTATATATATCCCATAGATTTTATTTAATGAATTTTAGATATGTCTTTTTTTTTAAACACTAAAATCCATTAAACAGGGGCTAGTATTGTGTAACTGCAAAACACTGTTTAGCAGTAGCAGTTCTTGCTTGTTTGGCACCCTGGGCGAAACCTGCTTCAACACGCCCTCAAAGTTGTTGACTGTAGTGGATTCAGTAGTGGACAGTTTGTTGTAACCAAATTGTGTTTATCTAACCAAATAATCACTTTTATTAAAAGTACAAAGTATATTATTATATTATGTTATGTATTATTAGAATTATAATTGTTTTTAGAATTGTATTGATATTTAATAATATTATATAATGTTACATTTGGCTTGCAAGTTTTATTAATCTTCTTTGTTAATTTGTTTACGTCTGCAGTACTTCAAAGAGCAACTCAACACTAGAATTGTCTTGGTTGCTATGGAAACATGGGCAGCAGACAATAGGTTTAACATCAACGATGACCCCATGGTAACGTTGCGAGAGTTTATGAAGTACCGAAGAGACTTTATCAAAGAAAAGAGTGACTCCGTTCACCTCTTCTCGTGAGTTAGCAAGAAAACACACACACAGTAGACTTTTTTACTTGATTTATGATCAAGTGAAATGGCATTTCTAACAAGTTTTCCCTCTGCTTTCAGGGGCAACCGTTTCCATAGCAACTGGGGAGGAGCCTCTTATATGGGTGGAGTCTGCTCACTAACTAAAGGAGGCGGAGTCAATGAGGTATTCTTATGGATGAAGCTCTTAGCTAATGAAAATGAATTTATTTGGAACACTCCTATGAGGCTGTTATCAGGGGATTTTTGTGATGCCTGTTTTGACCTTTCCTCTCTCTGTTAGTATGGAAAGACTGAGGAAATGGCCATAACTCTCGCACAGTCACTGGGACAAAACATCGGCATCTTTTCTGATAAGAAGCGTATTTTAAATGGTGAGTGATCGCTTTCTGTTTTCTTACCTTTGTATTTGGCTTTATTTTTTTAAGGACTGGTTCCCTTTCAAGTCTGTCACTTCGATGCTGTGTCAGAAGCTTACACTGTTGGAACTCGTGTCAGGAGTGACAATCTCTGAAGCCCTTTAAAATCACGGCAATTTATTGGCTGATGATGCTTGATATGCCCCTGGTGTGTGCGTCATCGCAGACATATAAACCGGACCACAGCACCATTTTGCCATAAGGCTTACGATAAAGACTAAGGCAATCTCAGTGCAAAATCTGGCAGGAAAGTGGAACCGTTCTGTTGGTTGCGCTGGAATGGCCCAACTGCCCTTATTTCTTGAGTTTGAATGCTGTCGCATGACTATTAGGCACTATTATGCATGTGAATCAGTAGCATGGGGCTGTGGTATATGGTTCCCATAGCTTCAGCTACTGACGCAGTGAGGAAGTCATCAACTTGAAAGGGAACTGGTCGGTTACTGCTGTAACATTGGTTCTCTTAAAAGATGGAATGAGATACTGCACACACTAGCCACACTACTGATTTCTAGCTGTTAAGGGACAGAGAAATGCGCTCACTGTTTGAATTGAACAGTGGGACCCCCTCATACGAATTAAGGGACCCCCATAAGGCCAAAATAATGTAACTTGGGGCATCCCCTGGTGTTACATCAAAGCTAGAATACTAGAAACATAACATTTTATATATACAACAAAACATTGTACATTATCTGTCCAAAAAAATAATCCAAAACAGACTTTTTACATTGGAAAATTCTAAACACGCCTGAGTGCACCACGCAGATCCTCATTTTCACCTCACAATAATGGTAATATATAATTCTTCTTTGATATATGATTGTTAGTACACTTAAATTACTAACATTAAATCATCTTTTATCTTACAAATAAAATGTTGCTAGAAGTTAATTAATATACTTAAGAAGTTAAGTAGCTTTGCCAATATTTTTCTAACACTACATGTTAGCTCAGTATCAAACAGTTGTAAAGTTATTGCATGGATGCTATTGGAGAAATATCTATGTCCATTTTTTATGCTGTGCCTGTGACAAGCATCCCTCAATATCTTTAAATATGCTCGCCAGACTGATAAACGATAGTAACAATAAACATATCATTATGTACTAAAATGAGCTACTTCTTATTTATATCTCTACCATACACTATGCATCTCAGCCACAGTGTCTACTATTTAAATTCTAAATAATAGTCTATTATTAAACCTAAAATCGTACTCTTGTCTTAAAACTCAAAAATCTCAATGACAAATTTTAACCAAGATATCGATTCAGTATATCTGTGAATTTTGGTAGGGATTCATGTAAGTGTTCTCGGGAATCATGCGTGTATGCGTATGATGTAATTATTCAGTTCAAATGCAGTAGACAGTCGTCTGCTTTTCGGCTATGAGCATCTTTTCTCTCTCACTGCTTTACCATCATCTTTTCCTGCAGTAATATTATTAATGCCCTTTAAACAGGGGCATTAAGGGGCAGTTGCTGAGTGCCAATGCAGTGACACTTTCAGAGATCTAGTGTAAGGGCCCCCCAAGTCCTCTGACTCAAGTCGTACACTGGATGTGCTCTTGTCCCTTCAGTTGAAAAATCGTGATGGTATGGCGCTGTGCTTCGGTTTATATGCCCTCGATGACATGCACATCAGGGGCGGAGCATCAAGCACCATCTGCCAATAGATTTGCATGATCCTAAAGGGCTTCAGAGATCGTCACTCCTCAGAGGAGTTCCCATAGCTTCAGTGACTGATGCAGCATCAGTAGCTGTGCACTAATGTTACAGTCATAAATAAGACGTAAAGACACACACATACACGGTTTGTCACTGTAATCTGTCTTTTCTGTGCAGAGCAGTGCAAGTGTGAAGATAAATGGTCTGGCTGCATAATGGATGATGTTGGGTAAGTTTCTAATAAAGCATATTTCCTTGATATTCCAGCACACACACACATGTATACACACATGTTTTGAGACCCTATTAAAATGAGCCTGTCATTTGTGCTGAGTCTGTGTCCCCACCACATGTTGTGTTGTTGCTTGATTAATAAGTTAAGTTAACTGTATTAAAAGTAGCAGTGTTTGAATTTTGTGCCACTCATTGATCCATAATGCTTTTTTCAGACCTTCTTTTGCTTTTTTGGAGAACTGACAGCCTATATGACACACTTTGTGACAGATATACAACAATTCTCATGAATGTCCACTAGGTGGCAGTAACTAATTTTTCATTCAAACTCAACTGTCTCAGTGCTTAGTCATTCAGTATCTGTGTCCTGTTCTGTTTTAATTTTCTGTGGTAAAATTAGCAGTACAATATGGGTTTGTATATCCACAAAATGTTCATGAGAAAATGTTATTGATCATTTTAGTGAGTCATTCTATATTTGGCTGCCCACTGTTGACATTTCATATATTGACATTTCACTGTTCGTGAATCAAAATTTTCAACTGTGTTTGTCATATTCACATAGGAGAATTCTATCAACAGCATGGCAAACCATAACTGATAATTAGTATTAATCCTGAAAACAGAAATGGGGTGATGTGTGGTGATCAGATACATGTGATGCGATAGGTGTGTTTATGTTACAGTTTGCGTCTGTGTGTCTATGTTTGTCTTTATCCGTGTGTTTTAATACCTTTTGCGTTTCCCCTCGATCCCAAATGGGACAGCAGGTGAGCAGACGCTTGGCTGTGTCATGCTTCTCACTCGTGTCCTGTAGACCAATCGGCTGCTGAGTCACTTCAGCCCTGTGCCCTCACTTCATCCAAAAGCATTATGGCTAAGTGCCTTAGTGTTCCACTTTATGTAGTTGAGAGCGCAATATAGTGGAACCTGCAGTGGGTTTCAAAAAAACCTGTTTTACTGTTTTTTTATTCGGACGAAAGCGCATGGTAGGAAATGAGGGCTACTCTCAAAGTTTAAAGGGGGACATTTTGATTTATGACCCCTTTTAAACAGCTTTAAACTGTCTGCAATCATTTACGCTCAAATAATAAACGCAATCATCATTTCACGGTAATGCCGTATGTCATAAAGCCTGTGGAAAACACAGTCTACATCCAAAAGCTCAATCAAATAATCATAATTATGGTGACAAAAGTGACTGACATCTGTCATCTGGGGACGTATTACAGAAAGGATTTGGTTCTGTAGTATACATTTGTGAAAAATCCTAACCTAACTGATCAGATGTTAACTTCAGACTTCAGATAGGAAGTTTTCTGTAATATACCCCTAGGTGTATAATGGCTTAGTGACAGGACGTTAACGGACATTTACACCAGCACTCTATGTCTGTGTTCACCTTCCAACATGCTATGTGCTTAGCTTCTCAAGTAAGACTTCTTCTCTTCGCAAGACATGCTTCTAAAAGTTTCCTCACATTTATTAGTAATTCATTCATTATTTTTTATCAATGCATATGTTTTCACAATTCCTCTCTTCGATTCTCAAACATAGATATCATGTGAGAGAACAAGTGTTGTTCTGATCGCTACACAGAGCTTTCTCACTGTCAGGAGAATTTGGGACTCTGGTCAAAAAGTCCAACATTCTGAGTGTGAGAAAGTCCTGTGGTTCCAACGTGCACATCTCCAGATACACCTAGTTGGGTTCATTTAGATATCCATAATTACCTGAAAGCTACTGCACACTCTCACAGCTCATGTTATTAACACCAGAATCAATGGCCTTTCAGACAGATGCACTCATGTTGATCTGTCTCTCCATTGATGTATGTTTTAACTCCTTTAAATGGAGTTTTATTTTCTGTGAAGCCTGCATGTCTGATCCGATCCACTAACTCTAATGTTTGATGTGGCAGGATGTTTTGTTGTCCCTGTTTTCCCCCTTAAGTGTGTTTTCCTGCTGTTAACATGCCTTTGCGAATGCCTGTAAAACTATACAATTATTTACTATTGCTCAAACAGGTAAGATATGCCAGGAACACACTCAGTGTCTGGTAAATGAAGAGTAACCACTGCCACACCTTCACACACACAAACGGCATAATGTGAGATGTGCACATATTGATTCTCAGCTTGTGGTTAAGGGTTCCTGAAACTGCATTGTTGCAGATGTAACAGATTGTAATAGTGCTTAGAAAGAACTTTTCAGGATATTGAGGGCAGTGACCTGGCTGATACAGAAAGAGAGTGAGAGTGTGTGTGTGAGAGAGAGAGAGCGAGAGCGAGCAACATTCTCCTCCAGTGCTCTGGGATTTGACCATGCTGCCATGTTATAACAATCATTTGCATTAAAGGGGAAGTTAGACAAATGATAAAGCATTGAAAGTGTTGTCAGAATAGACAGAGAGTTCATTGGGTATATTAGGCCATATTATGTCCAGAATGGAACTCTCCTACATTGCTGTTTATGCTGTATGTTGCATACTATGTTTTAATAGTACTGTATGTGAATCAGTATGCAATGAAAAACATTGAGCAAGTATGTTACATTGTTAAAACATGAACTCACTATGTTGTGTTTTATTCAGTGGTTAGTGTCCACTTCTCATTTCAGAAATAGTTATTTTGTGTTTTTAATACAATTTTGTGTAATCCAATCAAATAATGAGTCAAGAATGAAATGTTAAAATCATAGTCGATGTCTCTTCCGGTTCATTCATCACACTGGAAATGGAAGGTCAATTTTGTGGGACGCACCATCTCATGTAGTGTACTCTCTATTTGTATACGTCACAATTTTGCAAATGTAGTTGGCCATTCAGGCGTTCCATGCATTCGTGCACTTTACTTCAAAATAGAAGGCAGTATGCCATTCTGATTATATATTGGGTGCTCTTGTGTCTTGGGTAAGGCCCTTTCTCATTTGCAAGATCTGTAATCTCACTGTAGATGGTATCAATGATATGATTATTATGTCTTGGATATCTGAAATCAGGTGCTGTGTACCAAATATTTCAAGTGAATAAGGTCTCTTTGTAGAAGACATAACGTTGGGAGGGGTTGAAAACCCACATTTACTGGAGACACAAATGTCTTCTCTTTCCCTATACCATCAGTGGATGCTCTTTTTGTGTGTGCTTGTGTGGTGTGTTATGTTATTCTTTGTGTCTGAGTCCCTCCATCTGCTGGTCTGAATGAAACAGTGGCGGTAACCATGACAACAGCAACCGTTTCTCCATCCAGCCAAACTGATGTTTACATTCCTGTTACTCCATGAATCCCAAGCCCATGGTTTTTAAATAATACTCAGGAAAATTGTTCGTGTACCGGTAAATGTGTTAACCTGATAGCTGTAACACTTTTAAGGCATTTTCTAGAAATCCAAATAAGGCAGCTGGTATATGTCTGTATTAATCAAATATTCTGTCATTTGTACACCTTATTTTGTAATAATTACAATCTAATTATATCATTATATGCATTTAAATCTATGCATATGCAAAAAATAAAAATAATAAAATAATAATAATTGTAAATGCTACAAGACACAGGCAGTTGTAAAAAGGTGCCAAAGTTATCAAATGTTTGGCACAAGGAGGAGGCAGATTATTTGGTAACACTTTACAGTAAGGATCTATTTGTTTACATTAGTAAATGCATTAGGTATCATGAACTGACTATGAACAGCATTTCTAATGAAAAATGTAAATTTATATACATTTAAATTTGTATTAAAATTACTCATTGTTAGTTAATGCTAGTAATATTGTACTATTATACAATAATGCTAATTCAAAATAACTAATTTTAACATATACAATTTTAAATAAAAAAAATGAGAATGAGTAAGCTGATTAAATTACAGTGTAGACGCTGGAAAAGAATGTGTGAATGTGTGTTTATTCTAAATATGCCCATTTCCACACTGTAAACCCTAATAAGTTAGCAGAACTATATAAAAGAAAATTGAGGCAATCAGTTACATCACATTTTTTAAGTTAATAAATTCCCAAGTTTAAGTTAAAAGAACTTTCCGATTTAGTTTTTGTACTACACATACATGTTAATTGCTCTTAACTTGAAATTTTGAGTAAGCTAACTCACATTTGAATGGCACTTATCTTTATATGTAACTCTTTGGCTGGACCACATAAACTCAATATAAATACGTAAGTAGAAGAACTTAACTAGCTAGTAATAGCTAGTGAATGGAAGCATGCAGAATGCATACTAATTGGAAACACTATTCTAAGATAAGCATTGCTATTGTTCAACAGCTCAAGCAATGTAGTGTAGATTAAACCAATAATAATATCTACCTGTCCTCACCCATAGCTCAAGCTTCACTATTCACCATAATGGTGGTAACCCCCAAAAACTTCAACATAACAGAAACTATTTTAAATAACACAAAACATGAAACTCTAACAAAGTCGAGTGTCATGCAAAGCATGCTGGTATATTGAAATCCCCTGCCCAGTTTCTGTTAAATTTAAGTTCCTGTAAATTTAAAGAAACAAGTTCATTAAATATAAAACAAAATGTTACAGTTTCATGACCAAACAAAAGAGAAAGTTCTAAATACTCATCAAGGGTCATTTATTTTAACTAATTTGTATGATTCATTTTTTTCACTACTCAAAACAATGAATTATTTTGAGCATTAGGGTTTGCATTGCATGCATACAAGAATATTACAATAACTGTGAAGCATGTATATAAACCATTTATTTTTATAGTTTCACTTGTGGAAATAAAGCAGCACAAGCAGTGTGAATTAGAGGGGAATAAGGTAAAATCAGGCAGCATTACTCTACTGCTCTGTAATTCTCTTTGACAGCTTCTACTTGCCCAGGAGATTTTCTGACTGTAATGTGGAAGAGTACCATGATTTCCTCAATAGCGGAGGTGGTGCTTGTCTCTTTAACAAACCCTCAAAGGTAAACCCATTTCAGTACTGTCTGTATTTACTTTTCTTAGAACATGTCATTTTGATGTTACCCCTCACTAGGCCCACATATAATCTGTATCCACAAAATGGCCTAGAAAGCTCCGCAGATATCTGCAGAATCAGAAATGCTCATCATGTAACAAGTCTTACACACCCCTGACCCTTGCATCTTTGTTTAACAAATACTTTAGCTAGTTTGATTATGCTTTCGTTTACCTATAATGTAATACTCTCATATTTCACCTTTGTTTCAGTCCATTCAAAAGAATTCTGCAAATTGTACCCCACAATTAGTGCAGAAAATATGAATAAAGTGTGCAGATTCCATATCGGCATGTAGATTTGAATTACCAAAGCATATGCAACATACAATGAAGTGCAAATTAAGTAAAATATCTAAAATATTAATGTATAATAACAAATGGACTATAAAAAACTGTGAAATTAGTGCAAATTGAGTGAAGTAATAATGAAGAAAAATGAAGAAAAGAAAAAAACAACTTAACAGTGGTCTCTTTCTCTTTTTGCTCTGTAGCTCTTGGATCCTCCAGAGTGTGGTAATGGTTTTGTGGAGGCAGGGGAGGAGTGTGACTGTGGAAACCCAGCTGTGAGTGATGTTATATCAATACCATGATCACATTATTCTGATTCTTCTTACATAATCTATTTATTTCTCTCTATCTTTCTGCAGGAGTGTGCTAGAGAAGGAGAGGATTGCTGTAAGAAATGCATGTTGACTCAGGGAGCCAAATGCAGTGATGGTCTTTGCTGTAAGAACTGCCAGGTAGGAGATGAGTGATAAAATACAATTTTGCAGTCTCCTTTTGTGTGTGTGTGTGTGTGTGTGTGTGTGTGTGTGTGTGTGTGTGTGTGTGTGTGTGTGTGTGTGTGTGTGTGTGTGTGTGTGTGTGTGTGTGTGTGTGTGTTAGCACGCTGCGCTATGAACCTGGTGACCTGAGTTCGATTCCCGCTCAAGACCAACACCAATGACGATTATCTGAACCGGTCCCGGGCCTCCCCTAGGTCGACTCAGCCTAAAATGAGTACCTGGTGCGGTGTGTAAAAAAACATCGCCACTGGGGAGACAAAGGCGGTCGGGCGTGGTGCAGGCCACCCACCCCCTCGTGTACCGTTCCGGCCCTCATAGGTGCTCGCTAACAGCACTTGTTCCTACAGTCTGTTAAGGCTAAATGGGGGATCTTTGTCTTTGTGTATCTTTGTGTGTGTGTGTGTGTGTGTGTGTGTGTGTGTGTGTGTGTGTGTGTGTGTGTGTGTGTGTGTGTGAGCGTGTATTTATCACTTTGTGGGGACCAAATGTCCCCATAAGGATAGTAAAACCCGAAATTTTTGACCTTGTGGGGACATTTTGTCGGTCCCCATGAGGAAAACAGCTTATAAATCATACTAAATGATGTTTTTTGAAAATGTAAAAATGCAGAAAGTTTTCTGTGAGGGTTAGGTTTAGGGGTAGGGTTAGGTTTAGGGGATAGAATATAAAGTTTGTACAGTATAAAAACCATTATGTCTATGGAAAGTCCCCATAAAACATGGAAACACAACGTGTGTGTGTGTGTGTGTGTGTGTGTGTGTGTGTGTGTGTGTGTGTGTGTGTGTGTGTGTGTGTGTGTGTGTGTGGTTTTTAATGACCATTGTGCTATCTTTGTAGCTGGCGTTTATGGGTGTCCTATGTCGTGAGGCAGTCAATGACTGTGACATACCTGAAATGTGCACTGGGAACTCAAGCCAGGTGAGGGCGCTGTCACATCGCTGACACATTCCACTGCAGTTAAATTTATTCACTAAGGAAAGGTCTATCCCAGACATTTTGGTGTTCAGAATGGAATACTATTGTTCTGCTTACCGTACAGTATACATTACACTGCTTATTGTTTATTTTAAATAGTATGTGAGAAAGTAAGTTATATACAACAATAAACATTTCAAAAAGTAGTTGTGACATTGCCCCACATTCTTTTAAAAAATAGAATACTACATATCCTATTGCTTTCCTGAAGTGAAGAATCTCTAAATTAAACACTTTGTGTAACATTTGAAGTTAAACACTGAATGTCTTTATTACAGTGTCCTCCAAACCTACACAAGATGGATGGATACACCTGTGAGAAAGACCAGGTTAGTTTATATGCATCAAATATGAATTGATACACATTTTAATTGAAACACAATTAGGTTGCAACATGTAGAATTTTACACCTTTATTATTCTGTTTTATTTCTTTATGTCAATGTGACTTCTATGTCTTAATTTCATCTTATTTAAGGGACGGTGTTTCAATGGCAGGTGTAAAACCAAGGACAGGCAGTGCAAGTACCTATGGGGAGAGAGTGAGTGACATCACTTCCTCCTTTTAGAATTGTTTTTTTATTGTTTTTAGGGTTCTGTTAATGTTTCTGTGGTTCTTTAAAGAAGCAACATCGGCTGATAAGTTCTGCTATGAGAAACTCAACATTGAGGGCACAGAGAAGGGCAACTGCGGACGTGACAAAGACACCTGGATTCAGTGCAAAAAACAGTACGTTTGATATAGGATTTGCAGACTTTCTGGCCAATACATTTAATTTCTTTTTTTCCAGTAGTTCACGATTACTGGATAATATTTTTTTTTATTATTATGTTATAACATTTCTAGCCAGTTCACAATATGAATTTCCATTACTTTTTCATGACTTAAAGGGATAGTTCACCCAAAAATGACAATTCTTTCATCATTAACTCAGATGTGTATGACTTTCTTTCTTCTTCAGAACACAAACAAAGATTTTTAGAAGAATATTTGAGTTCTGTTGTTCCATACAATGCAAGTAAATCGTGACCATACATTTGAAGCTCCTCTTTTGTTTTACCTTAAATCTCCACTTTCACTTTTAAAATGTGAACGAATGTGAAATTGGAGATTTAAAGTAAAAAATTACTTAAATATTGATCTGTTTCTCACCCACACCTATTATATCACTTCTGAAGACATGGATTTGACCACTGGAAAACTTATGGATTACTTTTATGTGGCATTTATGTGATTTTTGGAGCTTCAAAAGACTGTTCACTAGATATTAAAGTACTGTATGTATTTGTGTGTTTTCAGGGATGTACACTGTGGATATCTGCTGTGCTCCAACATTTCTCCAGCCCCTAGACTAGGAGAGTTACAGGGAGGTTTGACCTCTTTCTCTGTGGCTCAGCACAGCGCCTCAGTGGACTGCAGGTACACATACAAACACAAACATCTTTATTTTGTTTTTTATGTTTAGCTCATCAAAATTCCTAAAGTAAGTGTGAATGTTTCAGTGGAGGACATGTGCTGATTGATGGAGACTCTGATCTGGGTTATGTGGAAGACGGAACTGCGTGTGGGACAGATCGGATCTGCTTCAACCATAAATGCCTCCCAGTGCAGGAATTCAACTTCAGCACGTGTCCCGGCACTAACGACAGGGTGATCTGCTCAGGACATGGGGTGAGAGAATGTGTTTGTGTGTATGTGTGTAGGGGTAGGGGTTTTGCGGGATATGAGAGTGAAGCGATCATCTGTGTTCCGCAACTGATTTTGGGTCCTTGAACAACGTATAACGTGCGAGTAAGGGCAGCCTCCTAGGGTAAGATGGTGCCCCCCTAGGGAGATGGTGCCCTACGCAGACTGCGTAGTATGCTTGTAGAGAGCGGCGGTACTGGGAGTAACTAACTAAAAGTGTCAATACTAACTTAACTATAGTGTGAATGTAGCTCATCTGTTTATAAAATAGTGTAGATTTGCTAGTAAAAAGTTACATTTTGGTAGTGGTGTAGTGCTAGAAAACTTTCCTCTCACCTAAGTGGAGTTGGGAAGTTCAATTAATTTGAGCAAATTGGTCCATTCGGATGCTTTACAAAAATATATGGTGTTCTGATCCTGCAAAGAAATCCCTGCTTAAATTCTGCTATTCATAATTATGTTTTATATAGCCTAAATTATGGTGTATTCAGTTTTTTTAGTCCTACATTTTCATCCTAATTGAGATGCATTTGTTTGCCAGATAAATTATTTAGAATGAAATAGAATTCAATAATATCATCTGATCTTGTGTATGTGTTGTAGGTGTGCAGTAACGAGCTCAGGTGTGTGTGTGATCTGGGCTGGGCTGGCGAAGACTGCAATTCCACCTCTCCTTTAAGTTACCTGCTGGTGCGACCCACAGCCAACACATCAGGTAGGCCAAAGTCTCACTGTCCCTCATTTTGCACTCTCAAGTGGATCCTCAGAACCACAATTCCACAATCACAATTCCACAACCCTAACATGACACTTTACCAAACCATTTTATGACATGAATCCAGAGGCATCGGACATGGCAGTTGTGTGCAAATGTTCTCAAGCTCAGAGTTTTCATCACCTCACACAGAATGTTTTCTGGGTTATTCAACAAAATAATTTCCTGTTTTATTGTTGAAATAATGGAATGGAAATCAGCCTCTTAAAGGGATAGTTCACCCAAATAACAATTCTGTCATCATTTATTCAGATATAAAAGTCGCCTAGCCCTATTTCTCATCAGTATGTTACGTTTCTTTTCTGTTATCATATTCATGCTCAACGGTTCACTCAAACACACATTTCTCATGCTTTAATTGGTCTTTTTCTTTTTCTTTTTCATGGTTTTTATTTTTACACATTCATTCTTTTGTGGACAGGCTCATGTGCTCATTTGCTGGAGTGACAGTGAGTTTAGATTTGAGTTGTTGTTTGTTGTTGTTCGTTTCTTCTTTGTTTCCATCTGTCGTTCAGTGTCCTCACTCACCCAATCATTCCTTTGAGTTTCTGTCTGAATGAAAGCTAACAGCCTGTTTATCTGATGTGCTGTGTTGTTAAAAACCCATCATATGCCTCCCTGTTTTATTAATTTGATTTGTATGAATGCATTTAGAATAAATCCTCTGTGGACAGAAAGATTTATAAATATTTATCAAATTCTTTTTCTATTTTCTGTCTATATCTGTTTTTTTTTTATATATCTGAGATTTTGGCATGTGGTCAACTTGACAAACCCTGCAAAAGCTTGTAGATATCATTTTTGTTTACTTCCAGATTAGTTTCAGTTTGTCCAGTTGATCACAGGTCAGTGTTAACAGTTGCCATGGCTACAGATTTATCGCTTTATCCATCTGACAGGCATTATGACTACTAACATTATCATCGGGGCCGTTACGGGCTCTATCCTGGTCCTCGCACTAATTCTAGGCATTTCCGCATGGGGATACAAGTAAGTCACATTATCACAGTTGCCTCAGTAGCTGTAAAGATAACTTTAAATGTAATTTTACATACTGTGTACATGTGATTGCAAAAGGCATTATACACTCGCTGAGCACTTTATTAGAAACACCTGTACGCCTACTTATTCATGCGATTATCTAATCAGCCAATCATGTGACAGCAGTGCAATGCATAAAATCACACAGATATGGGTCAGGAGCTTCAGTTAATGTTCACATCAACAATCAGAATGAGGAAAAATTGATTTCAATCGTGGGATGATTGTTGGTGCAAGACATGCTGGTTTAAGTATTTCTGTAACTGCTGATTTCCAGGAATTTTCACACACATCGGTTTCTAGAGTTAACTCAGAATTGTGCCAAAAACAAAAAAACATCAAGTGAGCAGCAGTTCTGTAGATGTAAACGCCTTGTTGATGAGAGAGGTCACTGGAGAATGACCTGGGCAGTATTTCCCAAAAGCATCGAAAGCAGGGCTGGACTGGTAATCTGGGATACCGGAATTTTCCTGGTGGTCTGACGCACTTTTGGGCTGATCAGTGGCCAGCAGGTCAGCCGTGAAACAGGCTGAATGGGCTGCAATAAACTCAAATGAGCCGTTGTGTTATTCAGAACGGACCAAAAAATGGATCACATCAATAAGTTTTGGGCCAGTTGCCATATAAAATCCCGGGCCGATTTCTCTTCCCAGTCCAGCCTTGATCGAAAGCCTAAGTAGATCGTAGAAACCATTCGTGCCCACAGTCTCTATGATCAATTTAAGCTTGCAGTGCTTTTGGGAAACACTGCCCAGATTTTATTTAGGCTACGTTAACTCAGATATGCACACTGTATAATTGTAGTGAGCAGAATAGCATCTCAGAATGCACAACACATTGTAGGCTGATGGCCTACAAGAGCATAAGACCATGTCAGGAACTTTATTGGGACCATAGTGTTCCTAATAAAGTGCTCAGTGAGTGCATGATTTTCACTCAGTATTTACAGTGTTTATCAGTAATCGTGTTTCTTTCTTTTCACCCCATGAAGGAGCTACAGACAGCGTCAGAATGTTGAATCTGATGTACACAGAAGATTCTGTCGGTTTGTCCACATTACTCTTTATTTTTGAGTATTTTTTTAACACTATTGCTTGTACTTCAGGTCAAAGAATTAGGGATTTGAACGAACCATTATTATTCAACTTCAGCATGTAAATGATCCTGCAATGATTGTGCTTTTCTAAGCGATCAGACTTACAATGTTCACTTGGAAGATGATAATACGAGAGAGAAAATATTCCCATAGACTTTAAAAACTCCTTAAAAACCAATCATAACACCTGCTAGCGCCAGTCAAATTTCCTTGAGACAATAATAATAAGAACTTTTCACAGTGTTCTATTCATGTAAACACTAATCATGTCAAAGCTATAGTGAAATGTGTAAAGGATGTCAAAGATCCCTGTATTTTCCAGGCAAATGCCACCGGGTGATTACGTGAAGAAGCCAGGAGATGCTGATTCTCTCTACAGTGACATGCCGCAAGGTGTGAGCTCCAACTCCGGCAGCAGCTCCAAGAAGAGGTCTGCTTACCTGTCTCACTTCCAAATCAACACTCGCTCTTTCACCCCATCTATCCCCTCCATCAGCCAAAACATCTCTTTGTTCGGCTTCAGGTTTGCTTCATCTCCATCTTCATCCTCATCACTTTGCCTGCTCTGCTAACAAACACAACATGTAGTATCGCCCCATATGTTGCTCTTTTAGAGCTCAGGAGACAACATATGGAGTTTCTGATTGTCAATTTATAATATCAGCATTGTCTCAAATGTGTCTCATATAGAAATAAAATAGAAATAAATGAGACAATTGTTGGCATACAGTAGGAATATAGAGCAATAAAATTAATGTTTATAGCATGCCCAGATAATTTAGTCTTGGGAGAATTTAATTAGAAATGTTGATATTTAAATGTAATACTTTTGGTTGATTGATTATGGTTGACAGTTTATGCTTTGCACACTTACATTAGCTGCATTTTTAAAAGCATGTCATCATTTTCATAAAATAAAATGTTCTGTTTATTTTGCAAGAAGTCAGTGTTATTTAAAACATACAGGTTTTTATTGCTTCCTTGATGTTTTACCGTATTTCCTGTGGGTTTGTACTATTTCCTTAAAATGGTATAACTTTCTTTTTGTCTCTCTTGTGACTGTAAAATTCTCATCAGGCTGTTGAATCATTAATACTGGGGCAGTAAGTAAGTCAGTGTCTTCCTGGTGCTTGATCTCATGCTCATCTCAGTGTTTTTGTTCTACTCATCACAGTGATGTGACATCTGTCAGTCATTCATTTTCCTCATGTAGAGCACTTAATCTCTGTGAGTGTAACAAATGAGCTTAAATGAGGACTGTTTCTCTGTTTTTTACAAGATCTAACGGCATGTCACACTCTTGGAGTGAAAGAATCCCGGATGCCAAGCACATCTCTGACGTCTGTGAAAACGGACGACCCAGGAGCAACTCGTGGCAAGGTAACACACCCATAAATAAAACTGCTCTAATGCGGCAATTACCCTGTCAACCAATTACGATTTTTTCCTAGACATCTGACACTGATTAGATCTTGTTGCATGATTGTAAACAGCAAAACACTTATTAAAATCTGAGTATCTGACATCTGGTCACAATCGGCTATGTCCAAAGTGAATGCAAACAGATTTACAAAAAGGCCTTGCAGTGTAAAAGCAGCCATAGTATCTTAGTTTACAGTAGTGTTCAGTACATGTCACATGCTCTTCTCCTCTATTACTGCAGGAAACATCACCGGTACCCGTAAGAAGCTCAAGGGAAAGAAGTTCCGTCCACGTTCCAACTCCACAGAGTAAGAGATGTAGTGCTGCCATAGTGATGACATCATGACATTACATAATTCTTTACCATACAACAGCTGAGGCTGAAACACACAGGGTGGACGTTTGACTTTGCATGGTGTCTTAACTCTCTATGTATCAGTGCAACAGCGTGTAGAAGTCAAAGCAAAACCATTTTAGAACTTGACGTTTATCTGTGTGTTTGGGGTAAATGTTGGTTTGTTTTAGGTGTGCATTTATGTGTGCATTTGTTTAATCTCTGGAACGAACAGCACGCTGGAAATTACCTGCACGTCTTTCATTATCAGTACAAACGCAACACTCTGATTTCAGCTTGACACTTGTTTTGCAGATGAATTCACGCATGTGACAAGCTGATAGCAACGAAAGAAGAAACAACATGCAGCTGCTCAAATACTACACATTTATCTTTTATCTTTTAATGTTCATTAGAATATTAAAATGTCATTATTCTGAAAGTTCAAGCACATCAGTAAATGGCATCACACGTCTACCTGCTTTAAATGTCGAAAAGCTTGTTGGTTGGGAAGGTTCTTCTGAAACGCTGAATAATTTCAGATACCTTTTAAAGGAATAGTTCACACAAAAATATAATTTCTGTCAACATTTTCTCACCAACAAGTCGATCCAACCCGAATGACTTTCTTGCTTTGGTGGAACACCTAAGAAGATATTTTGAAGATTGTTTAGTTTCTCTTTTCCATACAATGAAAGCATGAAGTGACCACAGCTTTCAAGCTCCAGAATATCAAAAAAGCACCATAAATGTAGTCCATAAGACGCATGTGTTTTATTCCGAGTCTTCTGAAGCCATGTGATAGCTTTGTGTGAGGAACAGACCAAATTTAAAGATGTTATTCTGAAGTGTGAATGAGATATGAGAGCTATGGCGGATGGGAAGATTTTCAGCGGATACTGATTTAAATTTTTCACTATTCCTCACACAAAACTATCAAATGTCTTCAGAAGACTTGGAATATAGCTCATGAATCACATTAACTGGCGTTAATTTTCTGTCAGTTTTAAAGCTTGGCAGCCACATCCCTATTCACCATTGTTGTATAAAAAAGAGCAGTGTGAAAATTCTACTACACATCTCTTTTTGTATTCCATGGAAGAAAGAAAATTATTCAGGTTTGGAACGTCATGAGGATGAATAAATGATGACCATTATTTTATTTTATTTTTTGGGTGCAATAACCCTTAAAATGACGAAGACAGGTTAATTGGATGCTAATGTTACAGCAGCTTTCAATTATTTAGTAAATTATTGTCTATATTCTTTTTTCCTGCACCCCTACATAGTCAAAAAAACTTCACAATATCTGTGTGCGAGCTGACCTGCTATCTGATCTCTCAAATGCATCTTGGACCGTAATGAATGTCACTGCTGCTGCTGTCTTTTACCAACTCCTTCCCTTTCTCCTATCTCTACTTTTCTTTCTCTACTCCCCCCTTTAACTCTCTATCTTTCTCTCTCTTTCATCATCGCTCCTTCCCCATCCTCCTGCAGGTATTTAACCCATTGCATTAAATCAGAGTATTATGTAACTAAATGGGTAGAAGATGTTAATAAAAACACTGAAGGACCTTATATTAGGTACAACATTAGATTGCATTATATATGTACTAAACATTTATTTCAATGTGTTTCTTTTTTATCTTCTAAACTTATACTATTTCATTCCAAAGTGTCATCAACAGATACACTGGAAACTAAACAGCTATGTTAAATATTAGATTTTTAAAAAGTAGTGCACATGCATGGACATTTCACAGGTTAATACCAGAATGTTGTAATCATGAACCATACTGTAAATGTTTGTCCTTAGATATCTGCAATTCATGCGTCACGATACAGTCATGTAACTGAACGCTTGTCTTTAAAGGAGACAGAAGGCATTTGATAATTGATATATCATTTGATGTAAACATCTACATTTATGAGATTACCAGCACGTATCTAGGAATGCTTTTCATTTGAATTTCATACATTGTGAATATCTTGAAACCTTTCACCCGAAAATTAAAAGAATGAAATAATACACACACACACACACACACACACACACACACACACACACACACACACACACACACACACACACACACACACACACAATTCAAGACTATTTTTAGGACCTTTTAAGATTTTTTGCATTGTACCCTCACCAAATTCTCACTATCACAATGCTATATATACTATATACAGTATATACTGTACAAAAAATGTCTGGACATATTTTGGTAAGGACAATTTATGGGAGAAATGTGCTTAATTTTCATGAAAGTAAATTCACAAAGCAAACAATCTTAATGGTTCCAAAATAGACTTAATTTTCTTTGTGGAAAATATAATTTCTTATTATTTTCTTTTAATTTTGAGGTGAAAACTTGGACATGTTTTCATTAGATTCACCCTGGTGCTCTGTGTAGTTATTGTATTTGTATGTCTGTGCCTGTACATCAAAAGACCAAACCAACCACCACTGATTGTAGACAAAATATGTCATTGTAGTTCATTTGTATTTGTATTCCTTCATTTTTATCTGTCCCTCTCACATGGATTGTGTTTTCTCTGCATGCCAGCTTATTCTGTGTGTGTGCCGCTTGACATTTCCATGCTCTATGATGTCATCATCATACGGCTGCCATATTCTCTGTGCTCACAGTTCCATATATGTCCTGATCACCTCATCATGTCCGCCATGTTTGTAAACCCACATGACTACAGGGATGTTTGCTTGTTAAATGTGCCAAAAGCACTACATTGTGCTCACGGGATCTGCTCAGCCTCACTCCAGTGAAAAAGAATGTGGGTATTTTTTGGCAAGGACTGATGAAGTCAGTGATTTTGGATTTTTGGATGAATGCTTGCAGTAGAAACCCTCCCTCTGACCTCCTAAAGGGGTCAAAGGAGACAACTCCATACTTGCTTTGACCTTTTGACGCTGTTATCCAGTTTAGGCACATCATTTCTAATATCGCATCTCTCTGATCCCTCAGGACGCTGTCACCAGCCAAATCACCCACTTCTTCAACAGGCTCCATTGCCTCTAGCCGGAGATACCCCTATCCCATGCCTCCACTCCCAGATGAGGAGAGGAAGGCCAACAGACAAAGTGCCAGGGTAAGTCTTACAATAGATTAGTGACAAGAAGTTCAAGTCATTTATTTGTCATTCAGCTCTAACACAGGTATCCATAATAGGACAATTTAGACAACAAGTACATTTCATCAGAAGATATGATTATCTATTTTGTTTCTCAAGGGGTGGTCATATCATCTTAAAGTTAAAGTTTGATGAACTCTAGTCTCAGACTCAAGGCTGGATTTCACTATATGACTTTACAACCGATTTTCTGTCGGGCGAGTCAGTAATAGTTGATGCCAGTTGACGCTAGTCAGCTATAGCCAGAGCCAGTCGGAGTGGACAGATGTCAGTGTCAAAGTCGAGGAGTATATGATGGGTAGCAACTCCATTTTCTTACCCAAAATATGATTCAGTGACGTGACCAGGAAATGATGTTTGGGTGAGCATTTTGATTTTTAGTGTGGGCAACACTGGGTGAGGGACTGTATGGGGGAATTCACTTAAGTTGCACCACTTTTGCGCATGGTATTTCAGCACATATACAGCGCAATTTAGCACAATTTAGATCATGTTATTACTTGATCACTATTTTATTATTGATATTATTGAACACTATATTACAGGAATGCATTGTGTTTTCCAGAATCTTTGAAAAATGCTGAATCTGAGTCAAGAGCTCACCACACTTAAAACTAGTCCTCTCGAAGTGAACCATCCAGATATTCAAAAAACTATCGGGGCACAAAAGAATATCTCGTGTTTTAAGTGATGACCTTTCAGTTTCTGCCGTTCTCTTTTTTTGTGTTTAGTTGGCTACATTTAAGTTGTGGTTCACGGATCTTAAGCACGGCCGTAAAGATTAACTTGACCCTGAAAGCGCATCCATGGCCAGGTGCTAAAGTTTGAGCGCTCGAGATCTGCAACAGCAAAGTCAATAAGACTATACATCACTATACATGTTCTTTGTCGCAGTGCTCTTAATATGCATCTTTTGTGAATTTTCCAAGCACCAGAGATTAAACTAAACTATCAAAACTGTCACACTGCAGTCTGTTTGATCATCTAGGGTGGGCAAACAAACAGTAAGGGTGGGCAAAAGACTTTATAGATATTACAGTTTCATTTTCTGTTAATGCATGATTTTCTGTAACGCTGCTTTGAAACGATGTGTGTTGTGAACATCGCTATACAACTAAAAATTACTTGACCCTAGCCCACCCGTAGACACTGCCCCACTATTATTCCATCTAGTTGGAAGATATCAAACATTCTTGCTATTTTTGTGCCAACTATTCGTGATCACAGATGAAATCTAGAAGTGTATGATGCTCCATGGCTTAAAAATGTATACATACGATGAGTAGCCTCTGGATAGCATTGCGGGGGGCCACAAACCTGAAAAAATGGAGAACAAGCACTCAAGTTGAGTTTAACTTTTAATGGCATTCACCTCCAACTAGCATTGCAGTCTCTAGAGACCATACTTCCCACATCTTCCCATCCAATAACTCTCCCAAATGGGCTATGCCTGTTTCTTTCCCGATTTGGAACACAGAGTAGCAGAAACAACAATAGCAGCCTTTCCCAAACCTATGTTTGTTTACATCTGTTATGCGGCTCCTAGAACAGGAGGGCGGGTTTCCACTTGAGTTTGTGATCTGATCGGATCCAACTTGACAGCTGTGTGTTATCCCCATTTGTTTGGTGTCTGATGCCCAGTTTTTGTCTGTAGTGAATTTCCAAAGTCGGTACGTTTGTGATGCCTAGTATTTTAAAATCTGTTCCGATTTTAAAAGTTGTGTTGTGTAATCCAGCCTTCAGATGACACTTCAGTCTATTATTGTGGTATAATATATTTCAGATAAAACCTGCCCCAAAATAGCAAAACAAAACGAGTTGGCTGGTTGCTTTTCATATCAGTCAGACTTTCTATCTAAGCGGGCAGTTTTTGGGCAGAATAAGCGGCAATGTACTGTAGACCATGTATGTTTTAACATTTTTAATGTGTTGTTTTAGTAAGAATCTTCTGTGACTGTCTCTTTAGATGATTAAGCTAAGCTGTTTTGTTATATAACATATTTACTAGCATGTATTATAGCATATGTTCATGTTATTAATTTCAGCTGTGGGAAACATCAATATAAAAGAACTCCTCAAAACTGGTCTGCAAAATTCAGTAAGGATTTTCATCTGCTTTTGTATGAATGAGAAAATAAAACCAAAAAGAAAATACAAAATTAAAATGGAGAAACAGAAAAAAAGGGACGAGTGAGTGGAAGAGTTGGCCGTGGTCTCCTCTGATGTCTGTTCAGCGGTAGTATTGTGGAGCCGTCTCACCCTGGATGTTGGGGAGCACAGTATCAGATTCCCATTCCTGCTGTCATTCTTAAACAGGACTCAGGAACATGACTTCATCACGAGACAAACCCGGAATGGCAGCCGTGCTGAACAGATACACAGACATCAAAAGCCACTCGTGCCCTCATTAAACCCCACCCTCTTGTGACCCTACACATGAACTTCCCCGCCTCAAAACACACATGCTGTCTTGTGATTGGTGCTGTAAATTCCCAGGTGCAAGAAGCTTGTATAGGAGAAGAAAGTAACTATTGTTTTGGAAGCACGCTGTCACTGTAGGACCTACTGCTGTATGCATGAGAAAACATGTTTATCGATTCCCTGTAGTGTAATGATGTAAAAATGTTTGAAGATCTTTCACTCAAGGGGGCCGCATGTATCGGAGGACAGCTCTGTAGGCTGGTAAGATTCATTCATGTTTTAAACGTCCCTCCAAGTTCTCATCACAGTTCATACAGTCAAACTTTCTCAGTGAATTTTGTACATATGTCAAATAATGCAGAAGCACCAGTTGAAATGTGAGACTGTAGTATTTTTCTGTTTCATATTTGGTTGTGAAGAGTGTGGCAAATCCCCTTATGCCTAGCACATCTACTAGACAGAAGCTCATTGCCCGTTCCTGTTTTAGGTCCTGTTTTAAGTAAAATGCCAACCAAACACTCTTCTAGTGTGTGCACTTCCAACACTTTCCAGTTCAGATTTATTAGTCTCAGATGCTATGAGAATATTTTTGTGATTTTCTCTTTTTACAAACAAAAGACAAACAAAAGAACAAATACTGTCAGCACTACTTTTAAATGCTACATGTATTTACATGATACCATAGAAATGATTGAATGAAAAACACTTTACAGGATTAAAAGAATAAGTCTTATCGCTCGGTAAGATAATCACGGATAGATTTTGAAACCCTTAACCGCTGTTCTGGGCCTGGCTTTGTTAAGCCTGGCTGTAGAGCAGTCCATATTAACTATGTATTGCATGTTCAGTAATTACAGTCTACTTGTGCCTGCATTAGTACCCCACCAAAGTTCGAATATTGCCTTATTTGCTGCACTAACAAATTATTTTGTCCATTGATCCAAGATTCAAAGAAGAGTCATCATTCAGAAGACATAATAATAGTAGACCTAATCATTTCTTCTAGAGTACAACAAACTTGAGTCCAGAAATTATTTAAACTAAACATTCCCAAAACATTATATACCATGCCAACTGTAGCATTTTGGCATAAAGTACAGTTAGGATTGGATGTTAAACCCAGTCTGTATGGTCTGTACGGTGTAGCATAAGCTCTATGAATGGTTTTAAAATGGATAAGCTGGTGACTCCAATTTCGAGACGTATTGCTTACGTTTGAGCATACCGTATACCAATCAGAACAAAGGCCAAGCTTTTGTAACTCCTTTTCCCAAACAATCTCAGTTGGCAGGCGTTTGTATTGTACTTCTGAAAGGGCGCTGTACATTATGGAAACCAGGCCTCTAGATCGTTTAACACAATCAAACCATGCCGACATAGGATGAGAAGTTAGTGATGTGTTCCATGGAACTCCATATGCTTTCATGGCTGATCTCAATCTCAAATAAAGAAAAAAAGAGAAACCAGAGAGGTCAAACATAATCTGTAAATCATGAAACGAGCGTCGAATAATCCATATTCGCAGAATATGTCTCCTAACGTATGAATTCCCTTGGAGACCCAGAGTGGAGATGTAAAAGGTTTATTCCCTGTCAGTATATTAGTATTATTCCACAACTGAGGAAGTTTATGAAATTTAGGTACATTTCCAAACACATTTCTTCTGCCTTTTTCCACAAAATAGTTTGAAATCTTTCCGACCAATCGCCGGTGTACGTACTGTCTCTGATCATTTTACATTTACATTCAGTGAAAAAATTACTGCTAGGCCTGCATGTTAAAAGAGTATTCTGGGTTCAATACAAGTTAAGCTCAGTCAACATAATTTGTGGGAGAATGTTGATTGCAACAAAAATGTATATTGACTTGTTCCTCCTTAAAAAAAAATTATAATAAAAAAAAATTTAAATACCAGTTACGTGAAGTCAAAGAAATGTAATGCTTAAAACTTGTGTATTATTATTCCAGGTTCAATACAAGTTAAACTCAATCGACAGCATTTTTGGCATAATATTGATTACCACCTAAATTAATTTTGACTTGCCCTTTCTCTTCTTTAGAAAAAGCAAAAATCTGGGTTACAATGAGGCGCTTACAATAGTGAATGGAGCCAATCTGTAAATGTTAAAATACTATTTCAAAAGTATAGACACAAGACATAAACAATATGCATGTTAACATGATTTTAGTGTGACAAAAACGCTTAATAATCTTTTTTGTGTGTAAAGTTATAGCCAATTTGAAAACTTTTTTGCCATGACAATGTAATGTCAACAAACCCTAAAATGACTGTAAAAATGATACCTTTCAGTTTTGCCATTTCTTACGAATTATTACAAGTTGTCATTAGACAACTTCAGGACCAATCTTGGAGGAGGTTGATCTTGTAACTGATGCACCTACAGTAGTTTGTGATTAGTTGCGTCAGGTTCACACCATACCGTTGACAGCACGACCGAAAACAAGAAATGTGTTCATGGCAAAGAACTTCTGTCTTGTAATGTGGATAAGGCCTTAGTTTGTCTCTGTTTGTTTTAATTAGTTTATTTTCCCTCATGCTCACAGCTGAATGTAATTATTTCATTTGTTCATCATCACCTTATAATTCTCTCGTAAGCATAAGGAATGTGATTTTAGCTGATTGTTTTGGTTACTTTGCTTATTGTGAAATATGCTGCCATTGTCATGGAAATGACAATTAATTTTTAGATTTCTGATAAAGAGAAACAATTTTGCATATACAATGTATAAAACTAATAATAATAACAATAATTCATGAAAATTAAGTAGAATTTGGTGAATAACAGAGGAAATAAATGGTTTGTCATGGCTTAGCTGTATGCAAAAACTGAAATAATATTTTCTAAATTTAAACTATTCTTGCATAATTTACCACATTCAACTCATAGTGACTATTACAGAATGGTTTTTCCTAGCGATTTACACAGAAATGTGTTTTGCTTACTTTTCATGATTGATGCCCATTACTTGGTAGATATATTTGCCCTTCGTTTACAGCATGACACTCTTTTACACCAAGAAACTCTGCAGTATCCTTCATGAACATTGGTCACGTGACCAGTCAGCCTTTAAAGATTACTTTTTTGGTCAGTATTGTATTGGTAATGGCAGTTTTTATCTGTACATAGCCTGCTGTGCATTTGATCTGTCTGCACTGATTTTTTGCACTCTGCCTGTAGCCCACAACTAACATCAGACAATATCGCCATGATGTATATTAAGTATTTTTAAGGTAACTTTGTAAAAGTCTTTCCCTCCCCAGTATTATTACATGTACATATTTAATCCCAATGATGATTAAGTGCTTTAGAATAATAACTACTGCAATAGGTTTTTGTGCAAGTTGAGATTTAGCTAAAATTATTTTTATTGTTTCGCAAACAGGTCGCCTTTATACACCATGTGTGACACGGTTGTCCAGTTTCTGTGTTTGTACCTGCAGTTTACATGCAGAAATGCATTCAATGCCAATGCCATGTCTTCATCAAACATTCAATTTACAATAATACAATTAAGTTTCTTTTTTTAATACACAGCCATAATAACTGACCATCTGAAGCAATACTCTGCTCACTGTGACCCTAATCTGTCCGTAAAAAAAGCACACAACCTTTAAGACTCGTACTGGAATAAAACCACAGAAGGAGAGATGCTTTCAGTCAAAGATTCATCCTGACGCCAGTCAGTCATTTGACCCTTGTGACCCTTGACTGGAGGACAAAACCAAATGCTTTTGAATGTATTTAGGAAAATTCATATTTACACTCACCAAACAGGCCCAGACCACTTACACTGAGATCACACACACATATACTGAACTGACTTGCAAATATAGGACAGCGTTAACTGGAAGTAAATCATTTTCAACACTGATTAGTTGTTTTTTTGCAGTAGAAATGTACATTTTGAGTCTTTTTAAATGCCTTATGCTAATTCAACAGCTGTCACACCCTATGCTGTTTCTCTTGTGTTCGCATCTGATCATGTACACAGTGTTGGTATTCATAGATTCTTCATTGCTGTTTTGTTTTATTGTGTGCTGTACATACACTGACAATTAAAATGATAAAAGCTCTTTTTTTTCATACAGTATCCATTAAGTATTGTAATATATTTAAGATAAAGTAAAAATTTCATTCAAATGACGTCTTGTCTGTGTTGTGTACAAAAAAAGGATTTTAGTGCAAGTGTACAGTATTATTGGCTGATTACAACAAAGTTCTGACTCTAAATTCTGATCAGATGTTGCCACAGTTTAATATAAAAGCAATAAACTATACGAGGCCTTGCGTTACAATGAGTGTACCACACTTAAGGGAGTTTTAGACATTCCGGTTTCATATCTTGCCTAAAAACACCCCTTACTATGGTAAAATCACTGTAACGCATAGCCCCTTGTGGTTTACAGTTTTATTAGAAAACATTCTTATTCTTTCTTTAAAGGTGCTTAATTTTCCTGAAATTATGGAAATGTTTAAAAAAAAAAAAACTTTGTGGTATTTTATTACATCAGGAGACATTAGGTCAGTAACAGCTACTCTGTATTAGAAAAGAACACAAAATTGAAATTGCTAATTGCTTAATTTTTTTTTCTTTCATTAGTGCTTTTAGAGAAAGATAAATGGTATCAAACATGGTTTCACAGTACAACAGACAACTTTACAGCACAGTCCTGAATTCATCAAAAATGAAACTGGGCACATGAGCTTCTGCCACCTGGAAAAAAAATACAAAATAAATTTATTTTTCATAGAATATTTGTCTATAAAGAAAATGAATATTACAATATCTTAATATTTCCAACCTTTCTGGGCAGTTTAGTGTAACGCACATAGTCCTCCAGAAACATTAATGCTCCAACTACATCTGAAGGCATATCTGGAATTTTCTGGCTGTAGGGAAGAGACGAACACTGCTAAGCATTTCATATATAAAGTATCTCACGAAAGTGAGTACACCCCTCACATTTTTGTAAATATTTGATTATATATTTTCATGTGACAACACTGAAGAAATTACACTTTGCTACAATGTAAAGTAGCGAGTGTACAGCTTGTATAACAGTGTACAATTGCTGTCCCCTCAAAATAACTCAACACACAGCCATTAATGTCTAAACCGCTGGCAACAAAAGTGAGTACACCCCTAAGTGAAAATGTCCAAATTGGGCCCAATGTGTCAATATTTTGTGTGGCCACCATTATTTACAGCACTGCTTTAACCCTCTTGGGCATGGATTTTGGACATTTGGACAGGGGTGTACTATATATCTATCTATACCTATATACACAAACACAAACACACACAGCCAAAAGTTTGGACTCCAAGGAGTAATGGACAGATTTAGCTGTTTCAGAAGGTAATTTGTACTTTAATTCACCAAAGTGGCATTCAACTGATCACAAAGTATAGTCAAGACATTACTGATGTAAAAAACAGCACCATCACTATTTGAAAAGTCATTTTTGATAAAATCTAGACAGATCCCATTTCTAGCAGCTATCACTCTAACAACTTATCCTTGAGTAATCACGCTAAATGGCAAATTTGGTACTTGAAAATCACTTGCCATTATATCAAACACAGTTGAAAGCTTTTTGGTTCGTTAAATGAAGCTTAACATTGTCTTTGTGTTTGTTTTTGAGTTGCCACAGTATGCAATACATTTGCATGTCTTAAGGTCAATATTAGGTCAAAAATGGCAACAAAAAAAAGAAACAGCTTTCTCTAGAAACTCATCAGTCAATCATTGTTTTGAGGAATGAAGGCTATACAATGTTTGAAATTGTCAAAAAAATTATTTCATACAAAAGGTGTCCACTACAGTCTTCAAAGACAAAGGACAACTGGCTCTAACAAGGACAGAAAGAGATGTGGAAGGCCAGATGTAAAACTAAACAAGAGGATAAGTACATCAGAGTATCTAGTTTGAGAAATAGACGCTTCACATGTCCTCAACTGACAGCTTCATTGAATTCTACATGCTCAACACCAGTTTCATATACAACAGTAAAGAGAAGACTCATGGGTGCAGGCCTTATGGGAAGAATTGCAAAGAGAAAGCCACTTTTGAAACAGAATAACAAAAAGAAAAGGTTTGAGTGGACAAAGAAACACAGACATTGGACAACAGATAACTGGAAAAGAGTGTTATGGATCTTAACCCCATTGAGCTTTTGTGGGATCAGCTAGACTGTAAGGTGCGAGAGAAGTGCCCGACAAGACAGCCACATCTATGGCAAGTGCTACAGGAAGTATGGGGTAAAATGTCACCTGAGTATCTGGACAAACTGACAGCTAGAATGTCAAGGATCTGCAAAGCTGTCATTGCTGCACATGGAGGATTTTTTTATGAGAACTCTTTGAAGTAGTTTAAGATGTTCTGAATTTTTTTTTCAAATTGTAATAGTAATTTTTCATGTTACTAATGTCCTGACTATATATTGTGATAAGTTGAATACCACTTTGGTGAATAAAAGTACCAATTTCTTTCCATAAGAGCAAAATCTGTACATTATTCCATACTTTTGGCCACCAGTGTGAGTGTGTGTGTGTGTATATATGTATATATATAGATATGTTAAGAAAATGGTCATATTGTTCGATTTAATTGTTTAAGATGTGATTTGTTACTTAATTTCCCCAGCCCAATTTTCCTTCCTGTACTGGGGATTTTATTTTATTACTGGTAACACTTTACTATAAGGTTCCATTTGTTAACAATAGTAAACATGAACTAACAATGAACAATACTTTTACAACATTTATTAATCTTGGTTAATGTTAAAGGGATAGTTCACCCAAAAAGGAAAATTCTCTCATAATTTACTCGCCCTCATGTCATCCCAGATGTGTATGACTTTCTTTCTAATGCAGAACACAAACAAAGATTTTTCGAAGAATATCTCAGCTCTGTTGGTCCTCACAATGCAAGTGAATGGTGACCAGAACATTGAAGTTCCAAAAAACACATAAAGGCAGCATAAAAGTAATCCATACGACTCCAGTGATTCAAGTATTCAGAAGCAATATGATAGGTGTGGGTGAGAAACAATGTTAAAGTCCTTTTTTATGAAAAGTGGAATAATATAAAAGTGAAAAGTTGAGATTGATAGTAAAAAAGGACTTTAACATCGATCTGTTTCTCACCCATTTATTATAATTATAAATGAAATGCCAATAGAAAATATAAGTATATATAGAAATACACAATAAGACAAAATAAATAAATAAATAAATAAATAATATATATTATTTTAACTGTTGAAATCTTATCGTAAAGTGTTACCATCTCATTTAACTTGTAAATTATTTAAACACATGTTGGTAGTATTTGTTGTTCTGCTTTGATTTAATAATAATACAAATTATAATATATTTTTTTTAATAAATAAATAAATACTGTGTAAGAGCAATGAGAAAAACCATTGAAAATATGTGTGAATTATAAAAACACTAAAATGTAAAATGCATTACAAGAATTTGGGAGAAAATGGTTGTATATTTCTTAATGGTCCTAAAATAGTTTTCTTCATAAAAATATTTTGAAAATGTTTTCATGAGATTCACCCTTTAATTGCCAAAAACTAAAGTGAAATACCTGGTGCACTGCTCCATTATGGAGCGAATAAACTGGCCGATAAGAGCCAGGAACTGTTCCGTATATCTGGAGTGAAACTGTTTGAGGAGTGTCAGAAGTCCCAAGACCAGAGGAACCCAATCGACCGGATCTGCTGCCTTCCGGCACGTCATTCCTGTGAAAATGCAAACCCAGCCTCCATCAAGCACACACACACTAGAAGAGCCTTAGTGTTTTAAAGTTATAATCGACATATACATGTGGACAAACAGACCTTGGCTTTTATTGTACTGCAGTTTTGGTAGCTGAGCGATGAGAAACAGGAAGTTCACGATCGGAAAATAAGGCAGACGCTTCGTCGTGATGTAGATCTTAAAGTGGAAAACAGATAAAAATGACAAAAGGTTGTTCATGTAAAGCAATAGCATCAGGTTCATGCGATGAAATTAGTAAAACGTGAAATTAATTTTACGTTGCGAGGAGAATGACTAACTTTATTAAGTGGGTTGTGGATTCCAGCTGCCTCAAGGTAAGCGGTGATCTCGTAGAGGAGGGTGTTTTCCTCTTTGGGGTATGGCAGCGATGGATCTTGGTAATGTGCTTCAATGTCAGCAAGCAGAGACCTGCAAATGATTGAGTTTTCATAGTGGGAAGGTAAAACAAACTCCAGCGCAGTGTTACAAATACTAAAGGAATAAACATCAACCCACTTGTTCAGATTATCCAGTGCGGCAGTCAGATGTTTGGAATCAAATTTGCAGGAGTAATTCAGTTCATTGGCTATCTGTTGCCTCAAAATCTGCATTTGACCCACCTGTGAAAGGTCCGTTCTATTTTTAAAATAATCGAATTCAAGATAATGGAAAGTGTTTCAATAGTAAGTCTTGTAGATAAAAAGACAGCAACACCTTCATGATGGCTTCCAGATACACTGCCCAGATCTTCTGAGTTTTGGCCACAGCATTGGCGTAGACTTTACTTGCATTCGCTGAATATTGATGCAGAATAAAAATATACACATTATTATGGGAATACGTCGTGTCATATTTACAGTAATCTATCAATGGCAGCCAAACACACACATACCCACAATCCCTTTCACAGGATTGACAGCTGTCAACAGAGCTTTGAAGATTTCCACCACAGCTTTGTCCTTTAGGATGTTCTTCTGAAGGACTGTAAGAAAATTCTACAAAGGAGAAACACAGACTATGATTAATATTTGTGCAAATATTTAAAGGAACATTCAGGGTTCAATACAAGCTCAATCGACAGTGTTTGTCGCATAATATTGATTACCACAAAAAATGTATTAACTTTAACCCTTCAAAAAAGCTCTGAGGGTGTTTTTAAAGATTTCCTGTTTCAGTGGCATACCCAAAATTAAAGGCTTATAAAGAAAACAAAAACAAGCAGGGTCAAGTGTTTGTATCATTGTGAATATTTTTTAATGAAATAGATTCTGATAAATTATGAGACTCTCAGCATAAGAAACTACTGAAAAATCACACCAGAGAAAGATTTGAGCCAAAATTGACATTTTTTCTTATTTTTCTGATTTGACATTATATACCTCTGGGTGTAAATATGGTGGCTCCGAAAAACTGGGTTACATTGAATGAGGAAAGTGAATGGGGCACATTTTTGGAGTATTTAAAAAAGGCAGAAGTGTGAAGCTTATAATTTTATAAAAGCACTTTGTTTACGTATTACAGCTATACTTTTGAAACGGTGTGTATTATAAAGTTTATGGATTGGCCCCCCCATTCACTTCCATTGTAAGTGCCTCACTGGAACCCAGATTGTTTTTTAAAAAAAAATAGTTTTGTGGTAATCAACTCTGTGTTATAAATGCAGTCGATTGAGCTGAACTTGTATTGTACCCGAAGAAATATATTTGTGAAGACGTGATTTTTATAATATTACAAATACTTGCTGCAACGATTACAATGCATTTCTAAATGAGTCATGAAATCATCCCATTAAATACTTTTGGAACAGTTCATAAGTCCAAAAATATGCTGAAGACACAAATGCAACTGGAGGGACAATAAAATGTATTTACACTGAAAGCAGATTGGGTATCTGGATGGTTATAACAGAAAATACGCAAAAATTGTACTTTGCATAAGTTATTCACCTGCAGCTCTTTCACAATCATAAAACACAAGAGACGATCGAGTCCGTTCAGGCCGAAGGTTCCCAGCGTGTCCTGAATCTCAGAGAAGAGTCGATTGTTGGTCACTTCCTGATGTGTCCTCATATCATACCAGGTGTTCAGCTGATCAATGTAACATGTAGTTCTGGGAGGAACGAGGACAGACTCTTAAAGCTTAACAGTCGAGTACAGTGACAGTCAAACATTGGAAGTTAAAAAAAAACTTACTTTGGATCTGTGATCCTCAGGATTTCCCTGCAAAGACGTCCAATGAATGTTGCAGATTCATCAACTGATGGATATTTAGGGATGGGTATGTGGGTGGACTGGTAGACGCTTTCCCAGTCTTGGATCTGAAAGGAATCAAATCAACCACAGTGCTCTTAACTTGAAAAAAACAACAACAACAAAAAAACAGCAAAATCTGAAGTTTTAAATAAGCTCATTATGGAAAAACGATGTGTTACAAAGAGAAAACCTTTGTCCTGAGGAAGCTGTTACACTCTTGCTCTACGTTGTAGTTGATGATGCGAGAAACTTCCTCCTGCCAGATCTTCAGTCCATAGATGCTGACGTAATCCTGAATGTACTCAAACGAGCGATAAAAGCCATCCATGGTGGCAGCCATTTCCTTCAGCTTTGGCATCAGCTCACTGGGCTAAAAGAGACACATCGACATTGTCCATTTCCTCTTTTAAAACAGCAATTTTATCAGAGTAAACTCCAGACATAGTTCATTCCATAAGGATTGTTTAGTGTAAACAAGATTGGCAGACAGAGAGTCAATTCATTAAGTGATGAGCTGTTCCCTCACAAAAGCAGTTTACTCAGTGTCGGGAAGCATCTCCTCCATAGACATTCATTCAAAAAGAACAGCCTCTTGTCTCCTCGCCAGTGTACACCCACAGAATGTCTATGGGACTGCTGCATTATGCTATTTTAGGTTAAGCTTGTAGGCTCCCCTATGTAGAAGGGCTATGATTTAAGTCTATAAATTTTTAGTCTGCATGTACTACACGCTTCACAGTGAATTAAGTGCCCTGCTCTTTGTCATTAATACACACACTTTGCCATTAATAAACATTTGTGTTTGTATTTTTAGCTTGGTAACATATTAACACCAAACTTGACTGAAATCAAATGAATTGCATTACGTCAGGAATGCTATTAGCATGACGCACATATGTTGAGCATTCCAAATCAGTCACTTTTGAGGTTCCATTTAGAATTCCAGTTAGAATGCTGCCTTAGAAGGCAAGGCAGCTTAAAAGGGTTTGGAACAAAGCCAGGCACAAACTCTTTACAGTGACATTTATCATTATTAAATTTGATTAATATAATCAGACAAAACAACAGAAAGACGCACAACTCTAACAAACCCAGAGACAAGTTCAGAAGTATAATCATACAGCAGGGCAAAATGAAGGTTTGCTCACTTTGGCCTTGGGGTTGAAGATGAGGCCTTTGTGCAGGGCGTAAGCGACACGTCTGACGAGCTCTTTCCTGATTCCATCCTCCAGAAGCTGCTTTGGATCCACCTAAAACAGACGTGTTTTCATCTTTAATTCATTCTCATCTCATACAAAGTGCAATGAAGTGAGTTAAGACATACTGTCACAAAATCTTAAAAGAGATCTTAAGTACCTTTAGGATACACTACTCATCAAATAGCACTAAAGATTCAAATTATAACTGGCACATTCATGCAAAGTACCTTGATAATGCCGACAAGTGTGGTCTTCATCATCAGGATGCCTTCAGTAAACACCGAAATGGCATGAGTGAGTTTGGCTACCTGTCAAATAGAGGGCAGAGAGTTATTTGAATTTTTATGTTGGATGTATGTTGGACAGTCACCATACTGTTATTGTACAAACTTAGGTCAGGGTTTTTTCAAAATCCTTAACCTGAGACCAACATTTCTAACTGTTACTCTACCCAGAGCTTTAAATATACTTTTACAAAATCTGCTACTACACCCTGTTCTGACTTGTCCTGAGCTTGCTTTATTTTTTCTTACTAATTTGATTCACGGTAATCCTGTAGCAGACAATGAAATTTCCCTAAAGAAGGCTTTTCAGCAATTCCCAACGAAGAGTTGGACGGGGGCTGGGTTGAGTTCCGACCATCTGCAAGAAGGGTCTGTCTGCTTCCTACAAGACAGGTACAAAGCACGCCCCCTTCAAATAACCAGTGAAGTCTTGAAACACTACCCTACACCTACACCTAACCCTAAACTTAACCCTACCCCTATACCTAAACACAAAGATTAAAAAACAAAAAGCTTGGAAAATTATTATATATACTACAACGTAAAAAATGTATACACTCATACTGCCGTATCAGTAGATAGTGGCAGTGAGGAGAAACATGGTGAAAATAAAAAGAGAAGATGATGCTATGCTAATAGGCTAACCGGTTAGCTTGTGAGCTAACTAGAAAATAATTACAAAGAAAAGTTACATTTAACCATTTATATCTTCAATTTATGATATGTGACATATCAAAGTTAATCTTTGTCATATTTACATAAGACAACATGAATCATACAGCGATTGCATTGGATTTTAACATTTCTTTCAGCCAATAGAGGCGCTTTGTGATCCAAGGGGGCGTTACTTCGAGTGGGCGTGTTATGTATTGGGTGTTCCCTGTTGTTTTGCAGGATGCAGACAGATATACTTGTCATCTGCAGATATGGAATTTTCAGATCCAATTTGAGCTTCGGCTGCATTGAAATATTTCAACTTGTGCGACTAGACTATGCATATTCATTTCAAAACTATGAGCGCGAAGTGAGAAATATCAGTTTATTTTGTCCTAAATTTTATTCTAAACACATTCAACTTCTGATTATTTTACGGTTATGAATGCAGCATTAAGAAAACTTCTGTAAAAGAGATTTGTTAATCTCAGTGATTCTTATTCCTGGTTATATAAAGTCTGGAATAATAATTTATGTACTTCAATTACAGTAAATGTGTGAATAAATGTGTACATGAGTCATTTATTTCTGCACACACAAAATTCATATTTTAAAATCACATAAATGAATTTCTACTTCCTATTTGCTGAATTAAGGTGGTGGTTCTTGTTAAAAGTTATAATAACTATAAAATAGTATTAATAATAAATAATGATAACTACAGAGTGAATATTATTCATGAATTTCATCCATCTGCTCAACAATATCACACACACAGAAATGTCATTCTAAGGTTTGTTAGCTAACCTTTGGTATCTTCTCCTTTACAACAAATAAAATCCATTGCGAGCAAATTGTCGGCTCATCATGACAAGAAGGTGTGCGCGCTGTCCCGACGAGCGAGAGACCAAAATTTAGCAAAAGCCAATGAAATATAGAAAGAGCGCAAGAGGTGAGCAAGGTGTTGGGAAGCAGGACACAAAAATTATTTAAAAAAAAAAAACACCTACATCTCCCTATCCATTGTCTTCATTATTTTCAGCGGGTGCAAAACGGGTGCAAGCCGTTCTCTCATATTTGTTGACATGTTATATATAATGTATGAACTGTGCGTGAGTTTGTAAATTAATTTAGCTATCGTACTTGTAGATGCATTTTATGTTATTCGTTTTAAATGGGACGTCCCAAATACAGCCGTAAAGGGGTCGAAACAGTTTTGATATTTGTCCACTTCAAACACATTCAGGTATTGGGCTTTTTCATTTTCTAGTTATTATTAATAACACAATGAAAAATGACACAAAATGAATCCATACAAGAACAAGCATGTCACAAGAAGTCCATTATTCTTCATTCTAAAATGAGTGCATATGATCTGTGAAAGGAACTCAAATAACACATGCAAGACTTTTAATCTGCTGATGGATTTAGTAAAGCAGGACAGAAGTCTGATTCTTTCTGTTGAACTGCCATACCTCATAGCGGGCACTGAGTTGAGCGTAGTCCTTCAGTTTGTCTTTGTCCAGACGAGTGGGCACTTCCATAATGTCATGGATCTGCAGCTTGATGATTTTAGCCAGAGAGGTGAACATACTCTCTGGAATAATCTGCAGTACCTGTCGGGAAACAGAGATTTTGACCAAGAGAAATCAGTGTCCAAATTAGAGAACATTTTGTATCATTAATATACATGTTTTAAAAGAGATCACATGTACAAGAAGACTCTTATCCAAACCTTTCTGACATAAGCCACCAGCTCCCCAGAGTAAAACTGAGAAACACTAAGCAGATCTGGACTGTTCACTTGGTTGATTCGTAGAAGAGGCAGATCCAGAGCAGAGGCCAGCTGTTCAAATTCATAACATTCACATTAAATTCCCCAATTAAGACCAGATTCAGTGTTAGAAACATATTTTGTGTTTATGGTGTCATATATTAACAGGCTGTTCTGACTTGCCTTTAGAAAAGTGGCTCTGAGCTTGGTCACCATCGAGGGGTTCACTCGGATGCTCTCTTGCATTATTGACGTGAAGCTATGAGCAAAGCATTTGGATAAAGAATTTCAAATAACCTTAAACATGAGGCACAACTTCAGAGAAATCAGAAAGAGGGCATGGAATGGATGTCACGTGGTACTGCAATGCCAATGTGATGCCATTACCTGTCAATGATCTGCCAGGCGTATGATAAATCCCCCACTATCTGCATAGTGATGAGCACTTCCTCTTTGATGTTAATGGTGCGGATCATCTGATGAAGGAACTTGCGTGTGTCTGCCAGGAATTGACACACCTGCAGGTTTGACTCGAGCTGGTGAAACTCTTGCACCTTAACAGAGAAATTAATTCATGCCAAATATTGACAACAATTATGGTGCTACTTTTCTGTCCTTGTTTTGGGCTTTTGGAGACAGTTACTATATGGTTTCATTATATGGAAATGAGCAGCATGAACATCATTCCAAACTTCTCCTTTTGGGTTCCACGGAGGAAAGAAAATCATATGGGTTTTGACTGACATGAGGGTGAGTAAATGATGAGAAATGTTTTCTTTTTGGGTATAATATATGGTTCAATAAACGATACGAGATTCACAATTCGGTATAATCTCAATTCGATAAAATAACACTTAAATGACAAATTATGACCAAATTTTTTTCTGAAAAAAGAATGAAATTATATTAAAGACACATTATTCAATAAATGTGGAGTGCATGGATTTCATCTTTGATGGAGACACATTACACGGAAGAAATGTTCTTTTTTTAATTTCAAGCACTTTTCAACATAAGGCGATTTCCAGGTGTTGCAGTATTTAAATTTCTAAAAGCAAAATTTAAGCATTTTTAGCACTTCAAGGATCTAGTGCAAACTTGTAAACAGTGTAGAAAAAAGTGCAGTAGGGGTAAAATCAAGCAAGAGAGAGATTATGATGTTTGACGGGTCATTTCATTTATGATCGCACGGACAAAAAACAATGTTGCATATATTAAAATTCGATATAAGTCATCCCATAACTAGGAGTGATTTATAAACAGTAGATCATCAGCGATCGCTTAAGGTATTCCGGTAATCGAGTATTATTGTACTCCAGAACCCACCGACGCCACCCATGAGGAAGAAATAAAAACTATCTGCAAACTATTGGTGGCCGACAACAAAATAGTTCTAAAAGTAGTAGATTTAACAGCAAAACAGACATATCAGGCAACCTCTAGTTTAGATATTTTTATTGGAAACAAGATAATGATTAAGAAGAGGACTTCTTGCAGTGACGTTGTATTGAGACATCTTTTTCTGGATGAGTTTGTCTGTGTGGTGCATGACACAGCACATGTTCAGATGGGTTTTTACCTCCACTAGAGCCTGAATGAGCTGAACAGTCTTCCTACCAGCAGCCGTCGAGTCCTCATAGTTCAAAGACTCGATCTGTTTGGAGATCTCTCTGAACCAAGCCTGAAGATTCTCTGGGGTGTTTGAGGATGAAACAAATGACAGTCAAAACACACTGACAGTAATGTCTACACAGCATCTATTCATCTATGTGCCTCCAGCATGATTCATGACCTGAAAAGCATTTTACCGTTTTTCTCCACCCTGGTGAGAGGCTTGACCCCAGAAAACACCTCAGCCAACTCCATCATTCTCTCTGAACCCTCTTTCTTATAGCTTTCCCACTTGAGCTGCTTCTCTGCCAACATCTGCTTGAACATCTGAGAATCCCACAAGCCATAAAGAAGTTATGTGAGAGGCTGCTGCTTAGATTTAAATTCATGATGAAATCAACATGTTACAACAAGAAAATTAAAGTGTTTGGGGCCTGGGTAGCTCAGTGAATATTGACGCTGACTACCACCCCTAGGTCTCCAAAGCAACCAAATTGGCCCAGTTGCTAGTGAGGGTAGAGTCACATAGGGTAACCTCCTCATGGTCACGTTTAGTGGTTCTCGCTCTCAATGGGGCACGTGGTAAATTGTACATGGATCGCGGAGAGTTGCATGAGCCTCCACGTGCGGAATCTCCACGGTGTCATGCACAGCAAGCCACATGATAAGATGTGTGTATTGACTGTCTCAGAAACGGAGGCAACTGAGACTTGCCCTCCACCACCCAGATTGAGGTGAGTAACCGCGCCACCAGGAGGATCTACTAAGTAGTGGGAATTGGGCATTCCAAATTGAGGAGAAAAGGGGATTAAAAAAAGTTACGTGTCAGGACAAGACAGACAGACAGAGATAGACAGGCAGATAAATAGAGAGACAGACAGATAGATGAACATACAGAAAAACAGACAGAGAGATAGACAGAGATAGGCAGTTAAATACACAGACAGACCGACAAACAGATAAATAGACAGACAGACAGACAGAAAAAGAGACAGGCAGTCAGACAAACAGATTTGACAGAGAGAGTCAGGTAGATAAAGACAGACAGACAGAAAATGAGACAGACTGACAAATTTGAAAGAAAGAGACAGACAGATAAATAGACAGACAGATTTGACAGGCAGATAAATAGACAGACAGACAGAGAAAGAGACAGTCAGACAGATTTCACAGAAAGTGACAGACAGACAGACAGACAGACAGACAGACAGACAGAAAATGAGACCGACTGACAAATTTGAAAGAAAGAGACAGATAGATAAATAGACAGACAGACAGATTTGACAGGGAAAGACAGTCAGATAAATAGACAGGCAGACAGAAAAAGAGGCAGACACTCAGACTGACAGATTTGAAAGAAAGAGACAGACAGATACTGTAAATAGACAGACAGACAGAAAATGAGACAGATGGACAAATTTGACAGCAAGAGACAGGGAGATAAGTAGACAAACAGACAGAAAGATAGAACAACAAAATGTTTGTTTTGTCAAACCACCATAATAAAGAACAGTGAAATTTACACTTTGGTGTCACTTTAAGAGGAGACATTTTTTTATAGGATTATAATGATAATTCATTGTTATTGTCACCTCTTTGAGTATGAACTCAAACTGGGCCGTATCCAGCAGGAGCTGAAACAGAATTTTGGATTTGTATTTGGAGTCGTTGATGACTTGATCTTTGATCTGACGCAATCTCTTGTTGTTTGGATCGTAAGCTTAAAAAACCAGACAAAGATAAAACTTTTAGTTGAGTCAATAAAAGGAGTTTTATAAGATTTATTAAGATCTAAGTGACCGCATTCAAAGCAATACAGACAAAACAAAAAACTGACAAATACAAAAAACTCTGGCAACTTCAACAAGTGATAGATTCCTTATATTTTCAAACTAAATTCAACAATCCAATGCACAAAACATTAAATTGGATAGTTCACTCAAAAATGAAAATTCTGTCATACTTTACTCACCCTCATGTCATTCCAAACTAATATGACTTACTTTCTTATGTGAAACACAAAAGATGTTTTAATGAAGACAGCTCTCCATATTTTCAATACACTAGCAGTGGCTAGTGACTCATTTTAAAGCTTAAAAAAGGATGCAAAAGTATCATAAAGGCGTCATATCCGAAGTCTTTTGAAGGCCCTGGAAATTAAGTAATTAATTCAGTAATTCATCAAAAATCATGATGTCTGTTGCTAGTGCTTTTTTGTGCTAAACAACGGAAGTTCTCATGTGAACACACAAGCCGCTGTGAACAAGCTTCTCTCATAGATCTTGTTAATGCGTAACATCAAGATTTTCCAACTGGTTTTTAAAAATAAGAGGGTGAGAGTAAATGAGGACAGAATTTACATTTTTAGTAGAACTATCCCTTTAAATCTTTACTGAATAATAAAATCTCACCAGAATCTGCAGTGTGCAGCATCAGCCAGCGGATGGCGACGTTACAGTCGCGGAGGCAGTTAAGCAGTTTGGGAATGTTGTCCAGAACAATTTCTTCTCTCAGGAAACCCTCCTTCAACAACTGCTGCACCTGCGGCCGCAAACTCTCCACACTGGTAGCGTATCGACCAGCCTGAAAGGATAGAATAACCACTCTTGAACGGATAAAATAAATATCCGCTTGGGTGGCTGTGGCTCAGGTGGTAGAGCGGGTCGGCCACTAATCGCAGGGTTGGTTCGATTCCTGGCCCACACGACTCCACATGCCGAAGTGCTTGGGCAAGACACTGAACCCAAAGTTGCTCCCAATGGCAGGCTAGTGCCTTGCATGGCAGGCATTGATGTGTGAATGTGTGTGTGAATGGGTTAATGAGAAGCAGTGTAAAGTGAATTGAATACCGCTATGGTTAAAAAGGCACTTTATAAGTGCAGACCATTTACCATAAAACAGTCCAGAATGACTGGTTTAGATTGAATGTGTGAAAGGGAACAGCAAAAGTGACTGTACCTGTTCTCTGATGTTGGCCGTGTCCAGCGTGTAGTTCAGGGCTGTTTTAGCAGCTTTATATGGTTCCCACGCCTCCACCAAGTTCACAGTGATTCCCATGTATATGCTTATAACCTGAAGATATACAGACAGTGAGATTTAAGATTCAGCAATAAAAAAGGGTCAAAATCGTGAAAATATTGAACGCACATGATGTTTTAAAATAAAATAGTTTGATGTGCTTTGTAAATATACAGTAAATGTAAGACCTTAAAACTTGTCCCCAGTGACATGCATCAAAAATCCATCATTCTGAAATTTGTGATGTCAAAAGTATGAATATATTAAATTTGGTGTTTCTCATTTCAAGTGGGGAGACAGCGTTTACACAGATATCTTAAAGGCACAGAAGCAAAAAAAAATGGGTCTATATATACACTCACCTAAAGGATTATTAGGAACACCATACTAATACTGTGTTTGACCCCCTTTCACCTTCAGAACTGCCTTAATTCTACGTGGCATTGATTCAACAAGGTGCTGAAAGCATTCTTTAGAAATGTTGGCCCATATTGATAGGATAGCATCTTGCAGTTGATGGAGATTTGTGGGATGAACATCCAGGGTACGAAGCTCCCGTTCCACCACATCCCAAAGATGCTCTATTGGGTTGAGATCTGGTGACTGTGGGGGCCATTTTAGTACAGTGAACTCATTGTCATGTTCAAGAAACCAATTTGAAATGATTTGAGCTTTGTGACATGGTGCATTATCCTGCTGGAAGTAGCCATCAGAGGATGGGTACATGGTGGCCATAAAGGGATGGACATGGTCAGAAACAATGCTCAGGTAGGCCGTGGCATTTAAACGATGCCCAATTGGCACTAAGGGGCCTAAAGTGTGCCAAGAAAACATCCCCCACACCATTACACCACCACCACCAGCCTGCACAGTGGTAACAAGGCATGATGGATCCATGTTTTCATTCTGTTTACGCCAAATTCTGACTCTACCATCTGAATGTCTCAACAGAAATCGAGACTCATCAGACCAGGCAACATTTTTCAAGTCTTCAACTGTCCAATTTTGGTGAGCTCTTGCAAATTGTAGCCTCTTTTTCCTATTTGTAGTGGAGATGAGTGGTACCCGGTGGGGTCTTCTGCTGTTGTAGCCCATCCGCCTCAAGGTTGTGCGTGTTGTGGCTTCACAAATGCTTTGCTGCATACCTCGGTTGTAACGAGTGGTTATTTCAGGCAAAGTTGCTCTTCTATCAGCTTGAATCAGTCGGCCCATTCTCCTCTGACCTCTAGCATCAACAAGGCATTTTCGCCCACAGGACTGCCGCATACTGGATGTTTTTCCCTTTTTACACCATTCTTTGTAAACCCTAGAAATGGTTGTGTGTGAAAATCCCAGTAACTGAGCAGATTGTGAAATACTCAGACCGGCCCATCTGGCACCAACAACCATGCCACACTCAAAATTGCTTAAATCACCTTTCTTTCCCATTCTGACATTCAGTTTGGAGTTCAGGAGATTGTCTTGACCAGGACCACACCCCTAAATGCATTGAAGCAACTTCCATGTGATTGGTTGATTAGATAATTGCATTAATGAGAAATTGAACAGGTGTTCCTAATAATCCTTTAGGTGAGTGTATATACATATATTAGGCTTGGAATTGATTCTTTTTTACTCTTCATAAATCAAATACATTTCCTGTTGATTATCAATATACAGAATAACTATATTTTTATTAGATATAAATAGGCCTGATAGTTTCACAATAGAATTAGTCTCTTCAGACATTTTTCTCAACAAAACATCAGTAAGTGTGAGCAACAAGATAAATTAAAGGGATCACACACAGGATGCATCTGGAGGATGACATGGCACATTCTAAAACTCGAAACAATTATTTTCTATGAAGGTACAAATGCTAATTCTATAGCTGAACTCCGTATCGCATCGTTTTCCCACACAGTTTTGCCAAATCTTTATCAAAGCACAAAGATAATTAACTCTTGCCTTCACTGGATGATATATTGTGTATACGTATCTTTCATATAGCCTACACAATGTTTTTACAGTTACAAGTATGTCATTTTTTTGGTTTGACAGCTTGAATGAAACCTATTCAAGCATACATACAGAGAAATTGCATAATAATTTAGAATCGTTCAGTTTGCGCAGTTTCATACGCTAACCTCCAAACTCAACGTCATTTTGTTCATTCTTGAAAAAGTACAAAAACCTTTGTTTGTGTGTATGGTGACTAGATCCACAACTTAGTTTGGACTGTGACTTGTCCTAACCACGACAGGCTTCAGTAAATGTTATATCACCCTCTTGTGGTCTCCCAACGCCATTACACCAGACTACTTTAAACAGAAGGCCGACCGACAGTGAATTAATTGGAAAGCATGCAAATTAGGCTTCTAATTTTAGTGTTGCTAATGTTAATATAACAATGCCTAAAAATATATATATAGTTAAAACATGTGCCAATCAATAATCAATATATCGACATTTTATGACATGCCTAATGATTATGTATATGAAGGATTTTTAAACAAAACCATTCTGTTTGTCATGATTAATAAAGTTCTTGTTAAAGCTGTTTTCTTACCCAATTGTCAGGGAAGTATTTGTCCACAATCTCTCTCATCTTGGCCTGTTGAGTGTGCAAGATGGAAGGGGTAAAATATAAACAGACACACAGCATAGCGGCCTGCGTGGCCAGAGCTGTACTACGGTGTTCTGGCAGAGGATATGCAGAAACCTGCAACAAAACAGATTAAACATAATACATAACATCAAACGCGATTAAACAGTTATCTGTCAAAATCAAAGTACATTCTTGCCTGGTTGTAGATGTCGTCTGAGCGGAGTCGTCCAATCACCATACTGAGGAAAGTGTGATTAATGGGAACTCTCTGAAAGTAGCTTTCGGGGTAGTTGGCCGGCCGTTTGGCTCCCGGGTTGCTGGAGTATCCGGTGCTGCGTAAGAGCTTACAGATGTCATCCAGGTTGGAGTCGCCAGAGGAGCGAGCAGCACTGTGAAAATATCATGAGAAATATCTCAGGTTGTCATAGGAAGTCAAGGAGAATGTATTTAGTAGCATTTGGACGTGTTTGTCCATTATCTGAGCTGCTCATCAACTGATGAAAAATGGAAAAACATGTTTATATTGCAGGTGAACTGTGTAATCAATTGTTTTGGATGTTAAAATAAATTCTTCTATCCCAGTTTATCATGTAGAAGCAACTATAAGAAGGGCCAGATGGAATCTGCTGGCTTTTCTTTTGCTTTTTCTATGCTCATTTTGGGGGGAAATCTGCAGAATTCTGTGGCATTTTCAAAACATGATTGTTTGAGCTAGTTCAATTGCCAACTTCTTGCTCAAAAATGGCGCAAGTTTGGGGGCAGGACAACTTTCAGGACAAGGTTTCCAGAGTCCAGTCTTACCTGTATCTGTAGTAAGACACCAGCATCCTCTCTCTCACCTCCCCCTCCATCTTCTGATCAATGACCAGTAACATGACTCCATACAGGTACAGAGCCTCACACTGACACAAGACATACATGTTTACAAATTAATCCACTCTATTAACCCTTTAATGCATATCTCGGGCCTTTAGTGACCCGGGAACTCATTCCACCGTGTATGTCATCCATTTTTTGGAGTTCTGCCCACACCTCTTTAGTATTACTCAACCGTTCTCTTCAGAATAGACCCTAGATATGTAATAGTGTCTGTTTGTTTTTCCTGCACTTACATAAATAATATTTGTATGATTATTTCACATCTTAATAGGTTTACTATCACAGGACATCTATTTCATTGTTTATTACAACAGAAATGAGTACTATATTCATACAAATAAATACACTGATTTTCTGTGCAACAATGGTGAATTGTCAGTATCCCATATCCATGAACACATGCATATTATACATGCCATTTCTTACTCAAGGTGGCGCTGATGTGTCTTGACTGGAAAAGTGATTGACTTGATTTACATTTGACATTGCTATTTGATGAAGAAGTAACGTGGGAGTTAACTATATCAAGTTTAACACATGAACAGTATGATATGACTATTGTCATTTGGGTGTACTACTGAGATTATATAAATTGTCCTTGATGTACTACTGAGATTATATAAATTGTCCTGGGTCTCTAAAGACCCAAATATGTGAGAGGGTTTGGTGAAATTCCTATGAATTTAAGGGTTAATAAGCTTCAAATAAAAAATATAATAGCAGTAACAAACATGTGCATATGTTTTTAAATAAATTACTTCTTTAATGCTTTGTCCTTTTTCATATTTTAAAATAAATGAATAAGTGGGCTTAAATGGGTCACTTCCCCTAGTTTAATTTAGTGAGGCTGAAATATCATATTGTACCAGAAGCTGTTTTCCATCTTCGTTTAGTAAAACAGTTTCCAGTGTCTGCTGAATGTAGACCCCTTCACTGAGGTCCTCCAGGTACCTTTAGAGGAAAACGTTACATTTGATATTTACTGAGAGACATTAACACTAATCGTTTAAACAGAAGTAATAAAGCACAATAAAGCAACATGATATCACTCATAACTGTGTACAGTTGTGGCCAAAAGTATTGGCACCCTTGGTAAATATGAGCAAAAAAATCTGCATTGTTTATCCTTTTGATCTTACATCATTTTTATTTTATTTTTTGGCAAAAATCTAACCTTTAATAAAAGTAAAATAATTGAAACTAAAAGGGAAATATCACATTATGAAATAAATATTTTGGCCATAATTATTGGCACCCCAAATTCAACACTTTTTGCAACCTCTCTTTGCCAAGACAACAGCTCTGAGTCTTCTCTTATAATGCCAAATGAGCTTGGAGAACACATGACAAGTAATCGGTGACCATTCCTCCATACAGAATCTCTCAAATTCAGAGGTCCATGTTGGTGAACTCTCCTGTTCAGTTCACCCCACACATTTTCTATAGGGTTCAGGTCAGGGGACTGGGATGGCCATGGCAGAACCTTGATTTTGTGGTCAGTGAACAATTTTTGTGTTGATTTTGATGTTAGTTTTGGATCATTGTCCTGCTGGAAGGTACAACCAGGGCCCATTGTAAGCTTTCTGACAGAGGCAACCAGGTTTTAATTTTTTCCGTTGGTATATGATAGAGTCCATAATGCCATGTATCCAAACTAGATATCCAGGACCTCTGGCAGAAAAACAGCCCCACAACATTAAAGATCCAGTACCGCATTTAACCATGGGCATTGGGTACTACTTAATCTCTCCGTGCGCCAAACCCATCTCTGGTGTTTGCTGCCAAAACGTTATTTTTTTTTTTGTTTCATCTGACCATAGAAGCCAATTTGAAGTTCCAGAAGTATCTGCCAAACTGAAGACGCTTGAGTTTGTTGTTGGATGAGAGCAGAGGCTTTTTTTCTTGAAACCCTCCCAAACAACTTGTGGTGATGTAGGTGATGTCTGATATTTTTTTTAGACTTTCTGACCCCAAGACCTAATTTCTGCATTCTCCAGCTGCGATCTTTGGAGATTCTTTGGCCACTTGAACTGTCCTCCTCACTGTGCATGGAGAAATATAGACACACGCCTTTTTCCAGGCTGATTCTTAAGATCTCAGTTGATTTGAACTTGTTAATTATTGCCTTGATATTGAAAATGGGCATTTTCAATGCTTTAGCTTTTTTCTTATAGCCACTTCCCATTTTGTGAAGCTCAACAACATAATGTGATCAAGGGAATTTGGCCTGTACGTTACCTCATATTTATATCCCTGTAAAACAGGAAGTCATGGCTGAACAACTTCATTTTCCTTGTCACCCAGGTGCACTAAAGAGTTTAAATATGAATGGGAATGTACTTCAGATATATTTCACTCATAAGAATTTCTAGGGGTGCCAATAATAGTGGCCAGTATGTTTTGGAGACAAATATTTATTTAATATTATAAATAATATAATATAATAATATATTTCGCCTCTATCAATTGTTTTTGTTCAATTAAAGGTAAGATATTTGTAAATTTTTTGAATAAAACATCAAAAGTATAAACAATGCAGATTTCTTTATTTGCTCATATTTACCAAGGGTGCCTATATTTTTGGCCACCACTGTAGTTGTAATAGTTGTAGTGTAATTATAAAAACATATCTTTGTTCAAGTGAAACTAATTGCTGAATGTAAATGTAGATGAAACTAGAAGAATGTTATTTAGATATAATTTCAAGTTGCCTTTGAAAATGGCACACACCTTATCAAGTCTACAACATATTTGTGGACACTTTCAAAGGCCAGGTAGAACCGTGTTAATATTTCAATGTTATTTTCCCGGAACTCCTCATCCAAATCCTGCAGCTCTGCCTTTGATTCCAGTTTACTCTCGTAAAACTCTGGACCCTAGAAAACAAAGATTCACAACAGAACCGTTTCCTTCCTGCAGATCTCTCAAGACAGCTGTCAATATGTTTAAGATGACCAAATCAAATGTATTCAAGGTCAAAACTGAAATGCTTAAAAATGAAAATGACAGTACTTTAAAGTAGCTGAAGTCACAGATGATGTCTCCATATTTCTGCTGGTCACTTTTGTCTTTGAGTCTGAAAACTGCAGGAATAAAATCTGAGAGTCTCAGTAATTCTGCTATGATGGCGTTTCCTCTGGACACAATCCTTAGGATGGCCTGTCCACACAAGTTGTTCTCGGCCAGAAAATCCACCATGATGAGGAAAGTCTGATCTCAAAATTCAGTCTCTTGAGAATCAACACAGAGCACTAATGTTGCATACTGATCACTTCAATACATGTCATTACTGCAGATGTAAATACAGTTATGCTACATTACAAAATTATTTCAAAGCATTTATTTCTACAATCATCTACTGTTTTATTGCAAATAATTGGCCAATCAACGCTCAAACAGCCTCTGTTCAATATTAACTAATAAAACGGGTTATAAGGATAAAAGCGGAACATAAACTAATTTTTATATGTTGAAAATATGCGTGTTAATTTTATATTCTCATCACTCACCCACTGCACGGAGATCAGATTCTTCCTGTTCATAAATCACGTGAGTGTCACGAGGGGATCTCATTGGTCGCTCCGCCCAGCGCTTCAGCTAAATGGCAGCGCACTAGGAAACCTCTCAAAATAAAAGTCGTTTGATTGACGTCCACTAAATTAAATTTTTTTTAGTTTTCTAGAATTGTTCTATTTTTGGAAATTACCTTAAACAAACATTTTATCTACCCCTTCATATTATATATATATATATATATATATATATATATATATATATATATATATATATAAACATTTGTAATACATTTTATCTACCCCTTCATATTATATATATATATATATATATATATATATATATATATATATATATATATATATATCTCATCAACATGGCATTTCATTTCACAGAACTGCCACTTACTGGATGTTTTTGGCACCATTCTGAGTAAACTCTAGAGACTGTTGTGTGTGAAAATCCCAGGAGATCAGCAGTTACAGAAATACTCAAACAAGCCTGGATAGCACCCGTTTTGGCAACAACAATCATGCCATGGTCGAAGTCAATGACATCGCATTTATCCCCATTCTGATGGTTGATGTGAACATTAACTGAAGCTCCTGACTGTATCTGCATAATTTTATGTATTGTATTGCTACCACATGATTGGCTGATTAGATAACCACATGCATATTTAGGTGTAGGTGTTCCTGATAAAGTGCTCAGAGTTTATATACATGGTATATACATATACAAGGGAGCTGAAGGCAAAAATACTTTTAATTTTCAGTTTTTTTTCAAGGAGATTAAATCAAAAGCTTTTTAATAACGGTCCAATAAGTGAAAGGCTATTTGGGGTAAAAAAAGACCCCCTTTTGCAGAGGCTAAAGGCCGCTCATAAAACACTTTTAATGGGGTGAAATACTCGTTATCAAGAATGTTCAAAATGGGCTCACATTCACTGATCCAATCTTAATGGAGATTAAATGAAATGCCAAATAAAAGTAAAATTATTTTCTGAAGTGATTATTTTGAATTAGCATTATCTTAATTTGTCACTCAAAAAGCATCTTGCTAACTCAAAAGAACTTGCCTAAGTTGACAAATGTTGAACTATAACTATTGTTCCTATATTTACAGTTACATATTTACTTTTCAACACCTTTAAAAAATATTTTTTAATCAAAACAACCTTCCGTTATCCTTTCTTTTCACACAAATCTTTGATCTCTCTTTATGTATATACAGTACACACACACACACACACATATATATATATATATATATATTTTTTTTTTAACAATACAGTTGTGCTTCACAGGTTTCCCAAAAATTACAAAAATCCTTTTTTCAAGTAGCCAAAAGAGCCTCTGACAGAAGAATCACCAATTTATATTTATAACAAATGAGAGTGAGAGATATGAGAAAGTGTAGTTAATAGTTGACACTTGTTCAAAATAACATGTTTATATTTCTGAACAGAGCAATATCATTTTGTCAAGGTAAGACTTCCCATTAAATGTGCATCCTGTGTCCTACTATTGTCAGCTTACAATTCCTTGATTTTTATTAAGTCCGATTTGTAGACATCCGTGATTATAGTATCTTAATACTATAAAAGTATGAGTCATTTTCTTTCAAATATAATTTTTCTTTATCTACATTTAATTAATTCTACATGCAGATAACTAAATTGCCCCACATGAATAAATACAGTTGTATTATATTGTCCAATGTTTAAGTATGATTTCTATATATTTTTCCCATACACTTAAAATATTTTCCTGGTTTGTCTCACAGTAGTTTATATCACTTATCAATATAATTTTAACATTCAGAGATTGAATGTGATAAGGACTCCAACCTGAACCAACCCTGAATTGAAAATAAAGTAGACAGTATCAATTGTTTTTCATCCAAATTTATTGTGTTGTCCTCAAACAAGTAGAAAATATATATTTAGTCTTAAACAAGCAAAAGCCTATTAAAACAGTTCAATTAAATTAAAAGCATTGCACAAGGTCTGTGGCTATGGGAAATAGCCCACCACAGCAGGGCATCTTCAGTTCAGGCCCGTCATGAGTTTCAAATCACAATCCATGATGGTTCCAGATCTTTATTATTATTTGTGCATGTAAAATTTTGTTTTACAGAGCCTAGTAACAGCCAGACTACTTTCATAACCTTTTAGAAATACACTGGCAGTTTAACACGATTAGTGACAAAAATTCAACTGTGATTTGATTCTGCAATTAAATGCATTCAGTTAAAGCAAGATCCCAGTAGCAGGTTCTCAAACTCTACAGAAAACATGAAATGAGCAGTTATTAACAGTGGAGAGGACGCATGTTACCAAGTTTGTGTGTGCTATTTTGTTCAAACAGTACTTACCATGTTCACGGAGGCACCTTTGACCTCTCGCCTGTACTATACTACAGTTTTCATAGGGAATAAGTTCAGGGTTGCAAGCAAGTCAAAAATATGTAAAGAAAGAGCTTTTAAAAATCCGTAAATATCGGTCTGAAAAACTGCAAAATAATTGTCTGAATGATCGCATTACAAGCAACCCACTTGTTTAAAAGAGAAACTCATTTTCACCGTAAATACAAGATTATAAAATGCTTTTGTAGACTTACTCGTAGAGCGTGAAGGTATATGTACAAATTCAAAAACTGTTCATCGTTATTCTCAATGTCTGACGCATGCAAATATAATGGAGACACTGAATGTCTTACACAGGGGTCCTTTTTTAAGTACCTGTTATAGTGCTCTGCATTCATGCACAAGCATTATTATAATTAAAAAGTTCAATTATATCTTCCCACAGGGTAATTATTTATCAATGGTTCTTTGATGTTTAAAAAACAAAAAAATCCCTCAAAATAAGCAACAAAAAAAAACTGATGACCATCTTTGACAGCTTAATTTCCATGAACAGCTAATTGCAAAAACTTGTAATAAAATAAAACTAAAATTTTCCATGTTCCCATTGAATTTTAGAAAATACTTGAAAACAGTCCAGTTGAAAAGCATGTTAGCAGTAAATTAGTCACAATCTCCTATTTATCACAAGCACTGACATTTCCACAAAATAATTTTCTTCATGTACTATTTCAATCCGTTATTGTGTGAAGATGACCAACATTATGGCAGTGAAAAGGAACAAAAGGCTACAGCTCTGTATTGTATGTAGAAATCTATCTTCAGCTTCCTGTTGGATGTACTGTCCTGTACCTCAAATATCCAGGCAATGGAAATTTCCATTGTGCACAATAAAAACACTGGGAAAGAGTGATGAAACACCGTAGTCACTCAAATTGAACATTTTGTTTGATCACACCCCTTTAACTGCTACACAAATAATGTGGCTGGTTTAGATCAGCACGTTATAGAGGTCACCAAAGTGCCTCTTGTGTGTTTCTGTCCAGATGACAACGTATTCATGCATATTCCATTAATTAGCTATTCGGTCCATAGCGCAGGGAACCATAAAAAAAAAAATACCTTTGGCACTAAGGAAATTCCATTTGACTCCATTGACAGGAAAAGCCACCTTAGAAATCAGGAAATTTCCACCCTGCAAAGAGGCTTCGAATAGGTTATCTTTGCTTGTGCAAAGTTTAAGGTGCAGATCAATTCTGGTAGACATTAAAATCAGCTCAAATTATATGCATGAAAATGTCAAGATGATCTAAGGGCTCGAGTTATCAATGCACTTCAGAGCCGCAGAGAGAAATGCTGTTCATGCATCACATGAATTTCTAAATACAAACATGTGCACTGAAGTCATTCTCCAAAACATTTATGATCAAAGGACCTTGTCCAACTTTAAGTGAAGCTATGGAAAATGTCAGCAGAATTGGTGCAGTGAAGGAGGGCATGTACTCATGAGCTTTTTACCACAATAATCGTTTTGCAAGGACACTTGGCCACTCCCAACCTTTAACCAAAATGAACCCAATTCAAAGAGACAGATCCTCGGACGAGGCCAACGTTTTCTGAATGCTCTGCGGAGGCTCCCATGTATCACTGTCATCTGTGTCTTCCTCATCATCATCGTCATCACCATCAACATCTCCCATTGCAGAAGGTCCTTGCTCCTCAATTGTGGTCTCATTTTCGCCCTGTGATTCCTCCTCTTCCTCATCTTGCTCTTTATTTCCTGTTTTATCTTCAAAAGGGTTGGTACCCATTTCCTCCTTCCGATGAATCTCCGCAAACCACTCTCTCACTTGCTCGTAGCTCATGTTAGTCTTGGCAACCAGTTCATCCAGGTCCTGTTCATTCAGGAATTTGTGCTTCAAGTAGTATTCCTTCAGAATTTCTCTCCCAGACTTGAACTTTATTGGTAATGCCTTCTCTGATTCTGTATGCTTCTTTGGTTTTCTAGTACGTGTTCTCCCCCAACCGCGATTGCGAATCCTTCGTTTTCGGTTTCTGCTGCCATTGATGTTTCCACTTTGATAGTAAAAATACCACTTTAGGTTGCCGTTCTTCCAGGCATAGCGTGTGTCACCAAACCAGTTGACAATGTAGGAGCGAGGCAGTTTACTCTCCTCAGCCAGCTGGTCGTATTCTTCTGTGGAGGGCCACTGGGTGCGTACAAATGCAGTCTTCAGAACGTGTAGCTGCTCTGGAGTTTTCTTACTAACCTTTTCTTTGATCATCCTTTTACCCCCAGGAGGAGTTTGGCTGCCCTTCTTTTGGGATATTTCACCATCTGCTTTCGACTCTGAGGTCTCTGCTGCCGGGGATTTTCTCTTTTCAGTAAACCAGGCATCGATCTCTCGTCTGGTGAGCTTTGTCACGGCCCTCAGTCGACTGAGCTCTTCATCAGTTGGTATGTCGCATTTTTGAAAACTTTCCTCCAAGACGATCAACTGCTCTGGGGTCTTTTCTTTAAATTTCTGCAGCGTGAAGTCTGGGAATGGGTTCCAGGTCTTGGAGCGTGTCTCCTTCTCTTTGATGGGTGATGGCATTGGAGACTGAGGTGTTTCGTCACTGGAATCGATAATAATGGTGGCACTGCTATTGCTCCTGGGATTGTCATTAGAGAGGAAGGCATGGTTGTTCTTAGAATTGCGCTGGTTGTATCGGGTGTCACTAAACCACTTTTTGATTTCTCCTTTAGTGAGGTTGGTTAAATTCATCAGTCTAGCTATCTCAGCATCACTGGCAAACTGATTCTTCAGATAACTTGCTTTCAATTCAGCCAGCTGTTCCTTGGATTTCTTAGGCCGCAGGCCAAAGTGGTCAGCACTGAGAGCAGAGTTTTCCTGAGGGGTCAAAGATGGGGGTTGAACTGTAGTCGCTCTCTTAGTTTCACTAAGTACAGGGCTTGTCTGATTGGTTGCGATCTTGGGTGTCTGGCTCTGATTGGGCATTCCTGCTAGAGTCAGCGTTATTGGGGTGGACACTGGGAGGCTGTTTGCTGTGCCAACCTGGGTCAAAACCAAACCTGGTTGCCCAACAATCTGGCAGGTCTGAAGAATGGACTGCAGGCCATTGGTGGCTGAGAGATGATGAGCCGGGATGACCGTGATGGTCTGGGGCACTGTGTGAACTGTGCCATTAAACTGCTTTCTCCTGGCTTCCTCAACCTCCTCTGGGGTCCAGCTAACACCATGCTTCAGCCGCTGAGCAGAAAACCAGATCTTGATCTGCTCCTCACTGAACTTGGTCTGGGTTGCAAGTCCCATGATCTCCGAGACTGACGGGTATGGGAACTTCTTATAAGTGTTAACCAGGACTGCATTGGTATCCATGGCAGCATTGTAGGTGGGAATACTGCTCACAGGTATTAGAAGTTGTGCTTGAGCACTCTGCTGGGCCTGCAAGGCAGAAAGAACCTGGGCCAGGCCAGCCGGAATAACCGTTGCAGAGTTCATCACCAGCTTCTTCTGATCTGCAACCACAGGGTTTGAAATGTTGAAAAGAACACTGGGCTTTACGGAATCAGCGAGAAATGGGCTCAGCAGCTCTCCTGCCATTGACGTGCCAATGACCGATGCTTCTAACGGCTCCAGTTCCATCTCACTTTCAGCCACTGTCTCACTTTCACTTGTGCCTTTAAGAGACATAGCTATTCTCTTGGGTTCAGACTTGCTTTTCATTTTCATTATGGGAGTCTTGCTGAGAGAGATGCCAGAAACTGAGGGGTCATCACTGTCTTCAATCTCTGTCTGCAAAAAAACACCCTCAGCAGTCAGATCAGAGATGGGCTGATCTATCGATGATTGCCCGGAGCGTTTTCCAGAAGAACAACAATCCTCACTTGCGAAATGGCACCCCTCATATTCTGTAAGGACAGTAAAAGTTTTCATTATAATTGCTATTTGAGAATGCAAAAGAGGTCAAATTTGTATGACTTGCACAGTTATGCAAGTGTCGTACACTGATGCTTAAGGTGCCTACAAGGGTTGCTACCCTTCTCCTAAAATATGGAACAGTCCCATATATGAAGATTAAAAAAGATTTGTTCCACATTTAAATCAAAACACATCTCTATTTGTCCTGTACTTTTATGCCCAGATGGACCCCAGTCGGATGGCGAAATGGGAGACCCTAATTTTTTGCCCTAACTAGCTGTGACCATAAACAGCGGTGGGCAACAAGACATTCTGTTGTTCGCTTGGTTTCTTTTTTGTTGTGATGTGCTGGGTAGGCATGTGACAGTATCAAATTTTCACATCACGATAAGCTTTTAAATCACAGTACATGGTATTATAATGGTATTGAATTACATTACAAAAACTGGTTAAAAGATAAACTTTATATAAGAAGTTTACTTTCTTCAAAACCAAACTGGCCTTTAAAACTATCAGAAAACAAAATAACTTTGAAAAGAACCCTAAACATTTTTAACAAATGAATGCATGTTTTTTTTTGATAGCAAGCTACAAATTTAATGAACCCAAGTTCCCTTACACTGTATGGAAACCTACGATTGTAATACTAAACTTAAAATTGAAATCATCATTGTGCCACATTGCCATTATAATTACAGGACTTAGTTTTAGCTGATTACAACTGTATTTTAGTTGCTAGTATAGAAGTTACCGTGTAACTAGCCAAGTTTTAGCAAACTACTGTTTGGCCACTTGACAGCAAGTTACACATTATCTGCAAATGGCAACAAGTTCACTTTTTGTCATCTTAGTTGTCACTTAGCTAGTTGTCTTTCAGAGTGTTGCCTCTTTTTCAAAAACAGTTTGGAAAAAGAGCAGAACTGTCACAACTTACCTTATATGTGTGTTCCTCCTTCAGCCAGTCTTCTTGTCCACATTGGTTTTGTTTACATCAGAGTGTGCATGTGTCATTTATGCCGCATACACATATTGTGAATCTTGATTTGTTGATGGAAAATACTACTGTGCGTTCAGAAAAATGCTGAAAGGCTACAAGGTTCTCTAGATTTACGGTATTTTGAAGTGCCCACAACAACAATACTGTGCATGTTAATTACCATGATATACCATATAACCGAATACCGTCACATGCCTAGTGATGGTTGGCCTTGCCCACAGCAAAACTCATTGGTCCAAAATCCTGCTTAACATGGCTGACTATTAAACATCAACAACATTCTGTTTGGCTGTGATTTTAGCAACACTTTCACTTTTAAATATAAACAGTAGTAGTTTCCAGCAACAAGTAACATTTCTGTTGTGCCCGGTTAGGACAAAGTGCTTTTCTGATAAATATGAGCCCAAGATACAACTCACCTGTCTCTGTTTCCATGGGAACCACTGCTCCCTCTGTAGGACCGTCTGCCATACTTTCAGCTCCTACATTCCCTTCCAGGGCCTCCATATCTGGATCCTGCTCTACACCATCTGACTGAAGCACCATGCAGGGGGTGGTGGACTTCCTTCTGCTCGACATTGTTCTTGCGAGTGTGAAAAAGAGACTGAACTGGCTGAAAACCTCCAGGAGGTTTGATTTACATGCTAAACATTTGTCCTATTCCAAGAGCGCAGCTCAACATCCTGAAAGACAGAAAAACAATAACTCTCACACACACACAAGAAACTAGTTGTTGTAAACATGGGACAGTTGACTTATAATTCTATTATCAACATTCACACATCCATCCACAGTGTGGCGTCTTCTGTGATCTGTTAACTATTAGAGCAATTTCCATTATAGTATATAGTATGTGGTACCCCAAGGTGCTTAAACGCCATGGAATTACCATGGTGCACTATCTAAAATACCATAGTAATAGCATCGTACTTTCTGCTATTTTTTGTTAGTAAGGGAGTGGCCCATCCATGTACATCTACTATATTCATGCACTTTGATATTTACATGGTACCCCTAGATTATTTGAAAAAAATACCATAGTACGCTCTGGTAATTGTTTGTGAGGGAGCTGTTAGGATGCGCTGAAACTCACCACAGGGTCCCCTCTCAACACCAGCCGCGGGAGTTGTTTCAGATAGTGGCTCTGGCTGCGAGTATCCACCGGTTCAGTTGCAGGAAGAGAGGGCGAGACGCATCGAAACCCACCGCATGCAGAGGTGAAAAAACCCTGACTGGACCGGACAGTTGCGACGCCAATCAGGATGATTTTCTCCGTTTTGTCTATGCGCCACTAATATTAGAGCTGGCGGGACTGTGCGGGTGTTTATGAGCGAACACAATAATCATCTGCGCTCATTTTAATGGCAGTTTTTTAATGTCAAGGCGTCACCGCTGTCAGTGTTACACGTCGTGACGTCATCGCCAGGCGACTCCCGGCCGTCACGTAAAGCCGGTGATAACGCTTAACATTTGGATGCTAATAAATTAGGAAACTCATGTAGGACTTTGTATAGGTTCAGTGCACACATTCATATTCTAAAAGTGTTTGTATCATAAGGAACTAAAGCACGGACTACAGAAACGTAAAACCTAAAAATTCTGAAACAGTCCAATCAGATTCAGCGTGCGGTCACGTGACCCCCTGCATCTTTTCACAGGCTCGATTGGAAATTTCCCTGTTTCCAAATAGCATGTCTTTAACGGTCATTTTTTCCGGAACCAGTCATTACAACATCCAACTACTCTCGAAGGTGGAGTAGAAAGGTGTAGTATGTCAAAAGATCTGCCTTGAAATGCCCCCCCAAAAACTGATTGTTTCATGTTGAATGAAAACCAAAGACAATGAGGATTTTTTAAAGACTTTAATATGCATTTAATATGCACAACACTCTAAGATATGATTAAAGAATTCACTAAATATAATTTACAAGTAGTAGCATAAGGAATATATAGGATAGTTTATGTAACAACAACAACAACAAAAAAGAAAACTAGGAAAACTCATCAACTTCTTTTGACATCTCCTGGAAAAGAAAAATAGATAAATGTTTAAAGGAAGATAAATCTAAAAAGATATTCAAATATGAAAATAAAACAATCCTGCAAAGTCCATTAACTTAACCTCTGGGATTTTTACAATGTTAATTAGGCAGCTGGATTGAAACATACCTGTATAAGTGCAGTTTTGTTGTAATCTTTCCTGTGTCTGTAAATGCTCTGGCACAACAGAGCATAAAGTTTCTCTAGCTGATTGACCTCAAACCCCTCCGTCACAAGCACAACCTTCTGTAGAAGCTCCTGAATTAATAAAGACAAAATAGAGATTGAAAGCACCAGTCAAACATAAAATCCATTTCAATGTACACACTACAAAGAAATGCTAAACTGTATTTGGGACAAATTTGAAAAATTATTTAAATGAAATTACAAGAACATGTAAAAATATCAAGACAAACTTTTAATATTGGCTTGACAATGCTTTCTTTGACTGAAACTTTTTTTAAATCTATACAGCGCTAAGAGGTCAAATTAGGTATACAATTTGTATATCATACTACTTTTGTGTGTTGATTATTTTAATACTATATTGTAAATGCTGACAATCATGCCAAAAAAGCTGTCGACAAGTTTGTATATCCTTGTGTGACCCCTTGTACACATGTGTTTGTTGTATTTTGGCTTCGCTATATGCAACGCATAATTTAAATAAATTTAAACTGACTAAATAGTGTTCACAACACTTTAGACTGTAATTTAAGGATCGCATAACACAATAGCCTGCCGTTGATTTCAGTTAATCGTTTCTATGGGCGCAGAGCCAACAAAAGTGCCTCTGATAAGAAACCGTTTTTTTTCCCATTGAAACCTGTTTGGGTGTAGAGTAGCATCTCTAGTTTAATTTGATATGCCCCTTTAAAAATGCATTCATTTACACGCATTAGCATGCTGATAAACATGTCCACATACGTGTATTTTGGGACATCATTCCCAAAAAGTTTAAAAAACATGTTGGTTATTTTGAATAACTTTCCACATTAACATCTGTGGGTTGTTCCGCTTCATTTTAATATAAATTGTTATATTTTATTTATCACTGTACAATACGGTTCTATTCATTAACATTAGTAAATGCATTCCTATATTCACTGTGCATTTTCCCATTGAGAATCAATGGGTTAATCCAAAAGCTGAAAATTTTGCTTTCAGAGGCTTTATATGGAGTTAGGATGAAAATAAAGTGCATTTCAAACTGTTCCGAGACCAGTGCAGACAGACAGTACCCTAAAGGTTAAGTCCTTCACTAAATAGGGAGCAAGGGGACATCTTATAGCTTTCTATGCAGACTGAAGTCTGTACACTCCTAAAATGTGACAAAAATTTCACTTTTTGGCTGCATATAATGTTAGGACAACTCAACTTGTTTGGCAGGCATGGGGCGATGGTAATCAGTACATGGATTCAGAATTTATAATGCAAAATTTTATTTTAACATGGTTGGCAGTGACTGGATGAAGCAGGCCATTACTTTTAATCAGAATTACTTATTCAGCTTTATACAAAATCAGCTGTAAAGTCACATCTCGAAAACCTGAATAAACAACACTCCAGGAAACAAATAATTTGATTGAAAAAAAAAAATCAGATATAAAGCTTGGCACTATTTAAAAATGTAGTCGCGCTGTCCACATATGTGAATGGAAAATGCACATAGCAGTCACACTCGGGTCTCAGGAGGATAAAGAATTTGTAGATTGGTGATTTACTTTAAGTTTGTTGTGGTCCACAACAAGAGGCTGATTCTTCTGCTCCAGGATCTTCATGGCAGCATCCACATTGATGAGACTCTGCTGTTCGGCACGGACCCTAAAACCTCTGGTCATTCGTCTCGGTCGGAAGTCTGAACATCAACACATTCAAACACAAATACAGCTTCATGACAAGAGAAACACCACAACTGTTAGAATAAATGCCATAATAAATATGCAGCAAAATGATATTTATTTAGCATCTGCTAATTAAATAAATGTGTGTCTGATATACTAACCTGCTCCTGTACTGTCCTCTGCACTTGTCTCCACCCTCTCTACTGGTTGTGCATCATTTAGCTCATTCTGGACCATCTCTCCATTCGCAACTCCATCCAGTACAGAGGCAGTATTGCAATGTTGTCTTCCCTCATTAGGGTCGAGACTATCCTGTGTTACATTGTTTGGACTGGACTCTTTTGGGTCCTCTGCACCAGCACAGCCATCAACATCCATTTTCTCACATTCAGCATCTTTCAACTTCTCTGCAGCTACACTCTCAGCCGGTTTTCCATCCTCCTCCTCCTCCTCCTCTTCATCTTCATCTTCTTCCCCTGATTCGGCAGTGTTGGGGTTGTCTCTGGAGTTCAAATGTGGGGAATACTTCTTTTTGCTGATGAAGCCATTTTTCCATCGATTCTTCCGGTATTGGTTTTTCTTTTTCTGCCGTGAAGCTGTGAATAGACAAAATATTCCATCTGTAGCCTGCATGAAAGAAAGTCTTCCTCCCCAGGGATGATCAACTTGGCTTTAAAAACCTTTTGTTATGAGGCAATAACCGTAAATAGTTTCAAACTAGACAAAAAAGGAGGAAAAATCCCCACCTTCTACGAAAGCCCGATTTCTCTCACTTGACGATTTGTTACATCATTTAAAACCAGCCACAATCGCAGCATACAGTCATTATATGTACAGAGTTCAACTTTCTTAGCAATGAGTTTCCATGACCTCTCCAGTTGTTTGTGATGAATGAATGAATAGGGATTTTGCTAATGAATCAAGATTCTGCTAACAAATCACTCAGACAAATTCTGACCCAAAACTCTGTATTCGACCAATCCAAATCAAAAGAACAATTAGTCTAAAAATTAGACATCACTGTAGTTTTTCTCTACACAAGAGCAATGCTTAACCAATTAAAAATTTTTGAATGCAGGATAACCAGAACTTGACTATTATTACTTTACTATTATTAATTATAGAAGAAATCTTTTTAGCATTCCCTGATATTTCCATGACTATGGGAAACTTGAAGCCAATTATACGTTTTTAAATGTATCAAACAAAAGCCCCAAATTCTTACACATGGATAGGAGTTTTGTGAAGCTCTATAGCACTAGTGTAAAGGTCTCACCTATATTGTTTCCTGTTTGACGAGGTAAAATCACTGCTGGTGATGCCACAGGTGCAGCATCTTTACTGGATGCTCGATCACTCATATTCTCCACTGTAGCAGAGACCTTTGGTAGCACGTAATAGTAAGCAGGAGTGAACCGTGATGTGGTCTGGCCTAAAAATAAATATAGAAATGTTAGTGACTGACATAATGTTTGGGTTTGAGTGAGACTGTGACAGAGTAAACACGAATGCAGCATCACCTCGTTTTGAGCGCGACGCCTTGATCTCAGTGCAGATCTTCTCAAACTCCTCATCTAATTCATCTCTTATGATGGCATGCACTGTGTCCTTGAGAGCACATGCCCGGTGCCTGATGAGCCGATCTATTGCAAACATAAGAACATATATTACCACATTACACAAATTACAGAACATAATTATGCAAGATCATGGAAAGTGGTAACTCGCTATAATTAGCATAATAGCCTGCTTTAACTTCATTCTCAAAAGCTTGAACAAAATACCAGAATCTTTGATTTGCAAACTGTTCTATCATCTTCAGTATTCACACGCTCGTTCTTTTTTATATACAGTAATGAGCCCCAAATCTGTTTTGCTTTTGTTTTCTCTCACATTTTAATGTTAAATGTGGTAAAATTTCTGTAATACAAGGCATCTCATGGTTAATATTCCCAACTCACCTGAGGGGTCTCTGTCTGGGTTGTACTCGAGGGCATTTTTCCAGATCAGATCCACATCATGAATATAAGCTGCCACCGTGTCATATTTGTGCAAGTCGATTTTGGACAGAACTGTGGACAAGTCCATGGGCTGTTTGATAACAGTAGTGTAATCAGGAACCTGTTCCAATGAAAACAACACGACTTTAGACAGCACATGGCACTGGTTCAACAAGATATCAAAAGCTGGAGAGCTGGCACAGAAGAGTTGTATTTGACTCCACTTCAGCTGTGCCTCGCCTTACCAACGAACGAAATTTGCCGGTTGCAGTCGGAGGAGAGCCAGCACTTCTGTACATTCTGTAGTGTGCTGAACTTACGTATGTTATAGCAGATCGCAAAGTGGCCAATCAGACTGTGCAGCGCTGTATGAAATCAAACACACCTATCTGCTTACCTCCTCTGTGTCCACAGGCTTTGTGAAGGCCTTGAAGCGTTTGTCCTGAGCCAGTCTGTTGGTGACATCCCGCAGAAAGAGGCGGAGTTCCCTAAGCGTGTCCTCCTCCTGTTCTTCTAGTTTCTGCTGCTCCTGCTCAGAGAGCTGGCGGGGAGGCAGCGGAGGGGCCACTGGTAGCACCTCCAGCGCCTGCAGCACTGGGTGACAAGAGTGAGTTTTCACAGGTGAGCATTAAAGCACACCCCACTAAGAAAGTGAAAAACACCAGAAAAAAGAAACACTCACCTGCTTCTCTCTTAGATGCTGGTGCTTTAGCAGCTTGATTTAAAATGAGATCCTCAAAGAATCTGAGCCTCTCCTCCCGTGAAGGAAGTGGAACGCTGAACACCTCACCATACTCAACATGGAACAGGTCCTGTACCTTAAAACCAGCAAACATGCAACAAACATGTCAGACAAGCAATTCACTACTGTCATACAAAGTACTCAATAAGAGAGAAATATTTAAAACAACATGAAACCAAATCTGACTTCATTTACACAATTAATTTAATTGTGATAATTAAACTGCAAAAGTCTGCAATTTCATTAAATGATTGAAAGTGAAGGGGCAACCATAATTTGTATGTAGTCTACAACTCATACTCCAAAGCATGTGTGTAACTCATGATACTGTCAATTTCAATTGTCACAGAGTGGCTTGCAATATGTCCGGATTTAATTTAGCTTTAGGTTCACTGTGTACGACACTTATAACCTGCGGGTGTGAATACAAAAGGTTCACAGGTGAAAACACCGGTTTAATTTTATTTTCCTATTTGTGTATTTCCAAACAACTTACTAACATAGTATAGTGACAATAGGGTTATGATAATTTCTTCTGATGTAACTAAAGCCTATTGGGCCTTGATAAATAACATTAACCTATAACAAGACCTAATCAAATCCCAATGGATAGAATCAAGCTATTTTCCATTGAAACAGACGTTCAGAGACATGCCAAATTACAGAAGTTCATGTTGGGAATGGCACTTCATTTTTAAGCCAAACAAGCCCCTGTACTGGTATGCAGTGTGTACACAGTCTATATATATTTGGTACCTCAGAATAGAGTGTCTGATAAGGAAAGCTGCATGTGGCGAGGAGGAGGCAGGGACAGAATGAAGGGATGCCCTGCAGAAGACTGATGAATGTAGCCTTTAGAGTGGAGCTCACAGTGTCCCACCAGCGCTGGATGTGAGGAATATACAGAATGCTGGGGGCTGTTCTCCTCGCCTCACAGAAAACCTAAGATACAATACAGATCATTTAATAAAACAAGGTCATCTCAGTATCTCGATCTCTAGAATAAAATCAGTCACTCTTGTGTGTTTTTACCTGGGCACAGGCCTCCTCTGGCGTGGCAGAACTGACCCCATACAGCACAGCAATGTCAAGCGTATACACTGTGAACTTTTCAAGGGTGTGAAGAATAGCAGGAGCCAAATGTGAGGTCTGACCAGAACCTGATGTCCCACAGAGCAGCAGTCTGGGCCTAAATGTGGTGGGCTGCTGCAGGGCGCTCCTGTGATAAAGATGATAGAAACTAAGTAAAGCACAGTAATTAATTACACCACTGGATAGTTCACCCAAAAATACAAATTCTGTCATTATTTACTCATCCTCAAGTTGTTCCAAACACCTATGACTGAATTCATTTTTGGGTGAACCATCCCTCTGAAAGAAAGTAAGACTACAGCTCGCCCATGGCAATCAGTGATTTGTGAGGTCATCTTTAACCTGTTCAAATGAAGAGCAGATGCAGCAGGTCCAGCATTCTTCTGTCCTTTATTAGTTGTGCACTCAGAAGAGCCCTCATCTTCACTCTGTAGCAGATCATCTACGATGCCAGTCATGCCCCCTAAAACAGAAAATATTTACTTGGTTAACTTGGTTAATGGACAAATGGACCAGAATGTGTACCGTCCCCACTCAAAAGGTTTCGATTTTAACTACTGTAGTCCTAAGCAGCACCAGAGATGAACAAATGTAATGAATTAATAATTAGTTATAAAAATAACTTGCTGTCTTTACCAGTATCTCTTTTCTTCTTGAGGCCCTGTTCTACATGAGGAAAGAGTTTCTGCAGCATCTCCATGGCATTATTGAGGGCAAAGTTCAGCAGGGGTTCAATAACTGGTGTGAGTGCTTTAGCTGGAGAGGCAACTGCCCTCTGCGAAGCAGGAACTATCTTCCTCATGGCCGTGAGGAAGTCTCGCCCACTTACGCTGATGGACTCCACGTCCAGCAGCAGTTTCTGGGAGGAAGAGTAGATCTGGGGGTAGCGTCTGCGCAGAGCACACAGAGCTGCTTCAGCGCACACGGCTTTGATGTCTGCACCACAGTAACCTGGGGAACAGGAAGGTAGTTATTCTCGCAGAGCACCAGCACAAGTTTTGGCACATGAAAATTTGAGAGAGGAACTGTTATGTGGAATACGAGCTCTTACCAACACACTTGTCGGCCAACTCTTCAACAAACTCGTCAGAGAGCTGCGGATCCCACTGCCTTGTATGGATCTTCAAAATATCTTTCCGAGCCTTAAGTCAGTAACAATATCTTGTGAGCCAGTGGTTCTCAACTTTGGGACAAAAATGTTGCAACCCAACACAGTACCAGAACTGATATTGTACAAAAGTTAACAAAAATGTCCTTGAAATTAAACATGCATGTATTCATTGCTTCATTATTTATTTCCAAATGTCATTACATATTTCATATATTTTTTTTGCCCATGGTTTGAGGATGAGTGTATGTCATGCAATCTGTCCATGCTGGCATTTATTTAATTTGGCTAGTTTCTACTATGTGAAATATGAATTTGCACCAAAATACTGTTGAGTTTAATTGGACAATTAACAACAAAACATACAGGAAACATCTTCTGACTTTTAGAAAATGATGCGCCAACAATCCTAACTATTTAAAATTAAATGTTTATGAGCATTTTAATATTTGTATTTAGCATTGTTTTCCTTTGCTGTCCGTGACCATATAAGAACAGACCTGCAACACATTTTGGGGTTGTGACCCACTGGTTGAAAACCAATGCTTTAAGGACTCCTAAACAAAAACGTTATTTTACAGTATGTGTACTTTCGGTATACTTAGTGTACTTACCCAAGAAAGTACTGAGTAATAATAGGTAACTACATGTACTTAACTCTGGATAAAGTTAGGGTTACCTATTAATTACTATAGTTGTTGCAATTATATAGTATGTAAATGTAAAACAGTACTGTAAAATAAAGTGCTACAAACACCCTTTTCAGTAGTAATGGTTGATTTTGTTTATTAACAGACTAGGGTGGAACATGAACTTTGAATACCTCATTCAACTACAGATCTCAAAACTCACCTCTCTGTCCGGTAGGCTAAAGAGGAACTCTCGATCAAATCGCCCAGGCCGCCTGAGTGCAGGATCTATGGAATCCAGTCGGTTAGTGGCTCCAATCACAACCACCTCACCACGACTGTCCAACCCATCCATGAGAGCCAGCAGAGTGGACACGATGGAGCTTCAGACAAACCCAACATACACACAAACAATCAGATCATGCAATGGTGTTAGAACAGGACAGTGAGAATAGAGCATTAGGTAGATAATAAATAAATAAAAACATACCTGTGTATCTGGTCTTGCCGGCTGGACCGAACAGGTGCGATGCCATCAATTTCATCAAAGAAAATAATTGAGGGACGCATCTGGAATGCCTTTGAAATAAAACAACAGAATATTTTTAATCATGCAGGCTTCCATGAATGATAATCACCACCTTATTTATGAATGAAATGTGGGAAACCTGGTCAAACAGAAGACGGAGCTGTCTCTCAGACTCGCCCACCCATTTGCTGAGGCAGTCTGCCCCTTTTCTCATGAAAAACGCCACCTTCCTCTCACCCTGACTGCACTCGTTCGCCAGGGCTCGAGCAACCAGGGTCTTTCCTGTGCCAGGAGGGCCGTAGAACAGACAGCCTCTGGAAACACACAGCAGAGACTGTCACAAATCAAGATTATTTTTACCATTTTGCATTCTCTCTTAATTGAATATTATATTTTTCCAAATGTAAAGTGGTCTCAGTGTTTTGGTTGAACGGACATTAACGACACTGCATCTGTGCCATGCATGATTAGAAATACATGTTTATTTTAAGTGGTTTTTTATCAATAACTTACTGTAAAGAAAGGAGGATATTAAAATAAGCATTATTCAATGAAAAATGAATTGCCCGGATCTGTTTTTTGGACACACCAAACCTTTCCTCTCAATATGCAGTGAAAGGATCTTAGCACAAAAGTTTTACTCTTTGCAGGTTGCTGCAGAGTGTAAAAGGTAGATCGTTCAAATGAAGATTGCGATGCATCGAAAAAATAAATACTACTTCACATTTAATTATACAGTGTGTGCTATTTACTTCAGTAAATAGGCGTTTTAGAGTAAATCTATTCAGCAATATCAGTCAGTATACCTTGGAGGCTGAATCTTAAACTTCTCAAAGACTTCAGGGTAGAGTAAAGGAAACACAACCATCTCCTTCAGTGCAGAGATGTGTTTGCCCAAACCACCAATGCTGTCAAAGCGCACCTGCGCACACACACACACCCACCCAACAGTCCATTAAACAGCTTGTAATTTTCTCTCTCACTTTTTAGATCAATTCATTTGAAAAATACATACCGTTTGGTCAATCTGCATTGGATCAACATCTGCAAGACTTGCTCCAACTTTCATTCTGTCCTTGTGGATTCCCAACAAGTTCTCCTTCAGTAAATTCATTGGAAGGCATCTAAATGACAAATATGACCAGTTAAATACATACAATGTCAATTGTTTAATATCTGCTTTTAAATACTGAAAGGCTACAAAATCCAAGAGTTTAGAATATCTCAGAAACACTTTGTAAAGAGAAATAACAGGAATAGCTTCTTTTCTGATTGTGTGTATAGCTAAATTTTCTGTTTGATTGGTCTTGTGTGCTCTTAAAAAAAAAAAACTCTTCAAGTCTTTGGAGAGAGAGATGAACAAGATAATTATTTTAAAACAACGCCATGCATAGTATAAATTCTGGCTTTGTGTGCTGTAGTTCTTCCAGGAGAATAAAGCTTTGGCATTTTCCATAGTATAAATAAGGCTTTCTACTCCATCAATGAGAACTATTTTACCTGTTTATTGACCGGTTACGACTCTTACTTCTCCGTCTCTCAAATTTCTCTTCATCAGAAGAAGAGGAGGATGTTGAGTCACTGCTGTGAATGGCATGTCTTCTCCTGAGATGATTTAAGAGGGTGACAAACCACAGAAAAACTCTTAAGAGTTGTATTTTATCAAACTATTATGGCATCAATAAAAAAAAAAAAAACACATTCAACCACCAACACCCTCTTTACCCCAACACCTCTCCCAAAACTCATTTGTGTATCTACTATGTTAACGTGATGTATAGTGTCCTGTGTTGTCTTCCCTCTAAAGATCCCTTAATTTTCCACATGCATATGTGCCATAGTCAGGCCATATGAAAGCTTTCTTACCCATCACCTTCACTCTTGCTTGTACTACAGCACAGCGAGCACAAAAAGAAGTGGAAACACATGAGTGCACAGCAACATGGACACTACAGTGCAAAGCAGTGATGTACATTTTGGTCATTTTGACCGCTCAATGGGCGGTTACTGTCTGCACTATTTTTTAATTGCTGGTCTATGTACACATGTTTTCAACATCCTGATCATTCCAGTTTTTAAGGCACCAAAAAACAGTTGTATGCAAACTGATTGTCTCTCAATTTAGTTCTGCAAGTTTTGTTAATCTTAGTTTCTCTTTAGATGCAGAAGACTAGTACTGACCTGGTGCTCCTCTTTTTGTTGTACAAGCTCCTGGGACCTGCAGAACTGAAGGGATATCTTCGTCTTATCGGGCTGGAGTGACGCTTAAAAAATATGCTCTGCTTTTTTGGCTCTGTAATTTACAAAATAAATAAAATAGAAAACAATCAAACAAAAAGGAATATTAAGGGTCACAGGAAGAGAGGATAAAATTTTAATCTTAAAAAATATCTTAAATCAGATCTGTATCTGATCTGCATATTCAGGGCATAGGTCATTTAATGTAGTGTATCATAACACTAACCTTCAACAGGCACCTGGTAGCGCACAACAGCTTTTCTTTGTCGGAACTCATAGCGTTTCCCATTGTCTTCCTCATCTTCATCTCCCTCATCATCTTCATCTCCCTCATCATTTTCCACCTCTTCACCCTCACCTTCCCCATCCTCATCCACCTCTTGATCACTGTATTCTAAAAAATTAATATGAAATTAATATAAAAAAAAATTTTGTATAGGAATACCTTCTCATATACTCATGTATCTGTTACACGGACTCAGAACTGCTTCATCACTGTTTTAAGTTCACAGAGCAAACATCACTGGACGTCCTGTATGTTCGTTGTAATGTGCATCTAGCAAAGTTTAAAGCAATAAAAGGTTATATATTTAGTGTCTTTATAAACTATTATTCTGTGGCACCCAGTCTTCCTTTACTTTAAACTCACAGGTAAGCTAAAATATAAATAAAAAGGTTCCAACAGTGGAATTTGAAACTTTTGGTAATTTAAGTCTCAAATGTATAAATTTTATTTAATTAGATTACAAATACCAAAACACTTGGCATCTGCAAACAAACTACACTAAAATTAACTTTTTTTAAATGGCAATTACTTTTAACCAACTGTTCCCAAGTTTTAGCGAATGTATGAAGTCCCCTCAAGATGATCTAGCAGAGTAACCACAGGTGTAGTTAATCACATTAACCATGGACATATTCCATCATTTTTATTGTGAAGCAGGATAAAAGAAAGCATTACCATTCTCCTGGTTGTCAGAGCTCTCCTCTTGTGCGCTCACTGAAGATCTTGTAATCCTTTTCCTCTTGGCTCCAGAGAAAATTCTCAGATTCTAAAGAGCAACACAAAAGCAGTTGAATGAAATCCAGGCAAATCAAAGGTGTTCTCGACTCAAGTTATGAAGATCATGTTGCACCTCTTCTTCCTCACTATCTCTGCTTCTCAATCTACGACGCATCTTCTGCATGTCATCCATCTTCTGAAGAACAGCCTCCGCAGTGCTGAAATGCACAAAAACAGCCACTGAGAACCATGAAAATTTCCACATGAAAAGCCATCAGATTCTGAAGACTATATGATCATTTTGACGACTGTATCTCAAAGAAAATAAGATTAGTCCCTAGAGGTGTGAATTATCACTGGCCTCACAATTCAATTATGATTCAAAGGGTAATAATTTGATTATAAAACGATTCTCGATGTATCTTGTTCTTCAATATCTTTTTTTTCAGTTTCTTCAAAAAAAGATTTTGGCGGGAAAAAAATATTCAATGAAAACATCAACATCTCCCGAACCGCTGCCTTGTCATTATTTTCTTCTGTGTTTCCCCCCATTGTGTGCAAATTAGTGCAATTATAGGTGCGAGCTTGTCTTTCATGTTGTTTGTTGGCTTCTTATGAATAAACTCTCCCGTTGCTATGTGCGTGGGTTTGTGAAAGAATGTCAGGATTGTAGTTTCATTCGGGCATAAATCATGTGTTTGTGGTCATGTGTTTGATACAGAGGGTAAATGGTCTGCACTTATATAGCGCCTTTTTAACCTTTTCGGTATTCAAAGGGCTTTACACTGTTGACTCGTTCACCCATTCAAACACATTCATACACCAATGGCGGCAGAGCTGTAAGGTGCAAACAGCGAGGGAGCAACTTGGGGTTCATTGTCTTGCCCAAGGACACTTCGGCATGTGGAGTCGTGTGGGCAATTGATTCGGAGTTCAGTTTAAATCACGGCAGAGCAGTGGTGCATGCCAAAGACAGATGTAGAAACAAAGACGCAAGTTAAGTGCATACACTAAAGTCAAGTACACAAACACGACTGTTTGCAGACCAGCTGTAAGGTGCAAACAGCGAGGGAGCAACTTGGGGTTCAGTGTCTTGCCCAAGGACACTTCGGCATGTGGAGTCGTGTGGGCCAGGATTCGAACCACCAACCCTGCGATTAGTGGCCGACCCGCTCTACCAACTGAGCCACAGCCGCCCACAATACAGCTGGTCTGCAAACAGTCGTGTTTGTGTACTTGACTTTAGTGTATGCACTTAACTTGCGTCTTTGTTTCTACATCTGTCTTTGGCATGCACCACTGCTCTGCCGTGATTTAAACTGAACTCCGAATCAATTCTGATTCTTTTGAGAATCGATTCAGAATCGTTCGAGTATGAATCACGATGCATCGCTGAAACAATTTTTTCAGCTCTATTGGTCCCTTTTCAATCAAAATGATGCTGGGGCCAGAGTCAGTGAAGTCAGGGGATCTGCAAATCTCTTAGAACCAGACCATTGACTTCCACTGACTTCATTCAAAAAATAGCCACTTTTCCACCATTGGGCAAACTGCTCAAACAGAGCCAAAAGCCCCGGACGTCGTGCCACAAGACCAAAAATTATCTACATTCCCACCATCGGGCAAATAGCCCCACAGCGTTGCCTGAAAACCAGCCCTTAATACGCCGCCCTGGTGCTAACGTCACACCCTGCCCATTTCACAAGCAAGAGGGAAACTTAAGCTGAGGTATCAGACTCTAGAGACTAGCTAGTAGGGCTGGGCGATATGGCTTCAGAAATTATATTTTTCAGCACATTGATGATATTCGATATCTCGATAATTATGTTTTTGCTCTGAAATAGCATAAAGTGTTTTTTTTTATTCAGAGAAAACATCATTTCATCTAAACATCCATTGTAGCTATGTACATTTAATATTTCAAAGGCATTAAAAACAAATCCTGTTTTCCACAGTTTTTCACTAAACACTGAATTCTTAGTATTTTCAAGATAAGATTTGTTCAAGTAATTCATATATTTCTGTCCAATTTACTTCACGCCGGTTCATTCTGAATAGCACACAGACCACGTTTATCTGTCGTTAATCGCAACCGTTGGCAGTTAAATAAATCACATATCTCCATTTTGATTAATTATACAGCCCAGAGGGATTGTGAAATTAGTCTACTGATACACTCAATTAAACTTAATGGCTAAATAAAAGGCTCATTAAAATCAATTAGATATTCACAATTGTGTTGAAATTTATATAGTCAGCAAAATCATTGTGGTTATATCGTGGGTATTTGCTCACCCAGCCCTACTAGCTAGCCCTCTATATGAACAATGATATGTACTATGCACACAATTTGTTTTACATTTTCCCCCGAACCTGTTGATATACAACTTGGCAAGTTCTGCGACAATATACCTCATAATATTTTTGTTCAGCAGACTCCGTCGAAATGACAGTGCACATTTTTATCAGCCCAAATATTCATAAGAACCCTGATTTCGTCTACTGACCATTATTGATGATAATCCGTTCTCCATTGATCTGTTAAGGTAAACTGGCAGCTAGACTTGACCCTACCTCAATCCCCAGTTGCCCTTCTTTGGCCCAACGATAATCGACAGGCCGGGTCCAATGGCTTTAGAGGAGGCTCTATGAAGCCCCGGAAGTGACAGTGGGAACGCAACTGGCCCTGGAATGCACTAGCACACCCTCATTTGGCCCAATATTGGAAACACGGCCATTGACATAACTGACCACATTACTACATGGCCTCTGATGTTACTGATTTGTGGTTTAACAAGCAGGAACAGAGAAATAAAAACACAGGGAACAGATCCAGATTGAGCAATGGGTCCAGCACAAGCACCCTGTCAGTGGAAAATGGGTATGTTTTTAGGTAGTACTGGTATTTCAGAACATACTTCGTGATGAGCCTGTCATAGAGGACCGACTGGTTCCGGGCATCAAGCTTATATCTTGTGATTCTGGAGCTGCGCCTCACAGAGCTGTCCTCTTCTTGCCTTTGTATACGAGCACACAGTTTCCGAGAAGTCGGAGTCTGTTCCACGTCATCTGAAAAGTCATGCATTGTTTTACAGTAAGCTGTCAATAAACAGTCCCGCTGTATGATGTAAATTCTACAGACAGACATTCACACCTGTGTGTTCATCAGCAGATCGCTCTCCATCTGCCTGAAATCTTGGAGACTTCCTATCAACAAATAAATGTATAAATAAATAAATACAAAAATGTATGCAGTGTCATTTCTGATAATCTGTGATTAAACAAATATGAGAACAAGAAATTAGACCATGACACTTTCTAACCTCTGCTTTCCAATTGTCTCATCTTTTGGAGGGGATTTGCTGGTTTGTCCATTCATATCTGCAAAGGTGACAGCATGTCTTCCTCTTTGCGCTCTGCTCCTCAAGCTGTGTTCCTCCTTTACAGACAAAAATCCCTAAAAAAAAAAAAAAATCAAATAGCATTCACACATGCTGGATGACATGTAATAACAGCAGTATCTTATTTGCCATACAAACGGTTTAAAAAATGTCATTTTAATTGAAAGACCAGCCTACATTAAATATTTCAACTGTTTCACACCACAGGACTATTTAAGTGAACTGCTAAACATTGTTAAAAAATATTGGTTTCATAACGAAGCTGTACCATTGAAACAAAAAGCAATACAACGATAAATGACATGCATCTGTTATGTAGCGAATTCATTGTATTCCTTTTGTCACAATTTAGCTGTTAGATTAAATTTTACTCTCATTTAAGATCACTACTTTGGACCTACACCATCCTTTACACACCATGTGTATTTCACACATTGTATGTATATACTGCAGATTGTCTAGTGTGTAATGTTGTTATGAGCTCTAATGATATTCAACTCCTTATTCCTTACACTTAGTTTACACTTTTAACTAATTTTGTTGGCCAATACACGTGAATTCTAATTGGACAATTACCAATCTACAAACATCGCGTTATTAAATAAGAACTTCATTCAGAGGCTCGCAATGTAAAATAATGCGCAGATCGAATTGTTTGTTTTTGTTTTGTATAAACAAAAATCTCGCGCGCTTAATGAACGTCTGGCGCTCTTTTCAGCGCCCTCACCAAAATGTTTTGACAGCTAATGTTTTACTGTCAGTCGACTGAAAATGTACTAACATATTAGTTTGTAAGGAAATTCACACGTAGGCACAATTTACAATTGTCTACCAAATTAATTTTAAGCACAAGCCTGTGTGTAAATAAGTCATTTACACTTGATTTTGAAGTTCATCTTGCTTGAGTAATAACCCTGTATTCTGATCTGTCAACAACCCAAATAATAAAAACATCCCTCAGGGACCAACTGTGTACATTATTACTGATCTAAAAGAAACGTCATCTTACAGATCGAGTAGTTAGCTTGTATTTTGGAACAGTAAACAACTCGCGCGCTCATTCAAACGCCTCGCGCGCTTTTAATCGCCAACTTTGTTTTGACTGAGCGAGCTTTTCACTGTCAGTCAACAGAATCGGTCTAAATATATTAGTACATGAAATTATACTTATTGACTCACATTGGCCGGACTGTCCTCGGTGCTCGTTATACTGTCATCATGGGCCTTTTTTAGCCGCGTGGACTTTCGCTGAGGCGGGTTCAGCGACAGAAACTCCGAGCTCGAGTCCATATCACCGTTACTGCGTAACATCACCATCTTTAATGCGCCTTAAAAGACCCTTAGTCACTTTCAACAGTGTTTATCCAAATTTTAATAAGTCGATTACTTGGAGCGTTAACACATCGTTTTGAAAACGTACTCCGCTCCTCCTTGATTTCTGGCGCCACAAACGTCACTTATAGTCGATGTACACAACGCAAAACACGAATATTCTGTCGAGACGTAAACTAGAGCCGTTAAAAAGCTAATAACCACCTTAACAAATCCCTCGTATTATAATAATTTAAATATTTTGCTCAAATTGATATGAGGAGACTATAAAGGAGAAATGTCTGAATTTAACAGAGATATCTACAATGAGAAACTGTTTTCAGTACAAGTATACGGATTTGCGTAGGAATCCGTTTGGAAAGGTGTACCAGCTTGTTTTTTGGCGCGCTCTTAGTGACGCAGCGCTCACGATTATGATTGGCTTACGAATGCCAAACCCCCTCGAGCTTGTTTGTAGACACTGGAGCAAAGACATACGATATTTTGCGCCCGTACATTATAATTTTTTATTATTTCAGATTGGAGTACATTTGTTGAAGTACATCCCTTATTTTGTATCTACTAAATTAATACATGTACATTTTATGTAAACGTAAGTTCATGATAAAACTAGACTTAAGTGTCCTTGCAACATTTAGTTATTTTTTGCTGGATAGACACATTTGGCTTCTATTTTGAAAAATCTAAAATACTCTTCCAACAGGGGCAAATGGAAACTGTCAACAGGATTTCAAAAGAGTGGTTTATTCTTTTCTTCAGTAAGAAAGAAACAAAATATAAACAATACAACTTTCAATTCCATTCCTCAAAACCGTGAATACTAATGAAGCTATGCAAATGCAGACATCAATATAAACAGTATTTAATCGGTAACAACTTGCAAAAAAGCTGATTTTAAACAATGGCGGCTAGATAGTCTTTGATCTCCGCAGGGGTCAGTCGCCTAAATCCCGCTTCATTGCAGATTCCGATCTCAATGTTGTCTTCGGTCATCTGACCTTCAAAGCTTTCCTGTACCAAAATACATGGGGTCAGCTAGACATCACAGATAACATTTTATCAGGAGGAACATATTCTGTGCAGTGAATTATTTATTACCTTAAGAGTCAGTATAGCTGTGTGAATTGCATCTTCCAGCTCAAGATCCTCATTATATCTGGAACAGAAAAATCAAGCAAATAAAATGCTTTTTGTGAAAAGCTCTTACGCTGCATCCTGATCAAGCACAATGTGTTTCCAGCAACAAGTCAATTGTCTTTTCAGACTGAAAGTGAAAACAATAAAAACAATCAGAACATATTTAATGTTTAATGCACATTAATGTGGCTAATCAGTGCGACAGAGCAGAAATAGAAACCGACAAAATGTCCGGCCGCTTGCCGCAGTTGGTTTGGACAGAAACTCAGATTTACATTGAAGAGATTTTATACGATCTCACTATCACATCACACCTGGCAAGGACAGTGTTAAAATGCCTAAATTTGGCACTACATATTTGAAATTATGACGAATACATACATACACAAACACACACACACATACTGTGTGTATATATATATATATATACACACACGCATACCTTTTTTCAAGGAATGTTTTTCCATTCACATAGTTCTTCCCCATTGCTGTGGCTTTCCATGCAAAGTACGCACCCTTTAAAAAATCAAATTCCATCTTATTTTGCAAATACAGTACATGACAAAAGGTACATTTTTGAATGGATGATCATTTCAGTTAAAGCTTACAGACTGCACTAAGACACAAAATGTAATGACTAAACCAAATGGAATAGCATAGCATACAGAAGGGTCAGACTGGAATAGGTATGGTCGGTCTTCATCCCAGCCAGCAATCAGGAGGGACACCCCAAATGGCCGAACTCCTCTGTGTCAAAACAGCATCATACATATTAAATTGAAGCACATGACTAACAAAAACATGACACAAATCTGCATCTTGTGCCATTACCACTTTCGTAGGGGCTGCAAATCAAGCATCTATTTGAAATGTTTTCTTACAATCTGGCATACAATGCAAAACAAATAATTGTAGGGCAACTTCTAGATTATTTGTAACAGGGATAAACGACACAATAGAGGCATATCAAGCATACCCTGATTGTGTGTACTCCTGCATAACTGAGGCCACCCTCTGAACAAGCTGGCCTGTAGGAATAGGCTCTTGATAGACCAGAAAGTATTGCTGTGCCAGCTTTCGTGCCCTTCTCACAAGAACCCTACAGACACAATTAAGACCTTTTACAACAAACTCTTACAGAGCTGTTTAACTTTTCCATTTATTACATTCTCTCTAAAGATACAATTGAATGAAAAATCAATCTTTTTTTTTTTATGCATTTGGTAGACGCTTTTATCCAAAGCGACTTACAGTGCACTTATTACAGGGACAATCCCCCCGGAGCAACCTGGAGTTAAGTGCCTTGCTCAAGGACACAATGGTGGTGGCTGTGGGGATCGAACCAGCGACCTTCTGATTACCAGTTATGTGCTTTAGTCCACTATGCCACCACCACTCCATACTTTGTTTAAAAAGATTACAAAAAACATGACGTTGGTGGTTAACACATCAGAAAAGCAGATTTGTATGTCATCTGCACTTTTTGATTCACTTTCCACACATCTATTTCACATAAAGAAACAGTCTTTGGGCATGCAGGCTCATAATACATACCTGTAGTCTGGACCCATACCACTGTAGACAATACCAATGTGTTTGGTTATGGGCTCTACTTTGTGGACACTTTGCTCATCATACAGTATGGATTTCTGTTTCTTCTCTGTTGCCAGAACAACACCATTTGCAGCTGAGAAAGAAAAACATGAATGCACAATCTTGTAGTCCGGTGAAAGCTTCTTAAAATTAATAGAATAATCAGACCAGTGACTAACAGGCACTTATTAAATAATATGTTTTTCAGTCCAATGGTATTTATTAAAGGGACAGTTCACCCAAAAATGAAAATTCTCATCATTTGCTCACCCTCATACCATCCCAGATGTATATGACTTTCTTTCTTCTGTAAAACACAAACAATGATTTTTAGAAGAATATTTCAGCGCAAGTGAATGGTAACCAGACCTTTCAAGCTCCAAAAATCACATAAAAGTAACCCATACGGCTCCAGTGGTTAAATCTATGTCTTAAGAAGCAATATGATAGATGTGGGTGAGAAACAGATCAATATTTAAGTCCTTTTTTCCTATAAATCTCCACTTTCACTTTCAGAATGTGAAAGTAGGGCTGGGTGATTAATACAATTTTAATTTAAATTACAACTTTGGCTTCCAACAATTATGAAAACATGATAATTGAGATAAACGATTATTGTGCCTCATTCCGTTTCGCAATGAAACACTTTAATACCTTTAAAAAAAAAACTTAATATCGTTAAATAATTATTTAGTGAAGTAATAAGGAAGCGGGTTATAAAAATAAACCCTGAAACTGCCATTTCTCTGTGTGGTCAGCGGCGTGTGTATGAGTTGCGTGAAGTGACCGGGGAAGATATGGAATCTTCTCCCGTCTGATGCACAATTTTGCGCGGGGACGCTCGTCCCTCGCGTGCGTTTGCTGCAGCTAGATTATAACGTGATGGCTTGCGACATAGTGAATCATAATATGTATGTAACATTCACTGTGTGTATCTTGTCATGAAGAAAAACGGTGATACACAGCTCTAATAAGATGAGAAAGTTTGTTTTTTTGTGAATTAAGTCTTAGCCCATTATACACTAGAACAATATACGGTTGGCTTGTTTTCCAAAATAATATCTAAAACTCCTTTAGAACAACATACATTTACTTTAGGAGCTATACTACAGAAGAAAAATTGTTATCAGAGAATGTTGAATACAATATTTAATGAGGCTCGACATTAACGCTTGTCCGGGACAAGTGGATTTTTGAAGGGACAAGTGAAAGAGAATTTTACTTGCCTGACCGCTCAAGCAGACTGATTAAAACGTCAATAAATAACCAGCTATATTTGTGATAGCCAAGGCAAAAAATGTGTATTCCTTTTCTGCTGTTAGTAAGTAATCCAGAGCCTGTAATGTTATAATTCACCAGCGATCTAGTAACAGCTGCACGCTTTTTGATTGACAGGCAGTGTATATGTGTGTGTGCTGAACATGCGTGCAAATGATCTGTTTCTCACCTAAAGTGATTGCATAGATTCAGAAGACATATATTAAACTACTGGAGTCGTATGGACTACTTTTCGGCTGCCTTTATGTGATTTTTGGAGCTTCTAATTTCTGGTCACAATTCACTTGCATTGAAAGGACCTACAGAGCTGAGATATTCTTCTAAAAATCTTCATTTGTGTTCAGCAGAAGAAAGAAATTCATACACTTCAGGGATGGCATGAAAGTGAGTAAAGGAGAGAATTTTCATTTTTGGGTGAAATATCACTTTAAACACATTTAAGAAGATACTAAGAAAGTTTCTTTCTGCACCTTTTATTCCCACTGAAGGGGCACCAGCTGCCACAGCTGACAGAGCATACTCAATCTGGACCAATTTCCCTGAAGGGCTAAAAACAAAAAAAATGATTAAAAGGATCTCCAAAACCATGCATTATGCTGAAGAGCATTATTATACTGGGGGTAAAATATGACTGGAAATAAGTAATTTAAGTATACTTCTCTTTTGCATGTTTTACCAACTATGCAAAAGAGAAGTATACTTAAAATTACTTATTTCCAGTCATATTTTACCCCCAGTATAATAATGTGCATTCAGAAATCTTATAGTATACATAAAGCAAAGGCTTTCCCACTGAAAGTGAAAGTAAATTCAACAAGTTCCAATCAGAAAAACAAAACCGAGCCCGTTTTTAAACATCCGTGAGAGTGTTGAAACAGTCACTATGGAATGCAATATGTGTTAATTGGACTCTTTTCATAAATGATGATGCGCATGTATGGAAACAGCACTACATCACAAACACAGTGACTCTGCATCAATGCCGGTGTAATATTAAACAAATGCGTTTGATTGGCAGAACTCTCTCTAAACCTCAAGGTTTGTGATGCGTAGAAAAACACTGATGTAATCTAGACGAATACACTGTATATAGTAAAATAATAACGTTAATTACCTGAAAGTGGTGAGAGAGAAACTATAGCCTCTTTCTGCCATGGCTGTGTGCTGTGGCTGTTAGGGAAGTGACGTCACGTTTTTAATTGATCTGATTGGTTGAAAGAGGTACTGGTGGTGAATAGATTGAAATGTGGGTAATGTAGTTTATGGATTGTTAAAAATAATCGTTTACTTTCACATTTTAGTTTAACTTTAACCTATTTAATTGACCCTAAATTATGAAATACAAAAAAATAAAATAATAATATTTATTAGTTTAACTTTTCATATTTAACGTGTATCAATTTATCCCCTCAGAGAAACTTTAGAAACGTTGAACTACAAATCCCATAATGTACCCATGCAGGAAAATGCGCACGCGCGAATTACTTGGTGGGTCTGTGTTTAGCAATGACCGTGAGGATGTTTGGTGTGTACGAGTTGAATTAATGGAATAAAACATAGAACGGAAGAATAATGTCGCTATCTGGTTTAGTTCGGTTTTTCAGACAATCTCTTCAGCGTCTGGAACTCAGCTTAGCTCAAGCGGCGGGATTTGACAGAAGCTTGTGTAAGTGGACACGCATATGGTGTCATGTGTTACTGCCATATTGTCATCTTATATTACACGCATTAATTCTGAATTAAAGACCATTTCATAGTTTGGTTTCTCATTAGTTTTACTTCTGTGAGATGTAACATTAAATATACATTTTTGAATGTCAGTCTCTGGTGTGCCTACTGTTCAAGGGAACACATGGCAGTCTGTAGTTTGTATGGAAGGTGATGCTACTGTTTGAATAGCCTGAAGTGTTTCTTTTACATAAAAAAAAATAGATTTAAAATTCACATTATCTTTTAAAAGCCCCTTTTGTACAATTGTTGTGCATTTAACACAATTATTTGTAAAGTAATTGGTGCATGTATGTAATCATGCTTTTTTTCCCCTCTTTTAAAATAAGATCACAAAGAAAAATGTTTTTAAAAACACCTCTGAGAGTTCGATGCCTTATTTAAGAATCAAAATGTAAAACTATGCCTCTCTATTATGAAACTAGAGATATTGTTTACTCTATCAGTAAAACGTCACTTGAATGGTGAATTGGCAAACGTGATATTAAATATTGGAATATGTTTAACCTCTGTTGGCAATTGTTGACAAAAAGTTTCTTGAAAGTTTGGAAGTTAAGGTTACAAAATAGTGTGGAAAATCACAAATGTAATTAAAAAATTGTGAAATCCTCCAAATTAATTATTTATTGCCTGTAGTACCTGCCCTCTATTAAGATTAAATTGACTGTAATTGGGGTGTAGTGTGTAAGCTTGAAATGCTAGTGTGTAACCATCATTCCTATCACTCAATTTGACATTATTTTAACACCTAAACCCTGTTTATAGGTCCAGCTCTGGCAGTGAATGGTCCCAGCATTCTCCCGCAAGCCCATAACAGCAATAAAGAAAACCCAGAGCCCAGTTTCATGGACAGTATCTTTTGGATGGCAGCTCCAAAAAAGAGACGAACCATCGAAGTGAATCGCTGCAGAAGACGAAACCCAAATAATCTGATAGAAGTCAAGGTAAGAACACTGCTTCCTTTGTCTCCAAAAAAGAAAGCCCATCACAAGATGTCACTGCAAATGAAAGGAGCATTCACTTTTGTTTAAACAATGTTTTGTACTTGACAAATGCCAGTTCAAATGAAGAGCAACTTGTTATCCTCATTCAAGTCTTAATTTCTCACGTATTTCTTCACCTCTCTTCCAGAACAATATTGAGCCATGTACAGAGTGTGGCAACATGAAATTGAAGCATGTTTTGTGTGGATTTTGCTATGAAAAGGTCAGGAAGGAGACTGCGATGATACGAAAGCAAATCTCCATCATGGAAGGTGGACCTCTAAATACTCCTGCTGTGGAATCTGTTGTTTTGTATGACAATGAAACTCCTTCTGATGCAGACAAGGGCAAGAGAATAATCGAAAACAGCAGGAAACGTCCATATTGGTTTAAAATGTAATATATGTATTTACAGTGAAATAAAGACATACTGTTTTGTTTAATAAATCTAAACAATTTTGAACAGCTTCATTCATTCTTTTATGATAATGACTCTATTGTAAGAGTTTGATGTGTGCTGCACGCTGAAATACACCGTAGCTAGATAAACTGGTGTTTAGTGTCATAGCTGTTACTCTATTGTTGTGGAATCTGGATCTGTTTTATAACACATAAGACATATGGACTTCTCATTCTTTAGAGTGTATCTTATGATGCATGAAAAAAAAAAAGTCTTGAAAAGACCTCTTAAAATATTTGATAAAACAACACCATGCTTCATTTCAACATTCATGTACTAAATATGAACAACAAGGTGCACTTAAAGGAAAATTCCAGGTTCAATACAAGTTAAGCTCAATCAACAGCATTTGAAACCATCTTAGCACAAAAATTAATTTTGTTAAGATATTAATATTAAATTGACAGTAATTGGGGTGTAGTGTGTGTTAAAATCTTAATTGGGTATTTGATCTCTGTTCATCTACTCTACCTATCTATTTAGCAACCCTAGAAATCAGTCCATGCCATTCCATAGCAACCACACACCCTTGGCCTTGACACTGGCTAGCAATGGCTTAACAACCAGCCAAACACCCTAGCGATGTTCAACACAGCAAACATCTAAAAAGGCTCAATCCCATCAAACTACAAAAAAAAAAAAAATAATAGGCTATATCCGTCAAACTGTTTTAAACTTGCAGACCACTATTCAAAGTTTAAATTTAGCCACTTGTTATCACATCACCCAAGGTGGATTGTTAATAAACAGAGCCCTTTGTAGTCCGCTCTGGCGTGGGCTCCTCGACACTCATTACAAGCTTCTGCTTAGTGAATGGTTTGAACCAAATTCAGCATCAGGTTCTGCAGTTCAAGAGACTCACTACTCTATTCCAGACAATATCTAAAATTATAGAATGTTATTTAAAAATGGTATAAAAAAAAAAAGAAAGAAAGAGTAGATAATTAGAGCTTTCTGATTGACACCAGTTATGATGCAAAAATGAAGTACTGAGTACAAGGGTTTTATTTCAGTTGTAGGACACCTGATGAAGAGCAGAATGAAAGCCTGACATCTGTCACATGTTTTGATGTCATGCAAGCACTTGTAGACAGCGTCCATCTTGTCGCATGCTTCTTTAAGGACATCACCTGTCCTGAAAACAGTATTATGAGTTTGAGATCTTGTGTCAGCGACTGATCTTTCCAAACCTTCTGCATGTTGAGTCTGATCTCTGAGGTTCTTGTGTTGCCACTGGTGAATCTCAGCCTGTCCAGTTTGGCAACAGACACCTCACCAGCTTTGGGCTTGAGTGGGGGCATTTTCTTCTTTGGAGATTTTGAATGTGACAGGGTACCCACACCTTTGACCAATGAATTTTACAGTCATGACTACTAAAGATGGATTTTTTATTTTATAGATAGTGCACTCACAAACCGGATAAGTAGAAAATTATATATAGAAATAAAATATAGGGAGAGAATTACAGTATATTAACTGAAAATAACAATTTTAAAAGTCTCTGATATTTCTATGTTTTTAATTTTTATTTAAAAACTGGCGGATACGACAGTGGTTTTGGACTTCATACTGACACAGGATTACTTAATAGCAATATGGAATTGTAGTGGGTTAAAGCACAGAACTGGTAAGCAGAAGGTTGCTGGTTCAATCCCCCCAGCCATCATCATTTGTGTTCTTGAGTAATGCACTTAATTCCATGTTTCTTAAAGAAAGTTTTGTGTCACTTACAGTTTTGTCAGTCAAAACTATTTTGCACATCAGTCTGGATGCTTCGCTCACTGCAGCAATTATTCATTCTGCGCATCTCATGCGCCGGTAGGAACACATAGAATCCCACATGAGCCACCCTAAGGACTATACTAACTGTAGTTGTGGGGGGTGTGAATGTTTCAGTGCAATTGTGTTTTTTGAGTTTTCGCAAACAACGATGACTTTAAGAGCATATATGACAAATATATTACAATTAATGTCATTTTAAATAATTATGTGTATAGAAAGAGTATTTAATCAATTTAAATAAATTAGAAACTCGTCAAACTCCCCTATGAAATCATAAATGGACGGGTAAATGTTGTTTATGGAATTGCATTAATGTCCGAGCTGTCTTGAAGGATTTTATTCATATAACTTTAGATTGTTCAAGGTGAGCTAAAGGATACAAGATTTCACGTTTCCGTTACTAAGTGAACAGAATAGATCTATATGTTATTTAACACTTGTGCTTGAGTTCAAATGCAACTGCTGAAGAAATGCACTTGTCATCACATGCAAGGTTGCCGTTTTTAGCAGTGCTGTGCTGCAGGTCATTTTTAAGTATATGTCATGTTTTTACTTTATAACTATAAAAATACATTTTCACTTGTGCAGTGTGCTGATTTATTTGATGCATGGAATATCTGATTGTTAAAATAATATTCCGGGTTCAGTACAAGTTCTGTTCAATCGACAGTATTTGTTGACATAATGCTGATTACTACAAATATAAATTCGACTCGTTCGTCATTTTCATAAAAAAGCTAAAATCGAGGTTATTGAGGCACTTACAATGGAAGTGAATGGGGCCAATGTTTGGAGTGGTTAAAGGCAGAAATGTGAAGCTTATCATTTTATAAAAGCATTTATATTAATTATTCTGTTAACACTTTGTTAACTGTATTATGTGATCTGTAAAGTTGTTTAAGTCGTTGTTTACAACGAAGTTGTAAAATTGGATATAACTTTACACAGAAAAGGTTAGTAAGAGATTTTATCACAATTAAATAATGTTAACACACATTGTTTACGTCTTGTGTCTGTACTTTTGAAACGATGTGTATTTGAACTTTTATGGATTGGCCCCATTGACTTCCATTGTAAGTGCCTCACTGAAACCAATATTTTTTTTAAATAAAAGGAGGTGCAAGTGAATATACATTTTTGTGTTAATCAACATTATGCCACAAATGATGTCGATTGAGCTTAACTTGTATTGAACCCAGAATATTCCTTTAACACCAAACAGACAAATGTACACAGTTCATCTGTCATTCTAACAACACATAACTTGGGAAAACATCTTTATTAGGCTAGCTCAACTTAAGTTTTGTTGACAAATAGGCATTGTACTCTCCATTTCATATATAAAATATGTCTTAGAATAATCAAACAGCCCATAAGTTGTGTTTTCTTCTCCATTTGATCAGAGTTTCTCCATGAACAACCTGAATGATCCACCTAGATGGAATATTAGACCAGATCCAGCCCAAGGAGATGATGGGGGTAGATGGAATTATGCCCTGCTGGTGCCAATGATTGGTCTGGCAGCATTTCGTAGGTGTCCCATAACACAAACTTAAGGATGATCATGTAATACCTGCCTCAAATGTTTAAGCAGAGGTTTCAAGAGATTATGTACAATATTATACTATAGATAATACATGAGATATTCACTTTTTGGGTTTGAAATAAATTTGTGTTTATAAGGGAGTTTGTAAAATACACTGACTAATTTCTTTGTTAATTTATATTATTTTTCTGATGTATAGTAGTATTTTATTTGATAGTTGTTTTTATGGTATGATTGTGCTTTTCTTTGAAGGTAATTATCCAAATCAAATAGTTTGTAAAGTGTGTCATTTTTTTCCATGTTGAAATACTCTTTATGTAACATTGCTGTTTGTCTTTTACTCCCTTTTTTGGCCAGATCACTCTTGCAAAAGAGTTTTTACCAGGTAAAAAAGATAACTAACTAACTCAACACAAACTATGTTCTTTGCCAACACACACTTGTTTTTTTCCCCACCTAGGATGGATATGGACACGAGAATCACAGAAACAGATCCAAGATGTGAAAGATAAGTACAACAGCGACATGGCAGCTATCACCAAAGACCTGGAGATGAAGTACAGAGACACGCTGATGGAAAACCGACGGACGGCGGTACATCTGGAGGTGGAGCTTGAGAAGGAGCGCCAGCGTGTGAAGGGCTACAGGAAGGCTCTGATCTCTCAGAGCCAGCAGCTCATGGAGGAACGCAAGCAGCTTCAACAAGAACGGCAAGATCTGGAGCAAGAGAAGAACTGGCTGCTCCAGTCTGGCGTGGCTGAGGTGGCACTACAGAAAGCCCTGAAACAAGAGGAGGAGTGGCAGCGCAGAGCTCAAACTCTCCTACAGGAACTAGAGGAGAAGCTAGTAGAGAGGCAGGAAGCATTCTGCAGCATCCTTTTGCCACGGGAACAACGTCTGGAGATGGAGAAGAACCTGCTGCTGAAGGCTGCCAAAGACCCTGTGGGTGCAGGGCTGAATCTAGAGGGGGATCTCGGGGACATTTTTAAGAATGACAGACACTGTGCAGATTTGCTTAACACGGATAAGCGCAAGAATGGCAGTTTGATGTGGCTGTATCTCAGGTACTGGCAGCTGCAGGTCACTCTGCAGACACACAAGAGGGCAGAGAAGACACTCAAAGGAGGGCCACCGAACTCCAACAGACCTTGATGCAGGAACAGATGATAGAATCATTGAATCACAGATCTCTGTGAAACAATATCTTCCTGCTGTTTTCCTTCGCTAATCTAACTTATTGCCATAATTTTTCAATTAACTATTTATGATGCCAAACCTTTGTGGAAACCTTTTGAGCCTGTTAAAGGGATACCTTACCCAAAACCCACCCTTGTATTGTTCTGACCCTGTATTATTTTCTTTCTTCCATGAAACACAAAAGGTGATGTTAGGCAGAATGTCAACATTCAGTTTCATTCTATGGAGAATGGGTGCAAAAAAAGGTGCAATGAATGTGAATGGTGATTGAGGTTAACATTCTGCCTAAAATGTCCTTTTGTGTTTCACAGAACAACAAGAGGGTAAGTAAATTATGACAGAATTTTCATTTTTTAAACTATCCCTAGTCCTTGACAATCATATCTGAACATGCAGCTGCAAAATGATTCTATTGTGTCAGGAATAAAGTTTATCTTAATAATTTGTTGTTCTTTTTGTTTGTTGAAATTAAAACATTTTGTTGTTCAAGTTGTTCTTACGCTTTCATGTTTTTTACATTATTTATGAACTTAGTTAAGTTAATTGGATTTATTAATTTTTAGTATGAAGTCAGATGAGTCATTATTAATATATACATGACATGTGAACAAGCTGTTACTGGCATTTATGATCAATATATAACCATTCTGAAATTAAAGAATATATTACATTTTGAATGACTCAGGTTTATTGATGGATTTTTATTGTGTGCCATAAAAATACATGAATGAGATTTGCAATGTGATAATATGTAAAAGATTGACTAGATGATTTATAGAATGTATTTTCAGGAACTGTTTGACTGTTTTGAAAAGTGGTTGTTTGTCCTGCAGAGATGTCGGTCTTGTAGTACTGTCTAAACCTGCTGAGAAAGAGCGCAACAGCGGATTAATAACCTCATAGATCCAATTAATTTTGCAATATCAGCATCTCAAGAAAAGCAAGATAATTTATTAATATTTTCTGTTTTCACTAGTTTGCCTCTGTTGCATTGGATAAACACTTAAATAAAGGGAGACAATATTCCAGTTACATCTGTATCATTGCTAATGTAATGGAAAAATGCCTTAAAGGACACAAACAAGGAATAAAATAAAAAAAAGTATACATATCTCAGCTCTGTAGGTCCATACAATGAAAGTCAACAGGGTCCAAAACTTTGAAGCTCAAAAAAGCACATTAAGGCATAAAAGTAATCCAAAGGATTCTAGTGGTTAAATCCATGTATTCAGAACTGATATGTCAGTTGTGGGTAAGAAACAGATCAATTGTTAAGTCCTTTTTTTACTTTAAATTATCCTCCTTGCCCAGTAGGTGGCAATATGCATGAAGTAGAAGAATAACTCTCAGGATAGAGGAGCGCTTTGGAGGGCTGTTTTAAAGTTGAGATTAATAATTAAAAACAAAAAAAACTTAAATATTCATCTGTTGCTCACCCACACTTACAGTATATCACTTCTGAAGACGGATTTAACCACTGGAGTCGTATGGATTACATGTATGCAGCATTTATGTGCATTTTGGACCCTTTGACATTATGGACCTACAGAGCTAAGTTATTCTTCTAAAAACCTTAATTTGTGGTCAGCAGAAGAGAGAAAGTCAGACACATCTGGGATGGCATGAGGGTGAGTAAATGATGAGAAAACGTTCTGTTTTGGGTGAACTATCCCTTTAACATACTCTACAGTGGCCCAAAAAAGTATTTGAACACATAATAGATGTAGAGAAAGGACAGAATTTAGATGCTGATTGACTGTGAAATGTAAGTGGAATGGGTACATAGTTAATGTGACAAACTACACATCTGTGAACATACATCCACTAAAAATTATCTTGGCACCAGCAATCGCCAAAACGTCTCAGAACAGTGAAGTTAATTCTGAGGAAAGATGTTACATCATATTTGCAGATGCCACTAGGTATGATATAATGTAATCTAATGCAATTACATTCATACATGACTTAAGAGTCCACATACTTTTTGGGGCTTGATCTGATCTGTATTTTTCTTATTAAAGTCTTCTTGAGTCCTCTCAGCCTTCAAAATCCACATGCTCACACCCTCTAGTGTGCTGTGATTTAGTACAGTCTTCATAAATGTGAGTGAGGTCACCCACCATACTCGTCATTGTATCCATGTCCATGACGGCAGACAGCTTTCATCAGCTCATCACTCCCTTCGTTGGAAGCCGATCAGTTTTTCTCGTGGTGGAGAGATGAGGCTTGACGCTCTGAAGTCTGGACTCCTCGGTTGGATTACCATTGGCTTATGACGGGTGATGGATGATACCTCTCTTTTCTCAGGGAAAAATCCACTTAAACTAGTCTCAGAGTCCATGACAGATTTCAATCTAGAGGGAGAGGGCTTGCGGGTCACGTCAGGCTGTGTGATGTTTTTGGGCAAAAATATTGGTATTGGGAGAATGTTTTTGTATGGTAAATGATACTCCTGCATTGGTCCCCCATCTCGTCCCATTCGAATCATCTGGTTTGGGAACCTTTGCACTGTGAAATTAACCACCTGCTTTTTTTCATAGCTCTCCTTTCTTACTGAGTCCTTCTCGAAGAGTGTCATCCTGTGAAGGAGCATATTGAAGGTTCGATAGTAGTGCATGGTACACTCATACCAAAGCAAAAAATTCAGTGCAAACAAAGCATGTGGGACTATATAGTACTTTCACAAACTATACAAACTTCTTAAAAAGAGCTGCTCAAAAAAATCTTCAAAATGTCTCATTTTGTGTCTCACAGGAAAAAAACAAAACAGCTAACAGGTTTGGAACAACATGGTGACGAACGGTTCCTTTAAACCCATTTAATATCTAAAAATACAACACAGAGGGGAAAGAAGTACATACTTGTATTCTGGTCTTGTCTCCATCAACATATCTAACCAGGTGGCTTCATACGATTCTCTGGCGATTTCATCAGTCTCCTGGAAATCACTGTACGAGTTCACAAGATATGACCTGGGTGTCCTGCTCAAGCAATGCATCTCATACAGTTAACCACACTAACTCAGAAGCTAAATATTTAAATCTTCTAACAAGTTGTGCTGCTTTCCTCCTGAGGGTTCCTCAGTCTTATAAGTAAAGGTCTGTTGCTATTTTTACACTCTGCCCACAGAACAGATTGGTGTGGCGAGGGGGGAAAATGACTAATCCCATGAGTATTTAACTGATATGTAAGACTAACAGTTCCCCAGCAGGTGAACAGAGCCAAATGACCATCTCTGCTTTCTGGTGTTCTGTGCGTCAAGACTTCATGCTTACTGCTAATAGCAACAAAACTAGATGTTGAGACATGAGATATCAGAAAGTTTTATTTTCATTTTCTTTGTATTAGTTTGCTATATTGTTTGTGTTATTATCATAACGTGAGTGGTTTAATTTAACCGTCTTATGTATATACACATTCATAGGCTATCTGTACACATGTGTATATAACATTATAAAAAAGGATGGCGACAATAGCCTACTGTGATACAGTGATGCTATCATACCACAGTGTTTTGATATATACTATGGTACGGAATTATACCATATTCATAAGGTTCACATGGTACTCCAAAGATTACAATGGTGTTATCATGGTACCTAAAAACATGGTTATACCATGCCTTAAAACAACATGGTATTACCATGGTACATGCCCAAAAACACTGTAATACCATGATACATGTGCAAAACAATATGATATCACAATGGTACGTGTCCAAAAACATGGTAATAATATGGTACATATTCCAAAAACACAGTAATACCATGGTACAAATCCAAAAATATGGTTACACTATATGGTACATGTACAAAAAAACATGGCATTATTACCAAGTTATGTGTTCAAAAACATGGCAATACCATGGTACATATCCAAAAACATACAACATGTTATTACCATGGTACTTTTAAAAACATGATAACATTACCATGGTACTTTCTAAAACATGGTCATACAATTGTAAATGTCCAAAAACATGGTAATACTAAAGCACGTGTCCAAAAAAAAATACAAAATAACAAATAACAAAAATGATATCACCATGGTAAACGCACCAAAACATGGTAATACCATGGTACATGTCCAAAAATATGGTAATACCATAGTATATGTAAAGAATAACATGGTATTATTACCATGGTACATGTAAAAAAAACATGGTAAATCCATTGCAAAGTCCACAAACATGGTGATGCCATGGAATATGCAAAACATGGTATTACCATGTAAATATCAAATCAAAAATATCCTTATTAAAGTATAATAAAATACTGTATGTGTGGAATATAGTGTACAGGTAGAAGCCAAGTAATCATTCTAATTCTATACAAAGCATCCCCGATATTGTGAAAAAACAAAAATAGAACAAGGTGCAGACAGTGGGCCCTTGTTTTCTGTCTGGGGTGTCAGCGCTATGTACAGAGGCCCCTCATCCTGTTGATCTGACATTCAGAGGAATATGTTATCCTCACACCAGTCTGTAAGATTCATATGCTGTAGGTGAGACAAATAATACATCACTCAGCAGTATGAACAACCCTGTCTCGAGTTACTGATGAAACACACCACTGTTCAGACATGGGGAATCCTTTGGGACAATTGTTATATTTGGCCTCAGGATGAATCAACCTGTCATACGAGTGTTTAGAAGATATTTTATGAAAAAGATGTTCAGACATGTCCCAATCATATTACACCCCCAAATAAAACTAAAGCAAAATTTTTTTATAAATATCTAATTTTATTATAGATAGATAGATAAACTTGATAGAGATATTAGGCATGTATAGAGGATTGATGCCAACATATTTTTAAAGCCTGGAGCCCAATGTTGACAGTTTGCCGAGAAATTCCAGTGATGCATTCAGCGCAAGGTGCAGCATCAGATTACTGCGGTCTGCGCCAAGTCAAAGCGATTGCCTGGGTACATTCCTGCAGTGACAATCAATTTCCCCTGTAACAAGACCCTTGTGGCAACTGCAGCTACGGTACAAATGTGACATGATGGATGAGAAAGTACCCCTCCAAAACAAAGACACTCATAGATCATAGTGGGCCACGATTGGTGCATTGCATTGTGCATATGAATGCTTTATTGTATTACATGCAAAAGGGTAGATAAGAGAAAATAAATATTTTCTCATGACCCTAAGGGAACCCCCCCAGCTTAAACCAACCTAAAGTGGTTTGCTGGTCTAAGTTGGTCTAAGATGGTCTTAGCAGGTTTAAGTTGGTCTTTCATCCTGACCAGCTGACAAGAAAACAAAACCCCTTTAAAACCAGCCAACAGATCAGCCTGACCTGGCTGGGAGACCAGCTAAGACCAGCAAACAATCTTAGGTTGTTTTAAGCCTTTTTAAAACTTATCCAGACTAATAGTGTAATTTCCACTATTACATTTCCAATATAGTAAACCGTGTAGGCAGGCTGGGGAACTGGAGAGGGAATTGGTAGTAATGGAATGTTATGGATATATGAATGCCAAGCTCATCTAGAGCAATGGAAAAAATTATGTCATCATCTGAACTCATATGTGAGCATATGATGTTATTTGTCATTGTTCCCGCCAAAGCTGGATACATACAAGGAGGAAAGGCATCAAAATGGCTTTGGTGGTTTTCGTATTTCAGGGTTTGAACCGTTTGGGGTTATAATGTTTAGGTAAAATAATATCAAGCTGTCCGGGTTTTGAAATATATTTTGTATTGACACTAGGGTTTAATGTCCTACAGTTATTTTTGTGTCATTAAAATATATATATAATAATTGTGACTATTGTGACAGTCATGTCAAACTAATAAATAACTGAAAAAGTAATGATGTTTCATTTTGGGTCATTCCGTAATAATAAAGGGAAAATATATATATATATATATATATACACACAATTGTGGTCCACAAATCTGAGATCACTGAGATATTTAAACTTGTAAATGTATACTTTGGGATTTTGAAAAATGTAAAACAAAGAAAAGCTTTGTACAAAGAAATATGAAAAGTCTGCGCCACAATTGAAGCTTAAGGTCACTAATCAAATGTAAGCAAATTTATGCTAACTCATTTGTACAACAGGTCAGATTTCTTCAATTCAACTGAAGCACACAAGATGCTCTTTGGAACATTCTCAAATCATGCTGAGTAAGAGATAACATGATCATCAGTTTTTGCACAAACGTGCCAAGTTTAAGTGCATGCTGTCATTAAAGCAAAAGGGGACATACCAAATCCCAAGAAATTCTTAAATTCTTGCCAGTTTGTCAATTCAGTGTTTCACTCAAATTGTTTAACTGCCTAAACTGAACATAAACACTCTCAAAAACTTAAGACAATGTGACATTCTCTACTTCATGTTTCTCGTTATAACACACCTACACAGAAAATGCCTGTCAAAAGATCTATTCTTATTGAAAACACATGTAAAGAGACAATGAAAGCAATGATGTGTGGGACTCCCTGATTGAGATCAAGTATATTTGGTTTCTATCGCATCCATGACATTTTAAATATACTATATAACAATATCAAATTGCTGTTATTAAAGGGAGATTTTTATTTGATAAACTGAAACAGACACCGCTTGAGAAGAACATGAAAGTGCTCAAGACTCGCCCGTGATTGAAAGAGTTAACGTCAGTGGGAGGAGAAAGCAAAAAGTGGCCAAACCCTTCAACACCGCCGTCCGATAACTTCACAGGCGAACACACACACCTTTGTGCATCCTGATGGGAGTTACTCAAGGCCCTTCTTCATAATCGAGGTGAATGTAGTGAGGAGTAAACAAGACTGACTCAACTATATCGTGTGATAAGCGCTGTGCGGTAGCGCAGTATTCACTCCAGACACTCATGAGGTGAGTGTGGGGCTGTTTCAAAACCGAAAGTGAACCTTACTTAGATGCTATTCTGTTTTGGGGATATCATAGGCGCGTTCCAAGCAGCACTTTTGGCCGCCTTTGAGCCCCCAAAATGTTGTCTTGATAGGTAATACACTAGGTTTCGAGTCACAACCTGGGTCTATTCGTCTGTTTGTCCTACGAGATATGTAATGTGTTTGTGTGGAAATGAAACAGGGTAAATAAATATATCTTTAATGCGTGACAGTGACCTCATCACAGTTACAGTAACGCCAGAAAGACGTTGGTAACGTTGAGTTTATTGTCGGTATTGTTTTGTTTATATTTACGGAAGCGTCGTTGGTTCAGCTGTGCTGACGTCACCAAGGAAACAAAATAAACAAGTGAATCATTGAATAAAAATAAAGCACATAACTTAAATGTTACAACGATAAATAAATAATACTAAAACACAAGTTAGAGAGATACTTTTTTTTTATTAATTGGATCTGACATCTTACTGTACTGCTCACTTCATACTTCGCAGTATATACTGTTTAAACAAATAGGATGTGAAACAGGATTTAATATGCAACAACAACAAAATCCAAACGTGGTATGCTACATTGTTCCCAAATGATCTTATTATATTATATTATACAGTGTGTTTAATGTTTAATGTTATTTGTTTTTATTTTAAATTCAATTTTGTGTTCTTAATTTTGGCAGTCCGATTAAATAACAATTTAAGGAAGAGATGTTAAAAATCACTGTTGATATTACAACTGGTTCATTAATCACATTTTAAATGCCAAGCTTATTGAATTGGATTGGATACAGTATCTCATGTGGTCTGCACTGTGCAGACCACATGAGATAGGGGTTGGGACGGTTACTTGTAAAATATATCCCACTACACATTACAGAATACATGCTGTAAAATATCATTTGTAACATGTTCTGTTAGATTACTGAAGGTCAGTAACGTATGCTAAATATTCTACCTGTGACTGCCAGTGCAGTCAGACTAAATACTCTTGTTAAAAATACATTAACTGATAAAACCCTAATAATGTGTGCAGTGTTGCTTCTAAAACAAGATGAAGCAAATTGATCTTGTTTTAAGGATTTTTAGATATTTTACATAAAAAAAGAAAAATAAATCTCATCAATAATAAGATTTTTCCCATAATATCAAAGATCTTACTAGAGAGAAAAAAGATCTAATGTGGATTTTCTTGATAAAAAATATGACTGGAATATGTCTGGTAACATGTGCATGTAAAATTGCTAGAAATAGCATTTTAGCTTCCCTTACAGAAATCAAGATTTTTGAGGATTAGCCACTCATTTTCACATGCAAACGAGCTTTGTGGCAAACCTGCGGCAAATTGTCCATTGTTGCAAAAGGTTTGCTGTAGGCTTCCCACTAACGGTGAAGAGCTGCAAACTTCTGGCAAGCATTCGCCGCAAGTTTAGATTTTTGTAAGGGTTAGCATAAAGTTAAATGTTAAATAACAATTTATTTAACGGTTTATTTCTATTGCTGCTGCTCAAAACTTACTTCAAACTTATTTCTCTGTTTCAAGAAAGTGTTTCACCGCTGTTCAACCATTCTTGATTGCATCATTTTATATGAATAAATGTTTTCCAACTGAATACACTCAATATTAAATGGAACAAATACAATAAAATACAAAGTAATCTCTTAAGAAATAAAATTACTTTTTTTTTTTAATGTAGCTGTACTCTGATTACCAACTATTTAAATTGTAAATGTAGTAGAGTTACTAATATTTAGTATTTTAAATATATAATCTTGTTACATGTATTCCATTACTTCCCAACTCTGGATCTGTTGTATTTGTATACTGGGCACAGGATGTATATTATATACTACAAAGATATTATAATTATTATGCTGTTTCAAACATGGCCAGTGTTTCTGGTTTATGCTTGAACATTTGACCTAAGTGTTTCAGTTCCTACAGACTTCATGCATTAGTCTGGTCTTAAAACGATTGTACAAAATGACACTGTTTTTCTGTGAGGTATTGCACAAGACAGAACATTTTAATATTACTCTATGTCTTTATTAGATTTAGATATTTGTCAGTAATAAAGGGCATTGCAAATGAATTCACTAAAGTTACTAAAGGTCTTTGAGCTGAACAAGTTATTTTTTGTTCTTCAGCATACTTTCACACAATCAAAATTTTAATCATTGTTAGTGGTTCACTCATGTGATGTTCACTTCCCTATGCTCAAAACCAAAGCATATGCAAATCATTTTCAGTTTTGTGTTAATGCCAAAAGCAGTCTATAGACTACTAAACTAAAGCTCACCTAGATTTACTCAATGACCCACTTCTTTATGAGTTGTGATAAAGAATTCAGTGGCAGTGTTTCGGCCGGGGCTAATCAATAGTGTACCAGGACGTTGCCTTAATATAAAAATCATATTCCAGCCAAAAATTGATTCAGCACATTTTCTGATACAGTAGATACTCTTGTTCTATTTTGAGGTGTGAAACATTGCTTTACTGAAAAACAAAACAAATCTTGCTGTCATGTCCCAGCAAAAAGACAATGACATGGCAAAAAATAATTCTGTACATTCAACTGCAAGTGATGGTGGACATTGCACTTGTCTTAATTAATCAATAGTTAAGGGGAGAGACAGTGGACATTTAGGGCAGTGACCACATTGATCGTGACAGGGCAGACATAAATCTAAAGAGCACAAACATGGCGTGGATAATGCTCGATCAACATCACCATTCTCCCAGCCTCATGCTTTTCTCTTGTTCTCTATTTTTCTGACCTGTTGTAGCAGGCGGAGCCCTCTAATCTAGCTTTATCCTGGATTATGTTATTATCACTTCTTCCCGTTCAGTATTCGCAATGCAGGAAGGCAATGTTGACTAGAAGAATCCATGAAGGCCTAGGGTGGAATCTATCCGTCTTGTTTCTCCGGATCAACTTTTTTGCGGTCCCATGTTGCTTTGCTATTTAATGAGGCAGGTTGCGCAAGTTTTGAGTTGGTGTACATAAAAAAAGAGCACTTGAGGTTATTAATGGTGATGATTTACTTTAACAGTGCATTTTACAGTCTTTAAATGCTATTCATTCATCTGGCTAACTTTTCTAACCGTTTTGTAATGTTTGTGTGTGACTGTACAGCACTTTTTTCAGAAATAAAATAAAATAAAAAATCCAGTTTTACTCAATTGCGCTCAGAGGAAACCTTTCTGATATTGACACTTTTAAACAGTGTTGCAATCTGTCTCTTTCAGCTATTTGTTTCTATCTTGTATCCTTTAGAAGCATGGAGGACATCACTCCACCATTTCTAAACAACAAAAAAAGCCTGACCTTGTTTGGCCACTGAATCCAGCATGGAGACAGACACCGGCATCATCCACTGCAAACTCTGCCTGACCGACTGCCCTGAACTGGACACTAGCACACTTCAGTCTTGTAACTGCGTTTTCTGTGTGCAGGTAAGGTTATAAATATTCTGAAACGCACTAATACATTGTTTCTCAACTGGTGGGTCTTAGGTCTATTTGGACTGGCTCGTGGACGGCAGGGAATGAACAATGCCATGGTTTTCCCATTGTAAATCTTTCAGGGTTTTCCCAAGTGAAATTTAGGACTGTCAAGGACATTTTTAGGATAATCTCATGTTCAGCGCTTTACACGCAAAAGGCTTCTCATCTGCAACGCAATTTCTTTCTTTTTTCCCCCGCACGATTATAATGGAACAAATCGCACCAATTATTTGTTCTGCTCTAATCTACATTAGAGCATCAATGCCAGTTTGAAGTCTAGTTTTTCTAGTTATTATTAATATTATCAGAAAGACTAGCTACATTGACCTGATGATGGTAAAGAGTCATCATCATGGACTTACTTGCTCTTATATTTACTGTGCAATGACATATAAGCACAAGTACATAAAGGGGATTAAAGTCTGGACCTCCAAGGCTTATGGACAAATTATGAATAAAGATTTACTTCTGTGTAATGGCATTATGTTTTATATTAGGAAATAAACTGGATATTTATATGAGCCTTATATTAACTAAATATTCTCATTAACTTTTAAAAGGGGGAATATAACTTTATTTTTGTTGTCGACATCTACAACAAAACTAATGTCACTTGATGCATGTATTTATACTTCAAAACCATGAACAAAACTAAGCAAGATAAAAGAAAATGCGACCCAGTATACATTAAATACAGGTTTTTACTATGGTGGGTTGCCACTTGATGTTCAGTGTAAAATCTGGGTCCTGATGCAAAACCAGTTGAGAACGACTGCACTAATACATACTACAGAATACTGTCTTTATTTTAACATTATAGTGTAAGTATATCTCACAGTTGAAATGTTTTCTGCAATAGAATATGTTGTTGGTATTATACTACAAGTTTAAGTGATAGCGGAGTCATGTTCACGTACACATCTTGCCATAAGCTGGTGTTTATCTTTAGCTGTGGTCTGGGTTATTAGCACAAGGTTGCTGGGAATTGCAGAAATTAACAAAGCACAATAGCGTTTGGTCTTGCGGAATGGGGTATATTTTCTTTCACATGCTATTTAAGATTAGCCAGACTAGCCTATTTCTCTGAACAGTTGACTGCACAATAGTCAAAGAACACAAACTGTTTGCTGGTTAGACTGCGTATCTTTGGACTGTATTTTTTGATGGCAAAATACTTTCTCCTAACTTCGTTTTATATTAGAGACAACTTTAAGTATGCCTTATGTAGGTTGATTATCCCAAAAACTGTAAACACACTGGTGCTATCAAAAGATTGCTCTGTTTTGTTCAGTCAGTTGTTGATCAAAACATTAAAAGAAACTTGATGAGGTAAAACAACCATGCAACTTTGTGCTGCCAACCATAACACTTGCTCGTGCAGTTGGCGGACCCAAATGTATCAGTCTGTGTCCCGCAAGACAAAATAAGGAACACCTACTACATTGCACACCCACACCAAGTAACACCCCCTTTGATCATAAAGCAATTGTATTGGGTAAAATAACTATTGAAATCCCATGTAATCGCTGTATGATTCATGTTGTCTTAACTATGTAAATATAGCAAAAAAATAACTTTTAAAATATGTCACGTATCATATTATTAATCTGAAGAGATAGATGGTAGCCTTGTAGCTAACCAAGATTAGCCTTGTAGCTTAACATACCACTAGCTTCTTCTACTCTTCCTTTTCATCACATTTCTCCACACTGTAACCACATAATGATATGGCAGCATGATTTTATTCAATAGAATTTGTAATTTGCAGTATATTTAATTATCGTTCAAAATGTTCATTTTTTTAATCTTTGTGGTTAGGGTTAGATTTAGGGGTAGGGATAGGGATAGGTGTAGGCTTACTCTGCTGGACTCCAATTTAACACAACAAACTCAGTGTATAAATGCAGGGTCGCCTCTGGCCAAATTGATGCCCTATGCAGAGTTCCAGGTTTGTGTGATATGAGCGTGAAGCGATCATCTGACTGGGAATAATTTATAACGTGCAAGTAAGGGTAGCTGGTGGACTATCTGGTGCCCTCCTTGGGTAAGATGGTGCCACCCTAGGGAGTTGGTACCCTACGCAGACTGCGTAGTCTGCTTATGGGGAGCGGTGGTACTGTATGAATGTGATATCCAACTGTTGCTAGACTTCAGCATTTCGCCTGTTATTTGAAGGGGACATAACTTGTATTGGGCATGTTTTGTAGTAGTCTTGCTGGATGCAGACAGACCCTTCTCACCGGACCGGTACTCTAAAGAGACAGCACCATTTTAGTGCTTGCTATTCAAATCAATGTAAACTCCAGTGGAAATCATTGGAAATGTAAGAAATAATTCAAATAAACAAACATGTAACAAAATGTAGTAAGTGTAATAAAATATGTACAAAATCAACATTTAAAGGGGCAATCAAACATTTTAACCTCAACAAACAGTGTACATATTGAATTTAACAAAATGTGTTAATTTCTAGCATCTATGCAGTTAAAACCTCTGCAAAGCCCTGCCCCATAAACCTAATGTGTTAAAGTTATATAGTAGCACTTCAATTTTAATTCTATTTTCATTATTAGTATATGAATACTAGATGATGGTCCCCTTGCCAGTTTGCTTAATAACTTTATAAGTTGCATTATGTTTACAAGTCATCAAATCTCTGGAAAGAAAAAACTAAAATTTACTATCCAATGGTTAATGGGTATAAAATTTGTTTTCCAACGTGTTCATAGAGTGTTGAACAAAGTCGACCAGTACTGTGATTTTTGGGCAGGATTATCTGTTTTCCCGACCAATGAATGTTGATGGCACAAAAAGGTAGTCCCGCCCCAAATTCACACCATTGGTTAAGTCACTGTTGCTGTAGTCTCAGCCTCAAATGGCACGACTATGGACCACCCACAGTGTTCTAACTGTCTGATGCACATAGCACACGAAATTGGAAAATGCTTTCTCCAGCCACACCAAATCTTATTGGCTGGTTTGACAGAAAATCCGTGAGTAGAAGCACACCAGACTTTTCATCACTCTGTTTAATTTGAGTTTCGTTTGAAGCATGTAGCAGAAATTAGAGTGGATTTGATCTACGAGCATAACTGCATACTGTATACTGTTTTGTTTACTTAGTTATGTTGGTGAAATACTCTGTGATGAGGTTTTGTGTGCAGTACACATTTTCCACTATTTTCCTGTATGTTTTCTGTGCAGTCGCTCACAGAGACTGTAGAACCATTAGATACAGTGAGTATTTATTTTACCATTTCGGTCTTCTATTATGGTATGAAATATCTCAGATACCCTGCCCCTAAACGGTTCGTGATGACAAAACCGACTGTGATTGATTGTGATACATGTCAGTTAGAAGGCTTTTCCAGTCTAAGTAGGTGGCTCTTGGCCACTTAAAGCTACTATACGGTCCAGACCTTTGTAAGTTTGGTCAAAGGGCTGGTTACGTGAGACTACTGTTGCTGTATTGGCCGGTTGGACTTGGGACACTCAAACAAACCAAATCAACCAATGTTTTGCTTGTAATTGTCTGCATATTAAGTCGGGATAGGAGAAAACATTTAACATCGAAAAAGCTACACACTGTGGTTTTAAATAAGTTTTAGTGGGGAAAGTCAGAACTCTGCTTGTGTTTACAGTGTTTAAGGCAGTATGTGCAGCTGGCTATTCAGGGCGGTGCTGGAAGTGCCATTACCTGCCCCGACCCGGCCTGCAAGAACACTAGAACTCTTCTGGATTCAGAGGTACTTCTGTCAATCTCTCTGTTCTTCTTTCTCACAATCAAGATAACAACACACACAGGCACACATGATGTTTCAAGTTCCGCCGTTGACTGCATAAACACTGTTGTTTACACACACATCACTGAAATCTCTCTATTATACCAAACATCTAGCTTCTGTTTAATCAGTGACATCACCAGTCCTTCAGATGAGACATTAAACCAAGGTCCTGACTCTCTGTGGTCATTAAAAATCCTAGAGCACTTCTCATAAAGAGTGATTGACCCATGATTGAGAAAGGCCAATGGGGGAATTTACCTGTGTCCTGGCTAAATTCCCCCATTGGCCTTTCTCAATCATGGCCTCCCAATCATAATCCCCATCCACTCATTGGCTCTATAACTCTACTCTCTCCTCTCTACCAATAGCTGGTGTGTGGTGAGCGTACTGGCGCACTATGGCTGCCGTCGCATCATCCAGGTGGATGCTGCACACTGTTGGTGGTTGAGGAGAGTCCCCTGTTCACTGTGTTAAGCGCTTTTTGAGAAAAGCACTAAATAAATGGAACGTGCATTCATTCATATTACTATTGCACATACTATTGGTTAAAGATTTAAACAAACTCCTAATTTTTTTGGTTTGTTTATTTCTGGATGATTAGTGGGCAAACTTTTTTATAGACCTACTTTGAAGGAGGAACCCAAGACATTTCTTTCTTTCCTGAATTGTTCACCAGTGATGTGCTATTTGTGTGTTTGAAGTTCTGTAGCTGTTGCAACGTGACCTCAATATAAAATAATTTCCTTGTTTGTACAGATTGCCTCCTTTGCTACCAGTGATCAGGTCGAGCTTTATCAGCGGCTTCGATTTGAAAGAGGTATGTGCTCTCGCTGTTCATGTTTGTATATATGCCACTACCCTTTAAAGGACTGTGTTACTGTAAGTCCTGGAGGGAATATGGATGAAAGGAACAAAGAGTTTGAGATAAGGCTTAATACGGAACTAGAGATGTAATGTTTGTCAAGACATACTTTGATGTTGGCTTGACAAAGCCTTTGTTTAGAGGTTTTAAAAAGATGGATGGGACGGATGGATGGATGGATTGATGGATGGTGTGGCCTCTGTTTCTTAAATAAAGCAGTAAGTATAATATAACTATTTAGCAGCCACTGGGAAAGCTCATCCAATCAGAATTTAGTGTCATGACTATCTGTTTTATAAAAGGCTTTCGGCTATATCATACAGCTCAAGTGAGTCATGGTTTGGTTTGTATCTTCAAGGGTTCAGCTTAGCATTTACGTTAATGTTAGAGAAGTGCCCGAGAAAATGGTAAACAATGAGCTGATTCAGAATCCAGAATTCATGGTATTTTGTTCCACTGTCTCTCTGCGTCTGAACCTCTCCCGACATACTAGGCATCATCTGGACTGAATGGAGCAGAACAAGCTCTAAAATGCCAATGTTGGAGCGACTGTAAAAGTAAAATGTAATACTGGCATTCCTTTTTAAAGGGGGCAAGAAAGTCAGTGTTCCTATAGCTCAAGGGGATGAGCATGGTGCAAAAAATGCCATTGTTATGGGTTTGATTCCTTGGGAACACTCAAACTAATCTAACATATAGCTTGAATGCACTCAAAGTCACTTGATAAAAAGTGTGACAAATGCGTAATGACCAGTGTTGGGGTAGCTACTAAGCATAACTAAGTTGTTCAGTCAAGCTACTCTTAAATAAGTAGTTTGGTACACTACAAGTTACTAAAAAAAGTAGCTAACTACATTGAATCTGTTTACAGAAGAAGATAACTTTCAGGTGATATTATTTAAATCAGAAGATCTAATTCAACTTAAATTAAATTAAATTAAATTATACATATACATTTATTCTGAATAATGTATATGTATATTCACACTTCGCTTGCTTAACTTTTCTTTGTAAAGTTATATCCAATGTTACAACTTTGTTGCCATGACGACGTAACAACGTAAACCCTAAAACATACATTTAAAAACTACGATTTCAATAATTATACAGAATAGTGCATACGTTTTAACAGATGAATTAATGAAAGTGCTTTTATAAAATTATAAGCTTCACATTTATTCCTCTAAAAATTGCCCAAATTCACTTTCATTGTAAGTGTCTCACTGTTACTTTGAGGGACAAGTCTAAATTATGATTATAATTATTTTTGGTAATCAACATTATGCCACAATTTACTGTCGATTTAAGCAAAACCTGGAATATTCTTTTAAGGCTGCACAGGAGCTCAAGTGAATTAATGAATTGTTTAAGCTCATTTACACGAATGAACCGACTCACAAAAATGAATTTGAAATCCCAAAGCTACATACAAGTGAATCATTAATTTGAACCGGTTAATTTACATGAACTGTCCGAGAGAACTGATTCACTTAAATTATTTGGATTTCCCAGCACTACATATGAGAAAGAGAGGATGGTTTAGGTGATCATGTTTGATTACTCCTTTGGCTCCATTGCTGCTTTCGAAATACAGTGTGACAAATGTAGCATTTTTGTTATGCTACATAACTACTCGTTGGAAAAATTAGCTTGATACTGAAAAATGCAGTTATGTTAGTTGGTCGCTACGTTTTGTGAGTTTCTCTCCAACACCGGTAACGGCAAATGCATGAATGTAATGTAATGACATTTGAATGATTGCTGACAAAGGAGGCAGTAAACCTCAATGAAAATATAAAAAAATACAATGAGGAAGTGAATTTTGCAAGCAAGGGAAATTACATTGTCACATCCCCTTTTAGATTTTTTTTAAAGATTTATTTTTTCTTTTCTGTTCTTTTCTTTCTTTCTCTCTTTCTCTCAGGAGTTCAGCTGGACCCCAGTAAGGCCTGGTGCCCCGTGCTGGACTGTCAGGCCGTGTGCAGTGTGACTCCTGGTACTGAAGGCATACCCGCTCCTGTGCCCTGCCCGGCGTGCCACGCTGTGTTCTGCTGTGGCTGTAGAGGCCTCTGGGAGGACGGGCACTCCTGCTCACAGTATCAGCCACTGATGACCCTATCAACAGACAGGTCAGTGTCACCCATTTCATGAACAAACAAACATACAGATGAATCATCATAGATTCTTCAGTCTATGATCAAATCTTTGTGATAACACGTACCCGCACAAACAAGCTCTGTGTGTCATCTCTGCAGTGAACTGACCAGCAATGACACTGATGCGACGATTAAACAGTGTCCCATGTGTGGCGTCTACATAGAACGCAATCAGGGCTGTGCTCAAATGCTGTGCAAGAGCTGTAAACACACGTTCTGCTGGTACTGCCTACAGAATTTGGACGTAAGAGATCATCCTACATGTGTTTCCAAATTTTCTGCCACTAACAATAGATCCATGGTATTATCATTATTTATTTGATGTGGCATCATAGCAATACCATGTTTTATTGGCAATGTACCATGGTAATAAATGTTTGTTTGGACATGATGCTATAGAAATAACCATGTACCATGACCACTGTTTTTTGGACACTACGATGATGGTAATACAATGGTACCTAGGAAATACCATGGTATATGAATATGGTAATAATATAGTAGTGTGGTATATATCATAATACCATGGTATGATGATCTGATACCAGAACTGTACCATGTACCATGTTCTTGTATTGCAGTATCTTAAACGTCTCACCATTCATTGCTTTTGTTGTAGCATTCCTCATTTGTAAGCTGTTTTGGATAAAAGCATCTGCTAAATTAATAAATGTAAATGTCTCTTTGTTTACAGGGCGATATATTCCTAAGACATTACGATAAAGGACCATGCCGAAACAAGCTGGGACACTCCAGAGCTTCCGTCATGTGGAACAGGACACAGGTTAGCTCGAATGTCAAACATGTTTACTCATCATATTATACATTTAGCGGTTTCCACACAACTGTTATGAATCATTGTAGGCAGCACTTCAATTCTAGAAGGCAACTGACGGAATGTTCTCATTTTTGGTGCTTAAAGACATATTCCGGGTTCAATACAAGTAAAGCTCAATCGACAGCATTTGTGGCACATACTACTTGTCCCTCCATTTCTTTAAAAAAAGCAAAAAACTAGATTTCAGTGAGGAACTTACAACGGATGAGAATGGGGGCCAATCCGTAACACTATAATATTCACTGTTTCAAAAGTCTAACCACAATACATAAACAATATGCTTGTTAAGATGAATTTAGTGTGATAATTTCACTTACTAACTTTTTTTACAACTTCGTTGCCATGACGATGTAACGCGCCGTAAACCCTAAAACCACAGTAAAACAACTATTTAAATAATTGTACAGAATGATACACAAGTTGTAATTAATGTAAGTGCTTTAATAAAATTAGAAGCATCACATTTCTGCCTTTTTAAACCCTGCAAAAATTTTCCCCCATTCGCTTCCATTGTAAGTGCCACACTGTAACCTTGATTTCTGCTTTTAGTAAATATAAGGAGGGACAAAATAATTTTCTTGTAGTAATCAACATTATGGCACAAATCCTGTCGATCGAGCTTAACTTGTATTAAACCTGGAAGATTCCTTACATTTGTTTACATATTTTTATCATCAAGATATGACTGTTACTATTGATAGAATAGATAAGAACTACCCACAAGCAAACTGGATGAGTTTCTTCTTTGACTCTTTGACAAATATGCCATTTGTATTGGTATGTTCAGGTTGTAGGTATACTGGTGGGCGTCAGCATCATCGTACTAGTGACATCACCACTGCTGCTGCTGGCCTCTCCCTGCATCCTGTGCTGTGTGTGCAAACCCTGCCAAGCCAAGAAGACCAAGAAAAAGAAGAAAGACAAGAAGCCATCAGATTCCACCACATAGGACAGTTAACACTAACACATAAGTGTAAACACATATGTAGCGCCCTCCATTTGCCAAACACCAGTCTCTCTAGCCAGGTGCACAAGTGCATCATTTTCAGTGCCTGGGATTCAGTGGGTTTATTTTGTCTTGAGGTGCATTATGGGGAAAAAAAATCCTGTTGCTTATTGAAAGGAATTGCTCCTTTCATCACTAAGCCAAAACATTTGTTTGTGTCTTCTATAGAGGTAAAAAAAAAAAATGGACTGTAGCAATCTGCTTCAAACTAATTGTTTCCATATATAGTTGTTCCAGACCAAAGGCCCTATTTTCACCTGTGTACTATAAAGTGTAAATACTGTATTTATGAGTCTGGATGCTATCCTTTGTTCTTTTTACATTTTCTGCATAAGATATTTTATAAAACTTAACTACAATAAACTAAACACCTGAAACTTCGCAATGAAAAGTGTTTGACCTGTTTGTCCTTTATTCTAATGTAATTGTGTCAGAAAACGAAGTATACGTTTGCATTGTTGCGCTCATGCTTGTATTCAACAATAGACATATTTGGTTTATTTCTCTTTTTCTTTTTTTGTTCTTTCTTTTGCCCCAACATTTTTCATATACATTTAGATTTTTGGATTGTACAAAGTGCAGTTGAGTCACTCCTTAGTAATCTAATTGTATTCTTTTTTTGAGGGCAAATTAAACTCTTAAAGGATGGTTCACCCAAAAATGAAAATTGTCTCATGATTTTCTCTCCCTCATGCCATCCCAGATGTGTATAAAATTAATCCTGATGACGCCAGTGGTTTAATCCATATCTTCTGAAGTGATGCAATAACCTTGGGTGAGAAACAGATCAATATTTAAATCCTTTTTGAAAGTGAAAGTGTAGATTTATAGCAAAAAGGACTTAAAGGTGCACTCAGTGATTATTTTCTTCATTAAAAAAGTTGAACCTAAAGACGTGAATTGTAATTTTGCAATATATGTAGGAAATCATGATCACTCACATTAAAATGAAGACTCCAGTCATATCAGTAACCTTATAAAATTGGTTTAATTTTACATGGAGAGGGTCCACACATGACCAGCTCAATATTACTCGCTTAATCTCAGTATCCGTTCTGTTACTGTTATTTGACACTTTCACTCATTGATTAAAGTAATGGCTGAATGTGAATACTAAATTTCTACAACGCATCTGAAACTGAAAACTTCTGATTTTAAATGAAGCTGCATCCAAGCTGCTAGTTGTCAGTGTAAGTCCAAGATGACACAAAGACAAAAGGTACTGAGTGCACCTTTAAATATTGACCTGTTTCTCAACCACACCTATAATATCGCTTCTGAAGAAATGGATTCGTACCTAACTGGAGCCGTATGGATTACTTTTATGCTACCTTCATGTGATTTTTGGAGCTTGAAAAGTCTGGCCACAATTCAAATTGCATTGTATGGACCTACAGAGCTGAAATATTATTTTAAAATTCTTTGTTTATTTTCTGCAGAAGAAAGTAAGTCATGGACATATGAGGATGGCATGAGTGTGAGTAAATCATTTTTCATTTTTGGGTGAACTATCCCTTTAAGTGATTCAGTTTGTCTTTGTATGCACTTTACAAAAAAAAGGACCTGCATAAATAAAGGAAGCAACACACACACACACACACACACACACACACACACACACACACACACACACACACACACACACATGTTGTGTTTCCATGTTTTATGGGGACTTTTCATAGACATAATGGTTTTTATACTGTACAAACTTTATATTCTATCCCCTAAACCTAACCCTACCCCTAAACATAACCCTCACAGAAAACTTTCTACATTTTTACATTTTCAAAAAACATAATTTAGTATGATTTATAAGCTGTTTTCCTCATGGGGACCGACAAAATGTCCCCACAAGGTCAAAAATTTCGGGTTTTACTATCCTTATGGGGACATTTGGTCCCCACAAAGTGATAAATACACGCACACACACACACACACACACACACACACACACACACACACACACACACACACACACACACACACACACACGTTTCATGTATTTAATTATCTGGGAAGGTTTTACAATACAGTTCCTCTTTTACAGTGAATACTTAAAGTCAAATATCGTGGTGGTTACAACCGCAACCCATGGTTACAACCAATGCCAGTTTATTGAAATTTGTATGTAATAATTTATAAGGAGTATCTTGAAAAATGTACTTCACATTTAAAATGTACCAAATCATACAAAATAATATATATTTATATATATATATATTATTATTATTATTGTTATTATTATATTTTTTTCTTCTTCAAATACATGCCTTTGCTTTGCAGTACAGAGCGAGAGCGTCATCGTGTGGTTAAATATGGAACTGCGTTTTTCAAATTAAAAACAAATCAGGAGCTATTTGCAATGTTTCCAAAACAGGAATTATTCAAGTATTTTAGAGTTATAGAACCAAACACGTTTTAAAAGATGCCTTTAGAATGCAAGGGGTTTTAATGCTGCATTACTAATAAACAAAGTACCATGTATATGTATATCAAGTAAATGCTGTGGTTATGGTATATGGATATGATAATCATTCCGTGCCATGGTATATATCAAAGTACCTTGGTATTGCTACCTTATAGCTACTATCACTGAAGCCACAAGAATGTCATAAAGGCATATTGAGAAAATGAGTCTCATTTAAAATTATTTTCTTAAGTAGATAACTATTCACAATGTTGTATTTTTGTGAGTATGAAATCAATGTCATGTATTATCACCCTTGATACCCTAAAATCTAAAAACAAAACAAAAAAGCAATACACACTGAAATGCATCCCAAACACAGCTTCATATAATGTTTTAAACCGGGGATATACTGTTTTAAATAGATGATAATACTCCATAGTGTGATTGTAAAGTGTGTGAGAGAAAGATAAAAATAATTTCTGTTTTTCTTTTTCTAAGAAGCAAGACATGCAGAAATTAACTTGATCTTTGGAAACGACTTTCAAATATCCCTCAATGAACTCATTCAGTGAGTCAGTAATTATTTGGAGAGCATCCTCCAGAGTCTACACTCAACTGTGAAAAGCATGAGATAAAAAGGACAAACTATTTCAAACAGACTTTTGATTCACATCACAGCTGTCCAGCATCTCAGATGATTACAGTGATCAACTGATCTCAAATAAAAACAGTGTTTTGTGAGGGAAAAGGAAAGAAAACATGTCCACATTTCACCCCAAAATCAAAATCAAAAATAAGAAGTTATAGTTTGCACAAATAAAAGGAAGCCTTTTTTTTTAAATCATCAAGATTTGTAGATCCGGGTCAAGAGCTTTAGCATGTGCTGACTTAAAAATCTGACATGAAAAGCTTCAGAAAGGAAACATATGATCCCTTGTTTAATGGTATGAGGTCAAGGTTTTCTTTTATCTTGTGACTCATAAGGTAACAGGTGGACATAATTGACTAGCTCTTCTTATGAACATGACGTCAGTCATTGCTTTTATTTATCTTGAGTTCAATTTAGTTGTCTGGTCTTACTTGTTTACCCCTAAACATGTTATGAAGGAAATTGTATTTTTCTTACCTCCAGCATGCAGGCCTGAACTTTGTTGTCAAAGTTCACAAAAGAGACTATAAACGTATTGGGCCTGTTTTTTTGCTCATGTAGATATTATGGATACTTCTGCGTTAGATTAATTATGCAGACAAATGCTTTATCTTAAACGCTTTATGAGATTGTACTCTCATGTATTTTACTGTATTATTATGCATTATTATGCCAGCATCCAATTGTCTAATATTTTATAAGTACATCTCATAGTAGATTTTTTTATTTGTTGTATTGGGCTTCAGTGATGTAGCCTAAATTTTAAGCATGCACACAAGACTTGTGTTTTGCATTATGATGCATTGATTCTAATGAATTTAATTAAATTGACAAGTTTATCACACAAACAGAGATCAAAAATATTTTCAGTTATTACTTGAGTGTCTTTCAGGTGCACAGACTGATCGTTGGGATCTGATTATGAAATATTGGACAGATCAATTTGTGAATGTTGCCTTAATGGAAACAGAATCTCGACATTTTAGTTAAACATAAAAAAAGATATGTTTTATCATCTTATTTACAACACTATAAAACAAATATAACATCAACACAATAGTCCTAAAATACCAATAATTATAATATAACAGCATAATTACAATATAATTACATAATTACAATTATATTATAAACAACAATTACATTGTTTGCATTTGTTATACCTAAGAATGCATGAATCCATTTGTTTACTCTCCCAAACTCCACATTAAATGCCTTATTTAGTAATTTGCTAAAATAGTAAGCGGAGACTATACATTTAGAACTACGTGAAATGACGCTCTTTTTCTCGTAACATCTGCCAAACGCAAGCTCTCTGTGACATCACATCATACTACTGCGTTTGCAGTCCATTCGCCAACCAGCAGCCTTGGATTGGCCAATGGCCAGATAGCGTGAGCTCTGCTCACCGAATACTCGCTGCGGATTGGCTCATCATAAAGCGAGGAGGCGGGACGCCGGTGTCTACAAACTGCAAGAGGATCCGCGTCCTCATTAACATAAATTATTCATCATCACCTAGAAGCATCACACTCAACTCGAGAGAGCCCAAGCGTTAGATTTAAGATATATTTTTATTTTATCCTTATTAATAATAAGAAGTATTTCGACTGATTTCACTCATAAAAGGATTCTGAACTTTGAAAGGAAACTATTTTTCTGTATGGTATAACTCAGAGGACTTTTGTTGGATCACCTGTGCTCTTTTCTTTGTGAATTGTCTTTTAAAACGTATTTTTAATTTCATAACTGTCTTATTTTTTATTATACGTATATTTAAATTGACTTCAGACATGTGGACATTCCTTGGCATAGCAAGTTTTACATATATCTATAAGAAATGCGATGCCCTGGTGAGTTCAGCGCACAGAGAGCTGATCGTGGCCGCAGTGGTGTGCGTGTCAGTGGGTCTCATGGTTACGTGTCTCGGGCTCCGCGGACAGACGTTAAAAGTGCCTCATTTATTCCAGCTGCCTCTCAAACTCTTCAGCACATTCCCTCTGACACAAAAGCTCTTCTCCATGTCAAATACAAACAGCTCGAGTCGCATTTCAAAGAAGGTGAGATAATATATATATATTTTAATCATAACTCATTGTTTTTGTGTTCTTTAAGTTGAGCATTCAATTTCTATTAATAATTAATATACCTGTAATTATCAATTTACTAATAATAAGACAGTTATGTAATTTACAACGGTAAAAATCAACTGATGGTCCAATAATGCAACATACCTATTTTCTTTATGATTATTTATTATATGGTTTTGTAAAAGATACATTATTGAATGAATATATATATATATATATTCCACTCTATATATATATATATATATAGAGTGGCCCCAAAATACTTTTTGAGCCACTGTGTCTTTTTGTATCATATATTATTCTGTAATATTTGTCTCTGTAAAATATATTGATCTATTAGTATATCTATAACTATTATATGGACATTGTTTCTGACAATCTTTTTAATTAGAGAGATGTAAAGCGAAAGAGGGCATCAGACAGTCAGTGCGTTCAGACAGAGGATCCAGAGATCATCATAGTGGGTGCTGGTGTGCTGGGGTCAGCAATGGCCGCTGTTCTGGCTCGAGATGGTCGCAAGGTCACAGTGATTGAGAGGGACATGAAAGAACCAGATCGGATAGTGGGGGAACTTCTCCAGCCGGGAGGATACCGGGCACTTAAAGAACTCAGCTTGGAGGGTGCGGAACTACCTCATCTGATCTTACTGTTACATAATGCATGCTGGCTCAAATCCACCTTAAAGGAGCAGTTCACCCAATAATTGAAAATAACGTCTTCATTTACTCACGCTCATGATGTTCTAGTATGGCTCTCTTTCTTCCATGGAATAATAAAGTAGAAGTTTAGCAGAATGTCTTTGCTGCTCTCTTTCATATAATGAAGATGAATGGAGACCAGAGGCTGTCAAGCTCATTTTAAGTCTTCTGAAGCCATATGATAGCTTTGTATGAGGAACAGACTGAAATTTAAGTTGCTATTCACTGAAAATCCTGGCTTGAACTCTTGGGTGACAGCCGTGGTCAACATTCACTGTCATTGTATTAAAAAGTGCAGGTTAGACATTCTATATATAATATATCCTTTTAGGTTCCACTGAAGAAAGGAAGTCATGCAGGTTTAGAAATGCATTATTCTATCAAAAATAACTATTTGACTGAACTTTATTCAGTCTGGGTTTCCATGTGTTTGAAATGAGTTTTCTTAACTTAAAATGACTATGTTATCTCAACAAAAACACTTTGTGTAGAGGGAACCTATTAAACTGGGTAAACCCAACACAATTAGACATATAAAAGTAACTCAAATAAATCACTTTTATTTCTTTATGCACTACCTAGTGACAGTGTATATTATAATGCCAAATACAGTATGTACTGGTGGGAAGCATTACATCCATAGGGTCAGGACCCCCCCAATCTGAGGGTTGCCCCCCCTAAAATATCATTAAAATATGTGTATTGTAAATAATATAATGATATATTCTTAAAATAAGAACCGTAAACCTAACGTATAATGAAAGTTTTTTTTTTTTTTTTTAAGTTTGAGAGATTTTCATTTTTGGGTAATCTGTTCCTTTACATTTTTATGTCTTTCACATATCTATCAATACTGTGTTTCATAGTTGAATAGATCTGTCATATCCGAAAGCAGATATACCAAATTGTTTGCTACACTTGTATGTAAATGTCATTGACTCACAGTCACTTGATATTTTCTGTTTGGGTTCTCTCAGGTGCTGTTGAGGGTCTGGACGCTCATGTGGTGAATGGTTATGTAATCCACGACCTGGACAGCAGGACAGAGGTGGAGATCCCATATCCCCAGCAGGAGAACAGTGTGCAGTGTGGACGTGCCTTCCATCATGGCCGCTTCATCATGGGACTGCGTCGAACTGCACTTGCTGAGCCCAAGTAAATTCCTGTTTAAATTTGTAATCTCCACATATGAATATATAAATATTGCATATAGATTATAACAACTAACAAATACATTTTTTTAACATCAAGCTTGTTATTACTTATGTTGTTTCAAAATAATACAATATGATTTCTGCAAACATTTATTATAACATTCTTACCTGCCTCAAACTTTCTCATTTATGTACATTGCAATACTGGAATAAACAGTGGAGTAATTGGATACTTAAGCTACACTTAAAAATGTCTAAATGTAATTGCAATGTTTAACAAAATATTAAGCAATGAGCTTTTATAAGGGCTTTTATATCTTGTTTATTTTATATCATGTTATATTTGAACAGTGTGAAGTTTGTGGAGGGCACAGTAACCAGTCTGGAGGAAGAAGACGGCTGTGTGACAGGAATTCAGTACAGGGAGAAAGACTCAGGAAACGTCAAGGTATAAAAACATACTGAGAAGTATGTTTAGCTTGCGGCATTATGCAGTACTGTACTTCATATGTGTCTCATGTAGAGATGGCAATTCTCAGAAATTGTCATTAAAATTAAAATCAACTGGGAGGCCTGGGTAGCTCAGCAAGTATTGATGTTGACTACCACCCCTGGAGTCACGAGTTCGAATCCAGGGCATGCTGAGTGACTCCAGCCAGGTCTCCTAAGCAACCAAATTGGCCCATTTGCTAGGGAGGGTAGAGTCACATGGTGTAACCTCCTCGTGGTCCTGATTAAGTGGTTCTCACTCTCAATGGGGTGCGTGGTATGTTGTGCGTGGATTGTGGAGAGTAGCATGAGTCTCCACATGCTGGGAGTCTCCACTGTGTCATGCACAATGAGCCACGTGATTAGATGCATGGATTGATGGTCTCAGAAGCGGAGGCAACTGAGACTTGTCCTCCGCCATCCGGATTGAGGTGAGTAACCACGCCACCACAAGGACATAGTAAGTAGTTACAAATGGCCATTGCAAAATTGGGGAGAAAAGGGGATTAAAAAAAAAAAAAACTTTATTTAGCATTTATTTGCAGAAAATGACAACTGGTCAAAATAACAAAATAAGAAGCCATGTTTTCAGGCCTCGAATAATGCAAAAGTAATGCAAGTTCATAATAATTAAAAAAAAACACAATACTAATGATTTAACTTAGGAAGATTTCAGAAATCATCATTTGCTGGAATAACACTGATTTTCAATCACAGCTTTCATGCGTCTTGGCATGCTCTCTACCAGTCTTTCACATTGCTGTTGGGTGAATTTCTGCCACTCCTGGCACAAAAAATCAAGCAGCTCAGCTTTGTTTGTTGGCTTGTGGCCATCCATCTTCCTCTTGATCACATTCCAGAGGTTTTCAATGGGGTTCAGATCTGGAGATTGGGCTGGCCATGACATGGTCTTGATCTGGTGGTCATCCATCCATACCTTGATTGACCTGGCTGTGTGGTTTGGAGCATTGTCCTGCTGGTAAAAACCAATCCTCAGAGTTGGGGAACATTTTTAGAGCAGAAGGAAGCTAGTTTTCTTCTTAGGATAACCTTGTACGTGGCTTGATTCATGCGTCCTTCACGAAGACGAATCTGCCCAATTCCAGCCTTGCTGAAGCACCCCCAGATCATCATCAATCTTCCATCAGGTTGTCTAATGGTTAGATGGAGACCTGGAAAGGCCTTCAAGCCACAGTGTCTCGCACCCACTGTGAAATTTGGTGGAGGATCGGAGATGATCTACGGGTGCTTCAGCAAGGCTGGAATTGGGCAGATTCGTCTTTGTGAAGGACCCATCAGGACCCTGTCATGGCCAGCCCAATCTCCAGATCTGAACCCCATTGAAAACCTCTGGAATGTGATCAAGAGGAAGATGGATGGCCACAAGCCAACAAACAAAGCTGAGCTGCTTGATTTTTTGTGCCAGGAGTGGCAGAAATTCACCCAACAGCAATGTGAAAGACTGGTAGAGAGCATGCCAAGACGCATGAAAGCTGTGATTGAAAATCAGTGTTATTCCACCAAATGTTAATAGTTAAAACTATTTGTGTGTTTGTGTTTAAAAATGAATATGAACTTGTTTTCTTTGCATTATTCGAGGTCTGAAAACATGGCGTCTTTTTATTATTTTGACCAATTGTCATTTTCTGCAAAATAAATGCTCTAATTGACAATACAAATTTTTGGAATTTGGGAGAAATGTTGTCAGTACGTTGTAGAATAAAACAAAAATTTTCATTTTACTCAAGCACATACCTATAAATAGTAAATCCAGAGAAAGTGATTGTTTTGCAGTTGTCTCTTAATTGCATATATATATTTTATTCTCTCTCACTTTCAGGAGATCCATGCTCCACTGACTGTAGTTGCTGATGGCTGTTTCTCCAAGTTCCGTAAAAATCTGGTCTCTGGGAAAGTTAAAGTGTCGTCTCATTTTGTTGGATGCATAATGAAGGTAAATATAAGGGTGACATTTGCATATTTTCTGTAAAATAGCCCAAGTAACATGACTTATAGGGATTTCTAGGGCTGTGCAATTTTGCCGTTTTGACAGCTCAAGTACTAGACAGATGCTGTAAATCAACCAAGTTCTCAAGTACTTTGGGTGTGACAGTGAATGAGTTCTGCACTGTTCTTTAATTGGTGGACAATGTACATATGCATCAGACAGACATATTTTGCCATTAAACTGCATTTGCTCACAGTTTGTGCCATGAGCAGTGCATTTAACCATTGAAAATGTGTATCATGACACCTAAGATCCGTTCCGTAAAATCTGTAAAAATAAAGGTATTTTTTTATTTTTAAAAGTTGCACTTCAGAGTATTTGTGCCCATCCTATGTTTTCAATGTTCTGTGCTCTCCCAGGATTCTCCTCAGTTCAAGCCCAACCATGCAGAGCTGGTTCTAGCTGATCCCAGTCCAGTGTTGATCTATCAGATCTCCTCCAATGAAACTCGGGTCCTGGTGGACGTCAGAGGAGATATGCCCAGAGACCTCATGCAGTACATGACTGACAAAATCTATCCTCAACTGCCAGGTATTTTACCCATATACATTTAAAAAATAACCTAATGGCTAAAACGAGTCTTTCTCTTAAACATGGATTTCTTGAATATGTGTGAATGAAGTCTGTTGTTGTTTTGTAAAGAGCACAGCACAGTAATTCTCACAGTAACGACTGTTTTGCTTGCACAGAGCACTTAAAGGAGCCATTTATGTGTGCACTGCAGAATGATCGCTTAAGATCGATGCCCGCCAGCTTCCTGCCACCCTCACCAGTCAATAAACCAGGTAGGCCAAATAAAAATGCCGATATCTACATACCACAACAATGTAATGATTTTAATTATATTAATTATTATATTTAAATATATAATAATATATTTAATAACATATGGTCGACTGTAAAGTCCGCCCACAGAGAAATCTGATTTGGGGGGTTGTGGAGCTACCTCCCTGAAATTAGTTTTTGCAGGATGAAATGTCTGAGATTGCCTGCAATGCCAACAAGCTCAGTATGATGAGGCTTTGACACACCGCCCCAGACCATGACAGGCCCTCCACCTCCAAATCGATCCCATTCCAGAGTACAGGCCTGGATGTAATGCTCATTCCTTCAACGATAAATGCGAGATTGTGCGTTCATGTTGTAACTGTTTCAACAACTGTGGCAGTTGTTGTTACCGCCATCCTGTACCTGTCCCGCAGGTGTGATATTCAGACGTACCAATCCTGTGCAGGTGTTGTTACACGTGGTCTGCCACTGTGAGGACGATCAGCTGACCTTCCTGTCTGTCTGTATCGCTGTCTTAGGCGTCTCACAGTACGGACATTGCAATTTATTGCTCTGGCAACATCTGCAGTCCTCATGCCTCCATGCAGCATGCCTAAGGCACATTCACGCAGATGAGCAGGGACCCTGGGCATCTTTCTTTCTGTGTTTACAGAGTCAGTGGAAAGATCTCTTTAGTGTCCTAAATTTGTATAACAGTGACCTTAATTGCCTACCGTCTGTAAGCTGTTAGTGTCTTAATGACCGTTCCACAGGTGCATGTTCATTAATAGTTTATGTTTCATTGAACAAGTATGGAAAACACTGTTTAAACAATTTACAATAAAGATCTGTAAAGTTATTTAGATTTTTACAAAATTATCTTTTAAATACAATGTCCTGAAAAAGGGACGCTTCCTTTTTTTGATGAGTTTATTTATTTATTTATATTATTTATATACATTCGCCCCAAACTCACACCATTACACACCTAACCTTTTTACTAAATCACTCCGGAGACTGAGAATTATGTCCATTTTACATTTATAACAACATCATTTTTTACAACTACATGTAATCCCAACCAATCAGAGTATGATGCAGCATCTTTTGTGCAGTGGCATGAAACTCTGCTGGAACTGTGTTGAAAGTCACATACCACCTGTCCTCAAATAGGTGTTCTGCTGTTGGGAGATGCATATAACATGCGACATCCTCTGACTGGTGGAGGCATGAGCGTTGTGCTGAATGATGTCCTGATCTGGAGAGATCTGCTCAAGAATATCCCTGACCTCTACGACAACACCGCTGTGCTGCAGGTAATCAAAACACCTGACCGGGAAACATCTGAAAGAGACGTCTGCAATTTATTCTGTTTCAGGCAATATTCCATAATAAAATGCTCATCTGACCATTTTGGTGCTAGTAATTGCTGCTCCTCATTCCACATTAAAGGGATGAAAATTCTGTCATCATTTACTCACCTTTATGTCATCCCAGATGTGTGGCTTTGTTTACTTATGCTGAACACAGACAAGGCTCTGTAAGTCTTCACAATGCAAGCGAATGGATTCCAAAATTTTGAAGCTCCAAAAAGCACATAAAGGCAGCGTAAAAGTAATCCGTATGACCCCAGTGTTTAATATATATCTTCAGAAGCTATATGATAGGTTTGGGTGAGAAGCAGATCAATATTTAATTTCTTTTCACTATAAATTCTTCTCACTGCCCAATAGTTGGCAAAATGCACAAAGAATACAAATCGGTAAAAACAAAAGAAGAATGTGAAAGTGAAAATGGAGATTGATAGTAAAAAAGCACTTAAATATTGATCTGTTTCTTACCCACACATATCAATTCACTTCTGAAGACATGTATTAAACAACTGGAGTCTTACTGATTACTTTTACTTTTTGGACCTTCAAAATGATGGTACCCATTCACTTGCATTATATGAACCTACAGAGCTAAGATATTATTCAAAAAATCTTTGTTTGTGTCCAGCAGAAGAAAGAAAGTCACACATGTCTGGGATGGCATGAGGATGAGTAAATAATGAGAGAATTACATTTTTGGCTGAACTATCCCTTTAAATCCATTGAACATTTAAATGAGGCTACGATCATTATATGAATTGTGCATGATGAGCACACTCTGATATTTTTGTTGTCAGGCAAAGAAGAAATTCCACTGGGAGCGGAAGGCATCTCACTCGTTTGTGGTGAACGTCTTGGCTCAAGCACTATATGAGCTGTTTGCTGCAACTGACAGTAAGACAAAACAACTGTGGGACAAAACAGGAATAGATCACCCAGAAATTGAAATCATTATTTACTCACCTGCATGTTGTTCCAGACCCAAATGCTTTTATTTATTTCTGTGGAACACCTCGGATTTGGGTATGACACATATGCATAAATGACATCAATGAGCCATTAATTAATCTTTTTTCCAGAAAAAATGGAATATAGCGTGCTTGTCATACTAATTTTATTATACTTTCATAGTGCTTTTTTGCTTGACAGTCATGTTTCTTATGGGCTGTCCATGTATGAAGGTTTGTATGTTTCACAAACAAACAAACAAAAAAAACAGCATAGGGGTTTGGAACAACATGAGGTTGAATACATAATTACAGATTTTCTCTCTCTCTCTCTCTCTCTCTCACACACACACACACACAAATGTTCACATTTATATGCTAATGCACTTTAGAAAAGTACAACCCATTTCATGGCACCATAATTTGGAATTTATTCTGTTGACTTGAAGGTCTTATTTTGAAGTTATATAAGACATCTAACAACTAACTAGGAAATAGTAACACATTTTGCAGCTCATTATATCTACCACCATTTGTTTTTTTTTCAGATTCACTGCATCAGTTGAGAAAGGCCTGTTTCCACTATTTCAAGCTTGGTGGAGAATGTATTAATGGACCAATTGGTCTCCTGTCAGTGTAAGTATTGACAAACCTTTACAGATTTTCTCCTCAGGGGCTTTTAGTTTTTTCCCTTTAGATATCTGAGATCTGTCGGAGACATTGTACCACCATTAATCAACGTTTGTTTCCTTAGATTGACGCCAAAGCCCTTGACTCTGATTGGTCACTTCTTCGCAGTTGCCCTATACGCCATATACTTCAGCTTCAGGTCTGAATCGTGGCTCACAAAACCACGTGCCTTTGTCAACTGCGGAGCTATCCTCTACAGAGCCTGTACCGTGATGTTTCCGCTCATTTACTCTGAGTTTCAGTACCTGGTTTACTAGAACTTATCATTCGATATAATTCAGAACTTTTTGGGACAATTTTTTATTTCTTTTGCCCTTGCGTGCAACACATGTGCCATTCATTGGTGGCTACATCTGAGTGCTTAATATTCTTCTGGAAGAAGGGATTCATGCTCAAACATGAAAACCACAACAGGCCTCAAAATGAAGAAATTGTGAAATATTAACTATTTCTTTGCTGCCTTTGGCTGTATAACGTGTCTGATTGTAATCGAAAGAGACCCTGCCTTATATTGTTATACACTATCTTCTGAGATTTGCCTTAGACTATGGTTGAAAGATTAAAAAAAACCCCTGTGTTTTACTTGAAAGTCAGCATGAAATGGCAGGCAGGCAATGAAAATGTTTAGGGCTTAATGACGTCATCTGACAAGGAAAGTCGTTTCAGAGGTGGAGCAAGTTATTACATTTTGATAAAAGATTACTTGGAATAATATGCACTAATAAATGCCACACAATAAGACCAGGAACACATAAATAGGGTCAATTTTGATTTTGTGTTGACTTCAATGCCATGTGAAAGTGTCACTTGTGCCTCTAGCATTTTTAGTTTTGGTCTGGGTCAAAAATGCATTTGTTTTTATTGCACTACTGCAATAAAATAATAAAATAAATATAATAAAATAAGATTATAATTGTCAAACCACTAGGCTGCTTGATCAGTGAGGATGATCAATGCAACTTTTTTTAATTTTCCAGAGGTGCATTGCTTTACTGCTTTTTCAAATGATTTGGGCACAATTGCATAACATCATGATTTTGGACATGCAGACTTCCATTATTATTTGTTTCTTTCACAATTGTTTCACAACAGATACTTTTACTACAGTTTTATGGGTCCATTTTCAAAGTAGAATGCAGGTTAACATTTAGCACAATCACACAAGTGCATTAAATATGTCAATATTTATATAGAGAGAGTACAATTATGTAAAAGTTCCTGAAAGAGGACAATGCTTTAAAGTAATGGAAGAACTATTTTAATTTTTGTGATTTATTCATAACTAAGTTGATCTGATTTGATGAGTTGTGGTCATGTTTATGTTCATATGTGCTCTTTGCATGTAACTACTTTATGGACCATTCTTTCAATTATTTGCCTTCTTTATGAGGAAACTTTTGTATATCCAATCATACATTGATTTGTTTGATATTTGATGTCCAATTTAGTTTGAAAATGTTTTATCAGACTGGAAAGTGACCCAGAAACTAAAACAGTTGATCACGTGTCAACTCATGTGCGATAAATAACCAAGAGGAGCTGTATTTTGTACCATTTACAATGTCCACCAGGTGGCGCTCTTGCCTTGTGTTTGTCACTGTGCTTTTTAAAATGTAAAATAAATTAGAAAAAAATATCAGTCTACAGATTTTTTACATTGTATTAATGCCAAAAAAATAAAATAAAAAAATGCATATATTTCTAATATATTTAAGGATGTCAATGTTATAGGCATACATATAGGCCTACTGTTGGTAAATAACTGTCCCTGTTAATTTAGGCTACCAATTTAAAAAAAACTATTGGAACATAAACCAATTTTAATTTGATGTATATGTGGAAAACATGTCTTGAGTATTTTAAACTTGCATATATCCTACACTGTTTTACTGTTAAGCAATGCTAAGGCCATTTTGATTGTGTGCCCCTGCTTGTTGAAGAGTCTGTAGATACATTATTTATTTTAAAATTGTTTTGGTTTGGGGATACAGTATTAGTTTTATTTGTTCAAGTATTGAAAAAGGTCTTAAAATGTCTTACATTTAATTTTAAAAACTCTGCAGCAACCCTGTTTTAGAAGAATTTCTCAGCTCTTTTGGTCCATACAATGCAAGTGAATGGGTGCCAACATTTGGAAACACCAAAGATAACATAAATCAGCATAAAAGTAATCCATAAGACTCCAGTGGTTATGTTACCTTTATGTGCTATCAGAATTATCCCACTTCTCACTTCTGAAGTGGTAATAACGAGTATGTCGTGTTTCTTGAGAACTTTTATTTTGACACCATAAGACATATCACTCTGTTAGTGGAATACTGGACAAATACAAGCTATTTTCATGGTGTAAAAATGTACATCATGCAATAGTTGCTGATATACATAAATAAATTTGACAAAAACGGCAAGCTCTAACAATTAGCTGTATTTAGAAAAAATAACTAAACCTGTCCTTCACTTCAGAAACTGTACTCTCCTCCGCCATGTTGAAAGTCCACTCCTCCCATCTCCGAAACTCGGGTATCAAAATTATCCACTTGAAATACAGGCAATTAAAAATCCAATTTTCCAAGTCGGAATTACGACTCGAGGGGTCATTCATGTGCAACTTCTAATTGGGAAACTCCTATTTACGATAATTCCGATAGCACGTGAAGGCAGCATTATATCAATATTTCACAAGTGATATGATATGAGAACGTGTGGATGAGAAAGAGATCACTTTCACATTCTTCTTCTTGTGTTTTTGGTGATTCACATGCTTCATGCATATCGCCCCCTGCTGGGCAGGGAGAAGAATGTCTAGCAAAAATGACAAATATTGATCTGTTTCTCACCCACACCTATTATATCGCTTCTGAAGATATGGATTTAACCACTAGAGTCGTATGGATTACTTTTAAGAGGCCTTTATGTGCTTTTTATAGCATCAAAATGTTGGCACCCATTCACATTATACTGACCTACAGAGCTGAGATATTCTTCTAAAAATCTTAATTTTTGTTCTGCAGAAGAAAGGAAGTCATACTCATCTGGGATGGCATGAAGGTGAGTAAATGATGAGAGAATTTTCATTTTTGGGTGAACTATCCCTTTAAAGTGATAGCTCAGCCATAATTTAATATTCTGTCATCGTTTCCCAACCCTTATTTTGTTCCAACCCCATTTGGTCATCTGTATTCTGTGGAACACAAAAGATGTCAGACAGAATATTAGGGACTGACAGTCTTGGTCACCATTCACTTTCAAAATATAAAGGAAATAAACACATTCACTGAAAGTAAATAGTGACCAAGACAAACATTCTGTTTAATATCTCCTTATTGTGTTGCATGGAAGAAAGAAAGACATACGGGTTTGTAACAACATAATGGTGAATAATGACAACATTTCCATTAATTATAATTATTCTGTAATACATGTTAAATGTACTGGCGACCTGTCCAGGGTGTCCCCCGCCTTTCGCCCAATGTTAGCTGGGATAGGCTCCAGCCCCCCGCGACCCTGTACACAGGATAAGCGGTTGACGATGGATGGATGGATGGACATGTTAAATGTGTATTATGTAACGGAATATTGGGGAGTAAACGTCCATTATGTAATTTGTGAAAGTAAAAAGTTACTACTTGAGTACTATTTTAACTGGGTACTTTCTTACTCTTACTCAAGTAATTATTTATGTTAGTACTTTTACTAACTGTAATAATATATTTTTTTTTAAGTAATTGTACTTTTACATGAGTACTTGAGAACTATCCCTTTAAAGTGCCAAGGGTACAGGGCCCCTGGGCTCCAACATTGATTTGCTGGTTCATTAATGTGGCCCTGGCCATGACATCACAATCTCACTCCAGCCTGGTATCCAAAGTTGGCAACTCTGCTTTAAGTACAAAGCCATGTACCTTTGTTTTTATGTCCGATATTCATATCCTGTTAGTCTTGTGTAAAATCCCTTTCACCAGTTCCATCCAGGAAGTGACATCAGTTTTGGTGGGAAAACAACAAATTCTGTTGTGTTTTGTAGCATGAGTTGGTTTGTCTGAATCTAAAACATTTCATCCTGTTTGATATTTTATTATTAGTTGTTTTTTTTGTAGAGACAGCAGTAAAATTAATTTATTCATATTTTAATGGTAAAAAAACAGAAGACAAAAGGGAATAAAAACATATCAGACATGATACCGTCTCAGGTTACAACAATTTATTAATTTTCATTGTTCTGTATACATCACTGTAACATTATATTCCGGTGAAGTAGATGATTTGCACTTCTCGTCAGATGTATCCACTGTCGTAGAAGAACATCGATGGTTCCTCTCGCTCTGTGCACAGTCAGTCTACACAGCGAAAGAAACAAAAGACCAGACAAAAATGCTGGGACGGGAAACAGAAGAAGAGACTTTCCCTGCTGGAGTCCATCAAATCTGACCGTGTTCGACCGTTGAGACGCACAACTAGGGCACTTCCTCTCCACAGTAGCAGCAAGCTCTTTATACATGATTAGTTACTCTCTAATCTAAGAGACAAACAAAAATATATACTGTACTGCTACTGCTAATGAGGCCAGAAGAACCTGGCTTTAAACTAGATTATTAAAGTGCGAGAAGCAACCCACCAATCCACACATTGTATAATTGTTTATATATAGGAACAAACCAACTATTTTAACATTAATTTACAGGGTAATATACATTATATTAGTAACAGCTGAAATATCAGCACAAAAAAGATCACTGTCACACTTAACAGTAATATATATATAATTGTATGTGTGTGTGTGTGTGTATATATATATATATATATATATATGTATACACACACACATAGTATATATATGTATATACACACTGGTGGTCAAAAGTTTGGAGTAACGTACAGGTTTTGCTCTTATGGAAAGAAATTGGTACTTTTATTCACCAAAGTGGCATTCAACTGATCACAATATATAGTCAGGACATTAATAATGTGAAAAATTACTATTACAATTATAATTTTTTTTCAGGAACTTCTTAAACTACTTCAAAGAGTTTTCATCAAAAATCCTCCATGTGCAGCAATGACAGCTTTGCAGATCCTTGACATTCTAGCTGTCAGTTTGCCCAGATACTCAGATGACATTTCACCCCACAGTCTTGTGGAGCACTTATCACGCACCTTACAGTCTAGCTGATCCCACAAATGCTCAATGGGGTTAAGATCCATAACACTCTTTTCCAATTATCATTTGCCATTTTCCATTTTGCAATTCTTCCCATAAGGCCTGCACCCCTGAGTCTTCTCTTTACTGTTGTACATGAAACTGGTGTTGAGTGGGTAGAATTCAATGAAGCTGTCAGCGGAGGACATGTGAGGTGTCTATTTCTCAAACTAGGCTATGTTCAGACTGCAGGCAAATCAGTTTTTTTCTCAAATCAGATAGTTTCAGGCAGACTGTCCACATTATTAATTGCAAGTGCTATCTGCATGGGTTGATTTGGTAATGACGTAGGCGTACCCACGTGACGATGCTTTCAAAACATATGCGGGAAAAATTAGGTGCATCATCTCTCCAAATAAGCGCCCTGTCCAGTCGCGGTGCAGAACTCCTCCATCACACATGAAAAATTCAGCGACGGAGGAGACTGGTAATTATTGTGATGATCCATGCTGCAGTCACCGATTTTTGATGTCATCGTTGTGTGTGACCATTTGAAATCCGAACTGAGCAGCCAAAGCATCCGGACTGAGACACATCTGAAAAAATCTGATTTCAATCGCATTTGAAACCACCTCCCAATGTGGAAATCAGAATTCATGTGTTTTTTTTGTTTTGTTTTGCTGCTCAGACTATCAAAAACTCATCTGGATACAATCTGGATATGCAAAAAAATATTTTTAGAGGCAGTCTGAACAAGGCCCTAGAGACTCTGATGTACTTATCCTCTTGTTTAGTGTTACATCTGGCCTTCCACATCTCTTTCTGTCCTTGTTAGAGCCTTGTTTGTCTTTGAAGACTGTTGTATATACCTTTGTATGAAATCTTCAGTTTTTTGGCAATTTCAAGTATTGCATAGCCTTCATTCCTCAAAACAATGATTGACTGCTGAGTTTCCAGAGAAAGCTGTTTCTTTTTTGCCATTTTTGTCCTAATATTGACCTTAAGACATGCCTATTGAATGCTGTGGCAACTCAAAGACACAAAGACAACGTTAAGCTTCATTTAACGAACCAAATAGCTTTCAACTGTGTTTGATATAATGGCAAGTGATTTTCTAGTACCAAATTAGCAATTTAGCGTGATTACTCAAGGATAAGGTGTTGGAATGATGCTTGCTGGAAATGGGATCTGTCAAGATTTGATCAAAAATTACTTTTTTCAAATAGTGATGGTGCTGCTTTTTACATCAGTAATGTCCTGACTATACTTTGTGATCAGTTGAATGCCACTTTGGTGAATTAAAGCACCGATTTCCTTCTGAAACAGCTAAATCTGTCCATTATTCCAAACTTTTGTCCGCCAGTGTATATACATACATAAATATAGAATTGTCATTATATTAATGAAAACAATTAAATCACATCTCAGACTTAATGTAAAAGGTCTCTATTTAAAGAGACAGGGAAAACAAAAGTGCCCCGTCTGGATTATTTGAGGTCACAGGACTGGAATTTGCATATTCCACAAATCTATTAAGACACATTTCTGCCTACGAACAGTAAAGTAGGCCCTTCTGAAAGCGAAGGGGCAGGTGTTAGCCACACTCACACACAAACCCACTGAACAGAACATTACGACTATGGGGTTCGCGACTATGTGCTATAACATGGTGTGTGCTATGATAGTGAACGACAGAAAGACTACAAATTCACGACACTTGAATATTTTGCCTCAAAATAAACTACAGATGTGTTTTCCATTTCCTTTCATCTTAAAGATGCCATTGTGATCCTAAAAAGTGACGTCCCACCTCAAAAAATGCATATTCGTCCTCTGAGAGAAAGGGAATGTGTTTCCAGTTTCCTTTTTTATTTTTTTCCATCAAGACCTGTGTTGCATTAGTGACATCCTATTGGCTAACATCAGCTCTTAAACAGATACATGGCGCATTGGCTCAGGTAAACTGGACAATGGCAGTTTTCGGGCAGCCCAAACCTGTGCCACCATGATTTTCACTTGATTTTAAAAGCGCTCAGGGGATCCTTCCATACCCAAGGCCATCTCTACGCCATCCTGTTCGTTACTGACCCTGCACACAGCTTGAAAAAACACACACATACTAAACAGCACAAAGAAGAGCTCTGTATTAAATGCAGGAGTAACATACGACAAGCACGGTAACAGTAGTGTCCATTACAGGCTTGCTTGGAGCCGCAGTGATGTGCAGAAATGTTTGGGATTTGCCTGATGTCCAGTTCCTGTCTCTGAAACTAGAGATGTTTCCCCCACGAGCTGCTACTCAAAAGACCAGATCTCAATGTCCTGCACGTAGAAATCCTCCTTCGTGGACAGCATGGGATTCCCAAAGGTTTTGCATGAGTGACTCCTGCCGTGATAAAGATCTCCGTCCAACCAAAGCCCAAATTCTCCACTGAAAGAGAAGACAGGAAAACATTGTATGAATAGTGCAGTAGCGTCACAAAATGCAACATTTGTAACATTGAAGAAAACATAGCAATGGAACAGAGGAAAAATAATCAAATGGCTCACCTAAAACATCCCCTCGCTCTCATACGAAGCTCTAGAATATCCAAATAATTTAAACAAATCCTTATTTTCGGACAGTTCAAGTAAATTAACCGGTTTCAATAAACAATTCACTTATATTAAGCAATGTGAACTCCAAATGTATTTATTTTAGCGAGTCTGTTCTTTTGGATGGTCCATGTAAATGAACTAGTTCACATAAATTATTCACTGATTAACTTGAGCTACATGCAGCCATAAAGGACTTTGCTAAATATTTAGTTAATTGCTGCTATCACTGTATTTCAATTCAGTTACTTAAAATAGGGTGTTTTCTAGTTGAGTATATTAAGATAAAAAGGTATGTTCAATTTAATGTTGTCACCATATTTGTTCAACCCTTATGGAAATGTGTTACTATAGTAATAATGTAGTGACCATGACTGTATTAAGTAATCATGGTTAATTTTGTGGTTACTATGGTTTTACTACAAATATCATGGTTAAACTATGGCTACAGTAATAAAACCATTGGTCATTTTTACATTTACATTTATACATTTGGCAGATGCTTTTATCCAAAGCGACTTACAGAGCCCTTATTACAGGGACTTATTACAGGGACAATCCCCCCGGAGAAACCTGGAGTTAAGTGCCTTGCTCAAGGACACAATGGTGGTGGCTGTGGGGCTCGAACCAGCATCCTTCTGATTACCAGATTACCAGTTATGTGCTTAGACCACTACACCACCACCACTCCACCAAACTAACTAACTATCAGGTGATATTATTCTAATAATTCTAATAATATCATCCAATTATTATATCAAAAAATATTTTGGTAGTGTAGCTAACTACTTTTAAAGGAGTAGGCTGACTATAGTTGTTGCTTGTAAAGATATAGTTTCAATGTAGCTTCCCCAACACTGTTCCCTCGTTATTTCCCTAAATGAATAATTAAAAAAAAAAATCAAATCAAACAGCACCTGGCATTGTATGATTGTCTATTGTCTTAAAGGATCATACTTGTCTAAATATGATTCATAGAACTATTGTGCATGTTGTGTGTATTGACTGCGAGGCTACAATGAATATTTGTAATTAAAAAAAAACTATTTGTCACTCCGCTTGACCTATGAAATTAACTAGTGAAATCCAAAAGTTGATTAAAAGTAGTGAAAACTAAAAGAAATAGTGATTAGCATCTAAAACATACTCTTTCCTTATTACAAATCTATACATTTTACCTTCAATCCTGATGTTGAGAAAATAATGTCCATATTCATTTGTCAAAAATACTTTTACCTGTTTTGGCAGAGCTTGCATGGTGTCAGGCTTACCAAAGCATTTCTGTCTGAATTCTCATAATTGCATAGACTGTATTTAAACAAACACTTCTAATGAAAATCAGCATTAAATATATCATAACATTATGATTATTGACATGATAGTGACTATGGCTGCAGGTCTTTCGCCTACTAAGCATTGACAAAAAGTTAAACATTACTGACCTTCCTCCACCAAAAGCTAAAGAGTCCATGTCTCCTTTAATGAAGAACAGATTATCACCCGTCCATTTGTATGCCTGCCAGTGTGAAACACAGCATGTTAGAACAAGAGAACTCTATTCACCCCTCACTATATTACACAGACAATATTTATGCATGTTCAGGTCAACTCAATGCAATTATATCAGGCTTATTATATGGGTCTCTGGAATATTAAAAAGGGTCTGTCTGCATCCTGCAAGACTACTACAAGGCACGCACGCCCACTACAAGATACGCCGCCTAAAAAAGGTGAAATGCTCAAGTCTTGCAACAGTTGGATGTCACATTCACACACTGTTTGTGGGGTTTATTTGGAGTCCCGCAGAAACCCTACACCTATCCCCACCCCTAACCACAAATATTAAAAACTAGGTGGCGACAATGAGGAGAATCGTGATGAAAATTAGGAGAACAGTCTGCACCACTGTGCAGCTAGCAGGCTAATTGGTTAGCGGTATGCTAAGCTAATAGGCTGAACGGTTAGCTTTTAAGCTAATTGGATAAAACAGTGAAATGTTGATTTTCACCATTTATAACTTCGGTGTAATATATGTGACATACATTTGAAAAGTTATTTGTTATATTTACATAGTTGAGAAATCAAGAATCATACAGATATTGCATCAAATTTTAAAAGTTTTTTCAGCCAATAGAATCGCTTTGTAATCCAAGGGGAGTCTTACTTGGATTGTCGTGCAGTGGGTGTTTCTTGTCATCTTGCGAGACACAGACAAATACACTTGGGAATACTCTATTCGGATTGGTCAATGGTGCCATTTTGCGGTCTGGTATTTCTGAATAACAGCAGCATATCCAGGGACTCAGTCATATCAGACCAGGGGCCGGTTGCATAAACATAGCCATTATCTTAAGACTGAATCTAACAATTAGTTTGACTAGCTAAAGACGCCATAGAAAGCCTGTTGCATAAAACAAGCTCACAGTTGTCTTTAGTAAGATGGTCTAATTTGCATTGCATTGTGGGAAAAATAAGACACTGAACAGCTTAAAAAAAATGGCCGACAGTGGACGCTCAATACATTTTTTATTCGCTGAGAATATTTGCTTATTAGAGGACTACAGTGCTTCAAAATGTATTTTAATGAACACATTTAATGATTTAACCCAAATAATTAAAAACACAACATTTTGTTACCATTTTTGAAGTCAAAGTCTTCAACCAAGTCTCAACTCAAGCCCCTTTCAGCCCCCACTGGCTCAGCTGACAGTTATTTTCAATGGCAAAATGGAATGTAAACCAAAGTTAGCCTGAGGTGTGCTGTCTTACATTTTGGTCTTTAATTAGACTGATCTAAGTTTTTATGCAACTGACTGAAAAAATTAAGACCAACATTTTAGACGACTAACTAGTAAGACAAGTCTAAAACAGTTTTATGCAACCGGCCCCAGTTATTCGGTATTGCGAGTCATTGGATTACTATGCGATCTCTACAAGTAAACTAATAAACTCAAAACAATGTTTCATGTCCAAGTAGTCTTGTAATAAGCTGTATAATGAGCAGTCAGACCATTATTATTAAGTGAAATTCAGATGTATAGCTATTTCTCTCATATAATTACATACTGTAATTTCAACGCAAATCAATATTTTATGTCTATTTATTTATTTGGTTGGTAGCAGTGTAATAAGATGGATAATATATAGTCAGCTGGTTGTTATCACAAAATAAACCCCTTCAAGGTGGTAGAAAACCCCTCCACTTTGTGACATGATCCTGATCCCCCTGTCGGGTTTAATTTTGCAATCACTGACTGACTGTGCATTATCCTTTACAATGAAGATACCAAAAGACACAATCAGAATTATTTTAAGTTGACAGCACAGTCCACCGTTAATGAAAAGAATGAATAAATCTAAACACATCCACAACACAAACCTCAAACTCTGGATAGAAAGTGAACAGGAAAGTCTCTCCTGTGCCGTAGAAACCCTCACTGACTTTAAATGGTTCTGACGCCAAAGCCCCAAAGATCTACAACAGAACAGAGACACGATCAGATAGGATTAAGAAAGCATTGCAATCTTTACGTGACATGTTCTGAAATGACATGCTCAATTAATCATTACAAATTAGCAAATAGATAAGCATTAATAGCTCACTTTTCAAATAATATATTGAATAGCACATTTGTTTTTGCTGTGGTAATGAAAATGTTATAGAGAGCAGTACATTTCACTTGTATTGGTAAAAATGACTGATATTTTGGTATTGTGACAGCCTTACGTTTATATATTCCATCCACCTAAAGGAAAATGAAACTACTGTGATTGTTACTATGCTTTCAAGACTGTTGAATGTTCCTGAATAACAATTATTATAAATAATTTAGCTTCTTAAACTGCTCTGATACATTCAAACAGTGGACAAATTTGTTTTTGTAATGGTAAAATGTATATTGTAACATTAATCTTTTAAAAACAATTTATGTGCACAATGTACAGTACAGCATACATTCATCCTTTTACATTTGCTTTATTAAAGTCTTCAATTTGCACCTTGCTTGAGGGAGAAAATTGGGAAGGATGTGGAACAACATCCAATCCAACAAAAAATAGTTGTTTGATGCAGCCCTATAGCAAATGTCTTGCAAATATCAGAGGTCTAAAACCATCACCAATGAGATAAAGGGAAGATTCAAACCTGTCCATCGCTGTCTTTGATTAACAGCAGCACGGGCGAGTCCTGAGCCTGCATAGCCCGATACAGCGTCTTAATGCTCATGCCATGTTTAGACGTGCTAAAAGCCAAAGTCCACGGGTAACCAATGGTCCTGGGCGGGAGATGTTTTGCCAACTGAAGGAATACAAAAAAAATACAGATTAAGTAGCAGAAAAGAGGAAAACAGGACAACTGAACTGATGATCGCAAAGTACACTACAGTGCATTCAGAAAGTATTCAGACCCCTTCATTTTTTCAAATTTTGTTGTGTTGCAGCCTTATGCTAAAATTATTTAAATATTTTTTCCCACAACAATCTACACTCCATATCACACAGAGACAATAAAAAAAAGTTTTTATAACTTTGATTAAAAAGAAAAAACTAAAATATCACATTGACACTTAGATGAAGCACCTTTGGCAGCGATTACAGCCTCAAATCTTTTTGGGTATGATGCGACAAGCTTTGCACACCTGGATTAGGGGATTTTCTGCCGTTCTTCCCTGCAGATCCTCTCAAGCTCTGTCAGGTTGGATACGGACCATTGGTGGACAGCCATTTTCAGGTCTCTCCAGATATTTTCGATTGGGTTCAAGTCCGGGCTCTGGCTGGGCTACTCAAGGACATTCACAGAGTTGTCCCTAAGCCACTCTTGCATTGTCTTGGCTGTGTGCTTAGGGTTATTGTCCTTTTGGAAGTTGAACCTTCAGAACACTCTGAGGTCCTGAGCTCTCTGTACCAGCTTTTCATTAGAGATATCTCTGTATTTTGCTGCGTTCAGCTTTCCTTCTACCCTGACCAGTCCCCCAATCCCTGCTGCTGACCCCACCCCCTCCCACAGCATAATGCTACCACCACCATGATTCACCGTTGGGATGATATTGCGCAGGTGATGAGTGATGTCTTGTTTCCTCCTGACATGACGCTTGGAATGAGGCCAAACATTTCAATCTTCGCTTCAACAGACCAGAGAATCTCGTTTCTCACAGTCTGAGAGTCCTTTAGGTGCATTTTTATGTGTCTTGCACTGAGGAGGCTTCTGTCTGGCCACTCTGTAATAAAGCCCAGATCGGTGGAGTGTTGCAGTGATGGCTGTCATTCTGCAAGTTTCACCCATCTACACACAAGATCTCTGGAGCAAAACCAGAGACACCATCGGGTTCTTGGTCACCTCTCTTACCAAGGCCCTTCTCCCCGATTGCTAATTTTGGCCAGGCAGCCAGCTCTAGGAAGAGTCCTGGTTGTTCCAAACTTCTTCCATTTAAGAATTATAGAGGACATTGTGTCCGAAATTATTTCTAGCCTTCCCCAGATTTGTGCCTCAACACAATCCTGTCTCTGTGCTCTGCAGGCAGTTCCTTTGACCTCATGGCTTGGTTTTTACTCCTATATGCATTTTCAGCTGTGAGACCTTATATAGACAGGTGTGTGCCTTTCCACATGACATCCAATCAATTGATTTTTCCACAGGTGGACTCCAATCAAAGTGTAGAAACATCTCAAAGATGATCCAGAGAAATGGGATGCACCTGAGCTAATTTTCAAGTGTCATAGCAAAAAGTCTAAATACTTGTGTCAATGTGATATTTTAGTTTTTTCTTTTAAATTAATTTGCAAAGTTATCATATATCTGGTTCTTGCTTTGTCATTATTGGGTATGGAGAGAAGATTGACGTGAAAAAAAATAGTAAAGCATTTTAGCATAAGGCTGCAACATAACAAAATGTAAAAAACAATGCACTGAATGCACTGTAAATGGCCATGAGTATGTGGACACCCAAACACCACACACATCTGTTCCTGTTGAAGATTTTGAACATATAATGTTCTTGAAAGCAGAAAAGAAAAATGTGTGCCAAATCAGAGCAGTTAAACTTAAAGGGCCTAATATTAGGGCCTAATTACAGTAGCGGTGACCTTTTCAAAACAGTAGACACAGAGAAGCTCAACCCGATACACACCCACATGCCAGGTGGCCCTTGTGCACAGAGCTGTGTGTTTCCTTAACACATGTTCATGCGCAGTGGTTTCTGTGTCCTGCGGCAGGTCCAGGCTTTCCCAGCGCTTTGAAAGCATTGAATTACTCAGCGTAATGACAAGACTTTATTTGATTTACTAACAAAATGGGCCAGTGTATTCTGTAGAGGCCACCTCAGGTGATATTTATTCGCAGAATGCTGATGCCTTTGAAAAACGGGCACCCACAGGGCATAAACCTCATATCTGTACAAAACCTCTGAAGCTTCCAAACAAAACACATCTCAAATGGCACAGAAAGATAAGATCAAAAGATCAGGTCACATCGCTCAGATCATGCACGAGTATTACTGCAATGTCTCTGAAAACAGCAGCATTTATTAAACGCCAGTCAAAACGCATATTACATTTATGCCTTTGGCAGACACTCTAAGGGACTTTTAAAAAAGCAATGATTTTGCATCCATCTGCAGTCTCCATGTTCTGTAAACATGCACTAAATGGGTGCTTTTGACTGTTGCGCTGCGTCTCACCATTTTTTCCAGTGTCTCGCGTTGGAGTGCCATGTTTTTGAGATGCCATGCCAAGTTAAAAGAAATGCAACTTTTAGAAAAGCGCCTCAAGACACTTTCTGTTCCATTCGTTATGCGGCGTTTAGCTTTCATTTAAAGGAATATTCCGGGTTCAATATAAGTTAATTTTATACTCGTGTATATATATATATTCAATTGAGAGCATTTGTGGCATAACCTAATCCTTGACCTTACCACAAAAATGTATTTAGACTTGCCCCTTCTTTTATTTAAATTTTTTATAAAAAGCAAAAATCTGGGTTACAGTGACCCTTACAAAGAAATCTAAACTAGCCACAAACTTGTAGCAAATTTGCAGTCTCTTTGCCGGTAGTGGTGAAACTCAGGCAAACCTTTGGCAACAATGGACAATTTGTTGTGAAGCTCATTTGCATGTAAAAATTATTGAAAATTTGCCACGAACTTGCGATTTTTGAAAGGGTAGGCACTGACAATAGAAGTGAATGGCGCCAATCCGTAAACGTTAAAATACTCACCATTTCAAAAGTATAGCCACAAAACATAAACAATATGCGTGTTAACGTGATTTTAGTGTGCTAAAATTGTTAACTAACCTTTTATGTGTAATGTTATATGCAATTTTACAACTTCGTTGCTATGACGATGTAGTCAACAAACCCTAAATCTCTAAAATGACTTAAACCTCACATTAATTAAAATGTTTACAGCTCAAATAGTGCATGAGGTTTATCTGAAGAATATATTTATGTCAGTTCTTTTATAAAATTGATGTCAACCATCAGATCCTTCTTTCCACCCTCTCTACTCTGGGCATCAGAGGAACTGTGCTTGACTGGTTGAACTCCTATCTCTCAGATAGGTCCTTCAAGGTAGCCTGGAGAGGTGAGGTATCCAAGCCACATCAGTTACTTACTGGGGTACCTCAGGTATCAGTGCTTGGGCCACTTCTCTTCTCCATATACACAACATCAATGGGACCCATCATTCAGTCACATGGTTTCTCTTACCACTGCTACGCTGATGACACGCAACTCTACTTGTCTTTCCAGCCCAACGACACCACAGTGACCGCTCGAATCGCTGCCTGTCTGGCAGACATCTCAGCTTGGATGAAGGAACACCACCTGCAACTCAACCCTGAGTTGAACACAACATCACCGTGCAGCTGGGTTCAACTACAGTATCGCCTTCCAAAAACGGTCAGAAATCTAGGGGTAACCATCGATAACAAGCTTAATTTCACAGACCACATCTCAAAGACTGCAAGATCATGTAGATTTACACTCTACAATATCAGGAAGATAAGACCTTTCCTCTCTGAACATGCCACACAACTGCTTGTTCAGTCACTTGTCATAACTAGACTGGACTACTGTAACTCTCTCATTGCAGGCCTTCCTGCATGTGCAATTAGACCTCTGCAAATGATCCAGAATGCAGCAGCACATCTGGTCTTTAATGAACCAAAGAGAGCGCATGTTATCCCACTCCTTGTGTCTCTTAACTGGCTGCCGGTTGATGCACGTATCAAATTCAAGGCTCTGATGCTGGCATACAATACAGTCACTGGGTCTGCTCCAGCATACCTAAAATCATTTATGCACAACTACACGCCCACCAGAAGCCTGCGGTTGGCTAAGGAACGTCGCCTTGTTGTACCAACACAAAGAGGCACCAAAACACTTTCCCGGACTTTCAGTTTCATCATACCATGTTAGTGGAATGACCTTCCCAACTCCATCCTTGAAGCTGACTCACTCTCTGTCTTCAAAAAATGGCTAAAAACACATCTTTTCCAAGAGCACTTAACCAGTCACTAAAAAAAAAAATAAAATAAAAAAAATAAATGATTGTCGCACTTAAATCTGTTTTGTATACTATTCTGATGCTAGCGAAACTTTGTATTATGGCACTTTTCGTACCAATGTCTCCTTATGTTCGCATGTGATGATTCACTTATGTTCTCCTCTTTTGTAAGTCGCTTTGGATAAAAGCGTCTGCCAAATGAATAAATGTAAATTTAAATGAAAAAACTTTCATTGAGAACACAAACAAACATTATTCCATAACTTAATACTCATCAGATCATTAGTTAATGATCATCTAAATAGTAAGAGGATTTTTCATGAAAATGTATATGTTGTATATACAGTAGGTTCTCTGCAGATAGAGGAAAAAAAAACTTAGAAATTAAAGTGGGATTAAAAGGGGTTTAAAATAACATAAGGGTGAGAAAATTATTAATTTGTATTTTTTGGTGAACTATACCTTTAATGCACAGTACACCATCTACTTTCAAATCACTCCTCGGCCACTCGCCTTAACAATGTGAATAATTCCATCTGTTAACATATCTGTAACACAATATCTGAGACTGTCCTCTGGTGGAGAATCAATAACAAGTGAACGCCGGGGAGGGCCACCTATTTCAAGACCTGTGGATCGATGAAACACTGTTAAGCCTAGAGCAGCAGGCAGATTTATTTTACCTTCTCGATCTGCTCAGCCTCCAGAAGGTCACTGGGTTCGTTCAGGTTGGGTTTGAAGGTCTCCAGCTCCAGGCTGGCGGTGATGGACGTGCCATGTTTGGAGTCAACATCTTCCTTTGTAGTGATCTAAAGACAGAAGGGACCATCAGTAAACCTGCAGCAGCTCCAGGGACATTTTACCATACTGCTGTACGTCACACAAATCTGGCACTGTTAGGAGCCGTTCATACCGAACACGTTCTTGCATAAAAACTGTATTATAAAAAAACTAGGAGCACAATGATTGGAACAGAATGGGTGTCTTGAGACCAGTTTTAAAAATTATTTTTAATTTGACACGTGCCTAAAAAGTGTGCCACTGACAAAACAGCAAGCTGTGGCGCAACAGTCAAAGACATCCATTTAGCACATGTTTACGTAGAAAACTATTTAAAAACAGCGATATGAATAGACTCTAATAGGGAGATAGTAGGTCTTCCCTAAAATTTACCCATCCCCCGGCCCAGACAGAATCTGCTGACTTTTTGTTCTGCATTTTCTACAATGATTTTGGTGGAAATTTGGCTAAATTTATTTTAGCACAGTAAATTGTGTTAAACAAAGCTGACACTTTATTAACTCGGCATGAAAGAATAAAGCAACAAGAGATAAAAGCTCTCTCTTCCATCCTAACAAGCTGTGACTGTTTCTTTGTGTGCACCTCACTAGGTAGCCCTGCCCACCTGTTAAATTTTATTGGCCATAAACTGACAAAAATAATTTACTTAATGGGTATTTGTTCTTGTTTTCCATTAAACATATTTAAACATTCTTAAAAATATATATTTAAAAATAATAACTATATTTACTTGAGAAGCAATCAATCAATCAATCAATCAATCAATCAGTTTTATTTATAAAGCACAAAAACAAAAGTTGACTGTTGTGCTGTACAACCATAAAAACTAAAGGACATAAACGGACCCACACAATACACTTTAAAACTAATAAGCTAGGTCAAAACGATAAGTCTTTAGTTTTGACTATATCAGATGTGAGGGACAATAGAAGACTGTTCCACAGTTTCAGGCCAATTACCGCTAAGACATGGTCGCCCCTCGTCTTTAGCCTATATCTGAGAATCGTCAGCAGTCTCTGATCAGACAATCTCAGACGTCTAACAGATTTATTTACGCACAAAAGGTCAGATAATAAAAACTTTTTTTCAGAGAAAACGTATTTTATGTATTATTTTATTATTGTTATTATTAACCATTGTCTATGGTTTTTTCTTAAATCTCACAAATGTACGTTATATTTATGCTCAAAACAACAAAAACTACTTGCCAATGGGATCAGAACACCCCCCCCCCCCCAAAAAAAGATTCAATTTTCAATTTCTTATGCAATTTTGCTTCTCAAGTAAATGAATCTTGTTTTAAGGATGCTTAAATGTTTTACTGGAAAAAATAAAATAAAATCTAAGATAGCAGGGTGCTTATTTGGCCAAAATTCAACTCTCATTTAACTTTATATTAAACATCTGATGTTCAGTTATGGTTAGAGAGATTACTTGTCGATTTGCACCTGATTAGTAGCAAAGTATAGCTGATTTTACCTGCCCAGTGTCTGCAGATGGAAATTAGCTAGTAGCTAAAGCAAAGCATCTCTTCTCTTGTGAGATTAATGTTTTTGTGCATATTCCCTGACAAATAAATGAATAAAATAAAAAAACACAAATAAATCGAATTAGCCAAAACATTTAATAAATAAAAACGAAAGGGGTGGGGGATGTGTAGTAATTTTTTAATCATGGGTATTCCGATTCTGAGGAAATCAGCACAGCTTTCTATGGAGTTCCCATGAGGTCCTGCCAATTATCTCTTGCAGAAGAGATGTAACATTAGGTAAATTTGATAATAATTTTTTTTATTGAAGGCGAGGCTGCACAGACTAAACATGCAAATTCAATCCGAACAGAAGTTGAGCTGACTTTTTTTATCCTATGTTAAATTAACCGAAGGGTAAAATACTAAGCTAAAAAGGTGAAACTATCATTTGAAGAATCTGACATCTAACAATATTAGCTAATTAAGTTTTGGCAAGGTAATGTGGGTTACAGTTTTCATGAAAAATTATTACTTCCCTCAAGTATGTTAAATCAGTACTTGTGTTATTTGTGGTGTTATTTTACAATTAAGTTTTGAGATTTCCACAAGATGATTATGGTGTTACTGTAAATTTGTAAGGAACATAAAGCTGTATTTTCTGATTTGTAGGGCTGGATATCGATACATACTTGATTCAGTTAACTTGGGTATATTTCAGTTATGATCATTTTGTTTGCATATGAAAGAAATTATACAGTGAACCTTCCAATTTGTTACATTAAGAAAATATTCATTAAAAACATTGACAACAGGGCCTAAACTATGAAGTAACAGTTCAATCGCTATTGATTTAACAGATATAATAATCAACACAACCAAAACTAAACATTAAAATAATCTTTAATTGATATCAAATTAGTCAAACGAAGACTGTGAATAACATAAAAATGTATAATTTTAACAGCCCTACTAATTTGTAAACCTAAGAATTCCAAAATAGTCCTCATTTCATTTAGTTTGTGGCTTTTAAAGGATACAATTGCTTGAAATTTCCACAATTTGAGTATTGTGACTCTGCAGGGACGTAAAGCCATATTGTGTAAATTGTGCCTCCCAAAAAGCTATTTCTCATAATGATTCACTTTGTGGGCTCTAAATCATAAAACTGGTTTGAGGTTTCCACAAGCAGAGTATTGTGGTTCTGCATTAGCCTAAGTCTGCAGGGTAGCTGTAGTTCTTAATTTATGCAAAATTCCATACTTACATTGAGCTATTATACAGGATACACTTGGGAAATTATGGAATTTTCTGCACAAATATATCTGTGATAGGCTTACATTTGAATTGATATCTACTAAACATAGGGCTACATCTGCAGGTTTCCACAGATTTTAAGCACCTGGAGGCGTTTGCATAGGGAGCGCAGATCTTCGCTGTTTAGCGCATCAATCCTGCGGTGATACTCAGTCCATGACACTACCTACTCCAGAAACAGGGGACAGAACCACACCGTTGAGCAGGACGACAGGATGAGGCCGAAATGTGGACAACAATGTGCAGTTTGGGACTCTAACATTTTTTTAATGCAACACAAAGGATGCCATCTATTCAATTTTCCAATCTACGGTCAGGAAGGATTGTCTTTATGGGATATGGAGGAGATGAGTATAGGAATTAATTACAGTATATATACAGTGCACTGACAGAAGGTCCATATCACTTCTTATGTTGTACATCAAACTATGTGAGCAGACAACACAGCAAGTGTTTTGCATGATTGCGTGAATTGTTTTGCATTACACTCTGCAGACAGACAAGAAAACCATAGTCTTAAAGGGATAGTTCACCCAAAAATTAAATATGCCATCATTTAAGGACCCTCATGTCTTTCCAAACCCATGAATCCAACTTCCATTTCGGGAGACCAATCTAATGAAGAAAAAGTTGAGATTACTTAAAAAATTTATAGGTTAACTTTTGCGCCATTCCATATGGTCAACTTAAAATTTTAAACAGTGAAAACATTCAATGTAAAGTTAGGTCTTGAAAGTAGAACTTATAGGCTTTTGAGTGTTCCTGTAGCACAATTAGTAGAGCACGGCGCTAGCAATGCCAGGATCATGGGTTTGATACCCGGGGAACATATAAACTGATATTGTATACCTTGAATGCACTGCAAGTCGCTTTGGATAAAAGTGTCTGCCAAATGCAGATAGTCTGGCCATTCTCGGTTGACCTCTCTCATCAACAAGGTGTTTCCATCCACAGAACTGCCCCTCACTGGATGTTTTTTGTTTTTGGCATAATTCGGAGTAAATTCTAGAGACTGTTTTGCGTGAAAATCCCAGGAGATCAGCAGTTACAGAAATACTCAAACCAGCTCGTCTGGGACCAACAATCATGCCATGGTCAAAATCACTGAGTTCAAATTTCTTCCCCATTCCGATGGTTGATGTAAACATTAACTGAAGCTCCTGACCCATATCTGCATGATTAGCTGGCTGATTAGATCATGGCGTATGGATGATTGTTGGTGCCAGATTGGCGGGTTTGAGTATTTCTGTAACTGCTGATCTCCTGGGATTTTCACGCAAAACAGTCTTTAGAATTTACTCCGAATTGTGCCAAAACAACAAACATCCAGTGAGCCTTGTTGATGAGAGACATCAACCAAGAATGGCCAGACTACATTAAGAGGGTGACCTACACAATTTTATGCAGGTGCTTTTTAATCTTATGTACCTTCACATATTTTTACTAAAACGACTTCACTTATTTTTTGACAACCGGATGAATTTTGCATAGTACTAAATTATTACTGTGGAACCCAGTCAAGTTCATAATTATAATATAATACTGAATTATTATTATTTTAGGGATAAGATTTTTTTAAAGACAAATTGATATATTTCTGTCCTATTTACTTCACCCTAAAAACACGAGCCCCCGCCACCCCCGCCACGCGCACACTCTTCATACTGAAGCGCACACAGACCATGTTTATCTGTCTTTAATCACAGCCTTTGGTAGTTAAATAATCACATATGATCATATCATCATTTTGATGTTATTTTGATTAATTATACAGACCTTAATAATTGTGAAATTAGTCTACTGATGCCCTCTATGAAACTTAATGGCCCAATAAAGGCTCAATAAATTATCGCAATTTTCACGATATTGTTGAATTTGACATCTTCAGCAAAATTATCGTGATTATATCATGGATATTTTATGTATTGCCCACCCCTACTTATATGGTGTTTTTTAGTTGTTTATGGAGATTGACACCAGTGGTCATTAGGAATTGTCATGGTATGGAAAAGATCTGTGTGAAGATTCTTAAACACTCCTTTTGTGTTCCACTGAATAATAATAACATCATATGGTTTTCTAACAACATGAGGGTGATTAAATAATAATTAAAAAAAAAACATTTTTGGGTGAAATATTCCTTTAACCGCAAAGGTAAGCCACAGCAAAGCCACCCAGAAAAAAAACAAAACAAAAAACACCCAGTGTTCCCTAAAATCAATGTTCTACAAGTTGCAGCTTGTGATTTATAGTCAAATCAAACCCGTACCATACGTGAGCAAAACCACCTTCTCCTAATCTCAACATTTTCCTGCATGTATCTTGAGTAAATGTCACAATCCTGCCCGGTCACATAGTTAAACAAATTGCTGGTTTCAACACTTTGTGGAGTGGCGTTTTCAACATAGCTGTACATGTAATATGTCTACTGGGTTATTCATACTATACCTTTTGGACAATCTCAGGCACTTACACTTTATTAATTTTAACTTGATTGTTTACACAATGCTGGCAAGTAAATGAACAGGATGGAAATAAGGAGCTAAAGCTAGCCATAGCTCAGTGAGAGATTAACAGTTAGCTTCCACAGAGATGCCAACCTGAAGTGAATTTATATTTTTAATAATGATTAAAAAAAATAAAAAATATCTGCTTTTGTTTCCCCACCAAAAACGATGTCACATCCTGGAGGATGATGTCATCAAGGGACAGGCTTTTGTTAGTTAAAAACATATTATGGAAGACTATCAAGATGGAAAGTCATTTTTAGGATGTATAAAACTATATTGCCAATAAACACAAGCTTTATTTTTCTTTTCTTTTTAAAATAATTTTAATAGAGGAAAAAATTAAGAAAAAACTAGAATATTTCTTCCATTTAAGAAGTTAGTGAAGTTAGTAGAGTGAGTTTTAAATAACTGTTCACTTACTTGTGACACTTTGATAAATGAAAACTATTAAAGGGGTCATGACATGGGTTTTTTTATTGTATTATTATGTTCCCTTAGGTGCAATTATAGTATTAATATATTTTTTTTTTTAAGAAAAACTTTTAAAATCTAGTGATTTATGACCTTTTCCCACCCTGTTTCTCATCCTCTGATTCAAACAGTCTGTTTTGGGGGCGTTTTCCATTTAAGACTTCAGTGTTAACGCCCACTGTTATGATTGGCTAACGTCAGTGCCTATGTATCAATTATTGACCCCCAGCCAGAACAATATGCAAGTAAACTAAGTAAAAACACTGTGATTATTCATAATGAATGAAATTGCGCTTTAAAAAGTAGTTTAAAGTTTAAAATAGATTACTTACAGTTTGCGTCGTCGTTGTTCCCAGAATAGTCGGCACGGACTTATCTTTGAGCAACAGTTTTCTGGCAAAGCCAGCATCATATTGAGATTTGTTCTCAAAACAGTCATCCTTAAAATGTACAGAACAAACGCTTAAGTTAACACTGCCGTGACTGGGTCGTCAGCAAAAAATAAACTGCATCCATTTTTCCCTGACGTCTGGATCTTTCGGCAGCTTATTCAGAGGTTTTGTTTGACCACAGCCAGGAACAGCACATCTGTGTGGCATCGTAATTTTCCTGTGCACAAGTAGTCTCTGTCAGAGCTCGCTGTCCATCGACTGAACACTTGTGAGGCGACGGCGATACGAAATGAGCGTAGCTGTCTTGCGCTTAAAGCGTAGTTATCTTGTGCTGGAGGCGGTCATATGCAAACGCTGTTACGTCACTTCTAACCGACACGTCACTTCTAACCATGAATCCAGAACGAGCTGTATTTTGAGCTTGATTAAATAAATGATTCGTTTAGAATGGGGAGGACGTCTTAAAATATTAAACTTGCAGGACGTTTTAATGATACAAAGACCTCTTATATACCAAAAGATCAAGGCAAATTTGGTTTCTCATGTCATGACCCCTTTAATTTACAATGTTATCCTATAAATTAGGATGGGGACCAGAAATGTACTGCATAACAGGAATATTTCTACTGTTAAAAGTCCTCTAGCACACTGATTTACAGTTTTACATGACAGTAAAAGGGCAAATGACCATGCATGCGGTCATTCTACTCCAAGGTGGTAAATTAAAGTTTTTACCTGTCAAGTTGCCACTTTACACTGCTCAATAATGTACAAGAAGGAACGTAAACTAGAGAAGTCATGAAAAATACATTTGTCCTTATTTAAAGTGCTGCTGAGACATCCACACTAAATAACACACACAGATCAAAGCGATAACATCTGCATAAACGTCAGATTCTGGCATTCTACACATTTACTTCAAAGGTAACAACACAAACCAGCAAACAGCCCAAATACAGCCAGATCAATTATACGCGTACATCGCACACAATGAAACGCATTTTCACAACACGCTTTTGTTTACATACATAAGTGCACTTAGGAGTCCAAGGTTTGGGTTCCTTCACCCTCCTCGAAAACATGATATCGTTGTCTGACTCATTCAGCCCAATGTCATGTTTAGACATCTCCACGACGGGTGAATACATTGACTGAAAGATTTGTAAGCCAATGATATTGCGCTAAAAATTAGCATGCGGCTTCTGATTGGCTCATCGATGAATACATCCCGCCTCTCCTCTGAATGACTTTAACGCTTTTAAAAACACAGTCACACATTAACTCGATCTCTAAATGGTCTCTTTTGCAATAATCAATTGTATGAGAAAACGTTATAACGTTGAGGGATGCAAACCGACAAATTATCTTTAAGCTGTTGATAGCCTGCGTTTAGAGTTAAATACACCATTTTTTTTTATCAGCACTAAACATGCCTTTATTTCGTTCCCTTTATCACTAAAACGGCATTTTGATAACGTGCCTATTTAAAGGAATAGTTCACATCAAACTGAAAATTCTCACATAATTTAATAATCATCATGCCATCCCAGACGTGTATGACTTTTCTGATTTTAAGAAGAATTTATCAGCTCTGTAGGTCCATACATTGCAAGTAAATGGTGGCCAGAACTTTGAAGGCCCAAAAAAACACATAAGCATAAAAGTAACCCACACTACTCCAGTGGTTAAATCCATATTTTCAGAAGCAATATGATAGGTGTGGGTGAGAAACGTCAATATTTAAGTCCTTTTTTAATATAAATTCTCCTTCCTGCCCAGTAGGTGGGGATAGGCACTAATAATGCGAAACGACAAAAAAAAAAAGAAGAATGTGAAAGTGGAGATTTATAGTAAAAAAAGCAACAAAAAATGTATATATACACTGGCATCCAAAGGACTGGAATAATGTTCAAATGTAGATGTTTCAGAAGGAAATTGCTACTTTAATTCACCAAACTGGCGATCAACTGATCCCAATGTATAGTCAGGGCATTACTGATGTAAAAAAACTCACCATCACTATTTGAAAAAAAAATCACTTGCAGTTATATAAAACACAGTTGAAAGCTATTTGGTTTGTTAAATGAAGCTTAACGTTGTCTTTGTGTTTGTTTTTGATTTGCCACAGCATTCAATAGACTGGCATGTCTTAAGGTCAATATTAGGTCAAAAATGACAACAAAAAAAAAAAACATCTTTCTCTAGAAACTCAGCAGTCAATCATTGTTTTGAGGAATGAAGGCTATACAATGCTTGAAATTGCCAAAAAACTGAAGATTTCATACAAAGGCGTCCACTACAGTCTTCAAAGACAATGGACAACTGGCTCTAACAAGGACAGAAAGAGATGTGGAAGGTCAGATGTAAAACTAAACAAGAGGATAAGTACATCAGAGTGTCTAGTTTGAGAAATAGACACCTCACATGTCCTCAGCTGAGAGCTTCATTGAATTCTACACGCTCAACACCAGTTTCATATACAGTGAGGAAAATAAGTATTTGAACACCCTGCTATTTTGCAAGTTCTCCCACTTAGAAATCATGGAGGGGTCTGAAATTGTCATCGTAGGTGCATGTCCACTGTGAGAGACATAATCTAAAAAAACAAATCCAGAAATCACAATGTATGATTTTTTAACTATTTATTTGTATGATACAGCTGCAAATAAGTATTTGAACACCTGAGAAAATCAATGTTAATATTTGGTACAGTAGCCTTTGTTTGCAATTACAGAGGTCAAACGTTTCCTGTAGTTTTTCACCAGGTTTGCACACACTGCAGGAGGGATTTTGGCCCACTCCTCCACACAGATCTTCTCTAAATCAGTCAGGTTTCTGGGCTGTCGCTGAGAAACACGGAGTTTGAGCTCCCTCCAAAGATTCTCTATTGGGTTTAGGTCTGGAGACTGGCTAGGCCACGCCAGAACCTTGATATGCTTCTTACAGAGCCACTCCTTGGTTATTCTGGCTGTGTGCTTCGGGTCATTGTCATGTTAGAAGACCCAGCCTCGACCCATCTTCAATGCTCTAACTGAGGGAAGGAGGTTGTTCCCCAAAATCTCGCAATACATGGCCCCGGTCATCCTCTCCTTAATACAGTGCAGTCACCCTGTCCCATGTGCAGAAAAACACCCCCAAAGCATGATGCTACCACCCCCATGCTTCACAGTAGGGATGGTGTTCTTGGGATGGTACTCATCATTCTTCTTCCTCCAAACACGGTTAGTGGAATTATGACCAAAAAGTTCTATTTTGGTCTCATCTGACCACATGACTTTCTCCCATGACTCCTCTGGATCATCCAAATGGTCACTGGCAAACTTAAGACGGGCCTTGACATGTGCTGGTTTAAGCAGGGGAACCTTCCGTGCCATGCATGATTTCAAACCATGACGTCTTAGTGTATTACCAACAGTAACCTTGGAAACGGTGATCCCAGCTCTTTTCAGGTCATTGACCAGCTCCTCCCGTGTAGTTCTGGGCTGATTTCTCACCTTTCTTAGGATCATTGAGACCCCACGAGGTGAGATCTTGCATGGAGCCCCAGTCCGAGGGAGAATGACAAGTCATGTTTAGCTTCTTCCATTTTCTAATGATTGCTCCAACAGTGGACCTTTTTTCACCAAGCTGCTTGGCAATTCCCCCGTAGCCCTTTCCAGCCTTGTGGAGGTGTACAATTTTGTCTCTAGTGTCTTTGGACAGCTCTTTGGTCTTGGCCATGTTAGTAGTTGGATTCTTACTGATTGTATGGGGTGGACAGGTGTCTTTATGCAGCTAACGACCTCAAACAGGTGCATCTAATTTAGGATAATAAATGGAGTGGAGGTGGACATTATAAAGGCAGACTAACAGGTCTTTGAGGGTCAGAATTCTAGCTGATTGACAGGTGTTCAAATACTTATTTGCAGCTGTATCATACAAATAAATAGTTAAAAAATCATATATTGTGATTTCTGGATTTTTTTTTTAGATTATGTCTCTCACAGTGGACATGCACCTACGATGACAATTTCAGACCCCTCCATGATTTCCAAGTGGGAGAACTTGCAAAATAGCAGGGTGTTCAAATACTTATTTTCCTCACTGTACAACACTAAAGAGAAGACTCAGGGGAGCAGGCCTTATGGGAAGGATTGCAAAGAAAAAGCCACTTTTGAAACAGAAAGTAAAGAAAAGTTTAGAGTGGGCAAAGAAACACAGACATAGGACAACAGATAATTGGAAAAGAGTGTTATGGACCTTAACCCCTTTGAGCTTTTGTGGGATCAGCTAGACTGTAAGGTGCGCGAGAAGTGCCTGACAAGACCGCCACATCTATGGCAAGTGCTACAGAAAGTGTGGGGTGAAATGTCACCTGAGTATCTGGACAAACTGAGAGGTAGAATGGCAAGGATATGCAAAGCTGTCATTGCTGCACGTGAAGGATTTTTTGATGAGAACTCTTTGAAGTAGTTTCAGAAGTTCTGAATATTTTTTTCAAACTGTAATCATAATTTTTCACGTTATTAATGTCCTGACTATACATTGTGATCAGTTGAATACCACTTTGATCAAAAGTACCAATTACTTTCCATAAGAGCAAAATCTGTACATTATTCCAAACCTTTGGCCACCAGTGTGAGTGTGTGTGTGTGTGTATATATATATATATATATATATATATATATATATATATATATATATATATATATATATATAAACACACTGTATATCACCCTGCCACCCTAGACATGGATTTAAGCACTGGATTAATATGGATTACTTTTATGCTGCATTTATATGCTTTTTGGAGTTTCAAAGTTCTGGCCACCATTCACTTGCAAGGTATTCTTCTAAAAATCTCAGTTTGTGTTCAGCAGAATAAACAAAATCATACACATCTGGGATGGGATGAGGGTGACTAAATGATGAGAGAATTTTCATTTTTGGGTAAACAAACACTTCAAATGTCATATCTAGTGGTACCATTGACCCAGACAAAAATAAGTATGGCTAAGCCTAATGTTCATTACATGAGGGTACAAAAGCAGCAAGGCAGGCTGCAATTCTGACTTCAAATGTAAATTAATTCTGATCAGTAAGCCCCACTTGCATTAATTGACAGTACACATTTTGACTTTTACCTGCTGTTCCTGCTCAAGTTCATCAGACACGTTACGAACACCTGGATTGGCTGGGAGCTTTCTATTTTCTCTCAGAGCGGTGCAGCTTTCTGTATCAGAGGCACTGAGGTTTTATAATGCAAGCTTTATTTCTAAATATTTAATCTATAAACCTCACTTCTAATCCATAAACATATAAATGATGTTCAGCGAGATTCAAATGAAGATTACAATATATGTATTTGGAACTAGTCCTTATCAGATGCTATCAATAAAACAACAGGAACTCTTTGTGGGGGCATTATTTGCCCTCATATATATCTATTTTTTTTTTTTACACCCTTTTCTCCCAATTTGGAATGCCCAATTCCAAATACTTAGTAGGTCCTCATGATGGTGTGGTTACTCACCTCAATATGGGTGGTGGAGGACAAGTCTCAGTTGCCTCTGCTTCTGAGACAGTCAATCCGCGCATCTTATCACGTGGCTTGTTGTGCATGACACCGCCGAGACTCACAGCACAGGAGGCTCATGCTACTCTCCGCAATCCACGCACAACTTTCCACACGCCCCATTGAGAGCAAGAACCACTAATCGTGGGTCAATTTGGTTGCTTAGGAGACCTGGGTTGGGTCACTCAGCTCAGGAAGTCAGCGTCAATACTCGCTGAGCTACCCAGGCCCCCCCTGCCCCCATATTTAGAATTAAGGGGGCATGTTTGCCCAGAGCCCTCATTAATTTCCATGCCTGGATGGAACATTGCTTACTAACAGAGACACAGTAAAATGCCATTTGCATGTAGAATTTGTTTTGAAAGGTTTATAAATCTAAAACATCTTAAATTCAGTAACTAAGCAAAAAAAGCATTTGCTCTGTGCGCACACTCACACTAAACTTCTCAATGCGCCGCTGCGTGGGAGAGAGGGAGAGATAGAGAGGATACTCGCGCATCTTCTGGAAAGTTTATTGATTTGATTTGTTAATCTGAATTTGAAGCTGGACTGTAAAGTGAATAAAAGTGTGTGGGAATGTCCGCGCTATGAACGTGGAACTTGCGGGAATGATTCAAATCCCTCAATCCCGTGGCGAATTTCAGGCTCTGTCATGGAAGTAAGGATTCTTGTGGGCTAAGCACCAAAGTCTAGCGACGCCCCTACCTTACAGCCAGGATAAAGTCTTGAATGGAAGCTACCAGCGACAATGTTATCATCTGACATACATATTAACTTATAACAGCCAAAAATGTTTTTATGAAATTGCTTGGATAAACAAAAAAATAAATATAAAATAATTAAAATTTTACTTCTTACAAAGCAAAACTATTGCATGTCTTTTTCTGTGGCAGAGAGATACGTTTACAGAGTATATGAATGCTGTTTCATCACTCTGGCTTGTTTCTGATTTAGTGTAAAATTTAGTGTTACAATTGTCCCTGTGTCCCCTACACAGGTTCCATATCAACTTGGAGTGTCCTGGGGTTAAGTGTCTTGCTCAAAAGGCACAAAGCTGGTGGTAACCTTCTAATTACCAGTCCTGAGATTTAACCACTACGCCCCCCTTGCGGTCACGGTCAGAGAAAGTTAATTTTACTTATTCATACTAAAAGATCATGTGGCTTTGCAAAGATTCTCCAGTTCCCGAATAACAAATCAGTCTATTTTGTTACCTGCATCATTAATTTAAAGTCAAATTTAAATGCCACAAGGGCCGTAGTATCAGTTTTACAGTGCCACAGATGAGTTTCAATACGGCCACCCGAATACAATAACATGCGAGGAAACATCAGACGGTAAAGTTTCCTATTGTCCACTCAGTGAAACATCCAAACTGAGCTTTACCAAACCACGCATAATACATACGGTAACAACACTCGCACCTTTAGGCATGATCTGTTAATCGGGGTTGGGACACAAAAACACAAAATAATTGCACACGCATGCAAAACACACCAGCTGCAAGCTCACGTGATCAATGCATCTTGGTATCTCAAGAAATGTATTGACCAAGTGCAAAATAACCTAATCTGTAAAACAACTTTATAAAGGAGCTTAAAGAATAACTAATGCGTGAAGGTGTATGAAGTGCAGGGGACAAAATAAAGACACTTCCAAATACCTGGAACAAAGAAACAGACATAAAAGGCACAAAGACAGGTGCAAAATACAATAAAGAGAAAAAATCTGAATCAAATACGGTGCATATCAACACAGGATACAGACACAAGCATAATTCACAAATATTATTAAAAGCCATGAGCGTAAGCCAGACAGGCCGTACCTCCCACTCCTTATCAGAATTTTCTTGTGTTTGCTGCTCTTCTTTAGCCTCCTCGTTTGACTCATCGATTTCCTTTACCACGATGAAGCCAGGATCACGGCTGATGCTTCCAACCCCTCCCCAAAAACTTCCGGGCTCCACTGGATAAAGAAAACATACAGGTGGTCTGACCTAGAGAAATGAATGGCAAGTACATTGTTAAAAAATGATGTTACATCTCATAAAACTTTCATATTGTTGAGTTTGACGGGATTTTAACAAGGGCTTGCATGGTTGGACAGTCAGCTTATCAAATTTGTTTTCCTTTCATTTATTAAGAGAGTTTCTGGCTAAAAAACAAAACAAAATCTGGATCACAGTTGGCAGAGTGGAGTCATACTGTGCACCGAAATATAAAATTTGACCTTTCCTTTATTTAATATTTGGCAGAGGCAATTTACAGCAAGTGTAGATAGCAACAAAAAGTTTCTTAGCACTTAGTGCAAAAAGTGGCAGATACACCCCTAATTATATACTAACATACAGTACAATATATGGGCATCACTGCAGCATGTTTATTGAGTTTATTTAGAGTTTATTTACCCCTAAGCATAACCTTCGTTTACACAAATTCACCATGGTTTTCCTACAGTAACCATAGTATAACAGTGGTATTTTGTAGTAAAATCATAACCACAACGTTAAACTTGATTACTATATTAACAGCATATTACTGTAATAATACCATGGTTAATGACATTAAAACTATGGCTTAAAAAAAAACTGGTTCAAACCTTTCTCTCAACCCCCGACCTTCACCGTGACCAAATCACTGTGAAAAAAGCAACCTTTATTTTAATTTTTATTTATTATAATAAGTAGAATTAAAGGACATATTAACAGTGGAGACAGGAAATAGGATGGGAAAAAATGCACACCATCGTTACACCCTACGTCACTGCAGCGACATTAGAGGGCGAAGTTTATCTAGAATTTCTTTGTTTCCACCAGACTATTGGAGTGCAAATAGCAAAGCTGTGTGGTTGGTGCCATTTACAACGAGAATAGTCACTCCATTATTGTTTTTTATATTATTCATTGACATTCCATTGTGGTATAAATCTAGTCTGTAGTGCCAAAGTGGTGTAAATGTAACTTTTAGTTGCAAAGCCATAGGAAAACTCAGAGTGACTGTGAGCATGCATGCATTAGGTGGCTGACAGTCATTGTGAGCTTCAAAGCCTTGTCTCTCACTCCCTTCTCGCACACTATTGTCATGATACTTTACATTAATCTTCCGGGTCGCCACCCAACTAGGTCATGTAGTCGAGCATGGTCATGTCTCTGTGACAGCAACAGACAGCAGTCTGGCCACAGAGCTTTGCAGTGCTCCAGGAGTACAGATGCCATTCAATATTAACATAACACACACTTTTTGCCAAACCTGCCTATGGTGGGTGAATTGAGGAAAATAACCAACCATAAATATTTATAGATATACCAGCCATTATACTGTACTATCTGTTCTTTTTAAAAAATATATATATTTTTGTCCATTTGACAATGGAATTTAGCCATTTATTATATACTTCAAATATATATTTTTTGATGAAAGCCTCGGTTACTGATGTAACATTGGTTCCCTGATTGGAGTGATGGAGACTCTGCATCAGTAGCTGATGCTGTGGGAGCTCATCCAAGTTGCTGTGTCCTTAAAACCCTATCTGGAGCTGGAGCCCAGTGTGGCACCATCAGGATTTTCTGATCTTCACCGTGACAAAATCACTGTGAGGAAATCAACTTTTACATTAATTTTGATTTTTTTATTTTAAGTAGTATGTAAGGAAATATTAATAGGGAAGACAGGAAACCAGATGGGAAAAAGGCGAAATCAAACCCGGGTCGATAAGCTTTCATGCTGCTCCCACAACATCAACTACTGATGCAGCGTGGAAGTTACCGACTTGAAAGGGAAGAGTATCACATCACAGATATGCCAGTCTCTGGTTCTCGGTGAAACTGCTCATGTCGTGTAAAAACATCTTGATCTTGTTCCTCATATTTAAATTTTTGTAGCTTGATGTGAGGAATATTTCCCACATTTTCTTTAGCAGACATTTTATTTGTCTTTGATATGTATTTTTCATACAATTCTACTAAAACGGGTGAGTCTTATTGACTAAATGCCAATTTGTTTTTCCACATATTTAGTGCTTAACGAGTGTTAATTTTGGACCCTGCTCAAACTTCTGGAGTCATTTTCTGTCTGGAAATATGCAGACAAGTGAACTGTGCCAAAGTTATTCTGGTAACACCCAGAGCATCTCCCACTCTCTTGTGTATAAGTGTTCTGATTCAGCTCAAAAAGTATATCCTTAAAATATCTGTGACTCATCTGATAAACAGACAATAAACAGAATAATTTCCAGTAGGCTAAAAAACAGTGAGCGCATTGTTGAATCACATCATACTGATGATATTCCTCATGTCAAAAACAACATGGATGAAATTATAACTTGAGAAACAAAAACAGCACTGTTTTATTACAGTCTAATAAGACTGCGTCAAATTTACATAATTTCTAATTTAAAATGAAAGTGACTTATCAATTGAATTATGCTGTGTAATTTTCTAGATAATCTCATGAAAACATTTCCTTGTCAAAATCAAAAGATTTTTTTTCTTATTACCAGAATGCATCTGAAGATTTTACCATTTGTAATTCCCATTATTCTTAACAGTGATTCTCATTACTGGTAGTACTAATAGAGTAAATACAATGTAGTGTAATTTGTTACAATATTTTACTTTTAAATCAATGTAAATTAAAGGCAATAAAACACTACAATGATTAGTACATATTTTACAATTATTAAAGAAAATTATTAAATATCACTTTACTGTGTTTTTGCATAATTTACAGCTAATTTACACCTCAATTTTCATGGCATGGAAACAGAACATATATTTGTATATACATGTGTTCTTGAACATATACTTGTATATACATGCTTGTCAAATGGCCCATTCTTGTCTAAGTAGACATTTCTTGGCTAGAATAAATACAATTTGAGTTTGAGTCCTGCATGTCTCTGTCCAACTCACCTCTCCTGGGGAACAGCAAACCAGTACTCATGTTTGCGATCACGCTGTGCATATTGCTGCATTGAGGCGCTTGCGTTGGACACAAATGTCTTCTTCATGGCGTTACCAACCCGCAGACACAGAAACTTGTGAGATTTTCTCTCCTTGGACACCATGAGACCTGAAACACATAAATAATGGCTTTTGTAACTTGCATAGTGCAGACTGCTATTTTCTCCCAACCCTTCCCTTTTTTTCAAACTTTCCCATAGTTTAAAAAAAAATCTCCAATAAAACATTTTTAATTTTTTTTACAGAAAGGCACGTTACATGCATGTAGACAATAGTGACATTTGCAAGATGGACAGAGTTGAAATCCTCTTTTAAAGTATTTAAAAAAAATAAAAATAATTATCATTATTTTTTATGTTTCACTCACTGACTTCCAAACTCTTTCAAAATCTACCAACAACTTGTCAATGCAAAAAACAATTTTTTTTTTAGAGAATCTTGATTCAAACATAAATATTATGATATAAACATATTCATTTAATTTCAGCGTTTATGTGTTAATTTCAAATGCTAAAATTACACTGTACTAGCCTAACCTGGTATCTGCGACAGCCATTGAAAAACCCATATCGGTCAACCACTAACTGATATGATTACAGTCTTCATCTCATGTGAGTGTACATAATTTTAAGCAGATTTGTCAAATTTACTCTTCATTTCTGTAGCTGTAAAATGTTTTTGAGTGGTCAAAAAATTACATTTCATAGGATGCTATAATGCATCATTTTTCTCATTACAAGGACATGAAGGACACAAAAACATTATTTTATTAAGATCAGACTGTATACAAAAATAAAAGTCATTGGTATAAAACACATTTCTTTAAATGACCTAAAGCCTGCAGAGCGCTCCGATCCAAGGCTGAATCCAATGCAATCTTTTGTTAACAAATGATTAGAAGGTCAACGCTGCAGGAGGCATTGAAATAAACACCTTACACCAGTGCTGTATGAGCCAAAGCCATTTACACAGCCAATATAACATTAATCTACTTAGACTAGTGCTTACAGTGGGAGAGCATTATTTTTCAATGGCCCAATTTAGTGTGTAATTCAGATTACTTATGAAGGTTCTGTGCTAACGTAATAACCCCTTGTGATTTGTCAGAATGGGCTTTGTGATTCAGATGTGATTGGCAGGGTTCGTACAGATGATTCAAAGTTAAATTCAATGACTATGCTCGAGATGTCATTAAAACAAATTCTTATTTGTTAATTACAAGTACAACATACAGTATCTCAATGTACATCTTTAACTATACAGTAACAAATCTTGATCTTCAAATCCACTTCGCTATCCAACAAATGTGAATAACTGGGTCCGTAAACAGTCCATATAACTCGTGTGCTGTGTTCCTTGTTTTCTAAAGTCACGTAACAGATTTATGTGAGGAACTCACCGAAACTGCAAATGGGTCATTCTCCAAAAATGTTCCATTCAGTTCAGTTCTCTTACGAGAGGTTCTCTCGTATTGCGTAAGCTAGCTTACGCTACGGGAAAGATTAATCTTTTCTGAGATATTGAAGCCAAAAAATTATCCTTAATTTTGTATCCATTGTCAACGCAGTGCAGCAACTGCATACCTTGAGCGGGCTAGCTAGCGAGCTCATAGGTTGCTCTGCGGCAACTGCTGCAGCCTATAGACGAACTTGAGTGAACTTGCGTCCAATGACAGGCGCCCGCGCCGTCACTGTATCAAAGCCCGCCAAAATGGGAGTGGCTAGAGTGCATATAAGCGTAAGTTCGTAGGCTGGAACCCTGATTTTCATCTATTCAGCGAAGCTCTTCGCATCTCTGAACTGCAGAAGCCGCGTCGCCATTCGAGGGGCATCTAGCAAGCTTGGACAGCGCTCGAAGAAGCTGGCCGTCTTCGCCACCTTCAGCCGTCCTGCGAGCTACGCCATCCGGCGACGTATCCTTTTTAGAGCAAGCTAGTTCCTCAGCGAACTTCACAAAAAGAGCAACGAGCATCTTTTTAAAGATGCCTCGCACCACGTTCCTCAACGCGCCGCTCTGTCCGGTCTCTTCGGTTCCGCGGTGAGTGGCATTGTTGACCGTTTCTCGGAAGTCCAGAAAGCCACCCAAGCCATGAATCTCTTCCTGCCTCGTCGCACTAGCTCCTCTGCAGGCCGCCCACGTGACCAGCCTCCTGCACGAGCCTCATCACAGCGCCCAGCTCAGCAAAGCCAGACTTCTCAGCGTCGACAGGGCGGCCACCCTAGAATGTGCTCAGACAGCCGCCGCAGACCGCCGCCCCCCCGCGGGCCTCGGCCTAAGATTGCGCTGAAACCTGAGCAACCGAGGTCCTCCTAGCTTTGTTAAGGAAATGACGGCTCAGTCCCGCCGCGGCCGGACCACCGTCAAAGCTTCGCCCCCTGTCAGTCCCCTTCTCTCAGGCTACTGCAATGGTGGATTCAGCAGCCAACAAGCCGGTGATACTGCCCGCTTGCCTGCACTCAAATGCCGTTTACACGGCGAACAAAAGAAATTTTGTGAAAAGCAAACATGCCTTATGTGTAGAAAATGTGCCCACAATCCAGTGTTCACCCCTACACACAAGCATTAAAATTTCCATGTCCCTATCAGAGCCCACTCACATAAAGCAGGCACAGCCAGCTCGAGTGTTAGAGTCAATAAACGCGCCCACGAATCCGTCGTGGCGCCCTTCTCTGCCCGCTCTGTCACCAGCAAACACCTCTCTGTATGTAAGTCCCATGCCCGTGACTATGCTCGCGCATCACTTCACAGATGTGACTCTTTCCCCATTTACCTCAATCGGAAGTCACTCACAGAACAGCCTGTCCCTGCTGTCTGCGAGCAGTCATGCATAAGCACAGTAAGCGGCTCACACATTCTGTTCAGCTCGATGTGTGTGGCAATCAGGGCGACTTGGCCATTCACCCTCTAGCGTTACGCTTCAAAGCGTGGAAAGCTATCCCAGGGATATCCAAATGGGTGTTAAGCACAATAAAACAGGGCTATTTGCTACAGTTCGATCGCCGCCCTCCCGCTTCAGAGCGCGGCTCGAAACTACTGTGAACACGGAAGCAGCCTGCATGCTTCGTTCAGAAATAGCAAACCTTCTGTGCAAAAGGGCCATAGAGAGAGTGCCACCTTCTCTGAGCGAGTCGGGGTTTTACAGCCGTTATTTTCTTGTCCCCAAGAAAGGCGGCGGCCTCAGACCAATATTAGATCTCAGGGTTTTGAACAAGGTGCTCGCAAAAAGACCGTTCAAAATGCTTACAATCAGGAAACTCCTCGCGCATGTGCCTAGGGGACTGGTTTATTTCTCTCGATCTGAAAGATGCCTGTTTTCAGATTCAGATAAATCCCCGTCACAGGCCATTCTTGAGATTCGCCTTCGACGGCCAGGTTTATCAATACACCGTCCTTCTGTTCGGCCTGTCCTTAGCACCCCGTACTTTCACGAAGTGCATGGATGCGGCACTCGCACCCCTGCGGAGTCGGGGCTTGCGAATTCTGAACTATTTGGACGATTGGCTGATTTTGGCACAGTCACATACGGAGCTTCTGTCTCACAGGACAGTTCTCATAAGTCATCTGAACAGTTTGGGTCTTGCAGTCAATAGGACCAAGAGCTCACTACAGCCCAGTCAGGCAATTTCCTTCCTTGGAATAGAACTAGACTCCATGGCGATGACGGCTCGCTTATCTACACAGCGCGTGCGCCGTGTTCAGCGACTAGCCGTGTCCTTTCAGATGAACAGCCTCACGCCTCTGAAAAAATTTCAGAGAATGCTAGGTTACATGGCCTCAGCCGCAGCAGTACTTCAGCTGGGTTTACTGTGCATGCGCCTGCTTCAGCATTGGCTGAACACCCGCGCGTCTCGCCGGGCTTGGGCCACGGGCCGCCAGCCGATCAGAGTGACTCAGTCCTGTATCTCAGCTCTGCAGCCCTGGGCAGTGGCCGAATGGTATCAGTGGGGAGTGACGATGGGAGCTGTATCTCATCGAAAAGTCATCTCGACAGACGCGTCGAACACGGGTTGGGGCGCGGTCTGCAAGGGCTCTCCGGTTTTTGGCCTATGGTCAGTTCAGGAAAAGCTCCTTCACATAAATTGTCTGGAAATGATAGCGGTCGAGTACGCGCTCGTGCGCTTCCTCCCGGTCATTCAGGGTCACCATGTCCTGGTCCGTTCGTACAACAGATCGGTGGTATCCTATCTAAACCGTCAGGGCGGTGTCAGATCCAGGAACCTCTTCCATCTGACAAAACGCATACTGAGTTGGTCCCAGTGCCACCTGCGCTCGCTGAGGGCGACGCCCAGACGGCCCAGACAGACTGTCCAGAGACAATATTTCCCCAGGGAAATGGTCTCTGCACGGTTAAACAGTCCAGAAGTTATGGAGCATATTCGGCAGAGCAGAGATAGACCTCTTTGCATCAGAAGAGAACTCTCACTGCCCAGTATTTTTCTCGAAAAGCGAGGACGCGCTGGCCCAGGACTGGCCCAACTGCCCGCTTTACGCCTTCCCTCCCGTCTTGCTATTGCCACAGGTAATGCAGAGGATCAGGGAAACGCGTCACTCGGTGCTCCTCATAGCCCGCGCTGGGAGAATCAGACATGGTTCCCGGAGCTTACGCAGCTGTCACTGACAGCCCCGTGGCCCATTCCAGTGAGAGCAGATCTCCTCTCTCAAGCTCGCGGCACGATCTGGCATCCCCACCCAGAGCGCTGGGCTGCACGCGTGGGTGATCAACGACTACCCGTCGCTTTGCCAGAAGGAGTAATAAACACTATCATACACGCTAGAGCCCCTTCCACGAGAAGACTCTATGCGTCCAAATGGTCTGTGTTTTCAAAATGGTGCACCGACAGAGACCTGGACCCACGGACATGTGGGGTGTCGTCGCTGCTCGTGTTTTTACAAGAGCTGCTGGATAAGGGCAGATCCCCATCCACGCTCAAAGTGTACGTGGCGGCCATCGCGGCGTTCGCTGAAACCCTGCATGGCCAGTCACTGGGAAAAAAACCAGCTGGTCATCCGCTTCCTCAGGGGAGCTAGAAGGATGAACCCCCCGCGCCCCCCATCGGTTCCTATCTGGGATCTTTCCGTAGTTCTCGAAGCTATGAAAGCCCCCCCCTTTCGAACCACTTCAATCCGTGGATTTGAAATACCTTTCACTCAAAACCATTTTTCTGACTGCCCTGTCATCAGTTAAACGTGTGGGAGACCTTCACGCGCTGTCTGTCAGCGCTGCGTGTCTTGAGTTTGGACCAAGTGACTCCAAGGTCATTTTAAAGCCTAGACACGGCTATGTCCCCAAGGTGATCGGTACTCCTTTCAGAGCACAAATCATTTCCCTTTCGGCGCTGCCAGCATCCGATAGCGAATGCGACGCCAATCTCCTTTGCCCAGTCAGAGCACTGAGATTGTATACTGCACGCTCCGCCTCTTTCAGACGCTCTGAGCAGCTTTTCGTTTCGTTTGAGGGCGCACCAAGGGTTTCGTCTCCTCGAAACAGACACTGTCTAGGTGGATAGTGGACGCTATTGCTGCCGCGTACACGTCAAAAGACCTACCATGCCCGTTAGGCATTAGGGCTCACTCCACTAGAGGCATGGCCTCCTCGTGGGCATGGTCCAGCGGGATTTCCATTCACGACATATGTGTGGCAGCGGGCTGGGCTTCCCCCTCCACCTTTGTCAGATTTTACAATCTGGAAGTGCCCGCCCTGCAGGCAAAACTACTAGCGGTTTAATACGCTACAGCTCCCCTGGTGAGCTGCACTGATGGGACACATTCCACACAGACCGCCGCTCTGTCTTTTCCTTCCCACTATGTGCTTATGTATTACACACACACTGGCCCGCACTCTTGCCGGCCAAATATGTTGACAATGGGTTCCCGTAGCGTAAGCTAGCTTACGCAATACGAGAGAACCTCTCGTAAGAGAACGAATCGGTTACCTTACGTAACCTCGGTTCTCTCTAGAAGAGGGAACGAGTATTGCGTAGCCGGCCGTGCTCGCGCCACGAGCGATTTTCGCTTCATTCAATGAAAACCAGGGTTCCAGCCTACGAACTTACGCTTATATGCACTCTAGCCACGCCCATTTTGGCGGGCTTTGATACAGTGACGGCGCGGGCGCCTGTCATTAGACGCAAGTTCACTCAAGTTCGTCTATAAGCTGCAGCAGTTGCCGCAGAGCAACCTATGAGCTCGCTAGCTAGCCCGCTCAAGGTATGCAGTTGCTGCACTGCGTTGACAATGGATACAAAATTAAGGATAATTTTTTGGCTTCAATATCTCAGAAAAGATGAATCTTTCCCGTAGCACAAGCTAGCTTGCGCAATACTCGTTCCCTCTTCTAGAGAGAACCGAGGTAATGTAAGGTAACCGATTCGTTTTTGCCCATAAAGGCTGAGGGTAAATATTTTGTAACATGTTGACATTATTTTTATTGATAAGACAATTTGGCTCGTTCTTTCTTTTATTATTTAATTTTGCTTCATGAATGAAGCAAGTTAACACTAATGATGGTTAAATGGGTTACAACACCAAATTTTGAGGGTTCAATGGCGTACAACAAGGCAGAGGGCGGGGCCAGGTCATGATTCTACACACCCGGACCCTCATCAGGCTAATCAAGCTTCCGAGAGGGATAAAGGCTGACTGCGGACGGTGGTGCGAAAGAAAGAGAGAGTGTATACGGGCAGCTGTCCGTCATATGTGTGTGTTTGTGTCTTTTGGTTTAAGTTCTTTATTAAATATAATTTATATCGTCAAGCCGGTTCTCGCCTCCTCCTTTCCATGAATCCCTTTACAAGTACCAATTTTTTGTGTAAAAATTGACAGTTAAAATGAGAATTAACATGCTGGGAAAAATCACTATATTCATATTTAAGCAGCCTCGGAACTTTGACCTTAAAAAGTATTTTCCACAACTTTTTGTATCTAAAAAAAAAAAAAAAAAAAAAGGTTTTAAAATTGATAACACCAATGCAATGAAATTAAGGAACAAACATTCTTTTTAAATTATTTAAATTATTATTCATAATTTTGTTTTGCTTTTTTGCACACTTGTTCGGCCTTGCAATAATGCTTTTATTAAAAATAAGTACACTTACATGTCATAGAAGTAGTGTACCAGTTGAAGGGGACAAGGATTTTCTTCAGGCAATTGACAATTTAAAATATAATTTCTAAAACATTGCAAAACAGAGTCAAGCCATGTAATGTAATACATTTTAGGTAATTGAATGATACCTTTTCATTTTTCAAATGTACTTATTTTTTTTTGGCTATTTGAAAGCTTTTTCATGACTGAAAAAGTCAAGGGACATGTTTGTCAACATATTTTGATATTGACCCAAAACTGAATCCTCCATTGATTTGCATTCAAATCTCAGAATGTTTCACATCTCATTGAATGTTTTCACTCTGGAGAGTACTTTGTAATTAAAACTGATAGTTGCAAGGATTCATAATTGTTAAATCTGCCACAGCAGTATCTATAAAATATATATTTTTAAATCCTCTAGAAACAATTGATTGTGATTGGCCCGTTCTGAACAGCGCTGCGAAAAGTACCACGTGCCATTTGAGAGCACCGTCTATGCGCTGCTTCTGTAGTGAGGACCCCTGCCCATATGGTTAACAAGAACCGGCTCATAAGAGTCCTTTGTTCATCGATTTAACTCTACTGGTTGCGTTTCTTGCTGCACACTCAACTGAATAGCGCATCTCGAAACACTGTCACAGGATAATAGTATGGTGTTTCGTCATCTGCACCAGAAGAAGAACGTACAGTATGTTTTTGAACCATTAATGGAACCGAAAGTCACGAAAATCATCCAGTATTTTTTTTTTTATTTAAGCGGTTCTGATTAAGCATACAGCACACAGAGAAAAGCATGCAAACATTTTCTTTAAAAAAAAATATTTTTATAATATTACATATAATATTTAAAAAAATATTATATGTAAAAAAATGCATTTTTACATTTTCAAAAAACATAATTTAGTATGATTTATAAGCTGTTTTCCTCATGGGGACCGACAAAATGTCCCCACAAGGTCAAAAATTTGGGGTTTTACTATCCTTATGGGGACATTTGGTCCCGACAAAGTGATAAATACACGCTCTCACACACACACACACACACACACACACACACACACACACACACACACACACACACACACACACACACACACACACACACACACACACACACACACACACACACACACACACACACACACACACATGATCTCTGTCTCACGCACAACACCCTGCAGTCGACCTTTATACCTCGGAGGCTTGATTAGCCTAATACAGGACCGGGTGTGTATGATCACGACCCGGCCCCGCCCTCCGCCCTGCCACAGTGTTGTTTGGTAGTACTATTGGCTCACTGTGACTGGGTGGGTCAAGTTTCTGAAAAGTAGTTGAACGTAGTTGAGACATATTCATCCTTATGACAACCCAACCATGAAGATTTAACAACGAGACATTTTTACAGCTTAGTAAGTGCTCCTTTTTTTCACAGTAAGCTTTGAGTTCTGAAAGTCACAGTATATGTTTTCTATAAACTCATCTTTACAAATCAAGAAAAAATATTTCAGAAATCAAGATTTGATTCTTCATGATATGATCTCTTTAATACAGTCCTTGGTTCATTATAAAAGTCGAATCAGCTGTTAGTGTTGAATAACTACAATCTCACTAGATGACTCATCCGTTGGTATGCAAAGCACCTCCAGGCATGAGAGAGAGCTCAAAATATCATACAGCTAAATGCATGTAGATAGTAATAATACCCAACTGATATTTAGTTGTCTAGTTTCCATTATAAGAATATAAAGCCGCATAATGCTAAATAGTAGACAAACAAGACCATATTCCAGCTCAAAATTCCAATTACACAAATGCTTGTTTTCTTTTGTGTCTTTTGCATGTTGGTTTCAAACATCTACCTTCAATATCTAAACAAGTGAACACAATATATCGACACTGGCATACTTCATCCAAAAATGAACATTCTCTCATCATTTACTCCCCTTTATGCCATCCCAGATGTTTTTGAAGATTTTTAGAAGAATATTTCAGCTCTGTAGGTCCTCACAATGTGTAGTGAATGGGTACCAAAATTTTGAAGCTCCAAAAAGCACACAAAGGCAGCATAACCACTCCAGTGGTTAAATCCATATCTTCAGGAGTGATATGATATAAATCAATATTTAAGTCCTTTTTTACTATACATTTTCCTTCCTCAAAGTAGGTGGCGATATGCAAGAAGAATGTGAATAGCCAAAATCAAAAGTTAAAAAAGGATTTATGTTAAAAAAGGACTTAATATTGATCTGTTTCTCACCCACACATATCATATCACTTCTGAAGACATGGATTTAATCATTGGAGTCTTATGGATTACTTATATGCTGCCTTTATGTCCTTTAGGAGCTTCAGAATTTTGGTACCCATTCACTTGCATTGTATGGACCTACAGAGCTGAGATATTCGTTTATGTTCAGAAGATTTATTTCCACTGATGGGGGAATTTACAATTATACAATATACAAACAAATGTAAAAATTGTATTGTTTACAGTCTTCTTATTTTGTGTATACTGTATATTGCATATTATTATATATATATTGTGTTTTGTAACAAGATGTGAAAACTGTGTTATGTATAAATCAAATGTTTATTGTAATTGTTATACTGCTATGTTGCTTGGAACCGCACCCACGACTTTCACCCACTGTTGCACTTGTGTACATGGTTGAGTGACAATAAAGGGATTTGATTTGATTTGATTTGAGAAGAAAGAAAGTCATACACATCTTGGATGGCATGACGGTGAGTAAATGATGAGAGAATTTTCATTTTTGGGTGAACTATCCCTTTCAGGCAAGTGTCAATAATATAATGCAGGTAGATCTTAGCACAAAGTTAAAACTGTTAAAACTGTGAAGGGTATTTTTCATAAATGTAAGGTTTGGGGAAAGTTCTCACACTATTATTGGGGCAATTTGTCACAAGTGTTTTATATTTTGTACTTGTATTAAAAAAATAATACAATATTTGACTTTTTTTACCTTTTTGATTTTTCATGCATTTTTTTGAGCATAATAATTATTTTACTGTTTAAATTTATCTGAAAAATCTATAATAAGCTGCTTAATGGCAGGTTCCATTGTGACAACCTACCCCATATGGATGGCAATGTTGTCACAAAAGGTCAATGTGTAAAAAAACAAAAAAACAATGTGTTTTTTGTAGCCATGACTTAAATGTTTGTGACTATACAAAAATTCATAACATTTACTGGGGTAAAATTACAACTCACCCGGATTCCCCTATATCGAAGTAGCATGGTAATACCATCTGATGCAATCTCTGTACCATGGTACTGCCACAGTACTTTTTTGTAAGGGTTGCAACTGTTGTTTTGTGGTGCATGTTGTATGTAAGCATTTGTGTGCAGTCTTCATGTTTGATAGGCATTAGCTTATCTCCGTATGAGAGAGAGGGCTCAAAGCAGCATAAAAAAGCAGAGGTAAAGTGGCACTCTGGTGATAACAGTTGTAAAACTTCTGAATGCAACTGTCGAGATTGGGGCGTGGTTGAGCGACGTTCTGTGGAGAGGGAGGCCGGGAGAGGAAAGCGGTAAGGATTGACACCTGGGGAAATTATCTCTAACAGCTGTTTTGTACAGACGTGAAAGCTGGAGAGGGAAATAAGCACTGACGTGCGGTCTGGGTAGGCAAACTAGGCACTGCCTACCCTGCCAAAATTCAAAAATAAAATGTTTATTAAATAATATACTTGTATTTGTATTTTTACTTTTTATTCTTGTGATTTATACATGCAATATGTGTGTTATTCCAGTTGTTTAGACGTTATGATGACAAATGTAGCAGTTTCACATAATCAACTAAAAACAAATGGTAGAATAAGCAGTGCTTTTACGGTCCATTCATTGCAGACGACAAGCGGAAAACCCATGTTGCGCGTGCGCACTTCGATACTGTATTCTTTAACATGTACGGCAAAAAGCACAAATCTGCTGTGCCTTTAACGTAAATATGTTATGCCCGTAATCATCTCTGTTATGTATCAGACATGGACCAATTAAAATCGAGATATTCCTGGACATTTGTGTAGCTAACGTCATTACACCACAGCTAGCGTACATGCCTAATCCCCGCCAAATTCAAAATCAAAATGAGAGCACCGGCCGTAATCACGGAATTAAGAAATTTTTCCAAGCTCGATTTTAATTCCAAATATGAGTTAATTGCAAGAGGGAGGTCTACGCCAGCCTTAGATGGACTAGTACAGCAAAAGGGCCCAAAAATTATCCGATCGTTTCAAACTGATTGGTATGTAAGAAAAGATTGGCTATGTGGCTGTGCTAACAATCAGCGGCTGTACTGCTATCCCCATAGATATTATATATAGAGACTATCCCTGCCTGCTTTTTCAACCAGTCAGACTGTTTGGACTTCAGCGGGATATTGTGATTTGAACAACCTGCCCGCAGCTTTAACCAAGCATGAAAAGTCGTCAGCTCACATCCAGTGTCAAATTATACTGAAAATCTCGGATCGCCCTGCACATGACGAGCAAAGGAAGCTGAATATAACCTACCACAATGAAAAGGTAAAGGAAAACCGAGAGGTTTTGAAGGATCTGATAAATGCGTAACGTTCACTGTTTACGCGCTTGTGTGTGTGTGAGAGAGAGAGAGAGAGAGAGAGAGAGAGAGAGTACACGATATACATCCTGATTTGTAAATTTCTTGACATGCCGCGCTTGTGCGTAACGTTCACTGTTATTACGTATTATTAGCTTAAACAATAAATCAGGTAATCTGGCTTTCATAACTCAGTGCCTAGCCTCTTTAAGACATCACCGCACGTCACTGGAAATAAGGGCAGTTCAGACTGCCGGAGGGAGAGCAACGCATGCAGCCGTCTTGTCTGTGTGAACTGTTATGCTGAAAAGCAAACTTTTGTGTGTGAAACTGAAAAGTGTGACCAATAAAAGACTTAAATTGACTTTTCACCTGGCCTGCGCTTCCTCCTTCATATGAGAAAGGGAACTTTCACAGCAACGTGCTAATGTCTTCATCAATGGTTACAATGACACTATCATTAAGCACACATATTTGTAGAAAATGTTGGTTTATCTGAACCAGGACCATCAAATTATGTTGATCTAAATTCAGGCAAAAATTTTCCACCATCGGGACCAACGATACTGAGCATGTTAAGTAATGGGTCCACTAGCATTTTCACTTGAACACAGTTTGGTAGGGTACAATTACAAATCGTAATCGTGCCAACAAGCCCAGATCATCAATGAGAACCTTTCTGCCAGATGGTGGAAAAGTGCCTATTGAAAGGTGTTACTAGAGAGCATATTGCCATACCCTCAGCAGAGCTCAATCTCTGGCTGCCCTTGGATTGCTTGAAGGTGTCTCTCTGGGACTGCTGGACACTGTCTCGCTGTTCCTTGGCTTGTTGCATAGTGTGACTCTTCCACATCTTCCTCAGCTCCTCTACGTCTGTCTCTGAATCTCGAGTGCCCTCTCGGGTTAGTTTAGCCTCATTTAGGTTACTTTCCTCTGAGCTCTGGGAACCTGAGGAGGGGGTGACTCCTTTGGTCTGGCAGTGGGGTGGCTGCTGGTAGTCCCTACTAGTGGGTGTGCTTGGCTGCTCCTGGCTGGGCTGTTTGTAGGTGTTGGGCTGGGCAGTGTCGCTGGCTGGTTCTCCTTCCTCCTTTGGTGCCTCTAGTTTAAGCCTGTCCTCCTCTCTATGGCAGGTTTGATCCATCTGAGATTCTTGGGAGAGGGTCTGCACAGATAGTGACGAGTCTCCTGATGACTTGTCCTCCTGCTGGAGCTCCTCTGTGGACTGCCGCTCCTCGCGGATGGGCGAGAGCTCCGACTCAGCGAAGACGTCCTCTGAGATGGAGCCCTCGGTGCTGCGAGGAGCCATGCTGTCATAACCTTCCCTTAGACGCTGATCCATTTGCTGAGAGCTTCCGGAGAACACGGCTTCAAAATCCCTGTTGCACAAATAGAAAGGTTATCACATATAAATGTATCTTTCAAGTGAACAGTTAGAGAAATAGTTCAGTCCTCATTCTTACATGGAACACAAAAGGAGATTTTAGGCAGAATGTTTGCCACAGTAACCATTCACTTTCATTGCATCTTTTCTCCATAAAATAAAGGGTGTAAAGTAAAGGGTGACTGAGGCTATCATTCTGCCTAAATGCGGGGTCACATTTACCTGCAAAATTCTGCAGCCGAAGAAGGCATGAGCAGACGTTAAGCGCATGTGAAACCAGGAAAAATAAATATTAAGTGTAGCTGTGTACGAAGCAGCACCCACACAGAGGTCACTGCCAAACCAAGCAACTCCCTAATGTTCAAAGCAGAGAATTTGCCAGTGAAAGTTTACCAAACTTGAACTCCATGTGAAATCCGCATAGGAAAATTGGCCGCCACACAAAGTCAATTTTGTAAAATTCATTATTCCCATTTAAATGAATGTAGTTCTTCAGTGGAATATCAAAGGAGCATGACATTTTTTTCCTTTTTTGTGGACTATCCCTTTAAGGTGACTCATATGTGCAAAATCAAATGTATTACTGTAATGAGAAAAAGAGATAGTATATTAGTATTATTATTAGTATATCGTTTTTATTGTACTGCCTTCAAATTATGCTGATAATAATAATATTTTGCTGTAATACAGTTAAAAATATTATGTAATGAAAATGTAAGTAAATGATGACATCATTTTTATTTTTGGATGAACTAACCCTTTAAGACATCTGAAACATCTAAGACAAGGGTGGCACTCTAATCAAAACTATTTGTTTCAATTAATAAGCATTCAAGTAAATATGAATGTGCATAAATGAAAAGTAGATCTCTCCGTCTGTACATCTGCATGATAAAAGGCATCTGTGCTTCACTTGCACAACTGAGACCCTCGACTGGCTGATGAACCTCAGAATACAGCTCTGAGCTCAATTCAACACATCATCATTCATAAACCAACAGAGGATATAAATATCTGGGGGTGAAAAGGCTACTAAAATCATTAACTTCGTATTACAAATTGAAATGGGTGAGCAATCCAGACGTAGGCGGCTAAATTCATGCTTCATTAACCTTGGAGTAAAAATCTATTTCCTGTATAATAAAGCAGAACGTTGAATATCTGAAGTAATCGTACAGGAGCGTGGTTCCTGATGCTAACTGCAGACAAAATACCAATTTGTCACATGAGAGATGTTCAATCTAGATAAGCTATCTGAAGATAAATCCAATTAGTAACATAACGTAATGTTTTTTAACTTTTCAGAGTCTTTCACATTCAAAATCACTGGTTGTCTGGTGGCTTACATATTTATTTTATTTAGGTCTTTTTGCAATGTATAAGCATAAGCGAGGGCATACGAGCGAGGGCAGAAAAAGACGGGGAAAAGGGGAGAACAGGATTTGGAAATGACCTGAGAAAGACTCGAAAATGCATCAGTAACATAAGCACCACAGTTCAACATGTCAAAGCACATACACTAACCGCAATGAGACAGTTCAGACTGGTGGCTCTAATATTTCAAATTACTTTGGCTGGTTTGATAAGGGTATCACAATTTGGAACTAATCCTAAATTAATTCCAAGGGTCTATTCTAAACAGATTTTAGTTTTTTTTTGCGTTGTTTTTATTTTTTTATATATATAGTTATATACTAGTTTTTCTATACAAAAATTCACCAGATGGACATCTTTACACATTCAAAATAAAAAGTCATAGGGAGTAACGCTATCGCTCCCTGTGCTGTAGTTCCCTGCCCATTTCACTTATGCCTGATTCACACATTCTCAGTGAGCGGACCTTGTGCAGCATGTTTTCGTTTTGGCGCCCATATTAACAGATTACAGCCTTTACATTGTGAATTCAGTGGTTATATTTAGGTGTTTACCATGCTGCAGTAGAAAAAACAAACAAACAAAAAACAGGAGATTATAGATAAGACATTAGATAAGATTTGCAAGGCCACACCGATAGATGATACATGACTGATTGTGGAGGTATCAATAACCCACTCTCCAAAAATTATAATTTATGGGCTTATGAAAGTAAATATTTGCTGTAAGATGATATAATTTTTTTTTTGGCACACAGATGGAACTCTGTCTCACAGAAGAGACACGGCCACTGTAAAAGCCCAACGTGACCGCGTTGCTCACACCCCGCTCTCAGAGTATGTGTGAATCAGGCCTTATGCTGTTATCTGTCTGACAAGCCTCTTCACCTGCTACAGGCAAAGGTTCTGGAGGGATGGCTGTTATACAGTATATTTAGTAAGTTAATGGTACTAAAGCTACTGGTATGAGAAATCACTAAATATAATGTCACTGTGGTTATGGGGGCGTGGCCGTGCGACATCTGTGGAGAGCGAGGCTGTGAGAGAAAGACCGGTAAGGATTGACACCTGTGGGAAATTATCTCCAACAGCTGTTTGTGTTTTCAGTGAAAGCTGAGAGGGATATAAAAGAGCAGTCCAGTTCACTGGAGGGGAGAGAGATGCATGAAGCTGTGTGTGTGCATGTTGTGCTGAAAAGCAAACAGAGTTGAAATACTGAAAAGTGTGTAGAAATAAAGACTCATGTGGATAGTTTATCCAGCTCCCACTTCCTCCTTTACAAGAGAGCTAAGAACCTGTCACAGTTACCAAATGCTACAATTTACTTAATAATAATATTGATATGTTAATCTGGATATGTTATATAACCCTAATGTTAAATAAAATGTATTAATAAAACCATTATCCTTATACAGAACATTAGCCATTTTTACTCTGTGAATCATATCACTGACATCTAATTTCTCTGTTTTATTTGAATTTGGCATGAAGGACATAACAGTTTTGTTTGATATTCAAAATCTTGGAAATGCTGTCATCTGCTCTGTGTCATATCATTACATAAAACAAATTCTGTAATTTTAACGGTAAAAGAATGTAAAAACGCAATATACGGTAAAAAAGATCATATATTTAACAAGACAATAAATGTAATTTATGGTAAAATATTGTACAAATTTATATAATCTTTAACAACAGAATACATGTAAACAATAATCAAAAAACAACAATCGTATAATCGTAAATATGTAAAAGTACAGGTTGTTTTTTGGTACTAGAATGTTAATATATAAAGTTGATAAAATTAAAAATCTAAAAAGGTAGTGAACTGTAAATATACAGGCATCAAAATTACACTACATCCCATAAAGCCTGAAACATGGTCTGGCAACCACAGCTGACAGAATTTTACCGTAAATTTAACGGATTTAATTGGCCAAAATAATTAGAAAGACATGAATGATAAAAAAAGTGATCCTGGAATGTGTTTCAGTCACAATGCATATTATACAGTGTAGAGATCAGGTCATTTGTAATTATTGAAACATGCCCGTTGACACTGTAACTAAAATATTCTCAAATTAACAGAGATTGAACCAAAAGAAAATTTGGAATCTAATAAAATCAAATTAAATTTGGAAATCAATGCCAATACCCAACCCTACACATTAGTTGATGTTGATTTCAGTTTAATCGGTAACAGCCTACATTATATCATTATTCAAATTAAATTACTTGATTAAACTGAAGTGTTTGACTTAAAAGGATGGAACAGAATAATTCTATAACATTCTATAAAGTTAGAAAAAACATTGCCCTTACAAAGGAAAAAAATGCCTCTGGAAATGAATATTGTCCCCTACTGGAAAAGTAAATTTTTTGACCCTATTTCAAAGTATTATAGAAAAAATTCCATTACATTAATTTAGGATTTTTTTGATTATTGGTCATCTGCTGAGATTTGTGTCCTAATGTGACAGTATGAGGTAAGGCAGTTGTCTTACGGAGGCACAGAGTCTCGGATCTTGCTGTCTGTGATCTCTCTGTAGACGGCTGCAGACTGAACCTCCTCCAATGGACACATGATGCCGTACTCCTCACATCCTCTCTCCAAAACCAGAGGGTCTGTTCGGAGAGGGTCAAACATGATGTTGTTGGGCGTCACCAGCAACACCCCACTAACAATACCCTGTAACACATGGAACAGGTATGTCAGATTGTAATCACAGAACAACTGTTTCAACCAAAATCGGGTCTCCTACACTATGATCTGTCCTATGACAAAGGGGTTTGGTTTAACTATGCCCAGATTCACAGAAAACATAATGAGATTATTTTATAATACACAACTGGCTGGACAATCAAAAAACTTTGAAAACATATTTCTCAGTTTCAGTGTTGCAACGCGATAAAACTTAAGTTCCATATCTAAGAGGGGTGAAAGTGAGGACAGATATTTTTTGACAGTGTTAGAGCCAATCAACTCTGTACAAATACAATTACACTCGTAAGGCAAAGAGTGCTCGCTAAGGGAACAGATCAGTAATGGAGACAGTAGCTCAACTCCTACACTTGAAGCAAAACTTGGAACCATTTACGGTTTGCAGTCTTTAGTTTTCCCAGAGGAAGACAAGTATCTTATTAGTGCCTAACCTGAGGACTCCTCCGCGTTCCTCCATAAGTCACGGAACTTCATGTAACTTTGGATTTGCTGCAACTGTAAAAGCATATTCTGACTCACCTTGCCATCTGTGATGTACTTGCAGTTGATTTTGAGGAACTTCTCTGTCAGCGCCTCCTCTTCCTCTGAGGTGGAGGAAACGACACGGGAGGGCCGCAAGGCAGAGAGGACTGGAGGGGCGGGAGCCTCCGAGCGAGGAGTACCATTTGAGTCCTGAAAAGGATAGAGATATGACAGGCTACTGCGACTGAGAACGTTTATTGTATGGGTGATCTGCTTAAATCACAATACATACTGGACACATACGGAACTCAGACTTGTCATATACTGGATTAATTCTGGTCATACTTAATTTATAGTGGTCTAATACTGGACTCATACTGGTCTCATTCAGGACTCATTCAAAACTCATACTGCTTTCATAATAGACTAATTCTAATTTAATACTGAACTCATTCTTGTCTCATACTAGACACATACTAGACTCATACTGTTTCATAGTGGTATAATACTGGTCTCATACTAGTCTCACACTAGACAAAAACTGTACACATACTGTTCAAACTCTAGACCCATTCTAGACCAATATAAGTAATACTGGGGTCATGCTGGACTCACACTAAAATATACTCCCAAATATACAGAAAAGAATGGGAGTTAATCCCTGAATTCAAGGGGTGGCTAAAGCCCTATGTGGGCAATGACACAAGGGCTTGCTGTCTTTACAGTCCCTCACAGAAAACGGAACATCCTTCTTGTGGTTTGTTACCATCTTGATTAAATTACTACTAGAGCACAAAATTGTTTGCAAGAGCACAAAGTTCTTCATAGATCTAGCCTCTTAATTTTGCTCTCAAAGTGCACCAGATTGATGCATTTAACAAATTTTCTTTTGGGAGAGGGTGCCCCTGGACCCTCCTAGAGGGTCTGAGGTCCACCCACACAGCCTCACAAAATCCTGTGGGAAACACTGCAGTGATTGTGATTGCATGTGTAAATGAAGTACAGCTAAAGAAGGAGCGTTTGAGGAGTGAACACTCACACTCACACACACACCTAAACACACAGACATGTGCATCGCTGAGCGGCTGGAGCAAACTGACACTGATACGACCAAAGTGTTGGGGGCAGTGACTCAACAAAAGGCCACTGACTTTCTCTGTCTCTCAATCACTGGATAGGACCGTGACAGTGTTTAGGACAGGGTAGATGTCACAACACATTACAATGCTTCACTGAAAATCTCACTAATAAAAAAACACAATCAGACTCTTTCTTACTACTGCTTTGCTTAAATAATTGTGACTGAAAGTGAATTTTTAATTGTTATAATTTCCTCACTGGCATTTGGGCTTAATTTAATTTGTATTCCTATTAATTCTTGATACATTTGCCTAAATAGCGCTCTTTTAAAAATCCAAAGGTACTGAAATCACCTAATAGGCATATAGTATGTGGGGTGCTATTTAACATAGACTTTTCTAACAGAAGTGGCATAAATATATTTCAGTAGAGAACATATGTCATTAGAGAAATAATGGCTATGGTTTATAATGATTAATCACAAATCTCCCATAATCAACCATAACGTGTGCGTCAGAACCCCATAAATAAAATAAATATTTATTTTACAAATTAGAGAGGATCACAATTCATATTTAATTCCCAAATCTCCCAAAAACTCTCCCTGGATCTGCTCTCACAAAATCTCCACTGACAAGCACAGCGGCCACTGTTCCCGCCCTCTGGCCTCGACATTACACATTCTGCCGTGCTGTGACAGATTGGCCCACCCATCAGATCCCAGAAAAAGCAACCAGAGTGTCAAAACATGCCTTCCTGAATCCCAGTTTACACTCTCCGTCTCTTCAAAAGCCAGCTTCGCCCAGGAAGGTGTTCGTCTCACACAGCATTGAGAGGAAGGATGCCACTGTTGTAAATTCCAGCCAAACGCAAATAGCTGTGTATTTACAGCATTCTGATGCTGGCTTGCTGTTTATAGCTCGCTTCATCATCAAAGCCATTATTAACAACCGGAATTCAAATGAACATTTAACATCCAGTGTTCCAGGGAACTACTCCATTAGGAACAATTAAAGAACAAATTACATCTCTGGATCCGGTACAGCCTTTTTTTTTAGGACTAGGGGGTGGACTTTCTGAATGTTCTGGATGTTTCTGAAATTCTATTTGTAATCCAGAGATTCAGAGCTCAGGGTCATACAGGTCGCTTCATCCACGTACTGTAGATGATCTGTTCAGTCAATCCAGCACCATCACACCATCTCTTTCAATGCTTCAAAACTATAAACATTTGGGAAAAACTGCGGAAAAACTGTGTTCCTCCAGTTGTCAGAGTTGATAAAGCTTTTAGCTTCAAATTTAAATCACAACCTTATTAAATAAGACATTAAATCATTTTAATGTAAGACATTAAATAATTAGGCAACTGAAAAATAGTTTAACCTCCTAAGACCTGAGTGTGACTGATGTGTGTATTTTCCATTTTCTAATTTAATTTGTAACTAATAGCAATAAACAAGCAAAAAAATTAAATAGTGAATAAAAGTTTTTATAGAGCAAATTTGCATCCCACTCCCCCGGACATACGGGTAAAAAGAAGCTGGCTCGCAACTGCTCATTCAGATTTTTTCTTCGGAGCTGAGTGGTTGTGTTCAGGGAGCTGAATTCCTCTGTCGATCTACTCACCTCTACAGAAAACTGTTGTATTTATGGCGCTGGAGTGCAAAGAACACCCCTGGGCGCTTCAGCAGTGTAAAAGAGTATATTATTTTCTCTAAAAGACTATATTTCCTTCTAAAAGAGTGGCACCCACAGAGAGTGTCTTTTTAAAGATACCTTTCCACTTGTGTGTAATTCCTGGTAAGGCCATGTGACATATTTCCACACAATTACCTCCCCTTCAGGCAGAGTGTGTCTTCCCCTTGGAAAGGGACACCTCCCAGATGAGGACACTTATGGCCCCCAGCTGAACAATTTCAATTCTTTTTTGGGGAGAAAAAAAAAAAGAGAAGAGCCATGGCTGGGGCAGCCTGTCTCATCTACTAAGCACAAAATCTAAATGATTGGTTGAGAGTAGGGCTGGGACAACTCGTCGACGTCATCGATGACATCGACGCAAAAAATACTTTGACGCAAAATATACGCGTCGATTCGTCAGACCCAAAACAAAGATGGCGGAGCCCGAGAGTAGTAGCAACACGAGTGGCTCCACAGACTATCAGAAGCGCAAGGCACTCGTTCCTCTAAGGTATGGGAATTCTTTTACATTAAAGGAAACAATTCCATGATATGTCGTCTTTGCAAAATGGAGATGGCCTTCCATTCTAGCACCACGGCAATGCACCAGCACCTGAAGAGGCGCCGCGCAACTTTTTTTCAGTATGTTCAACATAAATGTTGAATTCTGAATGTTTATATTCATTATTTATTTTTTGTTGGAAAAGCACTTTCTGTATTAGCTTAAAGCCCCAAGTTTACAATAGTTACTGTATTCTTTCAATAGCTCTAAGAAAGGGTGGCTGGGTGACCTTTTTATTTTATTATTGAATGCTAGACATCAGAATGCATTATTTTGCTCTTGTACACTTTTACTTGAATTTTATTTTTGAGTTTAAGTAAAAGGTGAGTGGCAGAGTGTATTACTACTATATGTTGTTGTTATTTTTATGTGAATGAAGAATTAAAAGATGCACTTTTTCAGTAAGCTAGGACTATGTGTTTTCAACATAAATGTTAAATTCTGTTGGTTCAGGAAGGACGCCATGACAGGCTGCTGGCTCCCACTGTCGCTGTTAATTTTTATTTATTTTTTGTTGGAAAAGCACTTCTGTATTAGCTTAAAGCCCTCAAGTTTACATTGGTTACTGTATTCTTTCAATTGCTCTAAACAAGTATTTTGGGTGACCTTTTAATGTTTTTATTGAATGCTAGACATCAAGTTGTTATTATTTTAATGTGAAAGAAGAATTACAAGATGCACTTTTTTCAGTAAGCTAGGCCTATGTGTTTTCAATGCTTCAAGGTTTTATTGAATGCTACCTCTGACTAAGAATGCATTACTTTGCACTTGTATAGTCTTTTATTTTGTAATTTTAAGAGCAATAAACATATATTGCAATGTTAAGGAATTCATTTTTTTTCATTGAGATATGTAAATCAACATGTATAAATTGCTATTAGTCAATTAATGGGGAGATAATCAAATCGAAATCGAATCGCACTGGAAAAGTGAATCGTTGCATCGAAAAAATAATCGCTAGATTAATCGTTTAAAAAATAATCGTTTATCCCAGCCCTAGTTGAGAGCCAGCTCCTTTTATACCCGTATGTCTGGGGGAGTGGCATGCAAATTCCACTTGCCAATTCCCATTGGCCTTTTCTCAAAGATTTCTCAAAGAGGTGTTTGGGGCTCCCAAGGGCGACCCCTAGTGTCACTACATCGACACAATGTCTCGTTCCCTCCATCACGGAACGGAGGTTACGAAAGTAACCAAGACGATCTATGTACTGATTACCATTGACCCATGTCAACCAAACACATTGAGTGCTCTATTTTTGTCCCAATTTAGTGAATGACTTAACCTCCAGTGTGCTATCTGTCTGCACTTGGCTCAGAACAGTACAAAATGCACCTTACTTTATATAAAGCCTACTACCGAAGATGGAGGAGGAAAAAGTCTGTGCATGTCTTAATGTCCTCTAGGCCATCTGGAGCTTACCTACACTGGGCTGGTTTTACACGGCCCAGTGAAGAGCACCTCAGTGAAATCCAGCCTGGAGGAGACCTGTGGCTGGATTTAGAACCTAAGCCTGGAAGAAGGGCACTGACCCTCGCTGCAGGGCTGCTGTGTATGTGGGTGGATGACATTAGATCACTGCCGGACTATTCCAGCACATTTCATCTCTACACACAACTGAAGAACACTCCACACATGTACTGTGGCAAAGAAAAACTCTACATGCACCATTACAGTATATTTAATCACCTCACAAATCATAAGAACACACACACCATTTCAGCACAGTTAATCTTCACACTCAGCATTCCAACACAGTTAAATTCCATACACATTCCAGCTTATTGACTAAAGTGCTATTAGTCTGAAGCAGAAGATGGAAGGGCACTCAAAATCGCAACAGAAATGTTGCTATTGTAATGACATGTCTACTGAGAATGAGTAACCTAACAGATGCTATCAACTGATGCTAATAATAACTATAAGATAAACAGCCCTTTATCCCAATAATACCAATTAATTCTCATCACAATAATAGGTGAATGTTTATATGCATCTGTTTGTTGTGAATTTTAAGGACAACATACTACAGCACCATCTTCTGGGCAAAAATAGGTTTTACAAGGGCAAAACTAAAAGTTAAATGCAGACACAAAGATGAAACTCCTGTCATCATCACGTCATCTGTTTGACTTTTGTCTTTGAAAGACCAAAGTTTAGCATAATGTCAGAGTTGCTCTCTTCTATACAGTGAAAGTGGATGGGGACCATGGTCTTTCAACCTCCAAAGGACATAAAAGTACCATAAAAACATCATAAAAGTAGTCCATATGACTTGCATGCAATAATGCAAGCCTTCTGAAGCCATTTAATCTTTTTTATAATTTCTGTGTGTGTGTGAGGAACAGACAAAAATGAAAGCTGTTACCTCAACAAAAACAAAATTCCGTCTTAAAATTTATGCTTGACCGCCATGGTCAACGTAAGCTGTGTTTTCACTGTCGGGCCAAATTAGGCTGTGCTTGTGCGTATCTCCGGTGCTTCATTGTGCATCTTCTGGGATTTCTCAGGGCTAGCGGTCAATGGCCTTTGGTCTGCCCATTAACCTTGGGCCAAACAAGGCCAACTGGGGATTGAGGTGGGGTCAACGTCAAAGTTTCACCGAACTTGCCAATTTGTGTATCCAGTGCACATCAGTACAGGTTCGGAAAAAAAATTAAATGATGACAGAAATTGTTTAGGTGAACGATTACTTTAACTACTGTAGGATGTTCTACAGTAGGCTTACTGTATATACAGAACTCAGGGATGTGATTTTATGGAATTCTGTTTGTTCCGACCTAAAATTGACCCTTCACCCAAACAAGTTTTATTGAACCTTGGCGCAAATGTTGCTTTAGCGCTTTAGTGTTTCATTTTTTTGACACGTGCTGCGAGAGAGAATACGTGCTGCTTCCAGCCTGATGTCTTTCTCTTGCAGCGCGCACTGATAAATGTCCTCTCGCTAGAAAAGAAAAGTGTCTATTGGGTATCACTGGTCGTGGTGTGGGAAGCAGTTGCGAAACATTGGATGGCAAGTTACTATGGTTGTTTTTACACTTTAGTCCTCTTTAAACCTCTGCGTGCCTAAATTTTTTAGTCATAAGTGAGAAAAAAAAAAATCAGATTTGGACCACATCAGCTGCAGTGTGAACGTAGGCTTCATTGTTCCAGGTAAACAGACATTTTCAAGTTCAGGGATTAATCACCTCACCTGTCTACAACAGGCGAGTACGTTCACGCGACGCAACGTAACGCAATAGCTCGAGTATGAAGGAAAATCAGTAGCAAAACTCGAGAGCTTGCATATTCGGATTTGAGAACTTATACAATAAATATGTGCGGTACTTACAATCTCTAAAATCTGGGTTAGGGTTACGGTTAAGGCAAAGAATGCCATCGGTGTGGATGAGCGTGTGCATGTGAATCATTTCACTTGCCTTTTCAGCAGATTCATTCAATGTGTATTGACAAGTAGCAAAGAAAAGACGCTTTTCACCTTATAAGCTTTTCACCGTATAAAAAAATGTTGGGTAACTTTTACTGGGTGAATTTTGTTCAGAATAAGTTATTAGGTTTGTTCTTATTGGTCCTGCACTGCTCACTCAATTGTTTTCAATAAATATGCAGGTTTGCAGGTGTCAGAAGACAGAATAACCTTTTTTATTTAAAGACATACTGTATTTATCACTTTTGGCTGTATTTTTGTCCTTTGCCGATCACATGCCTGAGAACTATTGCATCCATGTAACCAGCTTCACTGGTTTAAGTCTAAAAAGTTTCATGTCATTGACATGTGGAGAGCACCACAAGAGCTTCTGGGCAGGAAATCAGACCAGTAACAGAGTCAAAGTCACCTTTCCTAGTGTCAGCCAACACCACCAGCCACTGGTAATTAACACTGGCCATCTCTCTCTCTCTCTCTCTCTCTCTCTCTCTCTCTCTCTCACACACACACACACACACACACACACACACACACACACCCCTTCCTAATCCTCTCTTTCCTCTTTTTCTTGCAGGATAGAATACCATGGTAATAGAGCCCAACACAGGATATCATAAGTAAAAATCCCATTCAAGGGATAGTTCCCCCCAAAATTAAAATGCTCTCATTATTTACTCACCTTCATGCCATCCCAGATATGTATGACTTTCTTTCTTCTGCTGAACACAAAGATTTTTTGAAAAATATCTCAGCTAGTCTATTCGATGCAAGTGAATGGTGGCCAGAACTTTGAAATTCCAAAAAGCACATAAATGCAGCATAAAATAATCCACATGACTCCAGTGGTTCAATCTATGTCTTCAGAAGTGATATGCTAGGTGTGGGTGAGAAACAGATCAATATTTAAGTCCTTTTTTTAATATAATTTTTCCTCCCTGCCCAGTAGGTGGCAATATGCATGAAGAATGCAAATCATCAAAAACAAAAGTATGTGGACATTTTTTGTAAAAAATGACTTGATATGTTTCTCACTCACACCTATCATGTCACTTCTGAAGATATGGATTTAACCACTGGTGTCTAATGGATTACTTTAATGCTGCCTTTATGTGCTTTTCTGGACCTTCAAAGTTCTGGTCACCATTCACTTGCATTGTATGGACCTACAGAGCTGAAATATTCTTCTAAAAATCTTTGTGTGTGTTCAACAGAAGAAAGAAAGTCATACACATCTGGGATGGCATGAGGGTGAATAATTGATAAGAATTGTCATTTTTGGGTGAACAATCCCTTTCAGTTTTTCCATTGGTGGATTACTTTTTAACAATAACTTATAAACCTTTAAATACATCCCTATCATGATCTCTGAGGTTGGCAATATGCTTCTGTTGATGCCAACAGTCCGAGTAATTTTTTTAAAATTGTGTTTAATAGCAGAATTCCTGGTGAAGAACTATACTACCAATGATCCTGAAAAGAAACACTCCACCAATCAGAGAATCATGGCCAACGAAATGTGCCAAATGAGCTCTGCAGTGACCGCCCACTTTCATGATGCACTGTGAATTATTCAATCGAGTTGGTCTTCGTACACTGATTGTATATTTGCAAACATCGAAGCTAGTTGCTTTGAATCATGGCTTAGAACTCTTTTATGAAATTATACAGGAAGAAATTAATGAGAGAAATACTTCAGGAACCGGTACTACACCTTTTCTTAATTTAAGGCAAGAGACAACAGAAAAGATCTACTCCCCCAACCAAACAAACTGCACTCTGCAGTCACCATCTACTATTGCTATTCATTACAGACAGAAATGCCAGGGCATCCACTTTAATAATTAATATGAGGCCAGTCTGTAGCACTGCAGTAATGGCTCTTTAATTAAAAGATTGTTAAAGCCTGGGCAAAAGAGTTGCCTGCTTTACTGAAGTGCTTCTTTTTACACCACTGAGACAAACAGGACTTGTCTGATGCCCTTTCTTTTCTCTAGAGGACTCTACTGTAGCAGGCAGGGAAATGGCTTAGCTTTAGTTAAAGACGGCAATGAGCTCTGCTGCCTGTTCTGAGAGTAAGACACGGGGTAAGATGAACTAAACAGTTGCAGCACATTTGCGGGTGGCATTTCAGCTTCTTCGGCTATACTGCGCTCAGAATCGGACCGCAAGATCAGAATTACGTGTGCAAATTGCGTTCAGCAGTGATTTTGTGGACACATTTGTGCTGTTACCCATTTGATCTGCATAATTCCTTTAGTAGATCAGGCGCTAAATGACTGCAGTTAGTGCGTGCACAAAAACCCCAAAAACCAGCGCTTATAGCGCGAGCAATTCATTCTTAGTGAATCTGCCCCAGACTCTTTAACAAAACCAAGTAATCTGCCTTGCTGTCAACAGCCTACATTACATACAGCTGCCTCCTAGGGCCTGATGTACGTGTATACTTTACACAAGTATGGAAACACAAATGTTTCTAGCTACGCATTCTCCATCTCATAACATAAATTGTGTTCCAAAATGTCTTTAATTCATAACACATTGCAAGTACGCAATGACAGCTATATATATATATATATATATATATATATATATATATATATATATATATATATATATATATATATATATATATATACACTCACCTAAAGGATTATTAGGAACACCATACCAATACTGTGTTTGACCCCCTTTCGCCTTCAGAACTGCCTTAATTGTACGTGGCATTGATTCAACAAGGTACTGAGAGCATTCTTTAGAAATGTTGGCCAATATTGATAGGATAGCATCTTGCAGTTGATGGAGATTTGTGGGATGCACATCCAGGGCACGAAGCTCCCGTTCCACCACATCCCAAAGATGCTCTATTGGGTTGAGATCTGGTGACTGTGGGGGCCATTTTAGTACAGTGAACTCATTGTCATGTTCAAGAAACCAATTTGAAATGATTCGAGCTTTGTGACATGGTGCATTATCCTGCTGGAAGTAGCCATCAGAGGATGGGTACATGGTGGCCATAAAGGGATGGACATGGTCAGAAACAATGATCCGGTAGGCCGTGGCATTTAAACGATGCCCAATTGGCACTAAGGAGCCTAAAGTGTGCCAAGAAAACATCCCCCACACCATTACACCACCACCACCAGCCTGCACAGTGGTAACAAGGCATGATGGATCCATGTTCTCATTCTGTTTACGCCAAATTCTGACTCTACCATCTGAATGTCTCAACAGTCTTCAACTGTCCAATTTTGGTGAGCTCTTGCAAATTGTAGCCTCTTTTTCCTATTTGTAGTGGAGATGAGTGGTACCCGGTGGGGTCTTCTGCTGTTGTAGCCCATCCGCCTCAAGGTTGTGCGTGTTGTGGCTTCACAAATGCTTTGCTGCATACCTCGGTTGTAACGAGTGGTTATTTCAGGCAAAGTTGCTCTTCTATCAGCTTGAATCAGTCGGCCCATTCTCCTCTGACCTCTAGCATCAACAAGGCATTTTCGCCCACAGGACTGCCGCATACTGGATGTTTTTCCCTTTTCACACCATTCTTTGTAAACCCTAGAAATGGTTGTGCATGAAAATCCCAGTAACTGAGCAGATTGTGAAATACTCAGACCGGCCCGTCTGGCACCAACAAACATGCCACGCTCAAAATTGCTTAAATCACCTTTAATTTCCCATTCTGACATTCAGTTTGGAGTTCAGGAGATTGTCTTGACCAGGACCACACCCCTAAATGCATTGAAGCAACTGCCATGTGATTGGTTGATTAGATAATTGCATTAATGAGAAATTGAACAGGTGTTCCTAATAATCCTTTAGGTGAGTGTATATATATATTGTGGCCCATACTGCCAACAGTCTTCTTCTACAGCCAGTTTTGTCTTTCAGGTCAACTATTGACAGAGTTCTAGTGAGCAACAGCTTGAAGAAAATCTTGCTGAACAAGTCAGCTAGTTACCTGAATAATAACACCCAGTTTAATTGCACAGACATTTAAAGGTCAATTAAATGAGTCCCGCAGAGCATGAAAGATTGACACATGATCTGAAATTGTCTTAGAAGCACCACAAAATGATGTAGATGCTTCAACAATCACGTTTTTCATCTCACGTTTTCTTTTTCTGACACTATTGGTTAGGTTCAGGTTTAAGGTTTAGGGTAGGGAGGTACGTTTAGCTGATTTGACAAAACTCAACTCGTTGGACAATTCACCTTAAAAACCTCATCTGTTCCGATGAAAATTTAACTCGCTTTCAGCGCAACACGGTGAACATTTCTCCTGGGAACATATGTGTAAGGAACCATGCCATATCATTTTGCAAATATGTCACCACAATCATGTAATTTCCATGCAAGCTTAAAAATACATAGCACACATAAATAAAAGGCAAAGTAATTTGATTATGAAAATAATTAACTAATTTAATAATTAAATAATTAACATGTATATTCATAGAGCACGGTGAAATGCAGAGTGTTTTCTCTGCAAAGGATACATGTGATGCTGCCTTTCAATGCGGCCAAAATAGGTGTCTTGGAAGGCAGTATAATGTTGCTGGCTGTCATTTGGATCAGGATTATGCCTATAGATGCCATAAAATGGTGTCAAAATAGGCAGCTCACTATGAGCAAAGGTCTCACGGTTTCAGGGGCTTCATTTCGTCCCCATCACAAAATCTGTCTTAGACTGCTAGCCAGCTTACAGCTTCTCTTTCCCAAAGGAACCGCCTAAATAGATCCGTGAGAAAGAATCGAAGGGGAAAGGAGTGTCTGAGACACAAGCAGGCAGCTTCAGGCAAACATTGAGAAAGGAATCTGGCACCGTCAAAGCGGTCACTATGGAGACCAGGAGGCACCTTTTTTAAAGGTGCTAAAGGTAAAGCCTTCTTCTGCAACAGAACTCTACAACAAAGCTACAACAGCAATTAACACAAGCACAAAAATACAATGCTTTTCCACAGCACAGAAATGAGATGCATCACCACAAAAGCTGGCCAATCTATATGATTTTGATAGCAAAATAAAAATCAAGCAAAATCGTAAATGTCATTTTAATAATGTCTCTTATATCAACTTCAGTACAAAAATGCAGTTAGATTGTGCAAGTTTGAATCATTTATGTGAATCCCTTCAAATGGTCTGTTTTAATGAACTAATTCAAAACTCCAATTCAAATCATGAAAAATGTCAAAGTAAGTCCATTCTTCATGTGTTAGTAAAAATATATGTATGTAAATGTGGCTTTTTATGTGTGCATATAAATTCAAATAAATATAATATCATCCCTTCCTAGTGCTCATTCAGCAAAAACAGTGTGATCTGTTTTCCCTTCTAAATACTATTTTAACTTTTATATCAAACATGAATTTACTTGGCAACAAAGGCACATATCAATAGGATTTAGATCAAATGCTTCGCAGAATGAGGGCAAGTCAACACAGCTTATGACAGTTACTTAATTACAGTGGGTGTGTAAATATCACAGCCAACAGTATAAACAAAGCCCTTGGTTTATTTTAGCCAGGTGATCTCAAAACCTGCACACAAGGAAATTTGCAGAAGTACATCTGTTTGTGCAGAAGTATAAATTCCTTTTGTATCTATCTGTCCTTGTTTGGTAACTAGTATCACCCAGTATCACCAGTGGCATGTTTATCTCTTGCATTATTTAAAGGTGTAGTGTGTGTGTGTGTGTGTTTAAATTCTGTGCCATTAGAATAACCAATCAAAATAGCCAAAAAATTAAAATGCTTGAAATTTCTTGAAAATGCCCTCCTTTCTTAAATTGGTCATAAAAACATACAGTACAGACCCATCCAAAACTCACACCATTGGCTTATTTATTGTTGTCTCAGCATATTAAGTTGGGATAAAAAATATTTTGGCATGCTATCTTATGACTTCAGAAGACTCGGAATATAGTGCATGAGTTGTATGGACTACTTTTATGATCCTTTCATGGTTCTTTTCTGTCATTTTAGAGCTCACAGGAGTCAGTCCCTTATTCATTTTCATTGAATGGAAAGTCATAAAGTCATATGTGTTTGGGAAAAACCAAAGAGAAAGCAAATAAAGACAAATTACATTTTTTGGTAAACTATTTCTTTAACATAAAAAATACACACTTCATCTTTAAATATGAACTTGAAAACCTTCTGTGATTTGTCTAGAGTCAGCAGGAATTCAATCTACCATATTCTTCACATTCCTCGACAGAAAAACACAACGATACTATGACAATATAATGGAGAGCTATTCTTCAAGACAGGCATTCTTCCTATCAACTTATGGAAGACAAAGCACAATGTTTCCTCACTTAAACTAAACAGAAGGATTTCATACAGTCTGCTCAAGATTTCTGTTCCATAAAGGCCTGTTCACATGATTTAAGTGAATTGCTCCCTGATGCATTCAAATCTATGGAACGAAACGTCAAGCTACACCATTGCTTGCCGGTCACACATTGTAACGCAACATTTAATGCACAAATAACTTCACCTTTCACCCCATTTGCCGCTGACCTTTCTAACCGCAACCAATGATTAAGGACAATTCACATGATGCATTATTACGTGGGGGGTGCCAACACAAAAACTGTTCTTGTGTTTATCTAGATACATCAAGTTCTTCGACACAATGCTGAATGCATCTGAAATTCAGAGAACTGCACTAAACATAAAAATAAATAAATAAAGATAATTAAAAACTAATTTCAAACACTCCCCCCACCTGTGTTTGTTCCACAAACAGATAGCCCCATCCCAAACTCATATCATCGGTTGAGCCAAAATTGTTATTTCCAGCCCAGTATAATGCTACTAGTGGTGCAGAAATGTTATACTTCACCTTTTAAAGAGATGGAGATCAAACAAACATATACACTAAATACAATATTGTTCACAACCTAAATGCGCTGGTTAAATTATGAGGCTGTGCAGCGTGCAGACGGAAATGTCAGGTACCGTGGTGGTCACTTTCTCCAGGTCGGCCTCTGAGGATGTGGGAGAGAGGGGGCTGCTGGGACTGAAGGAGGGAGAGCTGCCCGCACTGGACACATTCTCTGGGTCAGGAACATACAGAACCTGGAAACACAACCACACCGCAACTCTTAACATACACAAGATCAATGACTGCATGCAAGGACATGGATATGAACATGGACACACACACACATACACACACACACACACACACAGACACACGCACGCTTGTTTGGATAACGTGGACTTTCCATAGATTCTATAGATTTTGTACTGACGTCACTTAATTTTCTATCCCCTGAAGACGCAGTCACATTTACCTACGCACGGTAGTCGTCTCAATGGGAATTCGCACAATCATGAATTCCGTGAGATGGACTTCCGGAGGTAAAGAATTTCACCTTGCAGATTTCGCTTGCCTTGATATCATTTTAGCGGTGAGTTTCTTTTTCACTTAAGTCTTACAGAGTATAAAGTGCAACACTATAAAGAGGCTGCTTGACTAGTTTCAAACGCACTCAATGTCCGTCCATGCCATCTTCGCACGCGGAATTTCACGGTGCAAAGGTAACTGTGACCACATCTTGACCGTAACATAGTTTAGTATGCTTTTTAAGCCATGTTGATAGCAAAATTCCCTTGTAATAACCAGTGTGTAACCTAAAAAATGGTCCTCATAAAACACATAACATCCATCAAATTGACTTGTATACTGTTTAACAAAATTAAATGAATAAAACTCAAAAATATTTAGCTTTATAACTTTATTTTATTAAAGATGTTATGAAATTTAAATGCATAAAACTTAAAATAGTTTTTTTAATGTGCATTTTTCATATATAATAGTTTATGAAAATCTTAATTGATGATAATAATATGTTGACATTTATTGCCAGCCTGTAATATAAAGCAGCATAATGTAGTATTTTTGCATAGCTAAAATAGCTGGAAGTGGTCCACATTCAACGTTGATACTGGTGGTGCCCTAGTTTAACTGAACAATAAGGTGGATACAAATTAATGGATTACTCAGTAAATATTGATCAATGTTCTTTCAATATGGGATTTCGTCATCATTTATGTTGATCTTTCTTCAAATTTGTTTTAACAAAATAATAAAAATGGCATCAGGGGAAGTTTCACACGCTCTCTCTTACCTTAAGTACACAAACATACTCATATAAACACACACACACACACACACACACACACACACACACACACACACACACACACACACACACACACACACACACACACACACACACACACACTTACTTATATACATATTTTCTAAACATTCCCAAGTGAAAGGGTTTGTCATAAAGTACAGGGAAGAAAATGTGATGTCTCTCATTGCATGTCTGCTCTCTACGCACTGGACAGGGTTCCACTCGTGTTAGTTTGGGGGCAGCGGAGTCAGCGTGGAGGGGTTGTTCAGCGGTCCAAAGCACTGGGGAAGTTTATGCTAATGACAGGAGCCGCAGAGTTTGGTCACGTGACCACGCTGAAAGCCCTCCAGCTGTACTGTTTCTTGCAGTGGCTGCCCATTTCCAGCATATGACTCTATCTATTACCCTCTCATTACAGCGCTCACTGCCACATGAACATCAGCATGCTCTGCTTAACTTAACATGTATTTGCGAGGAGATGAGGCAATGCTGGAGCTGTTTCGCAAGGGATATTTCATAAGCACTCATGCTTTGACTTGAATAGAGCAGTCATTAATCAGTCCATCTATCTGAGAGATTGGGATGGTATTCTGTAGGTAATGTCATATTGGTCAATAATTGATATGATTCTGCACTACATTAAACACTAAGAGATTGATTCGTCTGATGCTTGGTAGAATTCAAATGATAACGCTGTGAAGTGCTTTAAAAATTTTAATCAACATGGGAGTTTTGTGGCTTTCAGTTCATGTCTGTTAGCTTTGAGGCTAACCTATATGCTAGGGTCCTCCTAAAGGTTGAGGAAATTCTCTTTAAGCAGATATATGCATTTAAAATTTTCAATCACTGATTCACTGAACAGTAGTGCACTTTTACGTGTGGCATTTTAGCGCAGAAATCTGCATCTTATTCACTAACTACCTGCAATCTAGTTTAAGCAGGTGCAATCAGTGCTGAAATTGCACTGCATCTTAAGTACTTCAATTACAGTAAGTCATTGTCATATGTAAATTAAGCTCATTTAAGATTGTGCTTTATTCACAAAACTCTGTGCTATTTGCCCGGAGCAATAAACATTGCGCAACTAATTTGGAATATTATTAAAGAGAGAGAGAGAGAGAGGTAGAGGAAGGGCAACACACCTGACCGGGGACAACATTTCTGGAGAAGAGTTTGTTGAGTTGAACGAGCTCATTGGGCGTGGTGTCAAACTTCAGCGCGATGCTGTTCAGAGTGTCCCGTAATTCCACCTACACAACACACAAACAAAAAACACAGAGTAAACCAACATGAGATGAGGTCATTCTCTTTGTGTTCCTCTTGGTTGGGTTATCAGAATTGGAGTTTGTTGCTTGTTTTCAATTTGTCTGTTAACTTTGAAGCCATCTATATGCTAGTGTACTCTACAATGTTTATAGATCACTCTTAGCAAATAAACAGACGAAAAATGTACGTCTTTCTCTTTTGAGAAAAAAAATAAAAATACTGATGACTCATCCTGCACTGCACAGGTTTTTGTCCAATCAAATGCTCTCTAGAATGAGATCCCCCTAATACCACCAGCAACCTGGCTCAAGGCAACAGTCAAGTGCGCAACAGTTTGGTTCCATAAGTAAAAATCCTTTTAATTTATCCCATAGTCTAATTGATTTTCAACTATAACTTATAAACCTTTAGAGACTGACCTAATGTTAGCTATGAGGTTGTTCATCGATCTTATATGCTTACGTTGAACTTAATTGTTTAAAAATATTGTGTTTGATAGCGGAATTCATTGTAAAAAACTTCATTACCCTTGGTACAGCAGAGAAAGTTCCACCAATCAGAGAACCGCGACCAAAGGAACCTGCAAAACGTGCCTTTGAGCGACCGCCCACTCCCATGATGCACTGTTAATGACGTAATCAAGTTGGTGTCTCCTCACCCTTAAACTACTTATATATTTTTAAATATCTGACTATTTTGCAATAAACTTAAAATAAATGGTTTCTATACTTATAACCAACAACCTAAAATCAACAGTTTAATATATTACCATCGTTTTTTATTTAATGACATCATTCACAATGCTTCATAGGATTGTAGTATGTGCCCTCATGAAAGATGGTAAGTAGCATTGTACCTTTGTCCTTATGTCCAATTTTCAAATACTTTTATGCCTCAAAACAAAGTTTATGATGTTGTGATTTACCTCAGAGCTGGTTGGTTTGGTTCATGGCTTTTATGAAGGATTTTATAAAAAGTCTATGGAAGAAATTAATGGCGAAAACACTTTCAGAACCCAGATGGTTGAAAAAGTGGGTGGGCACTGTTGCGCTCTGGTTAGTTCATGTTACCTAATGTTGTTAACTGATGTTAACAAATGGAACCTTATTGTAAAGTGTTACCTAAAACACTGAAGCCAGAAAAACAAACTAACAGCAAAAGAAACGTTGCATGGTGTGAATATATTCTTCCCCTTTTCACATGTTGTGTGGAACCTATTGCTATATGATCAATTCTACAGAACACTGACATGCAAACTTCCTCCATAACATCACATTGCTGGCAGCCACAAAAGAACATCTAAACATCTGACTTCAGCACTATCAGATGACTCGAAGATAATTAAAGTGTAAATAATGTAAATAATTCGACATGCTTCTGAGATTGTCTGCTTTATCATGAGTCTCTCATGTGAGGAGACACAGACTCTAATGCAGTTTTCACACTGTTTGAAAAAACTTGTTTACATCAACCAAATCAACCAAACTCGGATGTAAAACGGACTCAGGTCCACATTGAAAGCTCTAGTGCAAAAGCACCCAAAAAGAACAATACCCAAAACATAAAATAATCATGTGTTTGTTTATTAAAGTTTTTAGAACAACATACAAGAAAAGGAATTGTTATATCCAATGCGATTTGTACGCTGAGACAAACTTCTGTGAGTTTTGTCTATCTTAGAGAATGAACTCTCCCCCATCCCCCCCGCCCATGAATCAGCACAGAAGTTTTCCAGTTTTCTCCCGATAGGAACGTCAGTAGTCACTATTCTCAATGGCCCTGCACTACTGTCGTCCTTTCATCCCACTTGTCTGGCTCAGAACACTGAATCCCTGTGAGATGCATTAGAAACACTCTTCCGCTACGAGTTATATTTTTTGTTTACTTTATTTGATATGAAATTGGAGAGGTAGACAGGAGCTTGTTCAATACCAGTTCCTTTTATTTTTCACCGTTATGGTCTGTTAGCGTTTCTTGAACATTTGCATTCTTCCACCGATGTGGACAGAACACAGTACTAGCATACTTCTAATAATGTTTCCTGTACCGCAGCTTATACTACAGTCCCAATACAAAATAAAATGCAGTTTGAATTGAATGGGATGTGAGACGAAGAATGGGTGGCGCAATATATCCTATGACAAATAGGATAAACGTCTTTCTATTGACTTGTTCATGCTGGTTGCAAGCAACAACAGACATACAGTATAAGTAGTGTAGTTCAATTCATAAACAATTGAGCCTGTTTCTTTTTAAATAAAACATCAAAAAAGACTAACAAATGAGTAACAATAAATGAGTTAACAGTTTGAATGTGAGCAGGGGCATTTACTGTATTATCATCTCATTCAATCATCCGCAAGTTATTCTGTTTGCCATGCCTGACTCGAAATGAAGGGCAAACATTCTTCAAAATGTTTCTTTTTGTGTACGGAAGACAAAGTCATTCTGGTTTTGAACAACATGTGGGTGAGCAAAATACTTTTGACTGAACTAACTAATTATTGAGGGAAGAGAGGTGCCTCTCTAAAGATTCCCATTCCATATTCAGTCTTTCATGCTCATATTTTAGTTTCTCACAATTCAATCTCCGATGTAACAGGAAGTCATGCTGAGGTCTGTCATCCTGTTTCTAAAGGGAGTCGTGGATAAAAATATCACCTAAATATACTTGCTGAGATGGCAGCCGTTGCCAGTCGCTAGTGCTTGGAAAAAGACACACGCAGCATAGAGTCATCAGAACAGTCTAGACAAATGCAAAATGTTCTAGACATGGGAGGCTAAAGGTTTCTTCAGAGAAGCTGTGAACTGAACTGATCTTGTTCCCAGAGTTCAAAAAGAATGCTACAGTCAGAGCTTTTATCCTACTGCATAAACAAATAATTCAATATAGCAAAGAATGAGTTTTGTGTTGTAAGAATGACATAAAATCAATCTCAACATCAGAAGCATCATTAATATATAATGTAAAGAGACTAATATTCATTGTAAGAAAGCAAAAAGCAGAGTTAGACTGTGAAGGTAATCTACTTAACAAGAAAATATAAACGTAATGAAAAACATCACCCCAGTCCTAGATTTTAAAGCAATAAGCCACAAGAGACTGGGAGTTAAAGGGATAGTTCAGCCAAAATTTTTAATTCTATTATCATTTTCTCACCTTCATGCCATCCTAGCAAGTGAATGGTGGCCAGAACTTTGAAGGTCCAAAAAGCACATAAAGGCAGCATAAAGGTTATACATACAAATCTATGTCTTCAGAAGCGATATGATAAGTGTGGGTGAGAAACATTTCAATATTTAAAGGGGACCTATTATGCAAAATTCACTTTTACATGTTGTTTGTACATAAATGTGTGTCGGCAGTGTGTGTACTGTACACAACCACCCTACAATGTTAAAAGTCCACCCACTCCTCTTTCTTATATTTCTATTAATCAAAAACAGTGTGACAAAATTAATGGTTTTCTTTTCTGTTCTAATGTGACGTCACGTTAGAGCTGGCCTCGCCCACGACTGGTGACGGACTCCACTGTATTATCATAGATCCTCCCCTGAGTGATCTACACCCAGTCCGGCATTTTTCCCCGCGCTGGAGCAGCTACAGTCTCAGCTCCGTAAGCCTCATAAGTGTTCTGTTGTTGGCTTTAAATGTAAACATAAGAGTCTTCATGTTCTCCCGGCATCAGAGCCACTGAAGACGCATGGACAAGTTTAGTTTGTGAAGGAAATTTGCCCCAAAACATACAAAAAGTGTGTATGTTTGTGCAAATCATTTTACACCAGACTGCTTTGTGAATGAGTGTCAATTTAAAGCAGGATTTTCCAAAAATTTGATTCTCAAGCATGAATCAGAACCAACTGTTCATATTCCAGCTTTATCTCCTGAAGATGTAAGTATCACACTTTTTATTTTGTGAATGTTCGCAAATCACCTTTCTGAATGTGCATGTTAGCTGATTCCATGGCTAATGCAGCTAAAGTTACCATTGTCTCTGATTTTATTCACAGAGACCAGAGCTATGTTGGGGGAGGGGACCAGCAGCTCATCTGCATTTAAAGAGATGGACACACAAACACTCACACACACACACAAACACACACCTATCTTATCGTTTCTGAAGATGTGGAATTAACCACTAGAGTCGTATGGATTACTTTTATGCTGCCTTTATGTGCTTTTTGGAGCTTCAAAGTTTTGGCCACCATTCACTTGCATTGAAAGGACCAACAGAGCTGAGATATTCTTATAAAAATCTTTGTGTTGTGAAGAAGAAAGAAAGTCATACGCATCCAGGATGGCATAAGGGTAAGTAAATGATAAGATAATTTTCCTTTTTGGGTGAACTATCCCTTTAAGATAATTTAAACAATGTAAGAAGCCAAACGTTTTTAACTTGTGCATGCTAAAAAGCCTGCATTAATGCACAGTGTTGTTTTAACATTTGTTTGTTGAGGGTGACATCACAGAAGGTTGTCGACTCCCTGTGTTTAACATACTGTTCCAGACATGGAAGTAATGCCAATACTGCAAACTTTCTCTCCGTGGATCACCGATTGTAGCGCTGTATCACTTATTTGTTTTATTGAAGTCCACAATGCCCTTTCCACATCACCTGATCTGATTCCATAAACACCAAAATCCCTCTTCATGCATTTGTAAAGAACATGTAGTGTTTGTGAAGATTGCGTTGTGCTTCATATAAAACAACTTTGAAGAGATGGCATCAACGTTATACATTTTTTATATAGATAGCTTCGATCTCCTCAGCAAGCACATGTGATTGTAAAAAAAGGATGTCACGTACAAAACACACCCACAATTAGTTAACTAATCATCAATGCTCTTTGACTAGCCGAGATCTCCAAGGTCAAGAATTTAAAGTATGTGCGCAAACAAGAGACATATCACCAAACGAAACTGTAGCAGAATAAAAACATATTTTAGGTGTACTAAATTAAGGTTTTGCACCCAGTAAGTATAAATGCCAAATGCATAAATGTAAATATAAAAAAATAATGCTTTAAAAAATTATTTATAATAAGTAACAAGGAATATTCCTATCATCAGAGCACTTCAAGCTTGAAGTACCACCCATTTTCAGCAGGGGGCAGTAAGCAGAACTCCAGCTGTACAGACAACAAAACCACTCAGGCTTGTTGACACTAGCGATAGCACATGATGAAAGTGCATTATTGCGTTCAAACTCAGCTGGACGAAGCACAATTCCGAATGCAGGAATCTCGAGACGTGTATTAGAGTATAAAACAACGTTTAACATGACACAGTGACCTAAGGATGCTGTGCTTATGACGCAATGCAACCAAAGTGAGACGATCCAAAATCTATGTGTACACAAATGTGTCCTAAGAAAAGCCCTAATAATAAATATATCACAGACAGATTGTTGAATTCAATTGCAAAATGAATTGTTCGGGACTGTAGGCCAATGTCAATGGACAACGATATGGAAAATAACAATATATTGCATTCTAAAGCCACTTTTTGTTTTGTCTTATAAAAACTTTACTCGTCTTCCACAAACACAGTTATTTATATTTTAATTATCTAAAATATTTTTGTATTATATATACAATTATTGAAATATATTTATTTTTAATAATTTAATTATTATATATTGAACTATTGTTATTTATAGGCATTTCCCTGCAAATATTTTTATATGCGATTAACTGCAATTAATCAGCATAGCATGTAATCGATTGAATCCATTTAATCAATTGACAGCTCTAATATTAATGTGTTCTATATTAATACAAGTTGCTACATTGCTTGGCAACCACAAACATCTAAGGTTAGGATTATGAATGATTTTTCTTGGGGGAAGATTTGTTTATTGTGACTATTATTAATGATAAATTTAACGTTTGTTGCACTCTCTCATTAATAACATTTTGATATTTTTTTTTAACAAAAGAAAAAAAAAAGTTACATAGTGTAGCTTTAAGTATTTTAAAAAACTTTTTTTTTATTCCTGATGAAGGACGCAGAACCGAAACGTTGTAATTTTACATTTACATTTACATTTATGCATTTGGCAGACGCTTTTATCCAAAGCGACTTACAGTGCACTTATTACATGGACAATCCCCCTGGAGCAACCTGGAGTTAAGTGCCTTGCTCAAGGACACAATGGTGGTGGCTGTGGGGCTCGAACCAGCATCCTCCTGATTACCAGATTACAAGTTATGTGCTTAGACCACTACACCACCACCATCCCTATAATTTAGATTGTTTTGCAAGCTATGATAGTGTGCAAGATATTTTCTTTTTTCTTTATAACAGCTGTTATCTAACGCACCAGTAATCTTTCAGGTGTGCAAGATTTATTCATATATTTTTTTATCTTGTAGTGAAATATGACCTGGACATGTGATTTGTGAAATTTACCCTTGTAAAAAACAAATAGTTCATCAATCTGGAATCGACATTCCAGCAAACGGTGCAATCAGGCAGGATGTCAAATCAGACGCATTCCATACTGCGTGGGACATCACGGCTGCCGTGACATGAGAGTTGCTATAGTGACGCTGTCACTCCTACCCTCATGGCACATGCTGGCTAACTGCATCGATGATCACTTAACGAACTATTTTTAGAACAGCAGTCTTAGAGACATGTTGACGTACTCTTTTTCATAGGATGCAGAAATGCCAACTTTATAAACAAAAATACCATGGTTTTCTTTGAATGACCTGGGAGTGCCATGTAAATACCAATGATATATGAATATGATGATATAATCATTCAGTTCCACAGTATACACTAGTGAAAATGCTTCTATTTTGCATTCTTTTAGTTTAAATCTGTTTATGCTAAATCTGATTATTTATGTTAGATTATAGCATGATTTGAAAATGTTTCAAAGAGCATTGTGTGTGCTTCAATGGAAACAAGAAAATCAAACCTTTAGTACCAAAGGTGTTAATAACAATGACACAAATTTGCTACTTTGATAGTGACCTAGAAACGGTTAAATATCTTGAATATTTCTTCTTCATTTTATGTCATAACTTTCCTTTGTTTTAATTGCATCAAAATCCTAAAACTTATTTCCAGGGGTAAATGAAAATACCATGATGTTCAATGTGGTCTCGGAGTTTTGGACTCCACTATACATAATCAAAAAACTTCCTCCCCAGAGTGTGTATTAAAGTTTAAGAGCAGAAGAAAGTTGGGCTCAGAAGCTGATGATGCATCTCTTTGCATGTCTAAAAAGCGAGTCAAACAGCAACATGAAGTGAACATCCTCTTAATTACATACAAAAACAAATAACAAAGTCCTTACACTCAAAGAAGATCTCGCCAAAATCCAAAAGCTAACATGGGGGCTTATTTACAAATCATGTTAACATTGCATCATCTGCAACTTCTAAGCACATATACTGTAGAACACAATATAATGAATTTATTTTTGAATGTCTGGCCAAGGTGAAGCTGATTAATTCCCTTACATGATGTCGCAAAACCACACTTTAGTGATGGTATCAGATTGTAATACCATGGTACTTTAATACATACCAAGGTATTACTTCAAAAAATACCATGGTATTACCACAACAGTCCAAAATGTTGATCCAGTTACTGTTACCAACAAATCAAGCCACAAAAACTACTTAATTTTCATGACCACAGATAAACAGAAAAGACAACTTAGGAAAAAAGGTGTCTTTAAATGTGTATTTAATGGCTGACTGTCCCAGCAGCTGGAGAATTTTGGCAGGGCAGCAGGAGATCAAAGGGCAGCTGGTGAGCCTTGTCTACACATAACCTCACCTGAGCCTCTTCAAATTCAACCAAACAGTATTGAAAAGATCAGCTCTTTTAAAGTCATGTATAGTCTGAACTTTTTAGAAGTTAAGGGCTGTTCATATTTAAGATGAGATTTGCTGCTATTGAATAAAGTATCTAGCCATAAATACAGAAAGTCACACTTTTCCATGCATAATGAAACTGTGAACTTCAAACAAAAGCATCATGGTGGAAACAACTCTTTTTCATATAATCACCCATCGTGCTATCAGCCGCGATCAGCCTGTCCTAGCCGAAAAATTTAAATCCTGAAATTATTTACATTAATTATTTAATGTGTATTATAATGGTTACTATACACTCAAGGGTTAGCACACACTGAAATAAACAATTATGTTGTGAAATAATTATTGCAAGAAAGATTAAGTACTTTCTACATTGAATAAGTTTAAGCATGAACTTGAAAATATTAAGTCAATTCTACATTTGTACTCAATTCAAACATGTCAAAATTAATGCTCTAGCTTATATGTAAATACTATTTATGATTGTTTTGTTATCTTTGCAATGTGTTATCATTTATCGATCCAAAAGTAGAAAAACTTGTCATATTTATTTGCTAATTTGAGTAAATTTCACAAGTAAATAAAATAAGTAAATTTAACTTAACTTATCAGAGCTGGTGTTCCCAGCATGCACCTGGCTTGAATAATTAATGAGCTTGCATGGTTTCACTGTTTGCAAGTTAGGGTTGCTCCGATACCAAAATCTTGGCTCTGGTACGATACCAGCCCTGGTACCTTGGTATTAATACTAAACTAGATACTTAGGCAACAAATAAAAAAAATTACAAAATCTGATTTTTTTGATGAAATTACACAGAAAATTACTTGTCTAAAAGAACTGAATAAAGTCTTATAGATACAAATGATGCCTTTTCTGTTTACAATGCGAGGTTACGAGATGCAAGATTCCAACCTGCATCTCAGAATAGCCTTCTGAGATGATATTCTTCTCACCACAATTGTACAGAGCAGTTATCTGAGTTCCCATAGACTTTTGTCAGTTTGAACCATTCTAGTGCCAAATTCTAGAGACTGTTGTGCGTGAAAATCTCAAACCAACCCGTCTGGCACCAACAATCATCCATTCAATTATCTAATCAGCCAATTGTGTGGCAGCAGTGGAGTGCATAAAATCATGCAGATAAAGGTCAGGAGCTTCAGTTAATGTTCACATCAACCATCAGTATGGGGGTAAAAATGTGATCTCAGTGATTTGGACCGTGGCATGATTGTTGGTGCCAGATGGAACACAGCAAGGCAAGCTGGAAGATGAGATATGAGAACCACACACACACACACACACACACACACACACACACACACACACACACACACACACACACACACACACACACACAGAGAGCCACACAGCTTCATGACACCCTGTTTATGCCCTCTGACAAATGCCCTGCTGTTGCCTTGCACACTTTTCAGGCTCTACAGAGGAAAACAAAGGCCCTGTCAGTCACCCTCATCTGACAGAAACAGATCCTCAGTGTGTTTGTGGAACATTTGGTCAGACACCGGCCCAGATTTGAGAAGGCAACCAGAAATGTCTGGAAACAGGACTATGGCAACAGCAGTGGTGATATCTTTGATGAAGAGAGTATGTGTGACAACACCAGCAACTGATTTCAATGCTGCCTGATGCCAGTTACAAAATCAGTCTAATGCCAATCAGCTAGCTAAATGAAAGCTCTGGCCACCAGCGGTTCTCCGTCTTGCTCCACTTTCAGACAAAACTCCAGAGCTCGGCTCAGCCCACACACTTCCTCTGTTACTAGGAAGAGACGAGAAGCTTTCTGCCCGCAGCTGGAATTTGAGGGTCATTTCAAGAACATAACAAGCTGTTAAGACAGACAATTGAAGCACACACTCACTCTCACTAACTCACTCTCTCTCACAGCCCCATAGACGCCGAATCAATAGAAATGCAAACGCGAAAGGAAGGTCATCTGCTCTGCTCTGATGTAAATATTCAGCATCATAAAGCCATTCTGTCTCGTAAAGCATGTGTTTTGACGTAAAAGTGTCAAACCATCCCATATAGACTGACACATACACAGTCCTCGCGAAATTCTGGGACAAAATTTTGCAGGTACATGTACAAGCATTCAAGTAAACAACCCTTGGACGACTTGGAGGGCTTGGCATGTTCAGACCATACCAAACACACAACAACAAATACAGAAATAGCAAGGAAAGAGGTTGATAGTCCTACTTACAGCATATTCAATGGTGCCCTTGGGTCTTTGGAACGACATCCGTCTTCCATCCTTCTTCTCTGGGGTCTTCTTCTGTCCGGTATCTGAAAGCAAGCGAGGGAATGTTCTCATTACATTCATGTTCCTCTCTCCCCTCAACCTGACACACGCTGCTGAGCTCTCAGCCTCATCCGACGGCTCATCCGTCAACAGTGAGTGCGAGTGAGCGATTCAGGAGAGCCAGAGAACAGCTTCTCTCTCTCTCACACTCTCTGTGTCTCTCACCGCCACCCCCCCCCACACCCTTTTCTCTTTCTCCAATCTCCCTCCCTCTCTGTCTTACTCTCTCTCTCTCTCACTCAGCACAATGACAGCTGATGTGTCTTCACCTTGCAATGTCTTCTGCTGTTGCACATGCATGTAACAGACAGAGACCACCCTGTCCTCTGTGAGAGAGAGGGAGAAAGACAGAGAGCGAGAGAGAGACATATTGCCATTACGGTGCTACCTGACAGTATCATATTTATCAAGTGAGTATCCTACATAGGCAGCATTTTAAGGCATCATAGATGCTCTCAGATGCAAAGGCTATTCCGGTATTGCCTTCTAAAATACCATGTTTTGACCAAGTTGCCATTTACACAGGATGCATTCTGGCAAAAATAAGCAAGACAAAATGGTACAAAACACAAGTGTCTCGAAACACGCTTTTCAAAGTTTAACTATTTTCTACTTGGCATGACATCTTAAAACAACATGAAGGCAAGAGATGCTGAAAAAAAAAAACTCAGTTAGAGACATCACAAGTGTGAAAACATCAGTCTAGTGCATGTATAATGCAAACAGCCCAAAGAACATGTATTGTGCAAAAAACCCAAATGCAACAACGCATATATGCATCACGTAGAAGACAATCCCAGTATGCATTGCATTGAACTCAGTTAAAAAATATATTACGAACGAGAATGTTGATTATAAATATAAAACGTACACTTAATTCACATAAACTCATAAAAAAAAAAAAAGAAAAAAAAAAAAGTGACAGTGGCGACATTTTTGCAAACTTAAATTTTATGGTTCATTACATGTTTCACAGCAGTTCCAAGGTGAAATATCCACTGTGTCCACAAACGAGGCACCTGAAAATAATTTTGCAAAAATGAAGGTATAGTAATGTGATTCTATGAGACCAGGTTAAAAGAAGCCCAAGTCAGTCACTTATGAGGTTCCATGGTGGTAAGGATGCAGCCAAAGAATGCAGTAAACAGCACGGTAGGTTTTGGAGCTTGTTTGTGAATTACATTTAAAATTCATTGCCTAGCTTATGTAAGGCTAATGTGTATGCATGTAGTATCATGTGTGTGTGTGTGTGTGTGTGACTGCTAATACTGTATGTGTGTTCAGGGTTATCACAGAAATGTTAGCAAGTCCTGCACATGTTCACTTCAGCTTCAGGCTGGACATTAACTTCAGAATCCGTCGGGCTAACAGGTTCTGCGCTTATGTCAGTGTGACACAGAGACGCTCGGCTGTGCAGTCATGAGTCATAGCAGTCTTGCTGTTTCTGTGCTCACTCCAATGAGACTGCAGCGAGAGAAACCAGGCCAGCATGTTGAAACGAACACTGATCTTTTATCCAGCATTTTCATGCCACTGATTGCGAGAGAACTACAGTGGCTGGTCTCTCTTTAATAACATTAAGACCAGATATACAGAGTGGTCAACACATTTCAAGCGTACTGTTGTTCATTTCATACTTTCTTGCATTGCTCTGGTACTAACAAATCTAAGTACTCTAAAGGGCAACAGAGTTACCTTCAAATTGTGCCATTAAACCAGATGTATTGTTATGGCAGCTAGCTACAAACATTACATTTTAATGTTTAAATTTGTTTTTAAATGTAATAATATAAAACTTGGGCACCTAACTCAGACCACATTATTTGTGCTATGGATATAAATGAAATCCTGCAGCTTGTTGAGGGTGTTGTGAGGATATTGAGGCATTGCTATTACTTTTTCCTAAGTGATTGGACTTTTTGCCTGGCAGAGAAATCTCATTGACTTACAATGAAGGAGGGAACTGAGTCATAGGCAACAGAATATCATAGAGGATGGGCTTGAGGATGAGCTCTTTTTTACTTGGGCAAGTAAGCAACCACATAGTAACCACCCAGAACACCCTAGCGACGGCCTAGCAACAACCCGCAACACCCTAGCATTGATGTTTGCACATGCAAGCACCACTCACATGCTGAAAATATAGAAATCTAGTAACAAAGCTAAACTAAACAGCATGTGGTTAATTATAAGACATAATAAAAAAGCTAGAATATTGTTAATCTGTGTTCATTTAAATAACAAATATTCACATGATCTAGTACATTTTAGAATAAGCATGCAAGTGTCTATTTCTAGAGCTAAGATTTTATATATATATATATAAAGAGAGAGAGAGAGAGAGAGTTTTGCCACTTCTCGTGGAATTCTCTGGAACAGAACCCTCATATGTGTGTATCCTCTGAAACAGGCTTTTCACACACTGGGATATGAGCTACTGCACCAAAACAAAACAACACAGCGACTCTGCAGTTCTGGAACATTCTGTGTGCAGCCAGGCTCTGTCCATTGTCACAGATTTACAGAGCAGCTCTCCATCTAAAAAATCGTGCAAATCTTTTTTTCTTGCTCTGTTTCATAACCCTACTGTATACTCCCTACATAGGCAGCTGCCTTCTAAGGTAGCATCCTAGCTGAAATGGAACCACATAAATTACTGATTTATAGGTAGCGACACTGTGCATCATACAAATAGCAGTCCTCTCACAAATATTGAGTAAAAAGTACATTTTAATTAGCTTGAAAAAATTGTATAGATACTTTTTCGGATTATACTTTTTAATGAATTATATGAATTAACGATATTTCTAATTGATATTTCTCTCACTTTGTTCGCCATATTAGATACATTTTTATCCATTCGACTCATCATAATGCATAATGCAGAGGCTGCCTTTTTTGCTAAATGCATTGCTACCTTCGAATTTGGCTTTTTAATCAGGCAACATAAACAGGATTTAAAGAGACAGTACACCCAAAAATGAAAATTCTGTCATCATTTACTCCCTTTAATTTGTTAAAAAACTGCATGACTTTCTTTCTTCCATAGAACACAAAACGAGATGTTAGGCAGAATTTTAGCCTTTGTCAAGTTACAACTTCTTTGGAAAATGAAAAGGGAACAGTGAATGAAACTAAGGGCCCTATTACTAAATTCAAATATCATTTTAAATTAAACGAAACTATCATCAAAATAACGAAATGGTAAAAAAATAATAATACCAAATCCAGACATTTTACTCTCTACAACTCCTTCCACTGGGCCCTTTTGAAGTTGCACTCTACGATAACAGGTGGAAAAATACCAATACAAATTAGATTCAGATATTCAAGATAGATTCATAAGAATCTCATACATTTCTGTTTCTTAAAACGTCTACTACATTGATCGTCATTGACATAATTATTTTTTCCACTATATTTTTTATAGTTTGGACATGAACTTTTTTACCACATGCTGGTGGAATCTCCAAACTGCAAATGCAGGAACTGAGTGTATACCTGCTTTTGCACCCATTCATTTACATATAACACATCCCCCGTTTGCACACATACACCCATAGATAGCACAAACACTCCCACCCATGCCCACTTGTGCTTTGTGCTGGCATAGAAATTGGCTCTGAATTAGCGATCTAGAAATTGGATAAGATGTTGTGTATGGTCTTAGCGCTAGGGCTGCTTTGGGCACTCACGGAAATAGAGGCCTAAATAATACTGGTCAAGAACAACACGAGGGTGTGTAAATTATGACAGAATTCATTCATTTTTGCATGCACTATCCTATAATTTGCAGTGTCAGTTTTCCAGGGAAGCATCATTATTACAGTTGCATTCTTAGGGTTATTTAAACGAACCCTTACTCTTAAGTATTAAACATATTGCTACATACATAGCTGAATTTACACATCTAATCCTTCAAGATTGTGTTAATGTTGTTTACATCTCAGCTGTGGAATTGAACCATTAGAGCTGCTTTGTTTGAGAGATTTTTCCACTCAAATCACAAGATCATTGTACCAGATGAAGTGTGTTTTTATATAAGAATGCATACAGTATGTACAATTAATGTTACATTTGGAGACAAAAAATGGGAATTGTTGTAAATGTGTTGTGATAATGTATCTGAGTCACAGTGTGTTGTCTTGTTCCATATTTTACCCCATTGTTATGTGCCCCATTAGTTTCCTATTAGCAGTGGCCCAATACAAAATGCAAAATGTTCGACCATCAGTGTGCCACATTGCAATACTACTGTTTCAAAACCAGCTGCCAGTGTAGCCAGAATTTTTATGCATCATAGGAGTGTTTCCGATGCCTAGGCTTTTCCAAAAGGTTAAAAAATGCTAATTTTGTATGTATTTATTGTCTATTGTTGTCAGACAGGGATACATAATGCATGTGACAAACTTCAATGTGGCAGGGAAAACAACCAGGCTTGTTTTAGCAGCAGCTGCAACGGCCAGGCGGATGTTATTCTTAGACTTCTTTCATTTACTGCTCAGAATGGTGCTGGAAACAAGTGCCCCATCATAATAAGCAGGTGCACACACACACACACACACACACACACACACACACACACACACACACACACACACACACACACACACACACACAGTACTGGAATGAGGCTATGGCTGTGGGGTGACTGTCATTTACTGTGCTTCATTTCAATATCATAAGACAAACAATATACATTTCATTTCATTTCAACCTCAGCCTTAAAGGGATAGCTCAAGCCAAAATGAAAATTCAGTTGTTTTTTTTTGACAGAAATCCGATTTTTGGGTGAAATATTCCTTTAATATCCACAAAGTTATAGACTAAACAAACCATCATCACCTCAAAACCTAAACAAAACAGAGACATACAAACACTAGCAACTAAATAACGTATGTGACAGAGTTGCTGTAGAGGATGTCTCAACTTAACTTAATACTGTGTTGGGTTTTGTGATGTGCTTGGAGGACTCTTCAAGAGCAGTTGTGCTCCACATCCACACTCCAGAAACTGTGTGTGGAGTTCAAACGTTCATAAAAGAGCTCTTCAGTGCCGTGTAACGGCTAAATGTGTCATGTCAAATGCAGCCAAACCACCAACGCAATGAATGATACTGTTATCCAAAGCATACCTCATGCTGTTACATTTGTTCACTAAAAAGTACTCTCTGAATTCTTCACACTTGCTGAAGATCTTAAAAACACATTTGTTTACATGTTTGACAATGTATAAGCTAGAGGTGGGCAGTATAACTGAAATCGTATATCTTAAATATCTTAACTCTTATATATGGTCATTTGTAACATTATAAATCTGATATTACATGGTTCCTTACACACATTACAGTATCTGAGGTAAAATGTCCACTGTGTGGCACTAAAAGTGAGTAAACTTTTCTCCAAACAGATGATGTTTTTTAAAGTTAATTCTCTATGGAGTTTTAAATCAACAAAACCTACCTCCCTAACCTAAACATTAAACCTAAAATATCATAAAAAGCAAATGTGACATGGAAAACGCAATTGCTGAGGCAACCACGTAATTTTGTGGTGCTTCTAAGACACTTTCGACTCACGTGTTGACTCGTTTGCTCTTCAGGTCAGAGGTAGGTAGTAGCGTGCTACATTTAATACATTTTAGGGGAAAAATTTTCCTTAAAATTTCAATTGAAAAAATTAACTTTTACTTAAGAATGTGATGTTCCTGTCGTTACATTACTGGGTTTAATCTTAATTAATGTGTAATTTATTGAGACATTATTAAATGGGACATTTATGACAGCGGAAGTTCACACAGCTGTGTGCGAGTCCATCACTGCAGTAGAATCAAGCTCTTCAAAGCGAAACACTTTCTTCGCTCCACAAAGTGAAAAAAAGAATAGATTTAATTTAACACCAAGATAAGCTGATATTTCAAGATTCAAATTTAAGTTCTAATTTAAGGCTGCACGTCGAGTTAAGCTGTTGCTCTAATGCTAACGCAGACATTTCTGTGTAATGTGATGGTCATTTTCAGGTTGATTCTGTAACTGGGCTCTTATTACAGTTTTTAAGTGTACATTTTTAAATCAGTGCAGCCATAGATCAGTGTGATTTTCCCTCATGTCATGAGCAGTATTTATGCATTTAAATCGAGCCCTCGCACTGGCAACTATCGCAGCTACTTCGGGTTGATTAACTGAATAAATCCATGTAAACATCCATGTTAAGTGTAAATACCTTTTCCTCTGCTGTTCACATGATTGACAACTGGAGTGCGAACAGACAGCATTTTTGCGTGTGCACAACAAGGTGAGAGATGTGTGGGCAAGAGGCGATCATATGGCGAATAGTATATATGTTAAAATAAAGAGTAAACAAATTTGATTAAATGTAAATTATTGTATTTATTTGTTATTACTGTAGTATCTTTAAGCTGGGTAGCGTTTCTGGGCGCATAGTGCCATCATCCCACCAAATGATCATAACCGAATATTTAAATCATCCACAGAATTATCATTTCCACTGTCTGCAGTTTCTGACTTAAAATAATATCACCTCATTGAATTATTTAGTAAATAAAGAGTTTTCTTCAGCTTAATGGCAAAATTATGTATTAATTAGTGGTCGACCGATATATCGCCGAGGCCGATATATCGACCGATATTGGGAATTTTTTAGATATCGTCATCGGCCGATAAATATTTCCGTTTGGCCGATATAGTTCAAAACAGTTTGTGACAGTGCATTAACACTTTTGAACTGAATATGCTCGCTCTGCTCCGCCCAGCACCGTAAGACAAGCCACTCAGAAGTGAAGCAGACATCTGACAGACACAGTAAATGACCAATCAGCATTCGCTTTCTAACTTGACGCTACATTGTGTTACACACAAAAACACTCCGGTGTGCAGCGAAGTCTATTCAAACAGTACTGTGATATGTCAGATCCGCAGCCCAGCGGTAGCTCCAGTGGGGGTCACAGATGTGACAAATAAATTTAAACAAAACAGAAAACATTTAACCTCACAAACAGTCAAAAATCCCGTGACTGGCTGTTCCTCAGATGCGTGCGCTGTTCTCGATACGTTTAAACTAGACGCTGTTTTCCCACGGGCTGAAAAGCTGGGTCGCGTGCACTACGGATCAGTGATCGCGTGAGGTGGATGAGAAGAGAACACTGTCTGGTAAGTAATAATACGTTTGAGAAAAAAAATATTCCTTAATCTGAATTAAGTTATTCACTATCTCTGTCTGCTGTATTTAATTATCCATGATTGGCGTAATATTGTGTGTAGTATACCTTTTCATATGTTCCGGTCGGATTTGATGCTAATCAAGCATGCAAATACATGTGACGGCTTACAAAGTTTCATAGAAACAAACAAGCAAAACTAAACAGACATAAATCATTATTATTTAAAGGGTTAGTTCGGTATTTTACACTTAAAGCCCTGTTTTAAGATCGTTTCTGATGAAATAGAACGGTTAAGATTGAAATTTGGACAAATGCTGCTGTTCCGAGAATTTTCGGTTTCTGTGTTAGTACTTTAGTTTACAAAGGCGTGAAACTCACCGAGTGGTCTGGGATGTTCACTGATATGCTCACACTAAAATCGCTGCAAAAGATGCTTCCAACAGGTTTTATCGTAGTTTTTGTCCGACTCCATTGACTTGACTTGGTACAAAAACTACGTTAAAACCTGTTGGAAAGCATCTTTTGCAGCGATTTTTGTGTGAGCATATCAGTGAACATCCCAGACCACTCGGTGAGTTTCACGTCTTTGTAAACTAAAGTTTAATGCGTTTTATGAATGATTGTTCCAGTGCACATAGACAACCATTGTGTAGGTGGGGGGGTGCTAACACAGAAACTGAAACTAAAGATTCTCGGAACAGCAGCATTTAAATATAGCCTACTTAAAGTAAACAACCTGTTTAAACTTAATAGTGTGAATAAATGTATATTTATGAGATGGAATTGGAATTGCACATACTATTTTGTCATTAATTTATGAATATTGTTTAGATTGGTTAATTAATGATAAATGTTATTTGTAACCTGCAGTAAGCAGCAGTAATTATTTATGTGACATTTAATAATTTAATCTAAAATGTTTTTTGTGTGTGTGTGTGTGTGTGTGTGTGTTTTCATTCTGCTAGTTGGATGGACAGAAAACCAATCCCCTGTGGGAATACTTTACAGAGACAACACTAGGGAATGCAAAGTGCAATATTTGTAGTGACGTGGTGAAAATGGGAGCTGCAACAGGGAAGAAAAAAAATACCACAAACATGTGGAGTCACCTAAAGTCTCGCCATGCATCTGTGCATGAAGAAGCACAGAAGAAAAGAGATGCTGCTTCAAGCTCTGCCTCAGTGAGCAAAGTCCAGACAACACTCACACACATTTTTGACACGCAAAGAAAATGGCAAAACTCTGATTCTAGGTCAAAAGCTATTGACACATTAATAATAGAGATGATTGCCACTGACAATCATTGTTGGGTGTGGCTGAGCCAAGGTACACCCTAAAAAGTGAAAAATACTACCGCACAGACATGCTTGACAGTGTGCACAAAAAAGCAACAGATAAGATCAAAACTTTGATTGCACCTGAGAATGCTGGATCCCATTTAGCTTTCACCACAGACTGTTGGTCTGGAGAAGCTGAATCGCTGATGAGCCTCACCTGCCATTTTATTGACAAGAACTGGGAAAGGAGACAAGTTATCTTGAATGTAAGGGCCATGTTTGGCTCTCATACTGGAGATTATATCAGTCAGATGTTCCTTGACCTGCTTGACCAGTGGAATGTTTCAAAGGATAGAGTTGTGCTTGTGCTCAGATATGGTGGTGCAAATGTTGTAAAAGGCATGCGACTTGCAGAAATGCCAGACTTTAGCTGCTGTGCTCATACGCTGCAGCTTGTCGTGAATGATGGCATCAGTAGCCAGAGAGTAGCTGGGGATATAATTGCAAGGTTGAGGACATGTGCAACCCACTTTAATCACCCTGTGTTAGCAAAACAACGTCTGAGGGCCATACAAGAAGAGCTTGGCATCCCAAAGAATGGCATCATTCAAGCTGTGCCTACCCGCTGGAACTCCACTCTGCACATGTTGCAAAGGATGTTGGAGCAGAAGCGTGCTTTGAGTGTTTATGGAGGGGAACATGGGAAAATTTCAAGCCCAACTGCAGATCAATGGGACATCATTTCAAATCTGGTAGACACACTGAGCCCCATTGAGGAAGTCACTCTTGAAATGAGCAAAGCAGAAGCATCTTCCTCCTGCATTATTCCCAGTATTGCTGTGCTGAAGATGCTTCTTCAAGCAGAAGGTCCCACAACACGAGGAATCCAAACACTGAGGCAGACAATGGTGCAGAGCTTGGAAAGAAGGTTTTCCAAAATAGAAGACAACAAATGTTTGGTGTTGGCAACACTGCTGGATCCGCGTTATAAAGGCCATATGTTTACAGCTGCAGAAACACTGGATAAAGCCAAAAAGTGGATAGGGGAGGAACATGCTACTGCCTCAGCACAGCCAGAAGTCACTGCCACACAGGAAGAAGGCCAAGGACCAACAAGTCCTCCTAAACAACCAAGGAGAGAGGCAGAAGAACCCACTGGTATTGTTGATCAAATTTATGCCAACATCCTTGGAGCTCAAACACCTCTGGAAATGAGAGTGAACATCACAGAGGAACTGAATCTTTACCTCAGGGAGCCACTTATTGACCGAAAGAGTGGTCAATAACTGGAATGGTGGAAACAGAATGAGTCACGATTGAGTCTCCTTGCACCATTGGCAAGGAAATATCTCTGTCCTCCGCCATCAACTGTTCCAAGTGAGAGAGTATTTAGTGAGGTTGGGGAAATTTATCAGAAGAAGAGGAACAGGCTCACTGGAATAAATGCAGAGAAACTTTGTTTCCTGCATTACAACTTGCCACTGTTAAAATGGAACTACTAACTAAAGGGACTGGTGGTGATGCTGTGAGCACTTTAGTCTTAACATTTTCTGTTTGTAAAAATAGTTGAGTGTGTGTAAACCAAATAAGTGCACTTTGTAAAAAACACAAGGCTGCTTTCAATTGCACAAAAAAACTTTATTTATTGAAGTGTTACAGTACCTCATTGCATTTGTTTACATTTTGTTTACGTTTTATTAATAAACATTTTATTTCTGTAAATGTTTAAGCAGACAAGAAGCTGCACTAAAACTTTATTTATTGAAGCGTTACCTTACCTCATTTGTTTAAATTTTAATTACTTAATTAGTAAATAATATTTGTGCAATATAGTTTTTGCAATTAAAAATATGTACAATAAATGTTCATTTAGTTTCATCAATATACTTTGTCTCTCATTTACTGTATTCACATGTATTGTATCGGCCTCATATCGGCCAATCGGCCAGATTGATTTCTCAATATCGGCATCGGCCATTAAAAATCCCATATCGGTCGACCACTAGTATTAATATAAATAAAGAGTACATTTTATAATTTATCTTTATGTTTAGCCTCTCTATATGTTATTATGCTATTTTAAACAAGTAATGATTTGACAAAAAGTAAAGTAAATGCATTCAGCATGAAATAAAACATTGCAGGAGTGAAGGAAGCAGTAAACTCCCAGCTCATACATCTTCCCCGCAGTGGATTATGGGCAATTAACCATCGTTGAGTGCACATCAAATGTACACACAAAATTAGACTGCATTGTGGTTAAGAATTAGTGAACAAAAGTAGGGAACGAGTAGCTCGCTCAGAATTTAGACTCTCTTACAAAACAGCAGACACCCAAAATAGTGCACTATATAGTGGATAGGGAGCGGTTTCAGACACAACGTGTGTTCTGGGACCAGGGCCCTATGCAAGCTGAGTACTCTGCGTTTAGAGAGCAACGGTACTGCTGAACAGAACTAATGATTTAAATTCTTTCGACACTGAAAACTGTAACTACACTGAAATAAGAATCCACGCAGGACTTTTAAAGCTATGAAATAGCAAAAGTAGGCATTAATAAACATCTTGATTTGGTTTATATTTCAGCATTATATATAATGTCCCTGTGGGACATTATTCACGTTTTCATCGGTTTCCAAACCTCTCTTCTTATTGACAAATTCATCCAGATCTGACAAGAGCCCTTAAAGCGATAGTTCACCCAAAAATGAATATTCTCTCAGCATTTACTGACCCTCATACCATCTCAGATGTATATGACTTTCTTTCATCTGCTGAACATGAATGAAGATTTTTAGAAGAATTTCTCAGCTCTTATAGTCCATAAAATGCAAGTGAATGGGTGCAAACATTTTGTAGCTAAAAAAAATACTCAGGGGTACTCAAAAGGCAGACTATCCGGATCTGGATCCGGACCGATCGACAATTAAATCCAGACAGAGCTCTGAAGCTTTGTGCTAGTTATCTGACACCCGACAAAGTGATTATGTAAGCATTTGTGTATTCGCCCGCGGAGCAGAAATAAATAGCATTCAGTGCTAGAGAGAAATATTTATCTCTAGAGTGGGAATAAAGCACGTTCAGTGCTACTCAGTTTATTCCTGGTCCGCAACAGTAGCGGAGACACCGCTACAGATACTGACACCTTTGCTTAAACACACTGCAGAAAACTTTTGGTTACGTATGTAACCTCCGTTCCCCGAGGGAGGGAACGACACGTTGTGTCGGAGAAGCGACACTAGGGGTCTCTCTTGAGCGCCGATATTCACCTCTGATCTAATGAAAAGGGCCAATGGGAGTTGGCAGTCAGTATTTGCATACCCCGCCCCCGGACATACAGGTATTTAAGCGGGGCAAATACGGGAGTTCATTCAGGATTTTTCTGAGGAGCCGGAAATGGTCCGGCCACAACAGTGGCTCGGTTCAGCGACATGGCGGAGGAAAGACACAACGTGTCGTTCCCTCCCTCGGGGAACGGAGGTTACATACGTAACCAAACGTTCCCCTTCTGTCGCTCTCTCCACGTTGTGTCGGAGAAGCGACACTAGGGGACCCATTCCAATCTTGCCATGCGCTGAACCGTGTACGTGAACCGCCGATACAGAGGCGGGCAGGGATTTCATCCAGTGCCGCGCATCGTCTGTACCTGGCTGCACGTACCCTTCCCCAATGCCCCATAAGAACATCGGAATCCTTCTAGTTACCCTGGGAGGGGAACAAGGCGATGTTTGCCAACATGGGAACGGGCCAGCCTGACTGGGCCTCTTTTCTCTCTATGTTTCTCGCATAGAGCAATCACGGCCGGGGCCCTTACAAGCATATAGGGAAGGGGGTCTTACCCAGATCCTCCGGAGACCACACCTGCCCTTTTTCTTGGGGAGGAAAAGTGGTAGACACGTCACACGGCCGTCTTAGGTCTCGTGTGGAAAGTATGGTGCGGTGGTAGAACCAGCCTCGAAAGGGGGGAGTTGCTACAGCACGGCGACCGGGGCAGCTGTAACTGCCTAAGGGAGACACAGGGGTCCGCTCGTAAGGGGACAGAACCGTGGAATTACACACAGGGGGAGTACGAGCAGGAGGCCTTACCTGTGGAGCACCTATACCAGTACAGGGTAGCCATCAGGGTACCCGCAGTGGCTTGGGTCGGCGAGTTTCTCCGCTGAACCGCGGACCCGGAGGGCTAGGGAGGAATCGACCAGGGGCCCGACTCGGAGTGGGGCGCCCTGGGAAGAAGGCGCACTACTTTACCTTGACGTCAGGAAAAGGGCGCTGAGCACAGCGATCCACCCGGCCGGTTGGTCTCACGTGTTACCGAGTTCTACGGGCTCGGACCTGAGAAAACACGAGACGCAACCGACTCAACGCGGAGGTTGTAAAACCTCGCGAAGGTGTTGGGTGTTTCCCAACCCGCGGCTCTACAGATGTCTGCTAGGGAGGTGCCCTTGCCAGTGCCCACGAAGACGCAACACCCCTTGTTGAGTGAGCTCGGACCCGCAAGGGTAGGGGCACGGCCTGGGTGTGATAAGCCAGTGTGATGGCGTCGACAACCCAGTGGGCGAGCCTCTGTTTGGAGACGGCATTCCCTTTCTGCCATCCCCCAAAGCAGACAAAGAGCTGCTCAGAGCGTCTGGTGCTCTGTGTGCGGTCCAGATAAATGCGCAGGGCGCGCACTGGACACAGCAACGAAAGGGCTGGGTCTGCCTCCTCCCGGGGCAGTGCTTGCAGGTTCACTACCTGATCACGGAATGGTGTGGTAGGAACCTTGGGCACATAGCCCGGTCGCGGTCTTAGGATCAAAGACGTATCTGCCAGACCGAACTCCAGGCAAGTGTCGCTGACAGAGAACGCTTGCAGGTCCCCGACCCTCTTGATGGAGGCGAGCGCGATCAGCAGGGCCGTCTTAAGAGAGAGGGCCCTGAGTCCAATTGATTCAAGTGGCTCGAAGGGAGGTCTCTGGAGTCCTGCCAAGACTACCGAGAGATCCCAGGAGGGAACTAGGCCTGGCCGGGAGGGATTCAACCTCCGGGTGCCTCTCAGGAACCTGAGGATCAGGTCGACTTGCCGTCTACAGGATTGTGGTGGGCGGCAATGGCGGCAACATACACCTTGAGGGTGGACGGGGACAGCCTCCTGTCCAGCCTCTCCTGTAGGAACAGGAGCACTGACTTGATAGCGCATCTCTGCGGGTCTTCGGTTCAGGAAGAACACCAATCTGCGAACAAGCGCCACTTTAGGGCGTGAAGGTGCCTGGTAGAAGGGGCTCTGGCTTGGTTGATTGTATTCACAACGGTCGCCGGTAAGCCGGCTAGCTCTTCCGCGTCCCGTCCAGGGACCAGACGTGGAGGTTCCAGAGGTCTGGGCGCGGGTGCCAGAGCGTGCCCGTCCCTGAGAGAGGAGGTCCTTTCTCAGGGGAATTCGCCAGGGAGGAGCTGTCGCGAGAAGCCTGAGTTCCGAGAACCAAGTCCGAGTGGGCCAGTAGGGGGCCACTAACGTGACTTGCTCCTCGTCCTCCCTGACCTTGCACAGCACCGGTGCAAGAAGGCTCACTGGGGGAAATGCGTACTTGCGCAGCCCTGAGGGCCAGCTGAGTGCCAGCACGTCTGTCCCGAGGGGAGCCTCTGTTAGGGCGTACCAGAGCGGGCAGTGGGAGGTTTCCTGGGAGGCAAACAGGTCTACCTGGGCCTTGCCGAACCGTTCCCAAATCAGCTGGACCGACTGGGGTTGAAGCCTCCACTCCCCGCTGGGCAGGCGTTGTCGTGATAGCGCGTCCGCTACGACGTTGAGCTTGCCGGGGATGTGAGTGGCGCGCAGCGACTTGAGTCGCTGCTGGCTCCATAGAAGGAGACGGCGGACGAGTTGTGACATGTGGTGGGAGCGTACGCCGCCTTGGCGATTTATGTACGCCCCCACTGTGGTGCTGTCCGATCTCACGAGGACATGTTTGTCCCGAACTAACGGGAGGAACTTCCTGAGAGAAAGAAGGACGGTCAACAACTCCAGGCAATTGATGTGCCAACGCAGCGGGGCCCCTTTCCAACGGCCCGCTGCTGCGTGCCCGCTGAACACGGCACCCCACCCGGACCGGGAGGCGTCGGTTGTGACCAGGACGCGTCGGGACACCTGCTGCAGGGGCACTCCTGCCCGTAGAAAGCAGAGGTCTGTCCAGGGTTGGAGTGTTTTGAGGAAGGCGGGGGTGATCCTTACCCGATGCGTGCCGTGGTGCCATGCTTGTCTCGGGACTCGAGTCTGGAGCCAGTGCTGGAGTGGTCTCACATGCATCAACCCCAGCGGCGCGACCGCCGCGGAGGACGCCATATGCCCCAGGAGCCTCTGGAAAAGTTTTAGAGGGACCACTGTGCCTGGCTTGAAGGAAGCGAGGCAGTCCAGCACCGACTGAGCATGCTCGCTCGTGAGACATGCTGTCATTGAGACTGAGTCTAACTCCAACCCAGGAAAAGAGATGCTCTGAACTGGAGTGAGCTTGCTCTTTTCCCAGTTGACCTAAAGCCCCAAGCGGCTGAGGTGCCGGAGCACCTGGTCTCTGTGTGTGCATAGTAACTCTCGAGAGTGTGCTAGGATGAGCCAGTCGTCGAGGTAATTGAGAAATGCGGATGCCGGCTACTCGTAGCGGGGCAAGGGTCGCCTCTGTGACTTTCGTAAAGACGCGAGGGGACAGAGACAGGCCGAAGGGGAGGACTTTGTACTGGAACACCTGGCCGTCGAACGCGAACCGTAAGAAGGGTCGGTGTCGTGGCAGAATTGAGACGTGGAAGTACGCGTCCTTCAGGTCTACCGCTGCGAACCAATCTAGATGCTGAACGCCAGCCAGAATATTTATCTGCGTGAGCATTTTTAACGGGAGTTTTAACAAGGCCCGATTGAAAACTCGCAAGTCCAGGATTGGTCAGTAAGCGCCGCCTTTCTTGGGTACAATGAAGTAAGGGCTGTAGAAACCCTTCCTCATTTCGGTTGGAGGGACGGGCTCTACCGCGCCCTTGGCTAAGAGGGTCATGATTTCAGCGGACGCCCCTGAAGGGGGCGGAGCCGAGCAAACTGAATTGCGTAACCGAAGTCAAATGGTCCGGTGCAGCCAGCGTGATGCGTTGGGAAGCGAAAGCCACGCTTCCCAGCTCTACGCTAGGGGCACCAAAGGGACGAGTATTTTGGACGTACCCGGCGGGGCCTCGCAGCGGGGCGGAACAGGTAATGCAGCGTCGGGCGGCTTCGTTGCGGCCTGAGGCTGAGGTGCTGAGAATAGACTCAAAGCACTTACCTTGCTCCGCGCACCCGGCAGGGGGTTCATGACTGAGGAGGAGGTCTGATGCTGGCGTCCTCTGGACTCGTCTGAACCGGCCGGCCAGGGGACAGTTGTGGGCAGGCGGAAGGCAGGATCGCCGCGTCCGGTGTACCGGGACTGTCGTAATCTGAAAGCAGATTGCCGTGAGAACGGCACACAGGGCTTGGCCCCTGGCGGCAGGTTTGCGGCGGGGCAGGACGTGTGACCTGACCTCCGTCTGTTTCTTCACCACTGAGGACTGCTGGGTGGAGTCGTCAGGTGGTGTCGCCGAATGGAGCTGGGAGACTGGAGAGTTTTGAGAAAGCGTGCTTTGTCTACCTCCTGTACTACGACCAGATCCAGTCCATTTGTTATGTTTCTCGACCACGAGGGTGGACATCGCCTGTCCGAGTGCAGTTCCTGCAGCACGTCAAGAACAGGACTACCCAAGTGCAAATCTTGAAGTGCCTTGGCCCGGTGGACTTGCAGGGAGGGGCCATGGCATGCAGGGGGGGAGCGGTCTGGGACCGTTCTACCGCCGAGGGTAGTGAGAGCGGAGGAGCGAGGAGGCTTGGCTCGCTCAGGTCGTCGTGCACGTCCGGGAAGGAACGGGGGGGCGCGCGTCTGTGGGCGGCGCACCAGCCCGTGAATCATCAAGCCCGGGGAAGCATAGCGGATCTCCGTGCGTCAGGCTCAGACTGAGCAAGCAGACCCGTAGGTGGCGGCCCAGGCGAGTTATCCGCATCCGATGCCGCTGTGACGCTCTCCGATGCAGCGGTGATGTCGTCATCCAATGTCCGGGAGCTCCAGGGACCGGGCGGCCGGCCGTTAGGCGGACGCGCTTATCCCGAGCTTCGTGAGGGGAGCAAGCAAGCATGCAGGGGGCTGGGGGTTTCGAGCAGTTTTTACCCGGCGAACGCAGCCCGCCATTATCCGGGATCATCTTCATCGCTCATGGCGCCTGCGTCAATCCCGTAGGAAGGAGGCGAGGCGGAGGGTGGCTGAAGTGGCTTTCTTCCTCACAAGAAAGCAGAGATCGCAACGCTGCTGCAGCTATGTTCTCAGGCTGAAAACATAACCCATTGGAGAGCATGCTCATCCCGAGCCCGGACGGAAAACAGCAAGCATGCCGGGAGGCGGGGGTTTCAAGGGGTTCACCCGGCAAACGCAGCCCGTCATTGACCCCAGATTGTTTTCATCGCCACGGCGCCTGCCTCAATCCCGTGGGAAGGAGGCGAGCGCTGGGCGGCTGAAGCGCTCTCTCTCACTACAAGAGAAAGCCTACGACCGCAATGCTGTCATGGCTATGTTTTCGTACTGAAAACATAGACCATTCATAAAAAGCGCTGCCTGCGTGTTTACGCAACCCAGGTACGCCAGGCGGTTTTTATGACCGTCAGAGGTGGGGAGAAATCACCGCCTCCAAAAACTACACAGAGGCGGAAAGGCATCTTCAGAAAGACGGCGTCCTGAAAAGGACGTTCAACGCCGCTGTGTTTGCTCTTTAGAGAAATTTACTCTTTTAAGGAAAATAACTATTTTAATATACACAGTGTGTATGTGTGTCTGCGCTGTCGAAGCGCTCAGGGGCAACAATGCACGCCGTGCAAAGTGAAGGAGAAAGCCGCTGTTGTGCGCCGTCAAGATCCAACAGCATGCAGATCGTCAGAGGAAACAGGGACGTTTTATAGTGGTGTGTAAACTCGCAGCAACTGCAGACAGACCATCGGCTCCGAAGAAATTTTCTGAATGAACTCGCAGCAACTGCAGACAGACCATCGGCTCCGAAGAAATTTTCTGAATGAACTCCAGTATTAAATACCCGTATGTCCGTATGTCCGGGGGCGGGGTATGCAAATACTGACTGCCAACTCCCATTGGCCCTTTTCAATAGATCAGAGGTGAATATCAGCGCTCAAGAGAGACCCCTAGTGTCGCTTCTCCGACACAACGTGGAGAGAGCGACAGAAGGGGAACAAAAATTAAGTAAAAAAAACTATCTTCACCTGTCTGATATGTGATTCAGCCGGTTCAGCTAAGCCAGGTTTGTGTCAGGACAAGTTAACGTGCCGCCTTAAGACTATAACTTTTCCATTTAAATTCAGCTTCATTAATCAGCATGTTACGAGCCTTTCATAAAAACAGTTTCTTTTTGTCGTTTTGTGCAAAATTAAGCAGAGATGTCATCATGGTAAGGAAAGCCTATTTATCTTTAAATTAATCAAACAGATATTTAATACTTCACTCTTATGTAAATTGTTGTTTGTTGTCTCACTTTAAGGAAAATATAAAAATGGTCCATTGAGGCTTTACATTTTATCTCAGGGGACACCCTGAACCCACAGTATTTTATCTGTCAAAAGGCCTCCTATGTCCCATACATAGGTATAGATTCTGAAAGTAAAAATATTTCAACAAAACTGGACTGCTGTCATTCAGCTTCAAAACAAACTGTTGATCTTATGTTTTAATATTCACATCTAAGTGCCCTTGACTGATGAAGTATTGATGAAATATTTTAAACTTTTGAAAAGATTTCTCTGACCCCACTAGCGGTCTCTGGGCCCTCAATGTCCTTATCAGGATTTTTTTCTTTTTTTTTTACAAAGTACTATTTCTGTCAACATGGTAAGTTATAAAAACTATATATAAAAAAAGATACATAATTTCCTAGCCATATAACAACTGACACCATGCAAGCTACATACTATCCGGAACTTTGCTGGGAAGGAAATGTAGAGACCGGACCTCTTGGAACTTTAATTAAGTACCCCTGCTCTAGTAGTTAAATCAATATCTTCAGAAGTGATATGATAGGTGTGGATGAGAAGCAGATAACTTTCACATTCTTCTTCTTGTGTTTTTGGTGATTCACATTCTTCTCTGCATATCACAAGTAAATTGTCTTGCAAAAAATGACAAATATTGATATGTTTCTCACCCACACCTATCATATCACTTCTGAAGATATATATTAAACTACTGGATTCTTATGGATTACTTTAATGCTGCCTTTATGTGCTATTTGGAGCATCAAAATTATGGCACCCATTCACTTGCATTGTACTGACCTACAGAGCTGAAATATTCTTCTAAAAATCTTTATTTTGTGTTCTGCAGAAGAAAGGAAGTCATACATATCTGGGATTGCATGTAGGTGAGTAAATAATGAGAGAATTTTCATTTTTGGGTGAACTATAGTTATAGCTCAGCCAAAATGTAATATTCTGTCATAATTTCCCAACCCTGTATGATCTTCTGTATTCTGTGGAACACAAAAGATGTTAGACAAAATGTTAGGGACACACAGTCTTGGTCACCATTCACTTTCAAAATATAGAGGAAATAAACACATTATAATAGTGACTCAGGCAAACATTCTGTTTAATATCTCCTTATTGTGTTGCATGGAAGAAAGAATGTCATACGGGTTTGGAACAACACAATGGTGAATGATGACAGAATTTCCATTATTAATAATAATAATAATAATTCTGCATTAAATGTGTATTATGTTAAGGAATATAGGGGAGCTAACGTTTTTCTTTGTAATAATTTCAGTGAATTAAATATTTTAAAGAACTTCTGGGTTCAATACAAGTTAAACTCAATTGACAGCATTTGTGGCATAATACTGATTACCACAAAAATACATTTCTCTAAAATAAAAAAAAAAGCAGAAATGTGGGTTACAGTGAGGCACTTACAATGGAAGTCAATAGGGCTAATCTGGAAAAGTTCAAATATTCACTGTTTCAAAAGTACAGACACAATACAAAAACAATATGTGCTAACATGATTTTAATGTGATAAAATCTCTTACTAACCCTTTCTGTGTAAAGTTATATGCAATTTTACAAATTCGTTGCTACAGTTTGACGACACAACACTGTGAATCCTAAAACAGCCATAAAACAATGATTTAAACAATGTTATAGCTCAAATAATACACAAGTTTTAACAGAAGATTTAATGTAAGTGCTTTTATCAAATCATAAGCGTCAAATTTCTGCCTTTAAACCCCCCAAAATTGGCCCCATTCACTTCCATTATAAGTGTCACACTGTAACCTCGATTTTTGCTTTTTTTAAAGAAAGGGATGAATCAAGACAATATTTATGCCACAAATGCTGTTAATTGAGTTTAACTTGCACTGAACCTGGAACATTCCTTTAACAAAAGAAAAGCACATCTCATTTGATTATTTTCTCATTTAAAAAAAATACTAAAAACAATGAAACCAATATAAAACTTAGCCTATTTTACTAGGCCCGTTTGCAAGAAACCCCTTTAGAAATTCCTTGTTTATAATTGCAGAGTGGTTTCTTGCAACTAGGCCCTGATCCTAAATTCATATTTGGATGAGCACATTTGAAGGAGTCTTAAATAGCTCATATATGCACACCGGTTACTGTCCATGAATACAATTCTAGATTAATGTGACAAGTTCTAAACAACTAAACTCTGCTTCACCTGACACCACTTAATAACAAGTTAGTTCTTGTTTTGATTTGTTTGGAAGATGTCCCGCTCCATATTTTTGCATTACGCCATGTTTCTTCATTGCTTTGACTTGTAAGGCCACATCCACTCTAAACTGTTTTCATTTGAAAATTCCTAACGTCATCATTTTTCGAAGCATGCAGAAATCTGGTGTTTTTGAAACCCTCCTTTTTTTTGCTGGAGTAAAACGGCATTCTTGTGTGGATGAGGGGTGTTAACATGGCCAAGTTAATGCATTTTCAAACAAAAATGTGCTAATGTGAATATGGCATCAATAAACATGTAAATGACATGGCAATATCTCTACCAATAGACACATTTCTACTGTTGTATGTTTTATGCCGTCAGACAACTCATTTCTTGTACAAGCTGATTCATGAGCTATAAAACACACTTTTCTAAATTGTATGGACTTCCATGTAATAGATTACCATGATGTTTAATGCTTTTACTCATGTGATGGTAGATCATAAGTTCACACTCAATAACTACTTAGCATTTGTGAACAGAAACTCTGCAAGTCTCATAGCTTGTGTTGGTAATAGCAACATGTATTAGTTATTACTATGAGTATCCATAACAGTGTGTCATGTATTTATGTATACACATATTATGTAATACGATCGCAGGATTAGTCTGATAACATTTCTGGCAAATGCTGATTAAAAGTATTCTGTCAAGTGTTAAACAAAATAACAATATTTGTGTTTGTGCAATCGCTTTATGCAACCGGGATGACTTTGCCATGACTATAAGGAAAAGTTGTCTCAGATGCTTTTAACTCAACAGTCCTATTGTCACTCCTTGAGGGGCCATATCCTATCTGTTTGTTATTATTGTTTCTTGCAACAAAAATGGTCATAATTTGGTTTTGTATGACCATTCCAACCATCTCTCTGATCCTTAGAATAAAACAGGCTGTTTTTGTTACTGTACCTTTAAGTACCTACATTAGTACCTGTACCTACATTGAAATGACCTTTTCAAAATGTAACTGTGGGAGGTAAATAGTATTTCAAACCATTTTGATGGAAAATTCCTGTTTTTCATGATATTTAGTGAGTAAAGCACAGATAGTCCTGGGAAAAACATGGCACATGGTAAAGTTCCTCACTTGACAAAACAGCCCAAAGACGTTGCCACAGCCCAGACTGTCCTAGTAGCTGATGTGTGTGTGTGTGAGAGAGAGAGAGTTTGCTGGGACTGCAGTATGAATGCTACATCAGAGAGAATCTGAACTACACACTAGGGCTTCAACTAACAATAATTTTTGATCATCGATTAATCTAACAATTATTAGAACAATTATTAGACTATTCTGTGATTATTGCAATGATTAATCATTAGCTTTTATCCAACTATTCAGCTTGGCCCCAACTTAAAAGGACGTATTAAACATGCTTACTAACAATAAAGAGGACAAAATAATGACATTCACTGAATTAAAGGGAAAAAAATACTTTTTTATAAAGTTTAATGCAGTAAAGAAATGCACTGTAAAAAAAAAAAAAACTATTGTTATCAAGTGTTTTTGTCTTGTTTTCCATATAAAATTGTCTAAAAATCCTTAAAACAAGATTCATAAAGCTACGTATTTCCAATTTTCTTCATGATAATAAATGGACAGTGACACATATATTATGATTCAATAAGTCGCAAGACATCACGTTATAATCTAGCTGCATTAAGCGCGTGCTCGAGGGATGGCGTCCAGCTGCATTAAGCGCGTGCTCGAGGGATGGGCGTCCCCATGACAGATTGTGCTTCAGCTGGGTGGAGTTTCAACCTCTCCCCCTCAGATCAGGACATTCACGCAACTCATGGAAGAGGTACTGAACACACAGAGAAATGCCAGTTTCAGAGTTAGTAGTTATTTACATGATCTTCTTCCATATTATTGGAACTTTAATAAAGCTATAATGCATTAAATATAACTGCATTTAAGATGGAACGCTGGGGTGTTTCCTTTTAAGACGCTCGACATGCAAGTTTTGCTCCAGCTCCACAACGAGAATTTGCTTCTGTATTTACTTATTTTATATGTTTGCATTATAATTCCCTCATATTTTGCCATCTACATCACCTGAAGCTGTTTGGAAAGTTAAGAGTGCATCTGGACTGTGAGCTGTGTAATTCTTCCTCTCTTCAGTCAGGCGAGAACTGCAGTGCTGCTCTCTCGCATCATCATTAGAGTTTCATGTGATCTCATGTTACGTTAAAAGAGATCAAACGACTATTCGACGACAAACATTTTTGTTGACAATTTTCTATTGTAGACGTTGTCGATAATGTCGATTGATCGTTTCAGCCCTACTCCACACTGCCTGTTCCTTTCCCTCATTAACACTCACCCCAGGTCAATTAATCAAACCTTGATCCTGTCAGTGATCCCTCTGTGTATGTCACCCGCACCAGAGCGCTCACTCCAGGGTGACTAATCTTAGGCAGATTGTTCCATCCACTAGCCAGTTATTGCTTTAGTGAGCACTATTTAGTTTGCCAATCAAATAAAGCAGTGGCTGCACTCTGCCTAAATGATGCAGTCTCAAGTTCAACTCTGTATGTATCACAAACAGACAAGTTTGGTTAGAAGGATTAATAATGAACAGAACAATGGAAAAATACTAATTATTTTATTTTTAAATGTGAAGTGTGCCATTATTTGACTTTTAAATACATATTCCAGTTTATGATGCAGGGACAACTATAAGTAAAGGTGTGCCAACATGATCACACGGGATGTTGGAATGTTGTTTCTGAGAGTTCTGGTACCCTAGGATCTGGTACCCTAGGATCTGCCACATTCTGCAGACTAACAGACAAGCATCATCTCCAATTTTTTTTGCATTGACTCCAGCATGTTTACCTTCCCCTGTGGTGCGACAGGAAGCATGCAGCGTCAGCAGAGTTGGAGACCTGGGTTCAGATCCTGCGTTGAAACCAGGAAGTAATTGTGTTTACATAATCATTGACGAGCGCGATTCCGCGGTTGCATTTTTCCCTCTAACATTAAATTTTTACTCCACTGATGGTCAGGTTTAGGTTTGGGGAAAGAGTAGGGGTTTTTCTTTTAATATGCATTCCTCTTTACAGTATTACATTCTTTACAGCTAAAAATAACTTGCTTCACAACTTGCTTTTGGCACCCCTCCATGGACATTTCAACAACAGACATCGCTTTGGCAACTGGGGGCCGTGTTTCAAATTTCTGTAAGCACAGATCGATTTTAACTAAAGACAATTCAACTTGGGGCCTGGGTAGCTCAGCGAGTATTGACGCTGACTACCACCCCTGGAGTCACAAGTTCGAATCCATGGTGTGCTGAGTGACTCTAGTCTGGTCTCCTAAGGCCCGGTTGTTAGGGAGGGTAGAGTCACATGGGGTAACCTCCTTGTGGTCAGAATGAGTGGTTCTCGCTCTCAATGTGGCGCATGGTAAGATGCGTGGATTGGCTGTCTCAGAAGCAGAGGCAACTGACACTTGCCCTCTGCCACCCGGATTGAGATGAGTAACCGCCCCACCACGAGGACCTACTAAGTAGTGAAAATTGGGCATTCCAAATTGGGAGAAAATAGGGGATAAAAAAAAGTAAACTTACTGTACATGGAAAAACTATTAAGTATACCCTAGCCTTAACTCATTCTTAGATTGAATACCAAAATAGATATGCCCAAAATATTTACAATGCCACAATTAATAGGAAACCGGTATACAGCATAGTGCACATTGTACTCTGGTTGTATATCGCACATTTTGGCAAAAATAGTAGGAAATCTGGGTGTTTCATGCATTCAGGAAATGTGCATACTGTGCACAGTATACATTTTGCATACAAATGTTATTTAAGATTAATAAGGTAGTATGGTTCTCCGAACATACCAACTGTCTTCTAGATTTCCTTGCAGGTGATATGATGCATGCTTTCTAAGAGATGATTATGACACATGAAGCACAAATAAAGAATGAGTCTTCTTTAAATTTATCAGCATGACTAAAGCGGCCAACGACCAACTCAGTTCTCGGAGGTAGAGTCACCTTTCCAATTCTTCATCTCACTGGATGTGGTGTATTTAGTGCTAAATCCATATCCACCATCAGGAAAAGGGGGAGAAATAATGCAGGTCATGGGAAAACAGACCCTTAGCACAGGCTAGAGTTGAAAGATCAGCTGCTGTGCTGCAGGTAAACAGCTCCCTAGGGCTTTGCCGCTCACTGGACCTGGATGCTTAGTCACAAATTCAAAGGGTATTGAATCGAGGGCAAAGTCTGATCTGCCGAGCATCAACCCTCCCTGCCACTTTAGCATTTAGTCTAGACAAGCGCAAAAACAAACACAGCTGGTGCCATAAAAGTCTGAAGCAATAAATAAAATTCGAAGGTGAGGTGAATGCAGCCAGCACTAATGTTTCCTCTGTGTCTCGCACAGTTATTCTGATTAGCATAGGGTAGGGCTGTGTCTGTGCGGTATGACAACATATATTGTGCTATAAAAACGTGTTAACCAGTAGAGATTCTGCTATACCGTTTATACCGCATTAATATATCTATGTGGCTATCAGTGGGCAGGAGTGTGTTATGTTATTCAAATGAGAGCAACACAGAGACATGGAGGAATGTAAAATCGATATCCCAAAAAAGTCAATATGAGTAAACAGTTGTAATTAAGTGCTGTTTTTAAGGCACAATGCAAAAGAGTTGTTATTTTACAACAGCTTTAAATGTGACATTCAATTATTCAGAACTATCCATTTTATAATGTTAGTGTAACGGGGTTTAAAATGGGCAAGGAGGAGGCGGGAACCGGCTGAACAGTCAGAATAATATTTAATTAAACAAAAAGACACAAACATAAACACACACACACACACACACACACACACACACACGACAGCTGCGTGTGGCTCTCTCTCTCCCAAACTGCCACATCCAGCTCGGCTTTATCCCTCTCGTGTGCACTCACAGCCCGGCACCGCCCTCCTCCTCGTCACAGTTAGTCAGTCTTTTTTTAATCACAGGTCTTTTATAATGTGAGACTTATAATTCGATGTGTAATGAATATTCATCTTATTATTTTTGTCCAAGTCTCAAATATAAACAAAAGATAATCAAGTGAGATGAAGTCCATTTTATTTTTACCTTTGCAAAATATGTAATTCACTGAGTTGTCCAAAAATAGACATTACCATAAGGTTAAATAATACATTTATTTATTTTAAATTCATTTCCAGCAAGAATAACTAATAACTAATACTAATATACTGTACTGTATATAATACTAATATATATATATATATATATATATATATATATATATACACACTCACTGAGCACTTTATTAGGAACAACTGTACACCTACTTCATGCGATTATCTAATCTAATCAGCCAATTGTGTGGCAACAATGCAATGCATAAAATCATGCAGATATGGGTCAGGAGCTTCGGTTAATGTTCACATCAATCATCAGAATGGAGAAAAATGTCAACATCGTGTTTTCGACCATGCCATGATTTTTGGCGCCAGACAAGCTGGTTTGAGTATTTCTGTAACTGCTAATTTCCTGGGAGTTTCACACACAACAGTGTCTAGAATTTACTCCGAATGGTGCCAAAAACTAAAACATCCAGTAAGCATCAGTTCTGCAAATGGAAAAACTTTATTGATGAGAGAGGTCAACAGAGAATGGCCAGACTGGTTCATGCTGACAGAAATGGTACGGTATCTCAGATAACCACTCTATACAATTGTAGTGTGCAGAATAGCATCTCAGAATGCACAACATGTCAAACCTTGAGGCAGATGGGTGGATGGGCTACAACAGCAGAAAACAATGTCAGGCAATTTATTAAGACCATAGTGTTCCTAATAAAGTGCTCAATGCGAGTATATACAGTACTGTATGGGAAGTTGATTTATAATGTGTCAATTGACTTTTTTTTTTAAACATTAGGATTGTAGGTTAAACAAATTAAATAAAATCTTTCATTAGTTCATTTTAAAAGATTCTGCGAATTCTGCATAAAGTCTCAGTAACATGAGGTCATAAAGCTGCATTAGAGCTGCACGATTATGATAAAAATCTGTCGATCATTTTCCTTGATATTGTAATTGTGATTAATTTTGATTAATTTAATTTACATTAAAATACTTATTTTAGGTAAATAAACTGAAGGTCATTTTCTTTATGTAGGCTGCACATCCAAAACCAGCCAATAACTATTTCTGAATTACTTTATAGCTGTGTTATCAGAAAATAAAGACAGTGCCTGGCCAGTCAACTTCACATTTTTGGCCCTCTAGAAGTATGAATACAAAGCTCTTTTTCAAACTTTAAAAAAAATATTCTTCACATATTTAATTGAAAATGAAACTGATATTTTGACACAACATGAGGAGACCTGCATTTGCTATATTTTTTTTCCCGAGATTAGTTAATTGAGGCAGCTGTTATTGTAAACTATTATTCAATATTTTTGCTGCCCTATGCTAAATGCATAGTATTTTAAATAATTAACAAAATGTAATTTAAAATGCGTTTAGATCGAGTGTATCATGTCACAACACAGAACATGTCAACATCCTAAAAGTATTTAATGCCAACTACCCATTTACCGTTACTGTGATATAAAAGGTGACATAAGATTTTGGTCATACCACCAACTCCTAGCATAGGTATATTTACAAAAGAACAGTTTAAAGAATCTTAACCATGCTGGGTTCAGATGTACACCTGTTTTGGCATCCACATATTGACTCATGGTTTGGCACACCTTACTACTGGCTTATGCACCAATCAATTAGTCTTGTAATAACTCAGTCGTGATTGAAGTATAAAACACACCTACACACACCATTCATCTTGGAGGTGATGTAGAGAAAAGCAGGACAAGTCTTGTGCCTCCCACGCCAGACTAAATCCAGTGCAGATATATGCTAATGGCCTCCATGCGCTTCCAGCATGGCACCAGTGGGGCCCACTCATTCTTTAGACCGTTACCTCTTTCTCTCATAATGAGGGGCCAGGGGCGATTCAGAAAATGTTGGGCCATTATTTCATTATTTTTGGGATTGCATGGAGGTTTATACAGAAAATGCCTCCTGAAATTCCAACAGAAAGCTTTTAGTACTGATGAAACACTTAAAGTAAATTAAGTAAATAGCACAATTACTGGAGTTCTAGGTGGCCCAAATACACTCACTAAGCACTTTATTAGAAACATTATGGCCCTAATGAAGTGTGTGACATGGTCTTCTGCTGTTCTAGTCCATCAGCCTCAAGGTTCGGCGTGTTGTGCATTCTGAGATGCTATTCTGCTCACTAAAATTGTACAGAGTGGTTATCTGAGTTACCATAGCCTTTCTGTCCCAGGAGATCAGTAGTTACACAAATACTCAAACTAGCCCCTCTGGCAACAACAATCATGCCACGGTCGAGATCACTAAGATAATTTTGTTCCCTATTCTGATGGTTGATGTGAACATTAACTGAAGCTCCTGACCCGTATCTGCATGATGTTATGCATTGCACTGCTGCCAGATAATAGATAATCTCATGAATAAGTAGGTTATAACTAATAAAGTGCTAGGTGAGAGTTAAATCTAATTTAAATCTCAAAATAAACAAAAATCTTAAAAACAAAGAATCATTAAAATAGCAATAATATTTTACTCGTGGTCTCAGACATTTGGAAACCACTCTATTTGTGCGGTTCTTTATACTAAGTGTTCAGAAATATTGACATGTGATTTCTCATTCAACAGTTAGTAACTCTTACACAAGGGCAGCCCCCCTTTATGTTTTTTTTTTTTTAAACCACATTCATGTAAATAAGCTTTTGTTGTCCTATCAGTATTGCATTTCTTTGATACATGTCCAAACAAAAAGAACAGCTATATTGTTTGTGGCAGGTTAACTTTTATCAGTCTAACTGACGGTTCATTGCTAATTCCTGGCCTGATTCTGGCATTTCTAGATCAGGCAAATTTTTGCACTCTATTCATGTCTGCCCTAATTAACAGGGTTACAAGATGTCCCCCTCGGAACAGTCCTGGTTTCAGAAGGTGTGTCCCGGTGTCCCAACAAATCACAAAAAAATTTGAATATACACTCACTTAGCACTTCATTAGGAACACTATGGCCCTAATAAAGTGCCCTACGTACCCTGCTGTTGTAGCCCATTTGCCTCAAGGTTCGACGAGTTGTGCATTCTGAGATGCTATTCTGCTCACTACAATTGCACAGAGTGGTTATCTGAGTTACCGCAGCCTTTTTGTCAGCTCAAACCAGTCTGGCCATTCTCCGTTGACCTCTCTCATCATCAAGCCGTTTCTGTCCACAGAAATGACACTCACTTGATGTTTTTTGGTACCATTATGAGTAAACTCTAGAGACTGTTGTTCATTAAAATCCCAGGAGATCAGCAGTTACAGAAATACTCAAACCAGCCTGTCTGGGACCAACAATAATGCCACAGTGGAAATCACTGGGATTATATTTTTCCCCATTCTGATGGTTGACGTGAACAATAACTGAAGCTTCTGACCCATATCTGCATGATTTGATGCACTGCCCTGGTGCCGATTGGCTGATTAGATAATTGCATGAATAAGTAGGTGTACAGGTCCTCCTAATAAAGTTCCATGTGAGTGTATTACGGTTTCAGCTGTTATTAAGATCTAAAAAGGTGCAGTGTGTTCTGTGACACTAACATCACAAAATGAAACTGTAAAGGTTTCCCTAAACCCCTCATCATTGATTGGTCGTACAAAAAGATATTCTTACCCCAAACACATGCCATTGTAGCTTCCATTTGTACGTAAAGCACCAATCTTTGGAATTAATAGATTTAAATGACAACTCTTAAAGTACATAAATGTTGCTAACTAGTCTGTCAAAAGACACATTGATGATTTCATGCTGAATTGTGGTTTTACACGAGCACTTCTGCTTTTTATCTGATGCAAAGCTGTTATCAATGCACTGAGCATCTATTTTGAAGAAGCTAAAATATAAGCCAGTTTTGTTTTATACTACATAACTACCATACATCTATTTGTGTTATTTCATAGTTATGATGACTTTATAAATGCAATAATAGATTAAATAGCAATAATAAAAGAAATATTAGATGTGTTCAAACTTTTGACCGGTACTCTATATTTACTTAAGCCTTTTTCATGCCTGGAATTTACCATTTAAAATGGCCTAATATTTGAGCTTTTCAATGACTAAGGGAACACTAAATGTGTTGGGCTAGTTAGCAGAGTTTGAGTAAACGAAACAAGACTCAAACAACGCACCAAACCCACGTTTTACACTTTTAAGTGCTCGTGCATGTTCGCTAAAACCTCCACAGGAACTCTTCCTTACAAACGTTTATATCTGTAACACGCACAGTCCAGCAAAATGTAATGCAAATGGTTATTCAAAGTACTAAAGGCAGCTTATATATATCAAACCTCTCAATGACTAACACGCTGTAGTTATGCAGCAATCAGCCATGTTGCACTATTTAAAAATAGGTTGCACAACTCTGCGCTAGCCATTTAAACTGTTTCTATATTACATTTCTAAAACTTTCTAAAACTTTTTGCGAAGAACACAAAACGCAAACCTGCAGTGCGTGTCTCTTTCGAGTTGTCCAATGGCACTTCTGCATCAGAGTAGTCTTTGAACTGAACTTCCCTCACGGTAACAGGCCAGATTTTACCAGCAATCGCGTCTCTAAACGACTGAATATAATCCATATTTTTGGTAGATCAAAACTATCAATAAAACAAAGCAAAATGTCTCATTTATGATCTGTCCATGGCGGACATCAGAAACATGCGCGTAAACCGCGCAGAAACAAGGAACTGAAACTGACAGCTGCTGCTCAACTTTCCCCGTTTGTTACGCTGAACGCGCCTGCGACGCGACGCAAATACGACGCTCCCGCTGTCAAGCGATGGAATGCTGACGTAAGCAAAGTCTCTGATTGGTTAACCGCGTGCCAACGTCAGGATTACGTGCAACACGCAGACGCGTGTCGCGAGCAGTGTTGACGTAAAATAAAAGTTGAAACAAAGATTGGCCACTCTAGAGAGATTTATTTGATTTAATAAGATGAATTCGAAATTCGGAAGTTGAAACCAAGTTTACATCTACAAGTTAATGTTGTTCGACTGCTTTTATGAGGATTTTGTGTTGGTGAATTTAACCTAAATACTAAACTCAACGCAGTATGCAATTCGATTCCCAGGACACTAACTACTATGATAGTACACCATAGCAGCCTATTCTTTGAAGCACATTGGAATACCATGTAAAGTCATGTAAAAAGATAAAAAAAATTGTGGCGTTTTTATCATTCCACTGAAAGCACATAACAAATGTGTATTTTCAAGCAACCCTGACAAAAAAAAAAAACACACCAAAAAAACACCAAAAAAAACAAAACAAAAAAAAAAAACAACGTGACATTAACAGCATGGTACATTTTTTTTTGTAAGAGATGCTTCTGAAATTTACCTGGAAATAATTATATACAATGTGAGTTATGGCTGGACAGCTTACATATTATGATCTTTATATTTAGCAGTAGCAAATATAATATGTAAACCCAGAATTTACAAAAACATAAACATCACATATCTTGTTGTTACAGATGTTCATGGCATGTTATATGATTTTACCATGGTGACAAGCTTTAGACACAGTTTTGACCTTTGATCATGTCCTCCTATCACATGATCGTCTATGCAAGCATGGCAAAAAAAAAAAAAAAAAAAAAGAAAAAAAAGAAAATTGAATTCAGAGGAGGTAAACTTGTTTTAATTATACAGAGAGCTGCAATTATATTTTAATATGATGAAAAAAGCTTGCAGAAACACCTATCAGTGGATCCCTTCTTCCCTAATGACATCTATACTGCTCATCTGATAATACAAGTGCAACTGCTAATTGCAAAGATTGTTCGGTGTCTTTTTAATTACAAAGTTAATTACATCCCAAAGGTTTACAAATGAAATGTGCCTCTCTCAGAACCCAAAATCCCCAAAATGCACTCAAGTGAACCTCTCTCTGCTGGCTGATAAGAGTATTGCACATTCATAGATTGGGGCATATTTAGCCAGGCAAAGTTAACTGATAAAAGACTTTCAAAAAATCCCCAAATACGCTGTGCTTCAACATCTGAAAGTTATTAACTGAGTAGAACAAAAGCCAGAAAGTTCAGAGGTCCAGCCAAAATTTATGTTTTTAGAGAAACACTAAGCACAAAGAGACTGCATCTGATGGATGAAACAATCAACATGCTGGTTGTCATGGGGATTAAAACCAGCTTCCTCCATCTCATCCTGACCCTGCATTTTATCTTTTCCCCTTCTGGTCATTTTAGTGCAGGAACAGTTTTAAAGGAATAATGCACCCCAAAATGGAATTTCTGTCATTACTTACTCTCCCTGAAGTCGTTCCAAACTCATGAAAAATTAGAAATTTTGGTGATAGTACACTGCTTTTTCTATACATCACAGATTATGAAAATCACCCCAAAAGTGCAATGAAAGTAGACCATATTACTTTTTTGCATCTTCTGAAGCCATTAGAGATACAAATTAAAGCCGTTATTCACTAATAATCTTGCCCTCTGTCGAAGCTCTAAAATCTTATTTGCTCCCAGATTCAAAGATTGCTGTATGTTTGACATTAAACTGGTTCTCGAGTCGCATGTAAACTTAATGAATACAATTCCAGATTAAACATGTAAGATGGGTAGGAGATTTAAGAGCTGCAGTAGAGGGGAAGATTTTCTATGAATAGTGACCTAGTGTCACGACTGTAAAGTCAGGAGAAGGCAGACGGGAGGAGCGGATCCAAACGCAGCTTTATTGGGCAAGCATATAAATATAAACAAACTCAGGAACAAATGAAAAGTCCACGATGGGAAAAAATAAACTAAATGAGGGAAAACATAAAGGGGCTAAACATCCATAAAAGTCAGGGAAACCTCGAACGAACACTGGGAATATGAAGAACATGCAACGAAACATCAACATTCAACAACGATCAACAAAGACTGAACAAAGAACCAGGTTTAAATACAGGAGGGAACAAACAAGGGAATGAGGGACACCTGGAGGAAACAATCAGGGAAAGACCAATGATACAAAGAAACTACAGAGGACTACAAAAACCAAACAGGAAACAGGAACTAAACTAAACTTCAAAATAACAGCACAAAAACAACAGACAACAGTGAACATGACACCTAGATTTTGGTCTACCTTTCACACAAAGCTAACGTACGTCTTTAGAAGACTTGGAATATACCACACAAGTACTTTTATTGAGTTTTTTTCTGGTCCTTTTTGGAGCTGGCCAGCCGTGGTCACTACTAACTATAACACTATGAAAAAATAACAGCATCAATATATGAAGGTGAGTAAACACTGACAACATTTACCTTTTTGGGTAAACTTTACCTTTAATGGCAAATGGAAGATAAGTGGCAGCCCTTGTTGTGCTGCGATTAATTGCAAATTTTGCAATTCAAAAACTAGAATGATCATCAAATTGTTTGCTAAACACTGCAAAGTTAAAGGGGATCCAAACCTTTGTGTGACTGGAGATTGGTGAACAATCATCCCAGCAATCACAGGGTTAGCAGAGATACAGAGAAATACAATATATTCTCCACAGTTCTCCACAAAACCTGGTTTAATTAAAGTGCAGTTTAATTTGACCGGCCCTATGGAAGATCCATCGTGCTCATTTCACAGACCAGAAATAAAATAAGCCCTATTAGTGAGTGAGATTAACGTCGGGCTTCCCTCTTTGTGTTCGGTGTTCATTGGATGTCTATTTATTTCAGTTTCCACAATGGAAGACAGTCAGGGGAAATAAGGTGGGGCACTCTGAATACGTTCAGTTTTTCGCTATTAGAAATGTATATTGATTCATCAAATGATCCAAACAAGAATGGGGTGGCTTACTTCATGCACCATCATAGAAACCATTTACTGAATTATTAGAGGTACAATCAAGGATGGGACCTTTAAAGACCAAAAAAATTAAAAAATAAAACCTTGAACCAAAAAATTTAATTTTTGTAATTTTTTTATTTACTCTCATATAGTTCCAACCCCATATAATTAATTTTCTTTCTCCCATTTAAAGGTGCCATTTTTTTATCTGAGCAAAAGCATACATTTACATTGAATAGGTTCATATTTCTATATTGTTTTCCAACAAACTGGGATTTATTTGATTTATAATGAATACTTTTAATTTTTGATTAAACATTGGCATAGCCAGAAACAAGGCTCTGGGTGTGCCAAGGGGAAAAAAGGGTGTGCAAGAAATTGAAGCACAATAAAGTGACATGTACTGCTGCATTAATGTCTTTTTTAGTTCTAAAATATTTTTCAGCCATATGTTAATACTTTTGTCAATGGAGAAGATATGTTATTGTATCCACATATTAAGCTTATATTGGCTATATCTTGAAATCTGTCACAAATTATTTGATTATTATTTTGGAATGATTTTTAATTATTTTCCAAAATATGCTGAAGACACCAAATGTACATGGAGAGGCAACTTGCACTGTATACAGGGATATTGATTAAAATACACACGGTTTTACATTCACCAGTTAAAAATCTTAATTTGGTTACAAAATGAGTGTGTGATGCATTGTGAAACAGAAGAACAGCAGTCAGAAGTTACAAAATCTTTATTGAACATTATTTATATTGGCCCCAATTTCTATTAGGTGTCTTTAACTACTTTGTACTAACATTAAAATACATACAATTAGGGCTGCAACTAACGATTATTTTGATAATCGATTAATCTAATGATTATTAGAACGATTATTCGGCGATTATTGCAACAATTAATCATTTGCTCTTAACAGATTATTCAGCTAAACATGCTTACTAACAATAAAAAGGAAAAAATCATCTTTTAAAAATACCTCTAAATCACATTCACTGAATTAAAGGAAAAAAAATATTTTTATTAAGTTTAATTCAGTAAAGAAATTCACTGCAACAAAAACTATTGTAAAAGTGTTTTTGTCTTGTTTTCCATTTAAAATTGTCTAAAAATCCTTAAAATGCATGTCACAAGTGTCTGGCGGTGAGGTCGCTAGTGGTATGTATGGAGAGTCTAAACATCACTGTTTCATTACAATTAGGTAGGATCACGTGAGCTCTACCATCTTCTCTCATATTTGCTGTTACTCCCGAAAGTTGCTCTTCATTTGCATAAAATTAAACATTTCTCAACTTTGTCGGGTCGCTGAACACGCCCACATCCAGTCGCCAACGGTCGCCGTCGCTCGTGTTGCCGGAAGTTGGCAGCTCTCATTGAAAACGAACGAGATGGTAAATGGTCTGCACTTATATAGCACTTTTTTTAACCTTAGAGGTTACCAAAGTGCTTTACACTGTGTCCCAATCACCCATTCACACACACACACTCATACACCAATGGTTGCAGAGCTGCCATGCAAGGTGCTAGCCTGCCATTGGGAGCAACATGGGGTTCAGTGTCTTGCCCAAGGACACTTCGGCATGTAGAGTCGTGTGGGCCGGGAATCGAACCACCAACCCTGAGTGGCCAACCTGCTGTACCATCTGACCCACAGCCACCCCACAATGAGGTTGTTCTGTCATTGCGTGTCACTGGCAGTGCAGCAGTGAATGCAGCTTTAAGGGTGCGCTCTCAAGGGACGAGCATCCCGCCGACAGAGTGTATCAGCCGGATGCATTTTCAGTCTCTCCACCTTAGATCGGGACATTCGCGCAACTCATAGAAGAGGCGCTGACCTCACATTACATTTGTAATTAATTACATGACCTGCTTCCGTATTATTTGAACTTTAATACAATTATAACACATTAATATAACTGCATTTAAGATGTAACACCGGGGTGTTTCCTTTAAAGAGCTCCAACTCCACTTACTCCACAACGAGTGCTTCTTTATTTACTTATTTGGTACTTTTCTATAATTCCCCTCTACTTTGCGATCTACATCACCTGAAGCTGTTTGGGAAGTTAAGCGTGCATCTGGACTGTGAGCTGTGTAATTCTTCCTCTCTTCAGTCAGGCGAGAACTGCAGTGCTGCTCTCGCGCGTCACCTTTAGAATTTAATTGTACATTTTTTTATTGTCAACGGTTAAACTTAATGGTTTCTAGCATTAAGTTCAAGGCATTTTTAAACCTCTCCTATCATTAAGCATCAAAAACAAAACAATAAAAAAAATATTTATTTATTCATTATTTATAAATCTTTATTTCATTTGAATGTGCAAGCTGACATTTTGGAAGGCATTTGCATGCCCTGGCACACACGTGGCTACGCCATTGTGGTGAAAGACAAAAACATAATTTTGCCTGTAGTATCTTGCCTTAAAACTGAAGTGTATAATTTCTGCGCCACTAGCACCACCAAATGGAGTTGCAATGAATACCTCCCAATTCTGTCCCTGATCAAACAATCAGATAGTCCTGCCCCAATCTCATGCCATTGGTTGAGTCAATGTTGCTGTGTTGGGCTGGGCTCAAACAAACATAGCAATTTTGATAGCACAGAGGCTTATTGTTTACATTTTTCAAGGAAATCAACCTACGAATGGTTTACTTACTGTATAATAGTCTCTGCCTATTAAGTTGGGATAGGAGAAGTGTTTTAATATAGAAAAATGTACACATATCACCTTTAAGTGAATTAAATGCTGGAGAAATTCTCCATGTCAACACATGACCACCATAATACCTTACTCTCAGTAGAGACAGATCTCATTACTTAACTATCACCAGAACTCCCATTTCCACAGTGAATGTGTCCACACACAGAGATACATACACAACAACACAAGGGCGAACATCTGCACATTACCCTGTGCTTTTCACAGTTTACAGGGCCAATTAGACAGACACAAATGGAGCACAAACTGACTGCGGATGGGCAGATGCACCTAATAGAGAAGTGCAGTGAAGCTCTGCTGCTGTAATGAACGAGCACTAAATACAATCAGATTATGCCAGACAGACCGTCTCTTGCATAGCAGCTGTATTTGTGCTATGATAAGGAAAATGTTATTCAAGCCACAAAATGTGGTGCAGAGGAAGAATTGTGGATCTGCAGATAAAACTCCACGGTATGATGTTCAATTCTTGAGTCACTCATTTCTGTAAATGTGATGCATGTCATTTTTTTTTAGATATTATAATATATTCTCCTATCCAAAATGAATGTGCAAAGACAACTATAAGTAAGCCATTTGTAGGCTTACTTCCTGAATAAACACAGTGGCTCTGTGACGCTGTCAAAACATTGCTCTGTCGGACATGCCAACGTCTGGCTTAACCAATGGCATGAGTTTGGGGTGGGACTACTTATTTGGAAAGGGGTGGTAGAAGTGTTTGTGCAATTTATTTGGAAATCCTCATTATTTTTGCAATTCGTTATGGTGGGACTGGTTTCATTTTCTTTTTATAATTTACAATATATGTAATATTATGTAATTGGCAATACATTGCACAGCTCATGAGTATGAGAGCACTAAACAGAGATACTTTAACAGTATCTTGGCTAAAGCCTTAGTAGCAAAAATGTCAATAGCAATAAATTCATTTTCATAAATCAGTACTTTCAAACTGTTCATTTACTAAAACACTAATTCAATTATTAGTTTGCATCAATCAAAAATGTCCACTGAAGAGTCCCTGTGAGTCATTTCAAACGTTTTAAAATGTTTTAGCAACCATACTGCATATGTTGGTACAATGTAAAAACAACAGTTTGCGGTCAAAAATGTTGCATTCTGGGAGATGGAGAGCAGGCTCATTGTGAAGTGACTAGTTTTACAGTAAATTGCTGTTATTTGCAAAGCATTAAGAAAGTTAATATTAAAAATCCCAGTTCCATCTTGGCGTAAGCTAGTGATGTTTTGAACCATATAGTTTAAATCCCAAAATATAATGGAGCTGTGACATATTATAGTGTTCATGCAGTTGACACCAATCCTAGATCCAATCCTGCCACCCTGCAGACTTCATTTGTCTGAATGCAATTAATAAATAATAAAATATTGACAAGTTTTAACATATTGACTTTAAAAAAAACAGCATTGCACTACTTTGTGGGATCCTATAAATAGATCCTAAAACAGATACGCCCTTGCACTTGAACAATGTTAAGTATGTATGCTTGGGCAATGCATTTGGGCTTTATAGGGACATGTACAAAAGTCTTTATTCAGAATTGAGTTATTAGCACTGGTTAGTGTTGTTGTTTTGTTATAATATAAATAGTTGTGTTTTGTTTCACCATTATGGTGATCAATGTTCCGTTGGGCTGGCACCTTGGACCTTCTTTAGTTATTATTTAATGTTCTTCTGTCCAGTGTAATTGTGTTTTGGTAAAACGCTATTGGTTGCACTGTGTTTCTTGGAGGACAAAATAGTGTATGTCATTATACAGTACATAAAGAGAGTTATGCAATGTGATTTTAGTAATCAGAGTGTTTGTTGTTTCTGGTGAACTTGGTCAACCAGACACACAAATTAGCAAAAAAAAAAAAAAAAAAAAAAATCAAGCAACCACAACAGCAAAATAAACCAGTAAATAAATAAATCCATGTCATTTCTTTATGCCACAGTGCATGCTGGAATTAGCTTAGTTACAGTTGTATACAGTAGAATACTGGCAACCACAGCTGAAAGTAATTTAGTGTTTTTAACATGATTTCTTGTTACAGTGTAAATATTGCTGTTTATGACCGTGTTGTAATGTACTTTATAGGTGCATAGTAGGGGTGGGATAAAATATAGATTTTCCATTGCATGGCGATCTTCATTTTAACTATTTCAATAATGATTCTTAAATCCCAAGATCGATCTTTCACTCTTAGCGCAAACCTACACTACCACGAGAGGCAATCACTCGCATTTACACCAAATTTCGCATTATGCGACTTAAATGTATATATTTTGCAACTAGCACGGAAATGTTTACTTTTCACTCACTAGTAATTGTGTAGTATAGTGGTGGAATATTCAGCAGCGAGATCCTTTCACTGCGTGTTGAGAATAAAAGTTGTTCCATGTAATGCGTGTCCAAAGACAAGATCCACGCAACCCATTTGTTGGGTTCTTTAAATACACTTTCTGTTGCCTACAGCCTGTTGTTGATCAATAACAGCAAAAAATAAACAGTTCATTCTAATCATGCATGGCACAGATGAGATAAAGCCAATCGAGTCCTCTCTTGTAAATGTGACGCTCTTTACAGAAATGCCGGTTTTCTTAAAGAGACAGTACTGGTTTTAAACACGTGTTCAACAAATCAATGTAAATACTTGAAAATAGTATAAATTATGCAAGTAAATAATAAACATGTATCCAAAATAATATATGATATATAGTAGCTTATTTATTTATGGAATACATTAATTTATTGATTTTTTAAAAGCCAAAAAAATTATAAAATGTTCATAAAATCAATATTTTCAAAACATACCTAGTTAGAAGGTCCCCTGTATAATTAACAGCATTATAACAGCAGAGAATATCTTTCATATGTAAGCAAAAGGGACATTATAACTGAAATATACCCATATGAATCGATATCAAAATCAAATCAAAAGCTTATGAATAGGGATTATCAATACCAGCCCTAGTGCATATAAATAAAAGTGATTAAATATCATTCTTATTTTCATTTAGCAAAACACTGTGGAAACATCTTTCTTATTTTTAACTAAATTTTAACTGTATTTTCTCTTCTGTATTAATTCTTTTTGAATCTACTTATATCCAATTAGTCAAAATAATATTTCCTTTAATAAAAATATTTAACTACATATAAAATTATTGTCAAAAAGCAATACAGTATCTGAGCAATATAATCTCTATCATCTCCCTCTAATATCACATCTCTCTCTCTCATATATATATATATATGAATTAGAAAAAGAGAGAGAGTGAGAGAGAGAGAGAGAGAGAGAGAGAGAGAGAGAGAGAGAGAGAGCGAGAGATGTTTTGGTGCAGTTTAGTGCAGAAATTACACACTTCTACCTTTGAGGCACAACACACAGGCGGAACGGTTTGATGCAGGTGGATAATATGTTATCAGGTGTATGATTGCAGTCACATGGAAGCTAAGATGTGATTGTCTCAAAGAAAAAAGTACTGCTTCCTCTCTCTGCACACTGACAGCACTGTCTAACAGATGATTACGTTGTCCAAACTGCACAGAAACATGAATATTCACATGGTAAAAATGTCAGATGATTCAGCCTGTCCCAGAACAGCATCTTAGAAGAGTCTGAATCATTTCACTAGAGGCATGAGTGTATAATAGTCCCGCAACTCTGTATGGGCAACAAACCAACCCAAAACCACCTCTCCACAGTGATCTCAGCTCAGAAGGGTCAATTAGCTCAAATCTGTGCAGTCATGAGAGGCCTGAGTCATTTCCTCCAATCAGGCTCCTGTGGGAGCAGACAGGAGTGTTTTTTTTGTTTAAATTGTCTGCTATTTTACTTCCTCTGCTCAACTGATCATAGTGGTTGTTAAGCCATTGCTGTGAGAACCAAAACCTAAAGTTACACACAACTTTCATCTAAGTCTGACTCCCATTGAGACAATTAAACATCCACTAGACTCTAGTTACAGCAAACACCCATGAAACAATGTTGACTGCCATTTGACACATTCATCCCAGAGTACAGTACAGGCTATGCTGGATCTGTGGTCTATGACATCAATCAATATTTTCGCTATGTTCCTGTCTCATCAACCAATCATCCGTTAGACTCTTGCAATGTGAAGGAGTCATAGGTGTACAGTTCCATACACGAGGGGGTGGCAGGCAGCTTTAACATTCAGGCATTTCCTGATGGCATTTGTAGGGGGAAAATCCCTGTACAAAGAAAGAAAATCGCATCAGGGAGACGGAGCTATTTTTAGCGGTTAAGCCTCTCATCATGCTGAATTGTGTTCATTTCGGCATCAGGACTTATTTTTTATATTATGTAATATCTGTCCTGATTTCAGAGTCTACAGAAAGGGTTTAGCTTCAGAAATCTTTAGAAGGGTTTAGAAGAGTGGGACACACCTGAACAAAATTCTGAAAAGTTGGCTTCTTGGCTCATCAACCTGACATTTGGCAGAAGTAGTTATAAGTGGTTAGAATGGTAATGAAAACAGGGGGATTTGAAAATGGGTGGGGCTTAGTTGTCCAAATGCTGTCTCTAATTGGTCAGGTACAATGCATCTAAATAGTAAGCACTCTATTTTAAAAGCACTAGCACTAATTGACACCAAGCCATGCATGCAAAGTCAATGTGCATGGCCAGAAAGTTTTGGTATTTTCGTGCAAACATGCGCTAAGTCTAGGAGCAGGTGGGTTTGGAAAAATTACACATGCGAAACGCTGATGGGCAGGGTCAAGTGCAATTTGATTCTGAGGTTCTACTCCACTATTATATAGTCCCCATTCCCTGTCAAGCACCAGTGATACAAACAAGAGACAGCACACTCATAAGAAGTTGGTGGTGTAAATAGACTGTATTGAATGAACTAAAGCATATAAATTTGGACTCACGTTCTTTTGTGCATTAACTGAGCCCTTGTTGAATGTCGAATGACAGGTTTTTTACATTTATTTATTGAAACAAGAAAAAATGTAACCAAAATTGTTTCTAAATTCAAATTACACTTCAAACGAAACAAAAATATAATGAAGTGGTAAAAAAAGAAATCATACAAAATCCAAATATTTTACTTTCTCCAACTTAAAAATCACTAAGTGACAACAGGTGGAAAAATACCAATACAAATTAAATCATAAATACAATTGAAAATATAAACATAATAAAAATCAGTGATCCACTGGACATGTTCCACTATATTTTCAGAGTTTGAACATGAACTTTATTACCAGTTTAGGCTTTGCCTTGCAAACAGACCTGCTTTTGAAATGTTTTAGTGCAATGATCCATTTCTCAGGAAATTTGCTAATTACACCACCAGTTTGTGCGCATACACCCAAAGATAGCGCAAACACTCCCACCCATACCCACTTGCATTTTGCGCTGGCACAAAAATTGCAATTAGCATGATCTCTCTCATGAAAATTTAAAAAGTCAGTTTGAAATCTGAATTGAAAATAATAATGTGACTTAAGCACTGAATCCAGGAGAAACTCCAGCATTAAAAGCATATTTTAGCGTCACCGCTTCAGCTCATAGTGATTGGCTGCACCTGGAGTTTTCAGCTTTTCATTTGCATTAAGTCAAGCATTTCTCTACTTTTTGATGCCCTCGGCCATTCCCCTCGCTTGATCTGCGCCGCTGTTTATCCCACAATCCCCAGTGCGAGTGTGGTGCTCAACTCCCAATTGGAATAAATTGAAAACACCTGCTCAGTTCAGCTCAAAAAGTGCCAATGGACAAATATATTTATACATTTACTATCGACATTTACCTGGCTTCATCCATAATTCTTAGCAATGTATCATGGATTTGCCTTGTCTTGTAAAGGATATACAGTATGCAATACTGCCTCTGAATTTCGCCAAAAGAAGGAACATTTACAAATTTAGCATTTACATATTTCCAAAGCAACGTACAGTGTATTCAAGGTAACAATTTGTTCAGTATATGTGTGTTACCTGGGGATCAAACCCATGACTATGCTGTTGCTAGCGCCATTCTCAACCAGTTGAGCTACAGTAAAAAATTACAGGTATTGCATTTTCCATTATTGCATACTTTTAAAAACAATAAATTTAGGAAACTGAAAACTGAGTTTTTAAACGAAAAGGGATTTGTGCAGAAGTGACCTCAAAAGTAGCACAATTGTGCTGCCTACATTTTGGAACCGACTTTGCATCAAGCGGACCTATGACACACTAGGTTGTGTATGGAGCCAGAAATACGACAAAACTATTTTAATTATAAACTTTTGAATTTGAATTATAAGTGTGATTTTGCCAAATTTAATATTACATTGTATTTGTATTACGTTGTAGGTTTGAATTTGAATTTTTTAAACTCCAATCCTGGACATTTCATATTTAACCAAATTGAATTGTTTTTTTTTTTTAATGGCACAATTTTATAAATATGTATTTTCAAAAAGCTAATTTTTGGTTCTAAATTCTTAAACTGTAAATCTCCCGTTTTAAAAAATACAGCTCCAAGTTTTCAAGATGAAGAAGAACTTCAGAACACCAAATTCAATATTCTAAAATTCAAACCGCAGAAATTCAGAACCACAGAAAGTGGGTCAGAGATCAAGCTTCCGTGTTCCACAGGGAAGAGTAGACGGTCTCGGAAAAGTCGAACGGAGCATTTTGGCCAATTACAGGTCGAGGTGCAATAATTGTCTAGCGTGAGCGTGATTCAAAAGGTCACCATTCTGACCATGAAGTGGTTCTTAAACGTTTATGATTTATATTTATATGTTAGGTTAGCACATTCTCAGCACATTAGACATTTGTCTAAGCAGTCTCTGGTATTTGTTTTAGTATAAAGTATATTTAGTATGAAAGTGATTAGTATGTGTAAGAGTAAGCATAACATATAACTTAATAATGAATGTAATTCTGCTTCATTCTGTGATCGGAATCCACATCAGATCCAAGTCGGATGTTATTTCAAACACTTGTTGGTGTTTATAAGTGCGTTTTGAGCTGAAGACATGAACATCACGAATGATCATTCCGATGTGTGTGATTTAGCAGGCGTGATTACATTATACGATTAATTTCATGCAAATTGTAGGCTTATTGTAAGGCATTTAATGGCTAATTTACACACCGAACTCCAGCAAACGTTACAAACACAGTATGACTGTCATTCTCACAGGTGCACATCCCTATTGATGTTGTCATTATGCCATTTATTTTTAGTTTGACTGTCAGAATAATTTTAAACGGAACATTTCATGTGTAATAAATCTTCAAAGCTGCAAAATAAGTTTAAACAAGCAGCATAAAAAGGTTAGATTTTGGGTAATGTTGATTATTGTTAATAATAACAATGTAAAAATGTATAAGCCTATTTACTGTTTCATAATTGTATTCATCATTAAGAAGGCATTTCAACGGCATTAATCCATGCGCGTTATTGATGCTCGCAAGCGCGATAGAGTAAAAGTATATACTTTTTCAAAAGTCTATAATTAAAATTTACAATTTTACAAATTTCTCCAGAGTTGTGGACAGGGTTGGGGAGTAACGGAATACATGTAACGGATTCCACTACAGTTACAATTTAAATCATTGGTAATTAGAATACAGTTACATTCAAAAAGTATTTTGATTACAGAAGAGATTACTTTGCTTTTTATTGTCATTTGTTTCATTTAACATTTAGTCCTTTCAGATGGAAAAATGTATCCATATAAATGATGAGATCCAAAGTGCATTTAAACAGCAGTGAAATACTTTCTTATGATGTGTTACGTTCATAGGAGCGGACAGAGAAGTACGTTTGAAGTAAGTTTGGTGCAGAAGAAATAGAAATAAACCTTGTGTAATTTGTCAGCTTTACGTTAAGCTAAAATGCTATTTCTATCCATTTTACATGCACATGTTACCAGCCACGTTCATGTTTTTTCATATCAAGATAATTCACGTTGGATCATAAGTTATTTTATTCTAGTAAGACCTTTGATATTAGGGCAAAAATAATTTTCTTGATAATAATTTTTTTATTGTTTTCCTGTAATAATATATAAAAACCCTTAAAACAAGATCAAAAAGATTGATCTTATCATTTAAAAAGTAACCCTCCCAACACTGGTTGTGGTACATATCCCTAGTGTCTGATCGTGTGGAGATCAGTGTGTCTGTGACAGCAGTGCAGGAAACAGGGGGCGATGGATGATGGATCAGCCCGAGGGACAGGACACATGCCTTTATCCTGGCCAACCATTACTTACTCCCTCTCCTTCATGACTATCAGCCCACTGCACTTTCAGCTGAAGATATATAGCAAAGAAGAGACTACTAGCTACTAACACATGACTGCTGTCCGCAGTGCTGCTCTGATTTAACTTCTACATCACAAAGAACTGGTCACTGCATGTGGTACCCTTTAGTGCGCCACTTTTAGAGTACTGCAGCCTCTCTAGATGTTCAGTTTAAAGGTTAGGAAGACCTGGAATGTCGCTAATTAAATCGGTTTTGATTAAGGCAGAGTCCCAATACCTGACTTGAAACAACTTGATTTTAATAAGGTATGCCACACTTCCATGACAAGTCTTAATAATAGTACAAGAGTCCCGCCAGGTCTCCAAATTGGCCTGGTTGCTAGGTAGAGTCACATGGGGTAACCTCCTCATGGTCACAATTAGGGGTTCTCACTCTCAATGGGGCACATGGTAAGTTGTGCATGGATCGCGGAGTGTATTAAGAGCCTCCTGTGCTGTGAGTCTCCACGGTGTCATGCACAGTGAGCCACATGATAAGATGCGCAGATTGACGGTCTCAGAAGAGGAGGCATCTGAGCCATTGAGGTGAGTAACCGTACAATGTAGTGGGAATAGGGCCTTCCAAATTGGGAGAAAAGTGGATAAAATAAATGTATATATAGTTATTTTAATATATAAAATAATACAAGAGGGCAACATTTTACGAGTTGGCTCATACAAAAACATGCGACTCCAATTGAGAAAAATAAACGCACCAACAAATTATGTTATAGTGAATTTTCCTAAGTTTAACCCCTTAACCATAACCTAAAACTGACTATGATTTTAATAGGAAAATCCCTATTGTGTACCATGGGAAATAGAGAAACATTGGGGTTTTCAACTAAGATTCTTACCATTTTAACCCCTCACCCAAACCTAACAATAAAGTCTAACTCCTTACACAAACCCTAAACCTCATAATTTCATTAGGAAAATAAGTCGTTACCACAAAAGAGATGAAGCGTATTACTGGATATTGACATACATCTGATAGGAGGCTTTAACTGAAATGTTATGCCTGTATTGAATCGATTTAAAATTCTGCTTGTTGATTGGTTGGTCTCTATGGAAAATAAAGCCAAATCATACAATATCTTACGATTTCACAATCTCACGCGAATTATGAGTGGTCATGAAACTATGTTGTTTATAAAAGTTTCTGTAAGGGTTAGGTTAAGGGGTAAGGGAAGAAAATATCATTAGCTCCATACAAAAATAATAGAAGTCAATGGAAAGTTCCCACCATGATAGAAAAACAAACATGTCAGTTTGCATCAATTCTGTGTGGATGTATTCCAGGAGCTCAGCAGCAAAACAGAAAAGAGACACAACCATCAGCTCCGGCATCTTTATCTGGGCCTTTTATTAAAAAAATAAAGCCACAGTCTTGCTTTAAAGATAAGGGAGAAACACAGAGATCAGGGTGATGTATACAAAACAAGTTCAATCTTATGTTAACCGCTGTGTCAATATCTTCTCCTCAACTCCACTGGGAGAATTAATTGCTTTTGCTTTTAGAAAGACACGATCATATTTTTCATCATTATGTTAAGCACAATTATAGCGAATGAATTATAATGGCCTAACTCTCCTTTCATTCCTGTGCTGATTAAGAGAAAAGAGAATTGACAAGTGCTCGTGAAAAGCATGGAGATGGACGCTGGCCGCAAGAGGCTTATGGTGGCAGAGGGTAATCAACACAATGAGGGCACAATCACAGAGTAAGTTATGCCAGTGTGATTAGCACTTTACAAACACTGTGAGCAGAGAAACATCTCAAGAGCCATTCGGCATGCTGAGCAGATCTCATTTCACAAAAGTAGGAATAAAATAAAAAACGCATTTCTTGATCTTTTGAAATAAATGTAAAAGAAATGTCCAAAAGGTCCAATGCATGTCCATGCATAGTTATGAGAAATCTCCCTGATGCAACAAAGTACAGTAAAAGCATGGAGGAAACCACAAAAAAATAAATATCAGCCATAATAAAGTATTTTTCACGTGAGGAGTTGACTCAAAGTCCCTTTCAAGTCAAGTCAGACCACTCTGTGGGCATCTCTGGAATGCTCCCGGGCAAGCTGGGCAACAATTTTCTATTTAAACAATGAGGAAAGACTGCAATCTCCAAATGGTTGGTTAAGATTATGATAAAAAGAACATATTTGATATTATTAAATATATTTTAAACTGACAACGACAGTATCATAAATTGTGCTTCTTTAGCTCAGATCATTCTAAAAAATTCAATTTTTCAGGCTGATCCAGCTAATGAGCATTCTAGAGTTGACTGACAGGCGATGTCTGTACCTAAAAGGTGATTAGCTCTTTTACTTGTAAGGTGGCACATCCTTTTTGACATCCGTTTCAATTTCTCCCATTTATTATATTGGAAGTTGTCTGTCTCTGCTAAACAGTCTCTAGTTGAATCAATAGACTGTCAGAACAACAGGAGGGAAAACCGCTTACCCCTCATTTAAAATCCCCTTACATCAATAATAATCAATAAGAATCCATCCCTTGCTCGCACACAACAAACAGCAGAGGCCGAAGCTGAGCTCAGAGGAGGTACAGAGGGAGCACTCACACACTGACAGATAAATTGTTCAAATCAAGAGAGGAAGGCCCTTCTGGGAGAGAGAGTCATAATTATATAGCACAGGATATAAATCCAGCATCACCAATCTTTCTGAGGGGAATATGGCAGTAAATTCAGCCAACACCAGGAAAGCAAACTGTTTACATTCTACCCAGGGCTGCACTGGTAATCTTTGGGCACTTTGGGGCCAATGAGGGGTGGACTGGCCATCGGGAGATCTGAGCGGTCAGCCGTGAAATGGGGAGCGATCAGCTAAAATGAGGTGCCGCATTATGTAGAACGGACTACAAAACAGTGCCGCGATATGCAGAAATGTATATGTAAATCCATTGTTCCCCTTTTCTTTTTGGTTCGCCACATTTTCAAAATTAAATTAAAAATAAATTAAGAAGAGTGGTGGTTACGACGGACGCCTCAAAGACCGGCTGGGGCGCCGTGTGCAATGGGCACGTAGCCGCTGGCTCCTGGACAGGCCTCGCCTGCGTTGGCCCATCAACTGCCTCGAGTTGCTGGCAGTACTGCTCGCCCTGCGGAGGCTATTGCCGTTGATCCAGGGTAAGCACGTGTTGGTCCGGACGAACAACACGACAGTGGCTTATATAAACCACCAAGGCGGTTTACGCTCGCGTTGCATGTCGCAACTCGCCTGTCATCTCCTCATTTGGAGGACTCAGATCAATGCAGGCCACTCATATCCCTGGCAACCTCAACATCACAGCAGATGCTCTGTCGTGGCAGGTGATGCTCAGGGGAGAGTGGAGACTCCACCCCCAGGTGGTCCAGCTGATATGGAGTCGATTCGGCAAGGCACAGGTAGACCTGTTCACCTCCCGGGAATCCTCCCATTGCCCACTCTGGTATGTGTAAGGTCAGGGAGGACGAGGAACAAATCTCCCTCGTGGCACTGTATTGGCTCACTCAGACTTGGTTCTCAGACCTCACGCTCCTCGCGACAGCACCTCACTGGCAGATTCCCCTGAGGAAGGAACTTCTTTCTCAGGGACGGGGCACCATCTGGCACCCATGCCCAGTCCTCTGGAATCTCCATGTCTGGTCCCTGGAGGGAACACGGAAGACCTAAGTCGTCTACCGCCCACAGTGGTTTACACGATCACTCAGGCCAGGGCTCCTGCTACAAGGTAGCTGTCGTCCCTGAAATGGCAAGTTTTCGCTAAGTGGTATTCTTCCCGTAAGAATTGGAGGGGCGGCTGTCCCCCTCCAAGGTCATGTAGCTTCTAAAGCAACACACCACAATGCTGATGAAGGTAAGTCTCTTGGTAAGCACGACCTGTTCATCAGGTTCCCAAGAGGCACCAGGAGGTTGAACCCTCGAAGGCGGAGGGACCTGTCAGTGGTCCTTCTAGGCCTATGGAGGGCCCCGCTTGAGCCCTTAGAGTCAGTCAAGCTAAAGGCCGTCTCAAAGACCTTTCTTTCAGGTACGAACAGGTAAGTTTCGTTACGCGGGGCAGCTTGCCGGTTGTACCGCTTGTGTATATGTCTTGGGAGGCTACGTGCAGTCCGAGTGCATCTGTTCCTACGCTTACAGTAGCTTGCCTACACCTGCATCGGCAGTTCATGTAACACAGTTCAGCCACTGTGGCGTTTCGTATAGGGACCCCTAGTGTCACTACATTGACACAACGTTGAGTGAGTGGCAAAGGGAAAGTCTCGGATACTGGCGTAACCTCCGTTCCCTGATGGAGGGAACGAGACGTCGTGTCCCTCTTGCCACAGGCGGAACTACACCACAGTAATGGCTGGGACCTTGTCTCGGATCCTCAGTGCAAAAACCTGAATGAATCCGCATTCCAGCCTCCCTTTTATACCCGTATGTCGGGGAGTGGCATGCAAATTCTACTCGCCAATTCTCATTGGCCTTTTCTCAAAGATCTGAAGGTGTTTTGGGCTCTCGAGATCGACCCAACGATGTGCCCATTATGGAACGGAGGTTACGAGAGTAACCGAGACGTTTTTTTTCTCTCTCTCTCTTGCAAATGTCAACATCATAATGTATGCTGAAATGATTGATGCCTGTCACACAAAACATGAACTCATTGATGTCATAAAATATCAGTCTGCTTTTTTATTCCATCCATTACGCCTGGTCAGGGGCTTCCGTAAATATTTTGTTTATACATAATACATTCTACCTAAGTTTAATGGTGCAATGCTCAAATATTTATTAGTGCATAAATTGTGACTTAGTGCCCATTTACGCCACAACTAGGCTAAGTTTGAACTTACGCACAGCTGGTGCAACCGGCCCCTGGAGAGCAGTGTTGGGAACTAAAAGCAGTTCCTTCATTATATCAATTAAATAAATATATATACTTTATAGTTTTATTGGTGGTATTTAGTGTAAACTAATTGGAAAAATTATTAGCTTAGCAACATGCTAGCATCAGACTCTATTGGAATGAATCTCAACATGCAACTGTAAGAGTTGGTCAAATCTCTCATGCACTTTGGAAAAGCCCTGCTGAAATTAACGAAAAACAAAAACTTAAAACCAGCCTACCTTGTCTAGCTGGGTGCTTAGCCTGGCTAAGCCAGTATTTAGTCAGCTAATAAGTAACAAAAACCTCTCTAAAACTATCAAAACAGACCAGCCTAATCAGCTTGGCCAGACTGGGAGACTATGCTATCCACCTTAGGCTGGTTTAAGCTGTTTTTTTGTTGTTGTTTTTTTTTACCTGGGAAAGTCTTGTCTGGGCTGAATTAGTATGCCAGGACCATCGTCACATGTGCAGATGTTCTCTAGACATCCTTTGTTTGACCACTGCCAGCATATGGCATTGCAATATCCCATTAACATTTACATAAAGCTTGCCTGAGCTATTAGAAGTGCTCATGGTTTTGATTTACAATCTGTCTCACCTATTTCCATCAATGCTTGTCTTAACCATTCTTTTCACCCATAAATTATGAAGTAGCACATGTCCTCCTCCACAGATGACATTAATGAGACATGACTGTAGCACTATTCACATGAAGGACGACAGGAAACACGTCTTCCCCACAAGGTAAGCTTTTTAATTCACGTTCCACTTTACACTATAACTTTAACACACACAACACAATAACAGCGCACTGGGTTAGTCTGTCATCTTCTTCCCCTCGAGGCCCACTCGCTGCCCTTTTATGCCGCTCTCCCCGTGCTCACTGAAATTAGAGACAGGTGTTAGACATAATTTAGCCCAGGTGTAAGCGCCCTTACCGCTTTTCTCTCCCGGACGGGCGCTTGACCACGCCCCCGCTGCCACAATGACTTTATAATTCTTCCAGTATGTGTCAGTTTTTGTATCTGTTTTGCAATTCAGTCATTTTTTTAAAAATCTTTTTCATAAAGCATTCTATCAGCTCTCACTATCCACAGACCGAATCGGAAAGCAGATATTCTGGTTTCAGTTCGGTAACTCTGGAAGAGATGCTGGTAGCTTTGTGGCATGAAAATAACATGCTCTGTTTAAAAGTCAGGACCCCGACAAACAAGTGCCTGAAAATACCACCACCACAAATTTGTGTGATTGCTCTAAAGGGAAGGTTATAGCAAGAAAGTTTGTCTTTCACATTCTGTTTCTGGGAGGTAGTTAATGAACACTGACTCATAGAGATAAGAGAAATATTTTAACCATAAATACAACCGATCTGAATTCAACACCAAAAAAGACACAGCGTCTTTGTTGCTCTTGCTCTGATTTACAAACACACACGCACACAATTTACCACTGAGTACTTCAAATATACAGTATTTGCTACTGAGTGCCTCAAAACTCTGAGGGCTAAATTCACTAAACAGTTGTATCACTTCAGTGTATAGTATTTCAGTGAAAACAAGGCATCTTATTCACAAATTCGCAAATGTCACAACAATATGCCAGGTGCAATTAACGTACTGCCATTACAGCTCATGGAAAGCAGGCAGTAAATTAAAGATTTAAAAAGGATGTTAAAAGTGAAACTGCCTAGTGCACACTGCGATTGGACTGCACAAACAGACTATTTTGTTAGTGTGCTTGTTCCATTACTTTGGAATGTTTCCTCTACATTTCTGATGTTGGTCCAGAGTGGACAGGGAAAAAAAGAAAAAAAACTGCACCAGTTTCTTAACGCTCAGTCTGACTTTGTCTGACCAGCACAAATTCAACAAGTTTTATTTTACCAAGCAAAGACAAAAGAAATTCAAGACATTGAAATAGTGACAACTCTTTATCTTTAACTTAAAAAAAGACAATACGGCACACAACATAAGATTAAACAAAAATTCATAGCACGAGCAAGAAACTAGTGGTGCAACAATCAGGCAAATTTAGGCAAATTTTATGAGAGATATTTTAAACTGTGATTGGCCGATACTGATCCAATCACTGATATTTCTTTTATAAAAATAATTTTATAGACCTTTGCCACACTTTTGCAAGTAATATGCTGCATAGTGCTCAAACATCTAATTTGGCACCCACACTAAAACCAGAGACATTTGGTACGGAGATATTACTACAAATAGTGGATTTTCTGAAACCCCACTTGCTGCTCAAACTGCCACTGAATTCCGCAAAACATTGCAGTTGTTGAAACAAAGTTACTTGCGGTACTGCTATCCTTCCACCACCAATACATCTTGAAAATAGATTTGAACCAGTAATGAATGTGGACGAAGAAACCCAGAACTTGAACAGACAAAGATCTCATCAGTCAGCACCTAACAGTGCAGCTTGCAGGCACTCAAGGTTTAGTGGGAATTGGCATTCTGCTGCGATTACAGCCCAGCACGCTGATATTGGGTGACTCAATTATCAGAAACATTGGTAACAGTTACCACCACTTGGTGCCTTCCTCGGTTTCTGATGTGAATAAGGAACTTATTCTGATGTATCATTAGACTGTAAATCGGGTTATTATACATGTGGGGGAAAATTATATTTGGAAGGATCAGTCAGGACTCCTCATGAGGGATTTCAATGGACTCTTTGAAACACTTGAGAGATTGAAAGTTCAGTTGTTCATCAGTAGACCGATCCCAGCCAGAGGAACAAAAATGTTTTCTCGGTTGCTCAGTTTAAAAACTTGGCTGCACAAAACCTGCCACATGAGAGGACTGAACTACATTGATAACTTTAATCTTTTCTGGAGTCAAAGAGAACTGTATTAGTCAGATGGCTTCCATCTAACAAACTTGGTGCATATGTGCTGAAGGACAATATCTACTAAACCTGGATGGTACACAAACCCCACCGCAGTGTCAGGATGACCAGAGGATCACATTTCAGCACCTGGATGGACATTTGATTGACAAATCCCAAATTAACACAGCGCAGCCACAACATTCACTGCTCAGGGACACAATCCAGGCACAGCCCCCCCACACAGGACATACTACAGTCAGACTGTGATGACTTAGAACTTCTCCAAGATACAGGACCCAAGAAAAAAAAGCCAAGGGACCCAAGATAACATATCTCCAGAGACACCAGAGCAACAGCCCCTCTCACCACACACTTTTTCCATCTCGCCAACATACACTCAATTTTCTCTGAGAAACTCAGAGAAGTGGGTGTGCTGGAAGAAAACTCTCCCAGTCCATTGCTGTGAGCCCCCAGATACCAACCAAAATAACGGCGGGCCCCTCTACTGTACCACCAAAGCCTGCGGGCCCCTCCCCCTCCCTGCTGTGGGACCAAAAACAGATACTGTCAAATTAGCACTTTTAAACATCCGCATGTAGGTCTGGGCGATATGGCCAAAATTGTTATCATGATAATCATTTTCATATTGTTCAATATCTATATTTTTCATGATATACATTTACACATTGCACTTTCTTTTTTTATTTAAAAGTTGACGGAAGAAAAGAAGAAAAACAGTCAAAATAGTCTCTACAAAATTGCACAGGGGGTCCAGAGATGGCCAAAGCAGTGGGGTCTGCGGGATCTTTTACCAATTTTACCGTCTTTTACTGTTTATCAATTGAAAATGAATGTTAAAAGATCATCTGTTTGTTCTGAAGCATAGTGACAGCAGCCCAGTATTTGTTGGAATATTTTTACATTAAAATGAAATATTTTCTTTAGATTCAGATACCCAAGTATGGCGCATACAAGCCCTTGTGACTGGAATGATGCTGAATGTGGGTTCAGGGGTGTCCCGAAAGAAAATTTAGAAAATGTAAAAAAAAAAAAAAAACTAAAAAAAAACCCATTTGTATATTTTCATTAAAGTGAGAGTCTAGTCTACCAACTAGTAATTTTAGTCTTTCCTTATCCATTCCAGACATCTAATTCATTTTCACAAAAATAGAACAGAAAACGATTTGTTTATTCGATTTGTTTATTATTAAAGGCTCGTAACATGCTGATTAATAAAGATACATTTAGAAGGGGAAAAAAGTTATGGTCTAAAAGGTGCTTTGAAACGACATTAACTCATGCAGCGCTTCATGTCTACACACATGCAGAGAAAAGAGGCAATGTGTGCGGAGCGGGACAGGGCATAAATGATGCATGTTTGGTGCTAGAGAACAATATTCAAGATTACAGCGCAGAAAAATCAGAGCTGTTGTCCACATCACTGTTGTTCTGTCGCACTCTTCACTAGAGACGATGAGAGAGCGCAACCGTTGTCATGAAGTCTTGTGGTGCGGATGGAATCAATCCGGTGTCCGACATAACCTACTTGTTAGCCAGGCAGCTAGCATTAGTAAGTTCATCCAGTCTGACCCTACGTTACCACTGGCGTGTTGTGAGCGAAGCTGAGAGCGTTTTCAATGAATTCCTATGAAAGCCGAGCATCATGCTCGCAAGGTAGATCGTAGGATTGGCAGCGGTGCGGAGCAAGCTCTCTCCTAGCGCTGTGAGTGCCTTTGAGCTGATTTCGTCCGCCCCAGTGGAAATGCAGCCTGAGAAAGCCGAACTGCTTGTGTAAATATCAAAAATTCCTCAAAAGCTTATCGTGGATTTTCTTTATCGTGATATATATCGATATCGTTTAATATCCCAGCCCTAATTGTATTTAAAATGAAACTTGGCTAGATAACAGCTGCAGTATAACAATCCTCAATGAATCAGCCCCTCAAAACTTTACTTTTATGAGTGTCTGTAGAGCTGGTAGGAGAGGTGAAGGATTAGCTGCAACATTTAAAGATGTCTTTCAATGCAAGCATCACTTGGTGATTACTTGACCCAGGGATGGATTACTGACCAGCCTATGGGGCCGGTGCCCAGGGGGCCCTGGGCTTTAAGGTTGCATGATCTAGTTGGCGATCCCCCCGCTCGAAAACCCATCAACAATGAAAACGCTGGGGATTTCAAAATTCATAGATATTCCTGAACACAACACTGCAAAAGAACTCACACCAGTTTTAAACACTTTTGATCTAACTCAGCATGTAGATAGTGTACACATTCTGGATCTGCTCATTAGTAAGGTTCTGAACATCTCATCCACTCTAATTAAGGATGTAGCACTATCTGATCATTCTATATTTTCTTTGAATTATTGATTTTTCTGGCCACTGAAGTTGCATTTGTCTCTGTCAAAAAGAGGTACATAAATGAGAATACTAGTGTGCAATTTATGAAAGCTATATAGGTTATATGACACCGAGTATATCCGCAGACTGTGTTGATGTTCTCCATGATAACGATAAAGCTATACTGGTTGGATGTATCTTTGCATCCTGACAGCAACCAATAAATCTAGTGATCTGATAATTTATTTATTTATTTTATAATTTATCTGAGGCAGCCACAGGCCTGTAATCAGCCCAAATGCAACGATTGGATGGCCGGCCTGCCTGCCTAACTGCGTACCTGCCTACCTCTGCACACTCTGCCCATGCACTTAATAGCATGTGTTGGGGGCGGGACAATCTGACTATTTGAACAACTGCAGGCAAGGGGCATATTCAGAAAGCTGTTTTAAAAAACATACTCCAACTTTAACTCAAAAGTTAAAAATGCTATTGATGACATTGCTCCTGTAAAGGTAAGGAATATTACTGGCAGGCATAAAGCATCATGAGAAACGCAACAGCAGGTCAAAAGATGAAAAGAAAATGCAGGAAATTAGAATAAACGTGGCAGAAAACAAAACTTGAAGTGCATAATAACATCTATAAAGACAGCCTTCATGCTTTCAATTTAGAACTATTACAGCTCGGCAGCCTTATTTCTCAAACATTATAAACAGCAATATAAACAACACCCACACTCTTTTTGCTACTGTAGAGCGACTAACTAATCCCCCAACACAGGTTGCATGTGAAATGCTGTCTGACAGCAAATGAAACAAATTTGCATCATTTTTCATGAAGAAGATCAATAATATTACAGTGGCCATCAGCTCATCCTCATGTTGAACTGAGGTCAAACTGAACCCACCACAACAACTTCAGAAATTAGTCACGATGTCTGATTTTGAGACAATTGATTGGCAAACCCTGGAAGAAATAGTATATGTAGCTATCTCGACACACTCCCCACATAATTTTTCAAAAATGTGTTTATCTGTCTGGAAAAGGATCTGTTAGAAATAGCCAATGCCTCACTTCTTTCAGGCATGTTTCCGAAGTCTCTAAAAACTGCAGTTGTCAAGCCCCTTCTAAAAAAAGAGCAATCTGGATAACTCTACATGAAACAACTACAGATGAATCTCAAATCTTCCTTTCATAGGCAAGATCATTGAAAAGGTTGTTTTCAATCAGCTGAGCAAATTCTTAAAACTCGAATGGCTTCTTGGACAATTTCCAGTCTGGTTTTCGACCGCATCACAGCATAGAGATGGCGCTTATAAAGATACTTAATTATATTCAGCTAAATGCGGATTTAGGCAAAATATCAGTGCTGGTATTACTAGATCTTATCGCTGGCTTTGACAGCTCTTGTTGCTGACCACAACAATCTCCTAGGCAGATTGGAAAACTGGGTAGGGCTCTCTGGGACGGTCTTCAGATGGTTCAGGTCATTTCTAGATGGGAGGGGTTACTATGTGAACATCTGCAACTATAAATCTGAGTGGACATCCATGACGTGTGGAGTCTCACAAGGGATTCTGCATAGCTCCTGTTGAACCTACTGTATATATGCTCACACTAGGTCAAATGATGAAAAATAACCAAATTGCATACTGTAGCTATGCAAAACGACACCCAGATTAACCTAGCTATCGCCAAATGACTACAGCCCCATAGACTCTCTGTGCCCCCCTGATCTCTGCATGACCTAGAAACCACAGGTGCTGATTAAGCTGCAACCCTAAGCAACCTTGACTGTGATTACAAGGTTCAATGCAAGTCAGTCTATTGCAACACAAAAGGTCAATTCAAACTAGAGCAGATTTTGCAATGACATCATTAGTGCCTCCAGCTAAAGCTAATCCGAACAGGTAGTGATTGATCCGAATGGGACACGGTTCGTATAATTTTGATGTTTAATGTTCACAGGTTTGTCGATAATGTGTGTCATCCATGTAAATGCCTTCAGGGGTATCTGTTGATTCTGTGTCCAAAAGACATGGGGCTATTTTTCAGCATAAAAGTGGTGTCTTCATTCACCATGGCTCTGTAGACAGAAGGATGCACGGCCTCTGCTGGACATCAGGTATATGTGTGACTACATTAATCTAAGCAATATAAACATTACCACTAAACAAAACGGTGTGCTAGAATTGGTCAAGTTCTGCTCTAGGCAAAACAGAACAGCCATAAACTGTAAATACACTTGGCATTGTGGCTTTCTGCATTTTATAGTACAGGAGAGTAAATGTCACCAGTGTTTTTATCTGGATAAAATATGCAGCTCTTTTCTTCAGCCCAAGAGAAGCCTGCAGCAGCTATGCTCGAGCTCGACACTTGCTCAATCTATTAAACTGCTGCTAATTGAATTGGAGTCAGCGGGTCGGCGCTGATTGAGCGTGCAGGTGGAGGCCGCAGGCTGGTTACAGTAACGGTCTCTGCACCACCATCAGTCTCCCTGATGGCAAAGTCCTCTAATTCAGTGTATAAAAACAGGGGTAATAAAAGGACACTGTTGTATGCAAACAAACATGACATGTGGGCAGTGCTTTATTTATAAATGATGAGGTCATTTCTTTGGAGGGGGATCCAGTAAAATATTTACAATTCCAGAGGTGCTGAATTTGTGCTGAAACAAACCAGACCCCGAATCTGAATTGGATCCTAATCCAGATCTGGTTTGTTCTGTATGTATCTAAAGTAAAAATTGCCATGTGATGTAACTGTCCGAAGACAGTAAAAAAAAAATCAAAGGAACAACACAATAAACCTTATGATGAACCTGTTTTTAAGTACTGATTTTAAAGTCATTTTGATATTTTATTTCTGGGGATTAAAGTAAAAAATATAATGTGGTGAAACAGTCTGGAGATGTAAAGAACTTAAAAAAAAAAAGTCTAAAAAAAGTTTAAGTCCCCCAGACCCTGAATTAGCAGGGAGTAATACACTGATGCCTCATGACCTTTCTCAGAGAACCAAATGACCAAAAGCAGTAATCACCATTCCCAGAGTATCTGCCGCTTTAGGGGTGTGTGTTCTACTCCCAAAAACAGTACAAAGCAGGTGGCGCAGCTATAAATACCTAAAGAACTGAGATCTAGGAATCCCAAAATGTTGAACCAAATTTTCAAAGGATCTCAACACTCCACTCTCATATAGGTCACTGAGTATATTAACCTCCCTCACAATCCACTCTGACCAGCAGAAAGGGGACTTATTGTATAGGCTTGGTCTTAAAAACACACCCACCTGCTGGTGATGCCAATCAGAAGATGGAGATACAACCCAGTTTTTTGGTGTCGTGTTAAGATCCAAGAATTTTGGTTGAAGGTTCAGAGTTTTATATGTGATGTATTGGGCACTCAAATGTCATTTTGCCGCAGAGGTTGATGGGGCGGTCATCAAAATGGGGGATAAACACATAAAAAATTTGGTTCTGACCAGTGTTATGATTGGTAGTCAGGTTATTTTAAGGAGATGGAAGTCCGATGGAGCACCCTCATTTCCGGAGTGGTGTGCGGAGATGGGGAGGGTGGCAGCTTTCGAGGAGGTATCAAGTAGAAGGCTGGGGTTGTGGGATTTGTTTAATAGGAAATGGGGCAATTATTTAGCGTTTTGGGGGACTCTCGGGGAGGGGATGTGGAGAGAGAAGTTTAGTTTTAATTATGTATGATTATTATATTTTCTTTTTCTTTTCTTTTTTTGTGTGCATGTGTGTGTGTGTGTGCGTATTTTTATATGTGACCACAGGAGTGTTCGTTGGGAGTCAGGGTGGGGTTGGTGATTGGGGCGGGGTACTAGTGGAGTTAAATGTTAAATGTTTATTCAATGTATATATGTTGTGTTTTTCTTTGTTATATATCTATGAATCAATAAAAAAATGTTAATTGAAAAAAATTATAATAATAATAAAAAGCTTTCAATAAAAGCTGAAATTCATAACATAAAAGAGAGAGGACCTTTTCAGACCTTCATGACTGTGTGAAGTTACAAAACAAATCTGATATTTTGACATGTTTATGAAAAGACATATTTTGTTCAGGTAATATGGAGTAACCCTGAGAAATGTATACTTGATTTTGACAGGTCATTCTGTGGTCAAATATTATCTACCATTAAATATTATGACCACTAAGCAGCTCTATAACTTACTTTTATCCCAGACAACTGGTTTTATACATTGCTATTTTCATGTATCTCATTTTACTTCAATGTCTCTTCTCACAAAATACAATTTTAATTGTAAATAAATGTAATTATTAGGTAAGCAACTGCCACTGGTCAGACAAACACAGCCCCAAATTGATGCCAATGGTTTAGCCACTGTTTGACTGGTTGAAAGGGCTAAAAAACAGAACAATGATTTGAGAGAGAGTCATTTTTCAGGGAAATCAACCAATGTATGGCTTAATTAGCATTGTCTTTGCACATTAAGCTGTGCTATAAGTACTTTTTAACATTCCAAAAAAATCTCTAATTAAGAATAGTATTATTTCTAAGTTGCATGTGAATGTATACAGTACATACCCAGCAGACAGCTGTTAGACCTCTATGAGGGCCGAAGGCAACAAGTATTCCTGTCTCTGCACTGGTAATTAGAAGCCATGCTCAGGGTTCACACTGACCATTCTTGAGCAGTATAACATTTGTTTGTTAGCATGCTGTACCACTTTGCTCTGTTGTTTTCCTGTAAAATATTGTCCGAAACATAGCTTGATCTTTCAAAGCATCTCTCCTGACCCCTTCAGGTCAGTACCTTCAGAATACATTTCAGCATAACAAGGAGACAGAGGAACAAGACAAACATTCTACCTTTCCAGAACCATTAACATTGTGATCAGTCAAGTGAGGTATGACAGTTCACCCCAACACATAGGGTGAATCTCAATGTGCGTTCTTTTGTGTTCTTACGTTCTCGTTCTACATCACCATCCACTGCCGAAGTTCAATTCCAATCCTCAAGAATGTAAGTACAGAGAACGCAGGAAATGACCTAGATGTGTCCTTGAAATCGAGGATGAATCAGATCGTGACTTGTGGGCAAGATGGTGGCAGACCAAGGACATTTATCATTTCGTTTTTTCCTCAAGAGTTTCCAGCTGTAAGCTCGCAAAATTCTGACTGCTCGTGAGAGTCGTTATACTCTGTCAACATTTGTTGTTTTTTGGTCATCATTTTAATACAGTAATAACTATGGAGAAAACGACTGTTTATTGACTTTATACTTTTAACATGTCACTTGTCCTGCAAAACCTCACTGGTGTGATGATGATGATGCTGTCACTGGTGTGATAATGCCAGTAGTTCTCTCACTGGATTATACCTGGATTAATAATTTAATTGCGCAACAAGATCGCAGCACATCTCAAAGCTCACAATAGATGCATTCTACGTCCTCCTGTCCTTCCAAGTTTGTTCTTCCAAGGATGCTTGGCAAGACCAGACTTAGTAAGAATGCAAGTCCGTTCCCTGAGTTCTTTGAATTGAGATTCACCCACAGACTGCACCAACCTCAGCCGCGTAATGAGAAGTTGACTACTTAAAAAAAGTGAGGAAACAAATTGCCTTAACAAATAAATATACTTATTTGGCTCATGTAAACATGTAAAGTGGACTATTCCTAGTTCACTTTACTTGAGCCAAATAAGTATATTTACTGCCAAATAAGTACATTTAATTTGAAGTAAGGTTAACATTAGATTTTACAGTGTACAGAGGTTTTAAGTGTGGCAGTGCGTTTGCTCGTACATGGAATAAGAAAGTTGCATTTAACGGGTGGCGGTTAACATGAAACACTGACAGAAGTGAAGGGAAGTGAATCTGAAGAACAGTAACACAAAGGAGAGGAATATATAGTCTATAGTCTGTTTAAAATCTATTGTCTAAGTTTTTAACTTTGTACTGCAGAAGGTCAAAATCATTAAAGCTCAAACCTGCTTGACTGACATATGAAAATAACAACAACAACTTAAATTTATATAGCGCTTTTCTCAAACTCAAAGCGCTTCACATAGTATAGGGGGAATCTCCTCAACCACCACCAGTGTGCAGCATCCACCTGGATGATGCGACAGCAGCCATAGTGCGCCAGAACGCCCACCACACACCAGCTATTGGTGGAGAGGAGATGGTAGAGTGATGTAGCCAATTCAGGGATGGAGATTATTAGGCAGCCATGATAGATAGGGGCCAATGGGGGAATTTGGCCAGGACACCAGGGTTAAACCCCTACTCTTTACGAGAATCTGCCCTAGGGATTTTTAATGACCCCAGAGAGTCAGGACCTCGGTTTAACGTCCCATCCAAAAGACGGTGCTTTTTTTTTTTTACAGTATAGTGTCCCCATCACTATACTGGGGCCCACACAGACCATAGGGTGAGCACCCCCTGCTGGCCTCCCTAATACCTCTTCCAGCAGCAACCTTGGTTTTCCCGAGGAGGTCTCCCATCCAGGTACTGGCCAGGCTCAACCCTGCTTAGCTTTAGTGGGCAACCAGGCAATAGCTGCAGGGTGATATGGCATATGCCTACTTTAAAAAACAGCCTAGACTGGCTAAGCTTTTTAAAACCATTATAATACAAATTAGAGTTGTGGTTTGGTAAAAAGGAATAGTTCACCCAAAAATGTGTATTCTCTCATAATTTACTCAACATCATGCTATCCCAGATGTGTCTGACTTTCTTTCTTCTGCAGAACACAAACAAAGATTTTTGAAAGAATATTTTAGCTCTGTAGGTGCATACAATGCAAGTGAATGGGTACCAATATTTTTACGCTCCAAAAGCACATAAAGTAATGAAAGTAATACATACGACTCCAGTGGTTAAATCCATATCTTCAGAAGCGATATGATAGGTGTGGGTGAGAAGCAGATCAATATTATGTTTTTTACTATAAACCTCCACATTTTGGTAACCATTTATTTGCATTGTGAAGACCTACAGAGCTGAAACTTTCTTCTAGAAATCAGCTTTTTCAGCTGTTCTGGTTCCAGAGGTATTTTCCCCATAAATATTTTCCATAAGGACTTAATTAAGAAGTTCAAAAGAGTGCCAAGCCATGAATTATTCCAACAAGCTCCAAGGTAAATCACAACATTACAAAATTTAATTTGAAGCAAAAAACTATTTGAAAATTGGATAAAAAGACTAGTGTAAAAGACACTAGTGTACTTAATGAACTACCATCCCATGAAGTATTGCAAATATGTAAATTAATTAAAAACGTTGATTATAAGAAACAATATATTTTAATTTCATTGCAAAAAAATTAAGATATATTAAAAATTAAAAGTAGTTTGTGAGTGTAGGTGGCAGGCCATGGAAGTTGATGGTCACTGCTAGGATCTTTTGCCGGACTTTGTTAGCCATGATTCTCTGCTTGGTGAATTTCTTCCAACAGGATCATGTGTTGTGTAGTTTTTCACCAGAAATTCTTCTATTAAACACAAACTTATTCTTTTTTTAAATGAAGTTGAAATAACTCGGACTGATGGCTCCAGCAGAAGCATATACTATCGATTAGCAACCTCGGAGGTCTACACAATAGGTCTACCTTTAAAAGTTCATAAGTTATCAGTAATAATCCATTCCCCTATAAAATGTGTTTTACTTCTGGAACCAGACTGTTGCGCTCCGGTCAATAACACAGCCCTGATTACAATCAATGATTCAGAAGATGAACTTTTCTATGTAGTCATCACATGTACAGTAATGCTGGTGTCCTGCCTGATCATTGCTAGACTTGTAAACAGCCATGACAAGTGCCAAAAGCAGAGGATAGATAACGTCATTCTACAGGATAAAACATTAGATGGAGACGCTTATATAAGGGACTAGCAGTATCTTGTTAACAGAATTAGGTGAGTTAAGTATTAAGGCTAGAACCGAACCCAACCGGACTGTTGTGGGCCAGACTCCTCTCTGCCTATTCCCCGAATTCTTCCATCACTCTCAAGGTCTGCACTTATTCCATTATTGCAGGCTTATGTCCACATGGACAAATTTATACCTTGTTATCCCTGACCCATTTGAGGCATGCCATAAGCACTTTATTCCAGCATGTATGCTACCTTGCTATAAAACGGCTCTCATTTAAGGAGACAGAATGGTCTGTCAGGGTCATTTTCATTTAAAAACATTAAAATACTCTAACCATTGCTCAAATTGAGCTAAAATGACAGTGTAATTTGATGGGATACATGAGTGCATGTTATTAAAATGGAGCTGAATGTTTGGTGTGGTTTTAATGGCAACTCTGACACAGGATGAAATGACGCCCAGTGTGTGGCCATTGATAACACTTCTCTCTCTCGCAGTCCTCTCACCCAATTAGAAGCACTCAGAGGAGGCAAACAGTGCAGTGATTTGCAGTGATTTCCCGGGGCCGTGGCCTTAAAAAGGCAGCAGAAAGTCAAACAATAGGAAGGAGAGTTTTCAAATTACAAAATGACAAACAAAATTAAAGCTGATGTGTTTAATTTATGTTAAAGGTTTTTAAGTAAGGTATTTGTAGGTTGATTTTACCTAAATGTGTAACAATGTGGCATCATATCAACACCTTTTTTGCTTGATGGAGCAGCCAGTCAAGTCTGACACAGCAGCAATGGCTCAACCAATGTGGTGGGACTACTTGAGGAGGTTTTGGCATTGCGTGATTACAACCCATTCTTGGTACAGCTAACCATACTTTACTGTGCTCAACCATGCTGGTGAAATGATTAAGTATGTAGCAACTCATGATTTGTCAATTTACCAACGCCGAAGTAACTCATGTGTTTTAGGTAGCTGGCAAAGTTTGCTTTGGAGAGGTCCATTTTTTTTAATAAGAAAATTATTTATGTTTGTAATAGTGCTAGAGATGCTTTCCTTAGCAAGTATTACTAATATTTTGCATGTGCTGATTATAAAAAAACATATATTTGTATTATCTTTTTATACACTTTTTTGATAAAGTAACACTACAAGCACTCTGACTGTTAAATGACAAAGTGGTGAACACAAAGCATTTCTATTTGTCAACCCATGTTCTGTGACGTGCACTGAAGGACTCTCTTTATTTGAGGAAACATCTCTATCAGTCGGCTCTTAAATGGTGCCTTCAAATCAAAACAACACAATCAAACGGCCAGAGATGAAAGGAGAGCTGTCTCCAATGTTCTCCTAAAGCCGGTGACCTCTCTTCACAATCCCTTTAGACCCAACAAACTCACACTACCAATAACAATTGGATTTATTTCACAGATCTGTGCATGTTTCTTGTGGGGAGTCTTGGATGCAAAAATACAAAGCTCTAGAAAAAGAAATCTAATGAAGTAGAAGACAAAGAGACAGAAAGGAGAAAGAGGGGAGACAGAGATGAGACAGGGGTGAAACAGAGGAGACGAGAGGAGAAAAAAAAGGAAGAAAGAGAGTACAAAGAGGTTAAACATAGAAGAAAGAGAAGAGATGAGAGGAGGAAAAAAAGAGTAGAGAGAAAAAAGAAAGAGATGAGACAGAGGTGAAACTGAGAAGAAAGAGAGGAGATGAGAGGACAAAAAAATAGACAGAGCAGAAGTTAAACATAGGGGAAAGAGAGGAGGCAAGAAGAGAGAAAAAAGAGTAGAAAGAGAGAAGACGAGATGAAAGACAAGAGGAGAAAGAGAGGACATAGAGAGGAGACAGGTAAAATAGGATGATGGGTTGAGGAAAAAGGAGATAAAAGAGAAAGATGAGACAGAGGTGAAAAGAGGAGAAAGAGAGGAGACATAGATTAGAAAAAGAGAAAGAGAGACACAAGGTGAAATATAAAGAGTAGACAGAGAGGAGACAGAAGTGAAACAGAGGAGATGCGAGGAGTAAGAGAGGAAATATAGATGAGAAAGAGAGAAAGAAAGGAGAAAAAGTTGAGAAAGACGAGAGGAGAAAAAGTACCGAAAGAGAGTAAACCGAGATTAAATATAGAAGAGAGGAGATGAGGAAAAAAAGTGTAGAGAGAAAAAAGAAAGAGATGAGACATGTGAAAAAGAGAAGAAATTGAGGAAATGAGAGGACAAAAAAGTAGAAATAGCAGAGACAAAGTTAAACAGAGAAGAACGAGAGGAGGCGAGAAGAGAGAAAAAAGAATAGAAAAGAGACAGAAGAGAAAGAGGAGAACCAGAGGAGACAGAGAGGAGACAAACAGGAGAAAGAGAGGAGACAGAGGTAAAACAAGAAAAAGAGAGATGAGAGCAAAAAAGGAGAGAGGATGAGACAGAGGTGAAAAAAGGAGATGTAATGTGAAAAATAGGAGAAAGAGAAGCGACATGAGGAGAAAAAATAAGAGTAGACAGAGGTAAAACAGAGGATATTTGAGAACTAAGAGGAGACAGAGATAAGAAAAAGAGAAAGAGAAGACAGAAAAACAGTTGAAAGTCAGTTAAAACAGAAGAGAAAGAGAGAAGATGAGAAGAGAAAAAATAATAGAAAGGAGATGGATGAGACAGAGGGGAGAGGTGAGGAGAAATAAATGTGGAAAAAGAGGTGCAAAAGAGGAGAAAGAGAGGAGACAAGAAGAGAGGACACAGAAAGAGAGAAGATGAGAAGAGAAAACAATTATAAAAAGGAGACATGGGAGAAAAAGATGAGTAAAAAAGTGTAGAAAAAGGAGAAAGAGATAAAAAAAAGAGGAAAAAGAGAGGAGACAGAGGTGAAACAGGTGAAAGAGGAAACGAGAGAGGAGGGAGAGGTAAAAGAGAGGAGAAAGAGTCAAAACAGAGAGGCTGTCAGAACATTCTAAACATCAATCTAAGTGAGTCATGTGTGTTCTTCCCAAACCAACACACACACACACACACACACACACACACACACACACACACACACACACACACACACACACACACAAACCTTCAGTACAGAAAGCAACCAAATGCTCATTTACCTATTGTGTATCCTCGTTTCAGATCACTGCACCGCGGAGCACGGTGCTGGGAATTGGTCGTGTTGTTTTCCTGCACCTCAAACCCGGTCGTCTTGGCAACAGGTGGAGAAGATCTGTTTAAGGACAGACTTGAGATGAGACGGGCAGGAAATCCTGGAGAGCCGATGTCCACTGACTGGGACTTTTCTTTCAGTCTGTTAGAAGGAAATACAGGAAACAGAGTTTCAGAGTCTATAAAGCTGTGCATTGAAAATTTGCCTTCTGGTCACTCTGAAACATCCACAGATTTAGCTACAACTCCTGCAAGATACTGTGTGTATGTAACCGGTCCTGTTCAACCTGCTCCGAGCGGGATTCGAACCGGCATCTCCAGTGTGGGAGGCGGGCATGCTCACATACCACACAGCTATCACATACCAGCTGGCTCCCATTACACTCACCCCCTAAACCTCACTCCCCTCAGGGTCATGGCACCACTGTTACCAGTCCTACTCGACCCGCTCAGAGCGGGATTCGAACCAGTGTCTCCAGCATGGGAGGTGGGTGCAATAATAAGGAGGCTCAAGGATACAGCCTCTAGCGCCAGTCGTTAGTTCACGTCTTGAGGCCAGGTGAGTAAGGTTTACACATACCACACAGCTATCACATACCAAATGGCTCTATCTATCTATCTATCTATCTATCTATCTATCTATAGATGCCTGCCTAAATAAACCTGCCTAAATAAACAAATCAGAAAAAAAGCCGGGAGCAGCTTTGACTACATGTTGATGCCAGACCACAGGTGCAGTTATCTCTCTCTCTCTCTCTCTTTCAAATCAACTCATCATTACATAATACATGCAATCAATCAGAAGACCAACACTAGTTGGCAAGATTACACAGTTAAGGAAGCCCAACAAAAGCAAGAACTTGTTAGTTAGACAACATAGAGTGGCAAGTCAATCAGGAATCTCAAGCCAGTATGCAATATATTACATCTGGGTCCACCTCAACCAGCACAAAACCACCTCAAATTCCCATCCTCCAAAATCCTCACCTCAGACAGACACCCACATAGGGAGCACACTAAGGCATCATAAACATTTGAAGTTTGAATGTTTTGCAACAAGTATTGATAATTAAATAATTGTGTACTATTTTACCAGACATTTGTGTGCTATGTAAATTTTTGCTTATTAAATAAAAGCAGTTAATTTAGCAACATGCTAACACCAAACTTTATTCAAATCAACTGTGAGTCTCCGGTGTCTCTCCTTATTTGTGTGGTGGGTGCCTAGTTGCAGCCTATGTATGGTGTTCCAAATTAGGGATAAAGTGACAAGCACCCACCACCCAAAACCATCACCACTGTCAAATAAAATCTACCATGTAAATCTGAGACTTTGTACTAACCAGTCAAGATCGCAACAAGTCATTTTGTTCACTTGGGTTCTATTTCTGCAGCCTACTGCACTGCTCCGCCCACAATGAAATTTGATTGGTCCAAACTCCCACTCCACATACAGTAACTCCACTAGCTGATTGTGATTGTTGTGTCAATTGCTGTAGCTCTAAGTGTGGACAGACAAATTACTTGTTACTTTATGGTATCAACTTGCAGTATTTCAATCTCAAACATTGGTCATAAAATTGATTTGTTTCTGTAATAGCTTTCCAGTTTACTCTCATTAGAGACTCCTGGTTGACCATTTCTCTCTCCCCACAAGCTCCCCTCTCACTAATAAGAAAAACTCCACTCCATGTTCACTCCATGGCAATATATACGCTCAGTTGCCGCTCTACTGTATAAATATTTCAGTGTATTATAAATAATATCAATCTCACAAGATGTTTTAAATGGAAATCTAAATAGAAAAGCTTCAACGTGCTTTATTGAAATACTTAAATTATCCAGAGTTTATATTAAATTATTGCTTAGTTAGCGTTTGCAACATTCTCTAGAATAGATTAACCCTCCTATGGTCCTCAGTCATTTTTTACCAGAATTACTTTTGCTCATTTAATAAAAATGGTTTCGTTTATCAAAGCTGTACAAGACTTGGTGACTTTTCCTCCACTTGTCATATGAAAATAAATAAATAAATGGGCATGATTCGATAAGTCGTCCTAAAAAAAACGACATAATTTAGCTTTGCGATCAAAACTGACCTGCCATTGACAATGAATCGGAAATACCATAACAGATCAATTTGTCAAATACAATGAATAAATCAGCAACAATGCAGAAAATGAACGGTTGAGACTATAACAGAGAGCATTTTCCCACAGCTCTAAGTTATAAATGTGGCCTTGTCGAGCTTTGCTCACAGTTTATTCTGGTCACAAGTCCAAGTCAAGTTTTCTTTCTTTCTTTCTTTCTTGCAACAGTTCTTTATCTGCAGTTGGTTTGTTTAATAAACCCTGTATAAGGCTAATTCTATTTTGAAATATTAAAACTGATTACTTTAAGGGATTGCCTTGTTTATTTATTTAAACTTGTTTACATAAGGCTTTAATCATGGATTTTATTTAATACAGTATACAATCAATGAACTAGGAAAACTAGCTTTGTGCATAATTCTTTACGGCTTTAAAGGCCTTTCTTCTATTTTGCATTTGCCCTTATGAAAATGAACCATAGTTTTGATAGTTTAAACAGTGGTATATATATATTTGTAACAAGACAATGGTAACTTCAGGTAAAACCAAGCACGGATTGTAACCACCATGCTAAAATGTAACATGAATTCTATAAAACAAACTTTGACATTTTTCTAAAGCAAAACGGTATCCTAAACACATTTAAAACTATAGATCTAAAATATAAACATTTATAAACTTCCATAGTTGTAACAAATATGTATGATATTCCCTCACTCCCCTAATGTATCCTACTATACATTTAATAGTGGTATAGTAGTAATATAATATTTATTATGAATATATTTCTGCCTAAAATACTACAGTCAATACATTTATTGTTACTGTAGTATATTCATGATAAAGGAGGTGATTTATATCTCATTTATATCTGTGCATGTCACAATGTTTTTCTGCATCAGTGTTGTTTTGTCGGGCTGTTTAATATGGTTTAAAACAAGTTGGCTCACCGAGAGGTTGAAGTCAAGTTTCAACTTATAGAAGTGTAGGTTTTAACAGTACTAAAGTTTCATAAATGTGCTTATTTGCATATGTAAATTAATGGTAAATATGTAAATTGTCTCATTATCTTCATCATCATCATCATAAAAAAACATTGGAGGGTTAAATATTAAAATAAATTACCAAATGAAAAGAAAAATCTGATATATTATTGCTTTTTCATTACCCAAATTTGAATTTAAACCTTGCCTTATAATTCTGTGAACTAAATAAAGGTTAAATGGCAATCCCAGTAGATTTCTAACTTTTTTTTTTAGAGATAAATAAAATATTATACGGGATATAATACCGCTGACTGATATGATTATTCATAATATTTTTACATGAAGACGTATTGCTGACCTTTAGATTATATTTCCGCATGTGAACAGAACACTTTATAATTTTTCTGGACAAATGTTTTTAAATTCCACAGGGAACCTCTGGTTGTGGCAATCATCACCTAATATTGAATATTTATAATACTGAGGGGGATGGAGTGTGTGGCACCTCCTCATTAGCTCCTTAGGCCTAGACGACCACCTAGTTTGCCTATGCCTAGAGACGGCCTGGATGAAGAGTCATATGAATCAATGAACACAGAATGTGACTCGCTCAGTCAGAAAGCATAGACAGAAATCTAATTGTGCACCTGTGGTCAGACATTCTTTTCATTCCTCCATTAAGATGCTCCTGTTGTTATTGTGAATGCAATATGGGGCGTTTTTGAATTGGAAATGAGGGCTGAATTGTGAGTCAGTGCAAGCGTCTTGATGAGGTCCTGCTCTCGTGGTGATGCGGGGAGTGGGTAGTGGGGGTCCTGCTCTCGTGGCGATGCGGGGAGTGGGTGGGGGGGGCTGCTTTCAGTGTCCGGAACACCAGATGTAAACAAAGCACCGCCTTCCTTCCAAACAATAATAACCACGGCTGCAATGCCGCATGACTTCGGCTCTGATTAGGAGAACATATTCACACACAACCTGTATTTTATCCTTCAACACTGGCCGTCGCTGCTCAAGTGTTGGTGTAAACAATATTCTCCTTCAATTATGGGGAAGATTATGTGATTCACAGACGCCGAGGTTTTATTGAATCAGTACAGAACATCTGGTGTTAAACACGGATTGCTGCTGTAGCTATAATTAGAAAATCTGTTTTCTAAGTCAAAATAATCAGGAATACTATCTAGAGTAAGATGCTGTGCAGATTATGTAAGAGGTGACGGGAAACATGTCAAAGGAATTTTTTTTTTTTTTTTGCATTTTACCTTTATATTCATGATAATTCAGCATATTTTCCCCTCAAATTCTTATTACCATAGTGCATCCCAAAAGGTTTTTTTTTTTCTTTCATTTTTTCCCCTGTAACTCCCATTATTCTGAATGGTGATTCTCTTTACTTTAATACAGTAATGGTTTCTTTTAAATTATTATTATTATTATTATTATTAAATCAACATAAATATTACCACGATGTTGAGGTCTAAAATTAACATAACATAATATATGTGTGTGTGTGTTTCATTCACTTTTAGAACTGTTGATTTGTAAAGTCTTGTTAAAACATTTTTCACACACTTTTTTTTTAATTTGTTGACTAACAATGTCCAACAGTGTATGTAAATGCATGACAGAAGATTTATGTCATTTTTCCCCTGAAAAATCATGAAATTGTGTTTAATAGAATTCCATGGTGGAAATGAAGGTGATGGAAAGGATTTTTTTTTACATCTTTAAAACACAATGGCCACCTCCTTTTGACTTGCTAATTATTATTTCATAGCCAACATGTTATGTATTCTAAAAACACACAATTAAAAAATATTTTCACACTTTTTGCATAATCAGGCAAAATGACACATTGATTGGAAATTACACCTAATAAAAATACTCTGCTCAAAATATTTTTTCTTTAAACATCACTTGTCTCATATTATATCTCAAGCATGCTCTTCATTGACACTTTTGTTCTCTTAGTCAATGAGTACACTAACTTTTGAAAGAAGAAAAAAATATGATTAGGGACAACATTTTTTGATGTGGTGGAAATGACCCCACAATTGTAGTTAGAATATTTCGATTATAATGGTTTTAAATATGTAATAATTAGCATTTTTATAATGGATTTTCATAGTTTAATATTGAAAGCCTGGGTCTGGGACAAGGCTAAAACAGCTAAATCTATACATAAAAGGCATTTGTAAAGTATTAAAAAGGCCTGGTAAATAGTTTCCAAGTAAGTTTTAATGTGAACTTGAAATCGGTTAGATTGAATAAAAAAACTCAACCTCTGGGACATGACTGAAGTTGAAGAGAAACCCTATAATATGGTTCTAAATGCCTCTAAAACAGGCTTCATTTTCTTTAAGTAGAATATAATGGGTGGAACATATAAGCAAAATATGATAATTTAAGCTAACTATATCTATAATAAATATGCCTAGCAACACCAAAGCTGTGGGTTCAGTTCCTGGGGAACACACATGGGTCATTGACAAATAAGGTTCCCAAGATGATAAAAAATTAGGAATATTTAAAAAATCAATTTTAAAACGCATGTCAAACTCACGGAAAAGTAAACTATTTTAAATAAAAAATGAAATTACTTAAAAAAAAAAATTGATGTTTTTTTTATTTTTATTTTGGGGTAAAATATGACCCGAGTATGTTCCTGACAGGCTTCATGGGGTTCACCACAAACCCCTCTTTCTCTCTCTCTCTCGATGCATGTTGAACCCCCAGAACTGCCCCAAATCACCCCACTCAGAGGAAGTGGGGGGGCATCGGCAAGAAAAAGGGGTGGTGGGAAATTGGTGGGAGATATTAATCGCTTTGGCAGGCAGCTGATGGCAAGTGTGAGCGTAGCCGCTCTTTATCGTGGCCAACAGAGTACGACGGGGACATAGTGGGTGGAAGCTTAAGGAGATCTGTTTGTGCATGTGTGTGTGTGTGTGTGTACAGACTCTTATCTCTGAGCTTGTGTGTAAAGTGGAAGATCTAGCATTTCATTCTCCTCTTCCTCTTGTTCCATACAGATAGAGCTGCTTTGCCAGACATGCAGAGATTAAGCGACGGTCACATGGTTTGGCGAATGATACATAAACAACAGGGAATTTGAGCAAAGCCAAAGCACGCTTATCTCACACATAAATATGGATTTGAGGCCAGCGAAACTGTGCACAGGAAACCAAACATCTCGGTGTGAAAGGATTGAAGGCACATTTGATGCAACGTTCCTCGAAGGCAAATACGAACTTGGGTGCTATTACCATGAGCGAAATTCATGCGCTGCAACTAAATGAGATAAGAAAGATGACATGCGGCTCCTTTGGGTCCATGTGGCAGTTTACAACGTGATTTATGAGAGTTACAGTCCTTGACAGTCCTCGCTTGATGGCTTAATCGAGTCAGCAGGGAAGAGGGTTATAATACATCCAGAGATGGTCTCATGGCAAGAACGCCAAGAGCTTCCTTTAGTCTAATTAATAAAACCATCAAGTTGGGCTGCTTAAAAGAGATCAGATCTTCTGCACTACAAGGACAAACTGTGTTTGAAACTTTATTGATTTCTGTCTGAACATATTTACTAGTATAGGGGTCAGAAACCTTAGGCATCTGTGCTAGTATTGGGACGCGAATGAGAGTTAAAAACACTCACTGAGACGTGCTGATCTCCTGGGATTTTTACACACAACAGTCTCTAGGGTTTACTCAAAATGGTGCCAAAAACAATAAAACATCCAGTGAGTGGCAGTTCTGCAGACGGAAACGTCTTGTTGATGATAAAAGTCAACCAAAACAGTGAGCATTCGCCCCCCAGGAAAATCTGATTAATATTTTGAAATGGCGTTGTGTTAAAACAGAACTGCATTCTGAAATGAAATGGTGTTGAATAAAGCAGGTAAAGTGATAAACAAACAGCTTTTCATAGTGCTGTGAAATAAACTACATCTGCACTGGAGTAAACAGCTCCAGGCTTGAACAAACGTTTGGTCAGAGCCGCATTAAAATTCACAGCGTTGAGGATTAAATCCAGTGGCTTGAGGCATATTTTGTTTTTTCTAGCTTTGGTTTGATTTATAAGAGTCGACGTGTTTATCCTCTGGAAACAGATAAATTATGTCCTGTTGTTATAACACCATATAACATCACCATAAGACAGGAAGTAGCCTATAGAAAAGCCATCTCTTTGATCTTTAGCAGAGTAAACTGAAGAACTACTTGGTGCAGAGACCAAGTAACATGAGGTTATTGACAAAATCTTCCTGAGGCCACACACTTCACCTTACAATCCCTTTGTTACATAACAGACTGTTGCACAATTGTCATCTCTCTATAAGCGAGTGAATATTCTGCTCTGTCTCTCATTCTACACAGAGCTTTGTGTGCAACCCAAATGTGTCTGCCCAAAATGTTTTGATGAGGGATCAGATTTATTTTCAGTGGCTTATTTTCTTTTCTCTCTCTCTCTCTAAGTGCATGCTGGGAGCATGTGTGAGTTGAGCAGGTCGGTGAGAGTAATTGTGGAAAACTTTGCTGTCAAATAATCTTTAGTGAGCGGAATATGGGTGAAGGAAACGTTTGTTACGGTAACCCCACTAGCCGCTCCAGCAACGAAAATCATTATTTCAAATGTTCCGCCGTTTATATCTAATGAGACCATCACGAAAGAACTGCAGAGGTTTGGAAAGATTGCAAGCCCTGTCAGAATGATTCCTCTGGGATGTAAAAACAAAGCGCTCAAGCAAGTTCTTTCTTTTAGATGCCAAGTCTTTATGGTATTGAACTCGCAGGAGCGTACTTTAGAAGTCTCTTTCCGTGTTAATCATGGGGAGAATTCTTATATGGTCTACACCAGCACTGAGATCCTGAAGTGTTTTGAATATGGAGACTTGGGCTATAAACGCTTTGCGTGTCCACATAAAGATGACCAGAATGCGTCTACATCTCATGGTGATGTAAATAGTACCGACCAAATAACGGGAGAAAGTGAAGAACAGAGAATTGAGGGTCAAGATGAAGGGGCCAAAGAGGAGGTCAAGGTGCAAGAGATGAGTGAGTTTAATGTAAATGCTGGGAGTGTGGAGCAATTTGGATGCAGTTTAGACGATATTGATTAAGAGTGAGGCCCAGAGTGGTGTAGAATACGTGTGTGAAGTTAACAATGTGGCACAGGCTGAAGGCTTAGAGCAAAATATGGCTGCTGAGATGGACAGTTTATTCCAGTGTACCGATGATGGATTACGAGATGATGATCAATGGTCAGATGGCTCAAGAGAAACTGATAAAGATCTGTATACTATAGAACAAATTAATACATTTATTGATAAAACTAAAGGAAATGCTGGTGTTGAAATAGGTAATTATTTCCCTGATATTGACAAGTTTATTTCTTCTGTGATATGGGTTATAAAAGTGAGTAGCTATGAAGAGATCTCACAACAGAAGCGGTTTCGTCTCAAATAGTATATTACGGTTCTTAGACAACGCAAAAAGACAGGGAAAGCGAGGGGGGAAAACGAAACAATCTCAATGGCTTATAACTTTTATTTTTCTTTCTGTTTTTTTCTTCTTTCTTTTCCCCTTGCTTATGGAGATATTGCGGGTGGGATCAATTAATGTAAATGGAATGAGGGATGGGAGAAAAAAAAATGTCTTATCAGAAATTATACAATTGAAAGATCTGAGGGTTGTGTTTTGCAAGAAACCCCCAAGAAACATTGCAGTCAAAAAATGAGATTGATTGGGGCTTGTGGTGGGAAGGAAAGTGAATTCTTAATCACGGGACAAACTTAAGTGCTGGAGTAGCTGTGCTTTTGTCCCCTGCTCTTAAAAAAAGATTTTCATCAAAAAAAGCAGTGGTACCAGGGAGATTATTGATTGTAAAGGCTGAAATTGGGAATTTTCATTTTCTGCTTGTTGGGAATTTCATTTTCTGTTTGTGAACATCTATGCCCCTAATATAGGAGCAGACAGAGTACAGCTTTTTTTTTTTTTTTTTTTTACTAAACTAGAGCAAATTTTAAGATGGTGATGTTAATGTATTAGGAGGAGATTAGAACTGTACTCTAGACTTTATACAAGATAGGAATGGAGAAGAACCTCATGCACAGTCAGCTATTTGTTTAGCTAATATAATAAAAAATCTTAATTTCTCAGATGTGTGGAGAGAGCAAAATTTATCAGCACGGCAGTATACATGCATGAAAGTTAGCAATGGCAGCGTTCTGTAGCACGTTTGGACCGGTTTTATGTCTCACACAATATAAGAAATAAGATTGTTAATACAGCTATCATCCCAACAGCTCTTTCTGATCATAAACTTATCACAATTGAGTGTAATTTGACTGAAAGAAAGCATAAGGATTATTACTGGGATTTTAATGTTAAACTTTTGGAAGACAAACATTTTTGTTAGAATTTTAAGTTTTTTTGGGAAACCTGGAAAAAAGAAAAGTGCCTTTATGAAAGTACTTTTCAGTGGTGGGAAGTTGGAAAATTGCACATAAGAGGTTTCTGTCAATAATATACAAATCATTCCTCTTAAGTTTTGAAAAAGACATTAGAGTGGTTGGAAAAAGAGATCATGGACATGGAAAAAAAATCAGCTGAGCTCCTTTTTAAATGAAAAAGTTAAAGGAGCTCTTATAAGAAGTCATTTTTTAACAATAAGAGATATGGATGGACCTTCTTATTTCTTTTACTTGGGAGTGAAAAGCAGGACAAGAAAAATAGATGTTTGTTTTTAAAGATAGCAATGGACATAACACTTCAGACCCAGTAGTGATGTGCAAACGTGCTGTGGATTTTTATTCTAGTTTATATGCTGCTAAACACTGAACAGTGAACAGTGTAGAAATCTACTGCTACAAGATCTTCCTGTTTTAACATTAGAAAACAAGCAATATTTAGAGACTGAATGCACCTTTGAAGATGTTACTGCTGTTGTTATGGGACTCTCCTCAGGACGTACGACAAGATTGGATGGATTACCAAACTTTATAAGAGTTTTTGGAATGTTATTGGACATGATTATTTTGAGGTACTCCAATAAATGCATCAATGAATGAATTCTTCCTTTGAGTTGTCAGCGGGTTTAATGCAACTCCCAAAAAAAGGTGACATAACTCTTTTGAAGAACTGGAGACCTGTAGCAATTTTAGGCTTTGATTACAAAATGTTTTCTAAATGCTTGGCCAATACGGTAAATGGTGTATTGCATACAATTATACATAAAGATGAGTCATATTGTATAAAAAAAAATACATCCAAATAGATAATTTACATTTGGTATGAGACATTTTTGATTTAGCCTCTTATAATAATACCAATATAGGTTTTCTGTCATTAGACCAGAAAAAGGCTTTTGACAGAGTTGATCGCACTATTCTTTTTGATACCTTAAAGGCTTTTGGTTTTGGGGACTATTTTATTTCCAAAATAAAACTGTTGTATGCTGGGGCCACATGTATGATTAAAATAGCTGGTGGCCTAAGTATTCCTATAAAAGTCAACAGAGGCATCAGGCAAGGTTGTCCTATTTCAGGTCAACTTTACAGTATAGCCATTGAGCCTTTGCTGTGTAGATTGAGAAGACAGCTAACAGGTTTACAGCTCAATACATTGGATTTTAAGTGCCTTATCAAGCTCTCTGAATATGCAGATGATGTCACAGTTTTAATTAGAATTCATAGTGATGTTCAATGTTAAAAAAAAGCTTTGGAATATTATGGGAAAGCATCTTCAGCCAAAGTTATTTGGCAAAAAAGTGATGCTCTGTGGTGTGGTCAAGATTTTATTAGTCCATCACTATCTGGTGGTTTGCAGTGGGAGAGAGAAGGTTTTGAATATCTAGGAGGTATTTTTAGGGACAGACGAATATAGAAAAAAAAATTGGGATGGTCTAGTGGAAAAAAACGTGTGCTTGATTGTGTCACGATTCCCCGTAGTCTGCTCTATGTTTCTCCCCTGTCACTTGTCCTGAACTACACTTCCCATAATCCCCTGCCCTCATCACTGTGTTTAATTTACTCATCATCCCTGTGTATTTAAGCCCTATTGTTTGTTCATTCGTTGTCAGTCGTTGTATGTTATGGTTGTCCTCTATGTTTCTCCTGCCCGTGCTCTCCGTGGATGTTTTTCATGTTTATGTTTTGTTTTCCCCTTGTGGATGTTTTGTTTGTTCCCTGTGTTGTTTTATTTTTAGTTATCCTGTTCACCTTTTGCTCCATCATTAAAAAGCTGCATTTAGATCCTCACTCCTCGTCTGATTCATAATAGGTTGTCTCACTGGAAATGGTTGATTCATGAGCTGTCCTATAGGGGGAGAATCCTGGTCTGTAACAACTTGGCTGCATCATCTCTCTGGCACAAAATTATGGTTCTAGAGCCTCCAGAGGACCTAGTAAGAAGAATTCAACAGCACCTGGTGGACTTCTGCTGGTCAGGTCAACACTGGCTGAAGGCACCAGTGCTCTATCTGCCAATACAGGAAAGAGGACAGGGGCTAGTCAACATTAGATCCAGAGTCAGCTTTTAGACCCCAGGCGGCTCAGAGACTGCTATATGGGGAGGCTGGGCTTGGAGAGAACTACATTTTTGAGACACAGAGAGAAAGAGTTAAAGGGATAATTTTCCCACAACTTTTCTTTCTTTCCAATGAACAAACAAATGAAAGAAAACACAAAATACATTTTTAGTAGAATAATAGCTTCAGTGACATTGACTTTCAAACAGTATGGATTAATTATATATTACTTGAAATTTCAATTATCTATGCTCCTTGATATTATTTATCATTATTTTAGCATTTATCAGGGTGCCCCATGTAAATCAACAAAAAGCAGAGGTGCTGCTATTCATTTTCCAAAATATATAAATGTTGCAGAATCACGGCCTCCAGACAAGAGCTGACAACAGAGGAGTTATGAAGAGCCAGAGAGAAATCTGTCTATTTCATTACTGCTCTAAATGTGACACTGGGGCCTATTTCTCCCTCGGTGAACCAGTTTGCATCTCTCGAACTGTATGCTAGTTACAAATCCTAATAAACACACACAGCACAGCACGGTCTTCCTGGGGCCTTGAGTTAACTGCAGTCTTTCAATTACTCTCCAGTTGCTAGCCACACTTTTGCTCACTCTCTCTCTTATTGGTGGGGATGGAAGGAGAGAACAAATATGATTGGTGGAGAACATTGATGATTTCTGCATGAAACTGAAATGTCGCTGCAGGACAGAGGAGAGGAAAGGATTTCTAAATTATGTAAACACTACAACTGATCTCTTTCCTGATTTAATGTCACAATCCTTTACATGAAATGGCAAACAAATACTGTGTCACCTTGGGTACAGATGGTTTTAACCATCTTGACTGGATAAAACATTATTTACCAGAGTTTTTTTTTGCATTGCAGTATAGTGAGATTATATTCAGTGTTTCTAATTCTCTCTGCCTGTTGTGATTTAGTGAAAGTAGGTTTGATGCAAGATGGGGTCAGGCTGCAACAGAATCAGGTCAGGCTCATTTGTTTTAATGCACACTGTAATGAGCTTGGGGTCACAAGCCTAGATCTCGCCCTTGAGATGTCATGATCAAGAACACACACACACACACACACACACACAAATGTTGTGTTTCCATGTTTTATGGGGACTTTCCATAGACATAATGGTTTTTATACTGTACAAACTTTATATTCTATCCCCTAAACCTAACCCTACCCCTAAACCTAACCCTCACAGAAAACTTTCTGCATTTTTACATTTTCAAAAAACATAATTTAGTATGATTTATAAGCTGTTTTCCTCATGGGGACCCGACAAAATGTCCCCACAAGGTCAAAAATTTCGGGTTTTACTATCCTTATGGGGACATTTGGTCCCCACAAAGTGATAAATACACGCTACACACACACACACACACACACACACACACACACACACACACACACACACACACACACACACACACACACACACACACACACAGACAGCTGTCGAGAGGGTTGAGAACCAAGAATATTGTTGATACCATAGAGAATAATTTCGACCCGTTCCTCAATTTGTAAAAACGTTTACAGTAATGCTCTTAAATGGAAATCCAGTTCTTCGTGGCATGGATTCCACAAGGCTTCGTTTTTCCAGTCTTCAACTGTCCAGTTTTGGTGAGCCTGTGCCCACTGCAGCCTCCGCTTTCTGTTCTTGGCTGACAGAAGTGGAATCTGACGTGGTCTTCTGCTGTTGTAGCCCATCCGCCTCAAGGTTCGACATGTTGTGCATTCAACGTGAGTGGTTATCTGAGTTACCATAGTCTTTCTGTCAGCTCAACCCGTCTGGCCGTTCTCCATTGACCTCTCTCATCAACAAGGTGTTTCGGTCCACAGAACTGCTGCTCACTGGACGTTTTTTGTTTTTGGCAACATTCAGAGTAAACTCTAGAGACAGTTGAGCGTGAAAATCCCAGGAGATCAGCAGTTACAGAAATACTCAAAATAAGCTAGATATCCATAGATAATTGCATGAACAAGTAGGTGTACAGGTGTTCCTAATAAAGTGCTCAGTGAGTGTATTAAAGCTCATTTGTATTGGTTTGTAATGAGGAGGGAGTACATTTTTACAGATTTATTTGGTGAACTATCCCTTTATACAGAGTAAATATAGCATTTTTTGGTATAGAATATACGCAGGTTCTGATGTGGCTTTACTGTCACTGTGCCAATGGCTTAGCCTACTCATTGGGATTTGGGAAAACGGTTTGTCTGAGCACACTGAATTCAAGCGACTGGCCAACCCATGCAGCATATATTTTGTGTATATTAGCTCCAAGGAGTCATCTCTCTGAGCAGTGGCCAATTCTACCTTCGCAAGACATCTACTGCGGCTGGCAGGGACCAGTGGATGGAAACAGGCTAAGATCCCTGGCACTCGGGAAAGAGCTCACAGGGGAGGGTGTTTTTATGAAACATTTGCTGCTTAAAAGATGTGAGCTATGAGCGAGAGACATCAGTGGCATCTTGGTGAGATCTGAGAGGATTCATGGCCTTTAATGGCTCATTTGGGTGGTCTCTTTCTTTAGAATGTGGTCTAGGCTCATGGTGTGTTTCGCTGGACAAGCAGATTTTCACACGATCGACTCAAACACCTTCCACTAGTCGGTCTGCGCTGGCACTGGGCAGCTGGTGTGACAACGTCACTCTCACATCTCATCAGCTGCCGCATAGTTGGCATGACTGTGCACAATCTGGGCTGAGCACACACTTGGAGTGCTAACAAATCAAGATAACAATACAATTAAAGGGACAGTTCACCAAAATCATTACATGCTGTCATAATTTACTCATTATTATGCATTGTTAATATTGTTAATGAAAACTAAAATTAAAACCAAATTCATTAAAAGATACTTTACATACAGATACAAACCAAATTGAACACTTAAACTTTCTGTAGTTTAAAATATTAACACTATTATTTTCTCTGGCTTGCGGGTGAAATCTCCACACTCTGTACAGTAAATCCGCTCCAGTGTTTATTATGCACGGAACATGCATCACATTTAATGAATAAACGTGCACTGCTCTACATAATACGTTTTTGTGCTAGGATGTGCAGTCGAGTCGAACGTGTACCACCTGGACTTTTTTATATGCCAATTTTAGCCACAGAAAGTTTTAGGAAGTGAAAAAAAAAGCATTTGTACTAATTATTTGTACTAAGAGTCAACTATTAATCGCAGAAATTAACATGCTAAATTTCCCAGCCCTAATATATATATATATATATATATATATATATATGTATATATTCAAATTTGAAAACACATGAACGTGATTTGATAGCTATGGCAGTGGCAAAGATTATCCATGAATAATTACTTAAATATCAGTGTGTTCATCAGATGAAGCCATCGTTATGACTTCAGAAGACTTAGCATTTGGTGCATGAACAGCATTGAAAACTTTTAAAGTTCTTTGTCAATTTTTATGGATTTGACAGCCCTGGTCACCATTCACTTTCATTATATGTAAAAGTGGAGCAATAAAATTACGTTAAACTTATCATTTGGTGTTCCAAGGAAGAGAGTAAATCATACAAATTTGGAATGCTTAGAGGGTAATAATGTTTTGCAACATGGATTCTGAATACAACAAATTGCAGGGAGACCTGAATATGTGCAAAGTCATATTGACAGCCCAGCAGAAGTATTAAAATTCAGTTTTTAATTCATTCCTTCAGAGAAGCAGGTAAGTAAAAGTAACATTTGGCCCGAGGTGAAATCCACAGACCTGTTTTAAATTCCTGTCATGTTCATGCTCAGGTGGGACATCTGTTTGCTTCCAAAAAGTGAGCTGGGATAAATCCATACAAGCTTACAGTACCTGACAGGAAAGATCTGCAATGAATTCCTCATATTAATTAGCTCTGTAAAAGAAGCCACAATGAGGTTATATATTTACTGGAATTGTTTGTGTAAGGCTTTATCCATTAGTCTTTAAAAATCAGAACCCAAAAGGAGATGTTAGGTAGAATGTTCCGTCTCAATCACCATTCACTTTCATTGTCTGAAAAAAAAGATGCAATGAAAGTGAATGACAGGAGCTAACATTCTGCCTAACTTCTTATGCCTATTATGCCCTTTTCACAAGATGTAATTGAAATATTTAAATTTGTCCCCAGAATGTGTCTGTGAAGTTTATTTTAGATAACACTACAGATAATTTATTATACCATGTTGAAAATGCCAATTTTTGGGTGGGAATCAAAACTAGCTGTTTTGTGTGTGTGTCTTTAAATGCAAATGAGCTGATGCTCCCCTCCCTGTATCCAGAATAGGGCGGAGTTTTCACATCTTTGCTTCGGATAACTAGACATCATAAGCAATATGACTGACAATGAAAATAGTGGCGTTCAGCCCTGTATGTTTCAACCGGAGACCGGAGACACTGATGAGGGAGAGACTCTGTCAAAAGTAACAACTTTGAGAATTAACCAGGAAGTTTCTGAATGGTTATTTGATAAATGTATTTATTTGTTGTAGAGTTTTTTTTGTGCAGTTTTACAACGATGGTTGAGCATCCCCCCCCCACACACACACACACACACACACACAAACACTGTTACAATGTTCGCTATGCACTATAAGGGAACCACACATACAAACAAACATGTTGCATAATGTACACTTATTAATTGGTGTACAGGTGCGGCAGTGTCTGTCAACAGTCGTGGGCACGGCTTGTTCTGAGACAGTGCTTATGATTAATGGGGATTAAAAAAAAAGGACTGGGTGGATTTTTATCATTATAGGGTGGTTGTGTACACACACTGCCAACACACAGTTATGTTCAAACACCATGTAAAAGTGAATTTTGCATAATAGGTCCCCTTTAAGGCTACTAGAAAGAAAGTCATTGGGGTTTGCAACAACATGAGGGCCAACTATCCCTTTAGGAGCTCTTTTCTGAATAGCTGTACTCCCATTCTTTGAGTCCAAATTGTCATTCCAATTGCGAGCATAATAGCGCTCATCACTCTTAGCATAATAGCATTCATCTTTACAACACTTTCAAAGAATAGTCTTCAGCCACAAGTGTTTATTTTTATGAGGAGACAAAGGAACTGTGCAAGTTTCATCTTATATAATTGTTGGGGATGAAGGGGATGTTTTAGACTTTCAGCGATAGTGCAGTCCATTGTCTGCACCTTTAAATCAGTCTTATTTGAACGTGTCATGTATGACAGCTGCAATCATGTATTGCTGCAGTGAGAGACTGAGTAAAGAACATCGTTCTGCTTTGAAAGCGTATGATTATCAGAAATAACAGACCACTAAACAGAGAGAGTGAACTGAGTGGCACTCAGGTAGAATGAATGACTGAAAAATCAGCCTTTAATTTCAAGCCTCTTGCCTGCATTCTGACCAACTCAACCACAATGTGCACTTTATGTAAGGTAGGCCAATGTTCACAGTCCACAACAGTTTTTACGGTTTCTCATAAAGTTTCTCATAATTTAGTGTGCATAATTCAATACTATCTGTCCAATTATAATACTACCAATTAGGGCTGGGTATCGAGTTGTTAAACATTTTAGGCACCGACCGAATTGCCTCTAAACAATCGAGTATCAAAAAAATGTCTTGTCGTTTGGTACCAAATTTAGATACCTAAGGGGTTAATCTCGTCAACGTCAGTGATAAGCATGTAGCATGCTTGATGTTCCCAAATCTAAAAGTGCTAGTGATTGGCTGTGTTTAGGCATCAAGGAAAAACACTAGTTTACGCCGGTTACGCCCAGAGATGCGGCTCACACGTGAGGCTGTAGTGTGTGCGTCTCAACCCCCATAGATGGAAAAGATGTGGAAAAGATCAAAAGTGTGGCTGCATTTCACCAGGCTTGATGCCAATGCAATATTTGCGACAACATAATTGCTGCCAAGACCGGCAACACAACAAATCTGATGAAGCACTTGACAGTGCACGGAATAAACTTAAGAGCAGAAAGTTGCTCCGTCTTCGACTGCAAGAAGACTGAGACGGTGCGGTCATCCTCTCAGCGTCCTCCTGCCACAGAGCTTCCCTCCCACATGCCCATCACACGAGTCCTCCTCCAAAACTACTGATGAATGCAGTGGCACTATGACTGGGACAGGTATGGTTAACGTTTAGCAAACAAACCATCAAACAAAATCGGCTAACTTGTAGAGGTACATACTTGTGTACTTGTTAAATTTACATTTCTGTGCATGGTGACATAGTCCTATAAACCGGGACCTGTGTAACCTTAGATACTGTTTGGATATATGGCTATAAATAGCTAGCTAAATCGATACTAAAACTGCTTTAAGGTTAACTCACATTAAACTAGTTATCTTGTTAAACCGTACATATCCTTAGGGTTGGCTGAATTAACAGTTTAGCTTTCTTGTTTTTTTTTCCTCTTCACATTAATGTTATAGCCTCTGACAGAAGGCTCTGGAGATGAGTTTTTGAGTCTGTAAAAAGTCAACAAACAGAAAAAATAAAACCAAAGTTTTTTTCGAAGTAATGTTTGTAATCTTGTTAAAACAGATTTCATAAAATTAGGATCCGGTATCGAAGTCAAGGTATCGGTATCGACTTTTATGAAAGATACCCAGCCCTACTACCCATGCAATACCTATGTATTAGACATGTCACAAAATGTCAATATATCGATTATTGATCGATACATTATTTTATTGATACGTTTTTGAGGACATGAATGAGCTGAGAAAATGCAATCTCCCCAACATGAACAGTTACAGCCATAGCTGTAACAAAAGTGGGATAAATCCTGGCTTCAAATACCTCGTATATACCAAGGGTGCCTATATTTTTTGCCAATACAGTAAATGCATTAATTTATTTAAGCGATTAACAGCAATTTTGACATTAGATTCTGACATTTTATTCAGTTCTGTGTGGTCTAAAAACTGGTCTGTCTGTCCATCTATCTCGGCTTCTCTCATGCAGAGTTCTGAATAGGCCTTCACTCTTCCACCAGCACTGTTCTCACTGTCTTCCTCCATCTGGACACAGCAGATGGTGTCAGAACAAGAGATGGGGCCATTATCAAGTGATCATCTTCTCAATTACAACAACTTAGACATAGTCCAAAGCCCTGATATTAATCTCTCCATTTCACTTTTCAACCCCCAAATTTCCAAAAGGATCCTAAGAGCTTCTTCCTCTAACATATGCAACACAATCAAGTGGCTTTGTTGCATAATGCCAAAGAAATGCAAGCAAACATAGACACAACCAGACCTAGAATATTCCAGTGAGCAGCAACTATGACTCTGCTACTCTAAGCCTCCTTTCACCAGGGGCTTTTTGCAGTCATGTAACGGTCCTGTCCTCTTTCCTTAAGCCAATGGTAAACACAAGACCACATGGCTGACCAGCCAGAGCAGTAAGAGGTTTATATTATCATCAGCCGATGTGTTTATTCTCCCAGGCTAAATCTAGAAGCAACCTTCATGTTGCTGGGTGAGCAGCATCAAGGATTACAAATCTAACAAGTTCTGATTTAAAAACTAATGCAACATCTCTGGGTTTATATCGGATTCATCCTGCAGTTGTCTATCCAGTACTGCACGGGTCAAGGATTAAGGCAGTATATACAGAAGAATTATCCACAAGTCTATATTTGTGAAGGGGATGACCTTACACACACAGGAACATACAAAGTTACTGTTGTAACAATGGAAAGCCAATACTGCTAATTTTTCTACCAGCCAAAAATTTATTTATCAAAAAGCTAGTCATGATATTAGTGAGGGGCACTCAAATTCAAACAGCCCAGGATTCATAATGCCTTACTTATTTTGTGTTTTATTTTGGGCAATTTCAATTATGTCCTCAACATGTTGAGGACTGGAACCCAGATGCAGAGTTCAACGACAAAGACAAGAACCTGCAAACCTACTACTAGACAAGCATATTACACCAACAAAGCTTGACTGGTGTATATAAACACAAAGACTAATTGGGGAACAAGACACATCTGGAGAACAATCAGGAGGGGAAATGAGAGGACAACAATATAATCAGGATTTCAAAATAGGATCAACTTTCCTAGCGGCCTCTACTGGCCTTGCTGCATGCCTTCTTGAGTCTTGTTGTGTGCCAGTCTGTTTTTTTCAGCGATTTTAGTCTGACAGCAGAGCCTCTATTTCAGTTGTCTGACATCATACATTTGCAGGACTGTCAATCACAAAATCGCAACACAAACCCTGATACAAGGAGATACACATTTTGTACAACTGGACAAAACAATATGCCTGGACTATATGCACATGATTAATCCTTAAATGCAAACCTTGGGTCTTTAGTGAACCGGGACCCCCTGTACCTCATCCATTTTTTGGAGTCGTGCCTCTTTAGGATTTCTCAATTTCTCTTAAAATAGTGTAACACGCACAAAAAAAGGCAAAAGTACCAAGTACCGACTGAATATTTGGTTTAAATACCAAAAGTGTATAGTATCATAACAGGCATGTGAGTGTGTAATTTTTTTCCATAAATTATATTTTTGTGATTATTTCAAATCTATATAAGTTTACTATCACAGGATATATATATTTATTTGTTTATTACAAAAGAAATGGATATTATATTCATACAAATGAATACTAAATCATGTTGATTTTCTGTGCAACAAGAATTAACAATGATTGTGAATTATCAGGATTCTCATGCGTGTACACATATATATTATACATGTTATTTCTTACTCAGGGTGGTGTTGTTACAGTGATTGACTTGATTTACATTTAACATTGCTATTTGATGAAGAAACAACATGGAAGTAAACTATAGCAAGTGTAACACATGAACAGTATGATATGACTATTGTCATTTGGGTATACCAATGAAATTATGTAAGTTGTGCATCTTTTTAGACTCAATAATTGCCTGGAAAAATACTGTGTAACTTATGTGTAGCTTATGTGGATCTTACAGTATGTGTACCTTATGTGTTATGTGTAGCTCAATATGTTTTTGACAGCCTTTTTGCATTTTTTGCTTCTTAGGAGTTTCAGTGTGAAAATAATGAATCTTGATTTGTCCTGATTTGTTGCATTTTCTCTTTGATAAATGAAAAATAAACATAAAAATGTATTTCATGGGCATTTTTAGATCCGTTTGTGATAGATATAAGCGCAGATTCACATGCATTTAAAGGTTAAATTGGGGTGACAGTATGACTTTTGGGTAATACTCAGTAAATTCACAAAAATGTAACTTGATGACCTATCTGTTAGATATATTGCAAAAAAAAACCAAAAACAACCATTTCTAAAAGGTTAAAAAATTAAGGAACAATTAAGCTTTTATTTTATTTTTAATTAGATTTTTCCACTGTATATATTATCGTTAAACAACAAGAACAAGAAAACAAGAAAACCACTCACTGGTCTTCGCTGTATGACTTTAGTCACTTTAAAAATATTAATGCATTCTAATTATACATACAGTGAAGACCAGTAATGAAACTAGTTTTATGTTACATTTCATAACTTTTTTACATTTCTGAATGTTTGCTTCAATAATTGTTTTCACTGTTTTCTTTATCTGTATTGTTGGTTTATTGTCTTTGTTTTATTTCTAGTATTTTGCTACTTTATTCTTACTTTAATATTGACTCTTTGCTTGTCTTCAATAATTTCTTGAAAACAATTTCCCACTTTGTTTTTGCATGCTGCATTGCAGCACATTGCTGCTGCATCATATACACACACACACACACACACACACACACACACACACACACACACACACATATATATATATATATATATATATATATAGATATATATATATATATGTATATATATATATATATATTCTGTTTCCAGTGCAGACAGTCAACTGAGGAGGCAGCAGCTGTTACACTTTTAAGCTTGCCTGCAATGATTAACACAAACAAGCAAATGCATGCACACACAAACAACAAGAGGAAACTCACTTTGCCCAAACAAAGGGTTTATGTGTAGTCTAAATGATCCAAAAATAAAATAAACACAGTTCCTGCACACTATTGTTGCACCACAATAAAAATATACAAGCCACTTGTTGCGAGACAATAAGTGTTACTTGTATTATTCAGTATGATCCCCTGTTTGTCATGGTGTGCATGACCTGAGGATTTTCACCTGTGACTGAAACATTTGCCTTTTGGAATACAGCTTCTTACAAATAAAATGTAATTAATTATCTCACAACTCATGCACATTTTTCTGCAATAACAGTGTTTGAGATCTCTGCCTTCATTTCATGTTTGCCAGTTGTGTGCAAATAAAACAACATAAAGTAGACTCATTACAACTCACAATAGTTTGTATAAGATGGAAAAATCATAAGATATTGAATGACTTGGTTTGTACGAAAAGAATACAACTAATCCAATAGAGACCAACCAATCAACAAACAGAATTTTAAAACAATACAATACAGATATCACATTTTAGCTAGCCTCCAATCCAACAACTTGTTTTAAGAAAGGAAATGTCTGGGGGCCTGGGTTGCTCAGCAAGTATTGACGCTGACTACTACCCCTGGAGTCACAAGTTTGTATCCATTGTGTGCTGAGTGACTCCAGCCAGGTCTCCTAAGCAACTGGTTGCTAGGGAGGGTGGAGTCACATGGGTCACGGTTAGTGGTTCACGCTCACAATGGGGTGCGTGGTAAGTTGTGCGTGGATCGCGGAGAGTAGCATGAGTCTCCACATGCTGTGAGTCTCCAAGGTGTCATGCAAAGTGAGCCCCGTGATAAGATGCGCAGAGAGACGTCTCAGAAGCGGAGGTGAGTAACCACGCCACCACAAGGACCTACTAAGTAGTGGGAATTGGGCAATCCAAAATGGGGAAAAGGGGGATTAAAAAAAGGAAATGTCTGAAATGTGCAATAATTAGTCTATTTATATTTATTTAACATATCCTACCTCTGCTGCACATTACATTTCCTTGCACTATCTGTAAATAACAGATTGTGTATTTTTACAGATTGTATTCACTTATTTGAAATTTTTATTACCTCTGTCTTGTTGTTGTATTGTTTGTACACTGGAAGCTTCTGTCACCAAGACAAATTCATTGTATGTGTAAGCATACTTGGAAATAAAGCTAATTCTGACTCTGATTTGCATTTAATAACTCAATCAAAAGCAAAATAAAGGTAAACAATGCTTTCATAAATGCCCCTGAATGTCAGTTCCAGAGGGGGAAATATTGCGCCATAAAAAAGATTCATTTCTGAAATGCTTATGGTGTTATTTGAATATCTATGACCAGTAATAAGCAAATGTCTATAATATACCTGCATGCAATAAAAATGCATATCATACCGATTTGTACAAAACGTGAAGAGCATGCTTTGAATACCATGATGTAACCAAATGTATTATTGCAGATTCCGCCAAGGCCAGAGGCTAAATAATTCTGATGAGCTTTACATGCAGTGAAAGGAAAAGACGTAGGGATAAATGGATGGATGAATTGACAGATAAAAGCAGAAGGGGGCAGGGGGTATGATTTCATCAGCCAGGCTAACTGGGACACTGTGGCTAAAACACTGTAACAGCCAAATCCACTTTTTCTGATCAAGTGGGATTATCATGGACACCGTATGGCATAAAGTGCTCACTTCACTTCAAACAAGCATGGACACACAGAGCATGGAAACAAACCTAATAAGAGCATTCAGCTAGCAAACATTTGTAACAAATCACATAGCTCTTACATGCAATATTCCATTGTAACCTGTCCTTTAAACATTTTCTAGGTACCAGGATAGCGATGTGTTGCTATGCAGCTGCAAAGGTGAGTGCTTTCTATGGCATTGATTACTGGCTCAAAGTCAAAGAAGTCCACTTCCAAGTCTTTATGATATTCTGGGTCTGTATTACAGAAACTTCTTATCTAAAGTCTAATGCCACAACCACACTAATACGTTTTTGGTTGAAAATGCATCGATTTTGCTTCATTAATGCCTCTCAATGGATAAAAGAAAATGCTCTCTAGTACTACACAAAAAATAGCAACACAATAGACATGACAAAACGGTCAAAGACACACGTCTAGCACCGCTTTACATGAAAGAAAGAAAAAGCAATTGGAAAAACAGTATAGATGGACAAAAAATTTAAAAATGTAATTGATAAGACTAAAAAGAACTGATGAAACAGAAATTTGACATTACAAATATATAGCACTTTTCTTAACACTTTCCTACTATTTTAATGCAAATATTTAAGACCAACATTGTGAGCATGCATATATTTTCCAATCCAGCTTTGTGTTTTGAAGAACAAGCAGGTGTATCCTAATCAGACATAACTGCTTTCTTGTATGTGCCTACAAACAAAGATTTCTCAATCCTTTCAAATCATTGTGCCGCGTATAGTGGCCGCCTTTCCAACTTCAAGCACATCTGCCTTTTAGTCTAAGAGCTGTTATTTTTCTGCTATTGATTGAATGTATCTCAAGGCAAATTCTGCGTTTAAGGAGGATTTCCAGAGAAAGGGAGAGTGAAAGATAAAAGCTACAATCAAAAAGCTGCAAGCTAATTCATGTTTACTTAAAGATTCGGGGAAAACACTGGTCCTAAACCATACGCTGTTTTAATGACCTGAATCCCACATTCATTTAACTCAATGGCTACCTCATGGAAATTGCTTTTAAAACACTTTATAAGTTCAATAACAGCATTTAAAGCATAATGTTGAATTCCACACACACACACACACACACACACACACACACACACACACACACACACACACACACACACACACACACACACACACACACACACACACACACACACACACACACACGTTGTGTTTCCATGTTTTATGGGGACTTTCCATAGACATAATGGTTTTTATACTGTACAAACTTTATATTCTATCCCCTAAACCTAACCCTACCCCTAAACCTAACCCTCACAGAAAACATTCTGCATTTTTACATTTTCAAAAAACATAATTTAGTATGATTTATAAGCTGTTTTCCTCATGGGGACCGACAAAATGTCCCCACAAGGTCAAACATTTCGGGTTTTACTATCCTTATGGGGACATTTGGTCCCCACAAAGTGATAAATACACGCTCACACACACACACACACACAAACAAATCATCTACTAATCCCTTCTTTTTAAAATTAAAAAAGCAAAAATTGTGGTTAAGATCAGGCACTTGTATAACATGTATAATGTTTATGTATTGTGGCTATAGTTTTAAAACTATGTGTATTATGGAGTTTATGGGCTGGCCCCATTCACTGCCATTCAATGCCTACAATATTTCCTTGAGACAAGCGGTAATCAACATTGGGCCACAAATGCTGTTGATTGAGCATAACTTGTATTGCACCTGGAAAATTCCTTTAAAACAAGAAAAACTATTTACCAATGGGGAAAGAAAAATAAACTATCTTCATGATATTTTTTCTGAAAACTTAATATCTTACACATTTCTGTTTCTCAAGTAAATGTATCTATCTTATCTGTATATGTAAGGATATACAGAGATTATTACAAGGAAACAAGACAAAAATACAGATTATGAAAATTATTTTAGGCTTTTACAATTTCTAACAATGACAACAAGGCCAAGAAAACCTCTGCATGAACAAAATCGGTCTGTGTACGTACCGTGCCGGCTCCATTGATGTTGTGCTTTCAGAGTTGATCTATGGACTGACACACTGCTGAGGTTAAGCTAAGGCAATACCCAGATCACGTGATCAGTCTTAAAGAGAGCAGGCCACTGGGCTAATGTATTTAACGAATATCCTAACGACTGATGATGCAGAAGGAGCAAGTGCCAGAGAAAACCTTGAGCCAACAAGAGGATATTAAACTGCTAGTTGTGTGGTGTATAGCCAAGCTAAACAAACAGTGAAGCAGATAGATAGACAGACAGACAGACAGAGAGACAGATAGATAAAGTACTTTTTTAAGGGACCATATATTATAAAATATCTCGCACAAGACTAAACAAGTTGTCAAGGTTGTGCTCTTGTATGAGAACATAATTTAAAGCTTTTTATAAAACTGAGAATGCGAACATTATTGAAAGCTTTTTATAAAACCGAGTGAGCAAACTTAGTGAGTCTTAGCGGAGATACATTTCCATACAGTCAATTGCTGTTGAACACCACCCATTTCTGTGGAGCTATGTGTCTATATGAAGAGGACAGTCCTGCAGATATATATTTTAACAATAAACAGGCCGTTTGGGCACATCTGAATTTTCACATCTGAGTTTTGTTTGTAGTGGGTAAAGCAGGATGATATTTCTAGGCCGGGGTTGAAAAATAGACCTGCTCTTAGAGATGGTTTACTGACCAAGGTGCAGAATACAAATAAAGCTGGCTTATATTTATGGCAGTATGCTGTCTGTGGAGTAGAGCCAAAAATAAACAGCACCAGACTACAGCACTAATGAAAGCTCCAACATCACAATTCATGCTGCACTGGCAACTAATACTGTCAATACAAAGAGTTTGACGACAACACGGGGCCAGGAAAGGATTTTTACATGTTCTGAAGAAAATGTTAGTGGTGCTTGGCCATATAGAAGTCTCTGCTTCTTGTTATGAAACAAAGTTAAATACTTAGGGTTAAGTGTTTGTTCAGCAAGTATTCCAGGCAATATACTGATTATTCACCGTATATTCATTATGATTTTGCTAGTGATATAAAATTAAGCAAAATTGCACTTTTTAACTGGCAATTAATTTTCCATGATTAGTTCCATGATTCTTCCTTGTCATCAGGGCTGGACTGGTAATCTGGCATACCGGGCATTTTCCCAGTGGGCCGACGCACTTTTGGGCCGATCAGGGGAGGACATGCGAAACGTGCCGAATGGGCCGCAATATGCAACAATGAGCCACCACGTTATGCAGAACTAACCACAAAACGGCGGCGCGATATGCAGAAAAGGAATGCTCTGTTTTGATAATTTATTAAAAAAATTTCACTGCTCATATTCTTGTAATCTGTAAAAAAAACAATCTCATAAGGATTCAGATCAGTGCAAACAGAGGTGGAAGTCATCCAAATATGGGCAGAGAGTTCACCCTAATTACATATGGCCACCAGGAGATGGTAGAACTCTAGATTACTAGAACTCGTTACTCATGCCTGTATGCTTTGGAGAGAGAGTAGACCTATAGTCATTATTGTATTTGCATGTGTAATTAGTTCTTATGTACAAATATTTATTGTACAAGTTTTTTATTTGTTTGGAGAGGCTTTTGGACACTTGGAGAAGTTTTTGGACACTAGTATGCATTATTTTTGTGATGCTATAACTTTTGCTTTGTTTTATCAACACAAACTTTTACTCGGTTATAGTTTACAAGATTTTTCTGAGCTACCTTAGTTTTTTTTTGGTGATTTTTCAGCGGTTTCTGATGTTGCGAGTCTCACAAAAAAATCTAAAACATATTTTTTAATGGTTTCTTTAAAATTATACCAAACATTTTATTTATTAATACATTTTTTGTAGAGTTTATAAGCCTGAGCATGCCACTGAAACAGTATATTTAAAAAAATACCTTTAGATCTTAAATGCTTTAAAGAATGTTTCAGGTATAATACAAGATAAGCTCAATAAAATGCTGATTACCAGAAAAATAAATCAATAAATTAGACTCTTGTTTATTAAAAAAAAACGTGGTTACAGTAAAGCACAATGGAAGTGAATGGGGCTAGTCCATAAATGTTAAAATACGCAAAGTTTTAAAAGTATAACCACAAGATATAAACATGATACATATTAGCATGATTTTAGCGTTATAAAATCAGTGATTGACCAGCGTTACAATATTTACCAGATTACAGGGTTTACTGGAGTTACGTTGTCACGACAAAAAAGTTGTAATATTGAAGATAACTTTACACAGATAAGGTTTGTAAGCAATTTTATGACACTAAAATCATGTTAACACGTATACTGTTTATGTCTTGTGGGTATACTTTGAAACCGTTTGTATTCTACAGTTGGACTGGCCACATTCACTGCCATGAAACTGCCTGAATATGTCTTAATGTAAATGTAACTTTTTCTTCTTTTATGATTTAAAAAAAAATAAAAAAATTAGGGACAAGTCAAAAGTATTTTTGTGGTAATCAACATTATTCCACAAATGCTGTCAATTAAGCTTGACTTGTATCGAACCCAGTACATTTATCTAAGACAGAGATGTTTTAATAGCATATCTGATTAAAACTTGAGTGAATACAACTATTTGTTTTCATCATCATTCATTGTTTTTATTTTAAAGCTTTCATTTTTTAATTTTGTACATGCCTTGAGTATTTAACAAGATTTTTTAATTTGTACTTCTTAAACATTTTGAATCTACTCGGTAACCATGCCAGTTTAATTGAATGATATAACATAAATATTGCGCTATATATTTAAGATCGTCAAAATGCTGTCTGTATATCTATAATAATTATAATATATCATAATTTTTATATAATATAATCATTTTAATATATGTCACCCACACATAGCAGCAAGCACCACAATTATTGATGCAGTTTACATCAATCAAGTTGGTGAACTTTTGCATGTTCACGTTTAAACGCACTACGTGAAATATTACCTTTATGCACTTTGTACATACATTTTTTGTTATATCATAACAATCATATTATTTATTTATATATATATAAACAATAAATTTTTTCTGTAATAGATTATTGTAAACATATTACAGTCACATAAAGGGTGAAGCATCTAATACAAGCCATCTCACATGGACCTGCTTTTTGTTTCTTCTCTGGTCATGTGCTGTCATGACAAAGTGTCTGTCGTCGCCCCCTGGCAGAAAGTCCACCAACACCCCCCATTCTTTCAAGTTCCCAGCACGAGTAGATTACATTTTCACAGGCGATAAATTGAAATTTGTCTTTTCTTGCCCTGGCCAGGCGGCTAGAACGGCTCGGGTCTTTTTATTAAAGACGGCCGGAAACCAACCAAGCAGCAGGAGGGTGAAAAACAGGCCGAGGTACAGGAGAAAAACAAGAACATACAAGAACATGGAAAGAGGAGGGAAGAAAGGCTGCTCCAAAACACAGATAAAGGCCACATTTGGATTACCACAAAAAGGGAGTATAGTGGTATTAAAGTAGAGTAATGGTATCGAACGAAATGGTACCGTGGTATTTACATGGGTACTTCCTGTTCCTGTGCTAAATGTCAAAAAATGTGGTAGTAGCATGGAACTTTTTTGTAAGGGTAGTTTTCCCTATGTTTTGTCACTGAACCCCAGTTAAAACTACAGGGATTATTACCTACAGTTTATCGGCTAAATCGGGCATCCGCGGGAAAAGTGGTTGACAATTGGCTGATTAGATAATTGCATGAATAACAGGTGTACAGGTTATCCTAATAAAGTGCTCAGCGAGTGTATAAACAATATATTTGAATTTTACAGCTAAATATTCTGATATATGCAAATTTGTTGAGAGTTTGCGCATCATGGGAGTGGGAGGTCACTGCAAAGGTATTTTGACACGATTGTCTGATCGGTGGATCTTTTCTCTACAGTATCATGGGTAGTGTTGTTCTTCCCCAGGAATTTCCCTATTCAACATGATTTGTAAAAAAAAAGAAATAATGTGGACTGGTGGCTTCAACAGATGCATATGCCACTGATTATTAATCTCGAAGCCCACAGTAGGTCTGTCTTTAAAGGTTTATGAGTTATAGTTAAAAATCAATTCACCTATGGAGATAATAAATGAGATTTCTACTTCTGGAACCAGACAGTTACACTCTAACATTTACAGAGCTATATAATTATAAGCACGCAGCCAGGTCACATGACCTTCTTTAACTCACTCACCTTACTAAGAACAAGAGATCCAAATCTCATCTGAATCAGTACATGAATTGACAGATGTCTTATATAAGTCAAATTTCCTTTACTTATACTGCACAATGTTTCAGTAGCTTAAAAGGCACTAACAACACCAAGGTCATGTTTTTGATTACCATGGAAAACACTGATTAAATGTATAAATTGAATGCATTGTCAATTGCTTTAAATAAAACCATCTATCAAATGCATAAATGTAAACATACTGTAGGTACTCTGGATTTCTATATTTTATGATTCATTATGACATAATGCTTATATTGAGCCAGACTTGAACGAGAGACATTCCAAGAGTGCTGATGTCTAAGAACAGCAACACTCGGATGCTTTACTATTTGTATTACTCCGCTTGTGTTTGTGGCATTATAAATTAAAGCGTAACAACCCATCTACACCAGACGCGAGCATGGCGACACAACCAAAGCAAATCACTCCCATTATAATCAATGATGCCGTCTAAACTGGATGCCGCACCAACAGTAAACGCCCATTTTGCTCTGTAATTGTTGGTGCTACTCCTGCCAACAAGACAAATTAACGGTTTAGAAAATTTTCGAAACGCCCAGTGTAGACAGCCTCAAGCCATTGCGGCGTGATGCAACGCCGCTCGCGTTGGTGTAAGACCAGCACAAATGTGTTAAAATCAGAGATTTTAAAAGATTTTAGCCAGCAAGTGACAACAAACAGCAAGTGACAAAAGACAATTTTTATGAGTTGACGTCCATTTGAGTCAGCGCAGTCAGTCAGCAAACAGTTTCTTTGAAGTCATTATTATTCTCTCTCACTCCATGATCACTTGGATTACTACTCAAAGTGCCTACCTAGCAGAGTTTCCACATTGGGAGGAGACATAAACACTCAACATAGTGGAGGAGAGAACATACCGGCTACTGCAAAATACTCAGGGTGGACACCACTCAGACGGCTATTTTTACACAGAGAAAATAGGATGTATTTGACCAAAATGGCAAGCTGACACTACACTACAGCTGAGGAATAGAGTTTAACAGCTACAGCTTTACTGTTCATCTCTGCTTGGGAGTCGTGACAGATGCAGGAAATCACATAAGTTTAATTGCTCTCTCTCAAACAAACACACATCCTTGTTTCTCCAATAACTAGTTAAAAACAGGCCAAACTGTGGTTACTAGAAAATCTAAAGTGAAATTTTTGAATAAGTAACGGATCCGTGGCATAAGAAAGTAGTTCCATGCACAAGTGAGTTTTTTGTGACAATCCTTAGTTTTTCCTCATTTATCTATTTACTTGTTCATTGGACTGTTGTATAAAAGCAATATCACACTCATAATCGTGCTGTATGGCCCTAAATTAGCATGGCTGTGATTACCTGCGGCACGAGTTGATATAGGGTCATACAGCACTCTTGCTCGTGTGATATTGCTTTTAGCGACTGGCAGTCGAGGGGAAAGAAATACGATTATGACACTTTTTTTTTCATGTCATTTTGAATGTTTCATACATGATGGCTTGAGAAAAGCGTGTGAGCGCTGTAGGTGGCAAATTATTTCTCACACATCTTAAACCATCTCGGCCGCTGCGAGTGACCCAGATGGACATAATCGAAGGTTATAGCTTTGGGAGGAAAATCAATAAGCTAGAGTAAAGGACTGATCTCTCTCTCTCTCCCTTCCTCATTTTCAATGTCTCTCACTTTTCCCAAGCAAGAATTTGGCTCCAAAATAATTTTTGACATTAAAGACAACTCATGTATGCAACACTGTTTACATCTCCATGACCTCTATGGGAAAAGTGCATCTATTTATGAGTGAATCTCATGAAGCGGCCTCCAAGTCATATTTCACCCCAAAAATCTAAAGAAAAGATTTCACAAATTTCAATCGTTTGTCTAATTTATGTCAAACCGAATTGAGTAATAAATACAATTGTTTGGCATATTATGAATTCAGAATATATTTGTGTTATTTTATATTTAAGTATTTTAATTAAAATGAATGTGGCATATTAACTTTATAAAAAAAAGAACGTTCAGAAGTGTTCAACAAAACAGTTTGTTAAATGGCAAAGCAGATATATTTGTTTCACATGATTTGTTTTTTTATACTTAGCAAATTTAAGCATATTTAAAGAAATACAATTTAAACCAAATTAATCATTTTATGAGTGCAGGACAATTATTATTTTTTTTTAAATAGTAACATTATTTTCTGGACAATTAAGCTAATTTTACCCCACAAATCTAATTAATGTAATGGAAAATACATAAATTCGTAATGGATAATGCAGTCTCATTCTCATTAGTGTTACTTGAGAAAACAATATTTAAATATACATTGTCAAGTAATTATACATAATCATAGCTTTTGTTGTCCTGCCTTTAAATAAAAAAATATTTAGGTTTAAATTTTTTGATTTAATGTTTTTACAGTAATACATTTAGAAATGACTATTACAGTAATGAGAATGAGAATCATCATTAAAATTCTCATTATTGTACTGCGAAATCCAGAATCTCATTCTCATTAATTTAACGTGAGGAAAAAGGTTTAATACATATATGTTACATTCTGAAGTAATTGTACATCATCATAGCATTTGTTGCACTAAAATAATAAACTTTTAATAAAAAAAAAAACATAAAGTATTTTTTAACTGCAATATAGTTTGAAATGACCGTATTACCAAAATCATTCAAACATATGAAAAAGACAATACCACACAAAACAGTAATACAAATTATTACAGGTTTTCATAAGAATCTCCCTTATATCTGTTATAACAGATGTGATGCTCTCTGTTTTACACCACAATCATGAAGAAATCACACTTACGGATTTCCTTTCACTTTCTCAGACTGTAAAGCTCATCACATGATGCAGTGACTTCAAACCATTCCTGACTGTGGCAGAACGGAGACATAACCAAGGATCTTAGCATGAATCACTCAACTGTCAACAGCTAATTAATAGCTGGAAGAGGCTAACAGTTGATTGGTACACTGTTTGCACCAGATTTGGAACAACACATGGGTACAAAAATAATGAAAGTATATTAATTTCTGTATGTGCTTTTTTGTAAGGTAGAATACAACAGTTTTATACATTCATCCTAGAATAATACCCATTGTTTAATTTACTACTTTTAAAAAGTAGTAAGCAGAGTACAGTGTAGTCAGTGTTCAGTGAGAAGTTTTCCATTACGAACATAGCCAGTGACATGACCACCTCGAGCAATAAAACCGCAGTCAGTGTGTGAACGCCCCTTAACTCGTCTTTCCATCGAGCTCTGCTTGGCAAATTTTATCTATGGCATGTTTTGCAGCACTGAATGACCTTTCATTATAATTACAGTTGCTCAGCGGTCCTCAGGCCTCTGAAACTAAAAGTAGCCTTTAAGAATTACGTAACCCAGAGATGGCAACAGTGCAACTTTGATTTCAAACATCAGACGTGTCCTCTGACAAGGGTGAGTAGCTGTGTGATTCCTATTAACAGCTTCATGCAAATCAGAATGCACTGCTTTTTTCCCCATCTCTGTAATGGGGCCTTCACACATACAGCGATTTTGTTCCTTCCTCTAGATGCCCTAACGTTAGTGGTGGGCTGCAAAACTGGCCATAACCTTTGCACCAAAATCATAGGCAAAAATTGCCATTTTGACCTCCCCCCTACGAAATAGGGGATAACTCAATAATTATTGATCCACTTCATTTGATCATTTATGCTGATTTTTCTTAAAAAAAAAAAAGTAAATAATAACTATAATAAAAATAAAATAACTATGCTGGATTTTGAAATTTGGTTGATTTGACATGGAATAAACCTAGCCCAGTTTAATGCGCAGAGACAACTAAGTAAGCCATTCATAGGTTGACTTCATAAAGGTGTAAAAAATGAGGCTCTACAGTATGGCAGTTTAAAATCATTGCCCTGCTTATTTGAGCAGCCCAACATGTAAACTTCTGGCTTAACCAATAGCATAAGTCTTATATAAAGAATATATGCAGTAGCTAGCGGCCGAGTCTCCGTGAAGACCCATAATGAGCTCTGTCACATCAGCCTGGCCCAGCAGCGCCTGTGGATGTCTCATGTCACTTTGCATTCGCCGTAGCAGCCGCCTCGATCTCCAGTGAACCACCAGGAAGTTAGGACAGCTCTGCCATCACTCGACTGTTCCGAGTTCACCGATTCCACATGCCTCAAGGCCCGCCGCACGCCTTACTGAGCTGAAGGTGAAGCAGAACAGCATTTATCAAGCTTCACTTGATCCACGAACGTCTACCTTCAGCACCAAAGACTGCGGAATAATCAATGTAATCACATCAGTCTGTGAAAAACACTGGACTTATCATCTTGAATGCTTTTCTGTATCAATCAAGACTTAAATAACACTTATGCAAGCAGTGATAAGATTTCTGTGTTGCAAGTCAGAGATGTCGTTTTTGAATGATTTTCCCCAGCATGGGATGCTGGTGTGCTATTATATAATTGGTGTATAGCGTCATCATTTACTCACCCCTATGTTGTTCTAAACCTGTCTGATTCTTTTAGTACAAAAAGTTATTTTAAAAGTAACAAATTATATTTAAAATTCCTGTAATCAGATTACAGCTACTGGCTTTCAGTTAAAGCAATGACTTTTAAGTGCATTCCTTAAAGTACAAGTTTTTAATCATGCTATTCATGTAAATTAGGATACATTTAAAAACATGAATTATGATCATAAGTGCAGTACATTTATTTGTGTTTCTGGGTGTACCCCTAATATGTCTTTGTAAGGAAGAAACGAGTACATGACTTGACATCGACTATGAACAAGGAGGAAATATTAACTGAGAACTTTATCAGGAACACGTGTTCACCTACTTATTCATACGATTATCTAATCAGCCAATCGTGTGGCAGCAGTGCAATGCATAAAATCATGCAGATACAGGTCAAGATCTTCAGTAAATGTGCGCATTTACAATAGGGAAAAAAATGTAATCTCAGTGATTTCGACTGTGGCATGATTGTTGGTGCCAGACAAGCTGATTTGAGTATTTCTGTAACTGCTGATCTCCTGGGATTTTCACACACAACAGTCTCTAAAGTTTACTCAGAATGGTGCCAAAAACAAAAAACATCCAGTGAACGGCAGTTCTGCGTACGGAAATGCCTTGTTGATGAGAGAGGTCAACGGAGAATGTCCAGACTGGTTCGAACTGACAGAAAGGCTACTGTAACTCAGATAACCACTCTATACATTTGTAGTTAGCAGAATAGCATCTCAGAATGCACAACATGTTGAACTTTGAGGCGGATGGGCTACAAAAGCAGAAGACCATGTGGGGTTCCACTTCTGTCAGCCAAGAACAGAAAGCTGAGGCTGCAGTGGGCACAGGCTCACCAAAACTGGACAGTTGACTACTGGAAAAATTTAGCTTGGTCTGATGAATCTCCATTTCTGCTGAGGCACACAGATGATAGGGCCAGAATTTGGCACCAACAGCATGAATCCATGGACCCAACCAGCCTTGTGTCAACAGTCCAGGCTGGTGGCGGTGATGTAATGGTGTAGGGAATGCTTTCTTGGCACACTTTGAGCATATTAATATCAATCAATCTTCACTTTAATGCCACAGCCTATTTGAGAGTTGTTGCTGACCAATGTGCATCCCTTCATGGCCACAATTTACCCACCTTCTATTGGCTACCTCCAGCATGATAATGCATCATGTCACAAAGCAAAAGTTATCCCAAGCTGATTTCATGAACATGACAATGAGTTCTATGTTCTTCAGTGGCCTTCCCAGTCACCGGATCTGAATCCAGTAGAACACCTTTGGGAAGTGGTAGAACTGGAGAATCGCAGAATGAACTGCAATCATGTCAACATGAGTCAGAATCTTGTGGAATCCATGCCACGAATAATTAAGGCTGTTCTGAGAGCAAAGGGAGGCCCTACCCAGGATTAGTAAAGTGTTCCTAATAAAGTGCTTAGTAAGTGTATATAGACATTATTTTGAATTCATCGAGTGGAAAAACTTAAGAAAGTAACTTAAAAGTAATAAGTAATGTGATTATTATTTTTTTTTACATATGTAAATATGTAAATATGACTGACAATTTTAGAGAGGTAATTTGTAGTAGATTACGTACACAACACTGAGAGAAAAGGTTACAATGAAAGTGAATGGCAAACATTCTGCCTAACATTTATTTTTGTGTTCTATGGAAGAAAGAATTTAATTCAGGTTTAGAACAACATGAGAGTGAGTACATGATGACATAATTTTCAATTTAGTAGGAACTATCCCTTTAAGGAATATTAGTATCTTTCCTGCTTTCTCCCTTTACACCATCCAACTCACCGTCAAGTTTCTAAATACCAAATTGATGTCAGAAAGTTGCATAAGTTTGGAACAGGCCAAATTATACATTAAACAATTTTTGCAGCTTAGTTTCAATATATGGTCTTTTTAAACTGAGGGAGGATGTTTTGAGTTGTGAAAGCTACTCTGTTTTAATGGTAAATTTATTTTTTTCTTAAAAAAAAAAAGATCAAGGAAAATTGTATTCCTTATGATAAGACCCCTTTAAATCAAATGTGTTTATGCTTTGACTATTCCACCACATATTCACACATCTAAATGCCAACAAATATGTGGTCCAATGTATTACATAAGAGACAATTAACTACCAGCCGCATCCCTAAAAATGTACAGCAGTTTAGAGATGAAGTCATTTGATTTTCAAATCACCTCCTGGCATTTCATTCTTTCCATAATCTATAAGTTATTTTCTCATCAGTGCAAAGCATACAGCTCTGACCTTGCTTTATAAACACAAGCGTACAGCAGAAGCAGGCAGTGGACGCCTGCTTGTGGGCCGTTATTAAACTTCCACTGCTTTCGATCAATATTATCAGTGACTTTGAAATATGAATTAATCTCATTAGACGGCAATTTAAAGGGCAGCAAAACATTTAGCCCAGGTGATAACTGCTATATATAATTGACTATTTGTGATTACAGAAAACATAATCTCTTTTTAGCCGGAGCGCAAATTGATCACGTGTGCGCGAATCAGTGTGATGTACATATGTGTGATGTTCTTCAAACTGACTTTCAGGTGGTTCATCGCTGAGGTTGAATTATTAACTGCATTCTGCATACAGAACCTGCTCTTATTGCAGTAAAGCTGTATGTGTGTTTGTGTTTGTGTAACCAGGGATATGTGTCCAGAGAGTCAACAACAAATATAAATGTTTTACTGTGAGAGTGTTGGGCAGCTCTTGTCACAAATCATTTAGAGTTGCTTCAGTGCGTCTGGAGGACATCACGAGTTCACAAGGACAGTTTGTTTCTGACGTGATGTGCTGTGGACACGTGAAGCTTCACAGTCTGACAAAGGGATGTTAAAAAATATGAAAACGACAATAAGTAACATGATCTCAGTTATTAAAAAGAGTTGTATCAAAGTAATCAAATGCCACTTGATTAAGATGTATCTAAAATAAAAAAGCTTGTAACGAATTTCTGTAACTTTCTGGATTGTGGATTATTTTATGAATCTACCATGTTATGAAGGCTTGCAAAGAGGCTGTCATTGAAGGATAGGGCTATGGTTTGTAAGTAACCAAGAATTGTTTCTTATTCAGAAACGCTTCCATTTAAAAAAAATTAAAAATAAACAGCGGAACTAAGTTCGAATCCAAGGTGTGCTGAGTGAATTCAGCCAGGTCTCCTAAGCAACCAAATTAGCCCTGTTGCTAGGGAGGGTAGAGTCACATGGGGTAACCTCCTCATGGTCGTGATTAGTGGTTCTCCTTCTCAATGGGGCGCGTGGAAAGTTGTGCGTGGGTCGCGGAGAGGAGCATGAGCCTCCACATGCTGGGAGTCTCAGCGCTGTCATGCACAGCGAGGCACATTATAAGATGCGCGTTCAATCAAAAACATACTGAGCTGCAAGTCATTCAGAGTAATTACTGGATGGTTGTTGATATGAAAATGTGTTGTTAAAAATACACGCTATGAGTTTTGTTGAAATTAGTGGTATTTTATAAAAATTAATAAATTAATTAAATACAGTAATTAGGGTTGGGGTCAAATTTTTAATAAAAAATTATTTTGCATTTGAATCTGTTCTTGTCTTTAATATCATCATTTGCGAATAGGCTGCTGAGGGGCAGTAAATCCAATAACAATTGCATTTGTTATTTCCAAATATTTCTTCACTAAAATGGAACCGTTAAGGAACTGCAATCTTTAAGAGGTATCGGAACTGGAATCTTCCTTACAATTCTCATCCCTAGGTGAGTCTTAAAGCAGAAATGTTTGAGTGTTCGGCCAATTGTTTGGTATTAATAATAATAATATACAGATATTTCATATGACCCTGTTACGTCCCTATAGGGTTTGTTTTGTTGATATGGTGTTCACCGGTTTAAAAGGCTGTGTCAACAGGATGTCGGGGAGCTCATTCTAGAGCGGATCACATTCTGCGAGGGCTCTAGATTAGGACAACATGTGAGAGCTCCTGTATTCTCTTCTTTGTTGACAGACAAAAACTTATTGATTAATGACTTGATCATTTGTTCTTTGGTTTTGCTTTGCCTTTGAGTTATGACTCGTAAGTTTATTGAGTTTGGAGAGTAAGAATGGCCGCCACTTTTGTGGTTGTTTTTACTTAGCAGTTATGTTAATTATTTTGGCCTTTGGTCATTCTGAAGTTTCTCATTTTTCTTATTTATTTAATAAACTTACAATTTCTTGATTTGGATTCTCATTGTTCTTTATGGTCTGACGGTTGGGATGGGAATCCACATGGCCAGTACACATTACACCCCAACCCTAGACTGGGGAACATAACATTTACTGTGCGTGTGGATCAGGATGTCAGGGAGCTCACTCTAGAGTGGATTGGTTCTGCGAGGGCTCTGGATTAGGCCCAGAGCCCTCCCAGACGAGCCCCCAAATATTTTATTCCCCAGTCTACGGTTGGGGTGTAATATGTACTGTGTGTGTGGATTCCCATCCCAACAGTCAGACACTGCTTGTGACTATTTGCAAAGTATTTGTATACTGTAAATCATGTTTATTAAACCAATCTGAATGCACTGGGTGTAATTTGCTTGGCTTATTAGAAGTAGTGTAAACAGTGTCTGTGTTCTCAGAGCCGAAGGCGTGGGTTCAGGCACACAGCGGTGCTAATAGGAAAATGAACCAGACATGCTGGTCTCCTGCGGAGGCTCTTGGGGTTACAGGAAACAGCCTGCCAACTCTGCGGCTCACCCACACACCGCAGCTCTGTACAATACAGACTGTATGACTGATATTCCACAGCCTCTATCCACAGCTGGTGTCATGGTCAAAGAAACACTATGCTGCTTCACGAATTCCATTGTCAAGATTATGGCATGCCAGTCCATGTTGATACATTAATTGATAAACAAAGATAATTTTAAAGACCCTGTGACATCAGAATTTGAGTTTCGTGTCTTTTAGTCCATGTATACTAACTTTGAGATCATATACTTTTATGCTAGTGTTCTCCTTAAAGTTGACAAAATAAATGTAATCTTCTGGGAAAATGGATTAAAAAATAGTGAGGACTTATCTTGCACTACACAGGTTCAATCAAACGCTCTTTAGGATGATAATGCCCCTCCCCCAATACCAACTAGCAACTCATGGTTCATGGCTGTGATATAACGAAAGCATATTGGCCATTTTTGATTTTTTTTTTTGTTTAAATGGAACAAGCCCTTTGATATGTTCCACTAAAATGTTTTTTTATTAGGAAACAAGTCAACACAGGATAGAAAACAAAAATTTCCAATAAATGTCATGTAGTATCCTTAAGTCATATGGGCTACTTTTATAGGTCTCCTTTTTAGTCCTTTCTGGAGCTTGACAGCCATGCTTAAAAATTAAATACACTATTAAAAATAGTTATTTTGTATTCCTTGAAAAAACAACAACAACATAATACTAGAATACTGGTTTGGAAAAACATGAGGGTGAGAAAATAGTGACTGCTTTATTTTTTGTGGGGGTCATTTATTCCTTTAAACACTAAATGACCTTGAAAGCAACTGCTGTTTTAAGTAGGAAATGAAATGAGACAGTAAATTGCCTCATATGAACGCGGCAACTCAGTGGCACTGCCGGGCACATTGCCCACCGCCATACTGTAATATCAGATGTAATATCAGATGCCAGGATTCAAACATGAGAGTTGACCAGGCAACATTCTGTCCTCACAAAACGTAAATCAAAAAGCTGAATGGAAGACATTAATTACATAAAAAGTGCTGCCACAGAGAAAATAAATGAGAAACAATTCTTTCTTAAATGCCACTTAATATGTAGAGACCACTATAAGCAAGTCATTCACAGGACGATTCCCCAGAACAGTGTGAACTCTGTGACACTTTTAAATCATTGCTCTGTTTGCTTGGGCATTCCAGTCTGAAATAGCAACATTTTCTCAACCAATGGAGTATGTTTGATGTGGGACTATCTCTTTTTGACCGACCAATGGCATATGTGGGGAGTGTTTGGAAAACCTGCTTGAAAACAATCATTTTTGCAGTTCCATTTGGTGATGCGAGTGGTGCAGAAATGACAGAAATTAAAACACCCAAATATATAACAAAGAGAGCTGGAACAGTGATAAATTATAGTCAGAAAAACAACATATTGAAAAGTATTCCAATGGTAATAAATCTCTTTTGGAATAACCTCCGGCAGTTATCAGAGTGTCTTTGAAGTTAAAGTCACGGCCTGATAAAATAATAAAGCTTCGTAAACTAGGGCATTAAACTGCTTAAGTATTCTGCTGCGGAGACAAACTGCTGCATCAAGCTGCAAAAGAAAGCTGGTGTCCTTAATAGAATGTGAACAGCATTATATCTTAACCATCTTATTTAAAGTATGCCGAGATGGTTAAGATAAAATGAACGCAAAACTAAAGCAAAAGCATTTGAAACCAAATCCTCCTATATAAAGCCTTGCCTACATAGGCAGTTGCCTTCTAAGGAGCCTTTTGAAAATAAAAAAAATATTTCTATAAAAAAGTTTGATGGAGCACAACGCATATAACAGAACGAAGGTGTCTCAAAAAACGCTTTTAAAGTTTTTGTTTTTTTTAACCTAATATGGCATCTAAATAATGCTTTGCTTAAATGTTGGAGAGAAATAAAACAGCCGAATACAGAACAAGGAAGTAGAAGAAGTCCGTTGACCACATGTTTACCATGTTCACATGATGACCATAGATGGACACAAAAACATGTGAACGCCCCTTATGGAGGCACTCTTACTGAAATTAAACTTCATATGTGACCAAACTGAAATAGTGTGGCACATGAGAAACTCCTACTACTCTAGCTACTCTAACACACAAATATTTGGTAAAATAGTCCATCTTAAATTATATCTAAAAGGATTGTTCACCCCAAATATGACATTTCTGTAATTTCCGCTTGTGTTGTTCAAAACTCATATGACTTTCTTTCTTCTATGGAACATAAAAGGAGATGTTATGCAGAATGGCAGCCTCAGTCACCATTCACTTTCATTGTATAAAAAAATATATATACAATGATAGTGAGTGGTGACTGAGGCTACCATTCTGCATAACATCTTTTGTGTTCCATAGAAGAAAGAAAGTCATATGGTCAAGTCAAGTCAATTTATTTGTATAGTGCCTTTCACAACACACATCGTTTCAAAGCAGCTTTACAGAAGATCAGGCATTAACAGACGATAAAACTGTAATGTCTATAAAGTTGATGAATCATCATTGTGTAATTAGATAAAATATGATTCTTAATCGTGTTTAAAAATAATTAAATAATAGTTGTATTAATAATTCCAGTGAGCAAGCTGAAGGCGACTGTGGTAAGGAACACAAAACTCCATAAGATGTAGATTAATGGAGAAAAATAACTTTGGGAGAAACCCGACTCACTCTGGAGACCAGTTCCCCTCTGGATAACATCATGAATATAATGTAAATATTACTTATGTATAGTGCAAGTCATGGTTTAAAATTATTAAACTAAGTAAGTGTTAAGGGTCAGTGTTTAAACATCGATGGTGTTTGAACTGTAAGATAAATGACCAATGTCTTTGATATGGTTGTATTAGTGATGTCAAATGTAACGGAACTTCGGTACCGAGTCGATACTAAAATAAAAAAAGATGCAATGAAACCAGTTTCTGCAGTTACTGTAGTAGTTGAGGACGTGTTTAATCTTAATAAATAGTGATATGTCCTAGTTTGATTTTTAAACCACATATGGATGAATTTCAATTAAATAGTCTGCATGTACTGCATGCTGCTTAGTGAATGTGTGAAGCTGTTAATTTGCTGAAATTGCAGACTGATCAAAACACCACAGTTAATGAGCATCACGCACTATGCTTATTGAAGTACATGACAGAGCGCTCATTCACTGTGATGCACGCAGCACCTTCAGCCTATATATTTATATAATTAAATCACAGCAATGTTCGCTTCAATAATCAAACTGGGTCATATAATCAACATCTTATCTGGAAGTGTGAAACTACCGGCAACATAGAACCAGAAAAGCCTTCACGTCAAAATAAATGTTAAATGAAAAATAAAATCTTGACACATGAAATACAAAATAAAAAAAATGCAACAGAAATATATTACTAGTGTTTAGTAAAAAGTATTTTATTATTATTATGATTATGTTAAACCTATATCTCAAAAGAAAGAGTGCTGTTTTACTAAATAGAAGTTTTCATAAATTTTTTAATTTGATGAAATTAAATTAAAATTTAAGCCTTGCAATTCAGATGTGGAATTTGGGAAGAAAATATATATATTTTTTAGAAGAAAATAAAACTGATTTCATAGGGTCCTACTTAAAAATAAATTAAGCAATGTTTACTTAATTGAGAAACAACCAAAGCAAAAATGCTATTGTTTTAATTTATTATTTACATTGAAATGTATCATTTTAATAGGCTAAAGGAGTGTGTTCAAAAGCATATTACCTATTCTCTCTTTGGTATTGGAATTGGTATCAAATATCTTGAAATTTTACTGGTCTCGGTACAGGCTACTGAAACATGACATAATTTTAATTTTTTTGGTAAATTATCCCTTTAAACCAATGAGTAACTCTAAAAAATATCAACCCATTTTGATAAGTATCCACAGCTCTACCCTAAAGATGTCAATTTTTCGGTTGGCGGTTAACTATTTCATATAGGGGAAAAACACTTCTGCTGCTATACTGATAAATCAGTACGTAATTGTGTTATGAAAATCCTCTGAAGTTCAACAAGAAAAAAGCAGCAAACTTTAGGAAATGTATTGATTCGCAAGGGGGAAAACCCCTCCCCTCAATAATTAGTCAAACTATATACACACACAAAAAATACTTCATTAGAAATCACTGCAATATACACAATGTTGAATAATTTTATATTGCCAGAAAAATCAAAATATATATCATGAATATTCAATATATATTGCTCAGCACTAATGTGTGCTAACTACTAGACCATGTTGGAACTTGATATTTGATTTCCATATTTGATTTCTCATTCAAAACTTTGTCAATATTTAAAATAGTTTAACTGAATGATAAATATTTGCCGACCAAAATCCATGTAAAAACCTGCTAATGTTTGTTTGGATTTGATTGAGCAGCCAATTTGTTTATTTACTCATTTATATTTATTTTATTGTGCCTGTAATCTGGAAACTCATAAGAACTGCATCTTAAAAACCCAAACAGACCACTCCCCTTTATGCTAATAAACCCTCCCTTTTATAACACTATTTAAAATCAGCCCTGGGAAATGGAACTGCGGGGAGTAAAACAGTAACTGTCAAGCGCTTCCCCTCTGAATGTGATTAAAATGAGACACCACGATTTCATCACTGAATTTCAGAGCATTCCCATTCCCAATCCCAAGGTCAATCTGGATATCTGATCTGTAGGTTATTCAGCCATGATTAGATCATTGTACCTTTGAAGACGTTTGAATATCTTTATGGTTTTTGTTCTCCAAAGTAAAACATGTTTTGCATACGCAACTAATAAAGTCGTTGGATTTTCTTGTCAATAAACAGGGAGCTATTTGGCAAAGTTAAGGGGTTACACATTATTTGTGTCCAAAAACATGGTGTTAATCGCTAGTGTCAATCAATTTTGCTTTTGACAACTGCGAGCACCAGCAATCGGGTTAGGTTTAGGGTTTGGGTTAGGGTGTTTGGTAAATAAAATATGCATTCCTGATTAACTGAATTGCATCATTTACAACTAAAAACAACATGCTTTTTGGTGCCACTCTGTGGACATTTTATAAAAAAAAAAAACTTTAAACTGAAGCTACACGTGCCCATACATTCAACAACACTTCCAACTTCGGCCACTGGGGACAGCGTTTCAAAATTTGTTAAGAACAGATGGATTTCAGTAGCAAAACTTTCGACCTACTGAATTCACAGTGAGGTCAGTTTGTAAAAACAAAATAAATGTCGTTGGTCATTTTGCATGTCAGCCAGAATTTCTCTTCCTGTCTAAGTGTGCGGTTCTTGCACAGAATAAGCTCTAAAGAGGACCATACTTTATTTAGTCAAAAGTCTGGCTACGTGAGACTAGGTTAAAAAATAAAGAGTTTCACGGCAAACATCTTTATAACAACTCTCTGCAAAGGTTTCTTCCCAGGAGAAACAGTGGCTATCTATTTCCAGTTTTATAATGCCATTCAGCCTGACAGTATAATATTCTTCTGTGTCAGACAACATCAAACCACACCTGCCTCTCCAGTACGCTGCAGCTAATAAGCGCAACTCAATATTGCTTTAATATCATTACTGCCCTCACCGATTGTAATTATAGCCCTGTAAAGGACAGATTAGTCTCTTCATACTAACCTATCACAACTAGGCCTGGCAGAGGCTGGTGTCTACTTCAGTCAGGTTTGAGACATTTGACAATTATAGGCGATGCACAGGAAACACACAAGGCTTGAATAAAAAACGAAATTAAGCAACATTGTGATTTGTCTCAAAACAGAGCTGGAGGGTGAACCTTTTTTCCATAACCCGAAGGTCACTTGAATATTATCTGTGGGTATTTTTTCAACTACAAGCACTATCATGTCCCTGAGTTTGATACTGAATAAATCTAAGGCTCAGTGATTTCCGCGATGCAGAACACATGGACAGAATCACCAAATCCAGTCATAAAACGGAATTAAATATAAACTGCTGAATGTCATGGAATTTGACATATTTGTGATCAATCTAATATATGAATGCAAAAATTATAAAATTAAAATTGTGATTTGTCCTAGTATGATGATTAAACCACAAAAGGCTGTGATTTACTTAAATAAATATGCAGTCTGCATGTGCTGCACACTTCAAAATGAAAGTGTGAAGCCGGCTGCTCATACATGCATGACACTGCTGTGGTCCTTTTAAGGCTAAATAGTCTCTGATCATTAGAATCATGCACACACTGTGTGTAGCAGATTAAAGAGAGCAGATAACTCATTAACCTTGAAGCATGCAGCACATGCAGACCATTTATTTATAGTAAACCATCTAGTGAACTGCTTATTTGGAGGTGAGAAGGTGCTGTCAAAAACAATCAGAAACTGAAAGTGCTTCAATCCAAAATAAAAGCTTACATCAAAATAAAAGCTTAATTAAATTGCAACAGAAATATATCACTACTATATAGTAAAATGTAATATTCAATGTAGTATTAATAATGTAGTAGTAATAATAATAATAATAATAATATCAATATAAATGACAATATATTTAAGCAATATCTCAAGCAAGAGTACCTTTGTACTGAATAAAAGCTTTAATCAATGATTTCCTATGCTGTGAACAAAAAAATCCAATGTTGTGTTTTGGATTGTGCTGTGAGGATCTGTATACAGTAAAATCACTTAATTTGATATAAATAATGCAATGGTATTTCAAAAATAATAAAACGGAAAACACTGAATTTGGGAAAAATAAAACAGATTTTATCGGGCTCTTTTAATCAAACAGATTTAAACTTTCTTTATGTTAAATCAAGTTTAAATTAAAATTGTCCAGTAAACTTTTCATTAAAACGGTATTAATCTTTTATATAAAAATTTATTTTATTAATTTTTCTATGCCTTTTCAAATGCGTTTTTTTATGTAAGCTTGTCTTGTTTTGATTTATCCTTGTCTCAGAGCAACATTTATAATTTTTGAATACAATATTACATTTTAAAAACTGTGATAATCTAAAAAAAAAAAATATTAAAATAATCATAAACCAGATGTTTTGTGTGAGCAAGGTTTTGTAAAAAAATGTAAATAAAATATGAACCTCAGTTGTGGTGTAATTTTCAATATGACAATTTTGCCACTAATAAAGGTTTATCAAACGTTAGAAAAGTAAAGAGTGTGCTTGAGATTAAATGAGACATATACAAAGAAAAAAAAGAAGAAATCAAGGTAAATATAGTTTTTTTTTAATAATCACTGACTATATACAGACTACGTTGGGTTAGCCGCGCTACCTTTTCCCAAAAACCTGCACTCCAAAGATACCAAATGAGCTTTATTTTATTACATAAAGCAGAAATGGTTGTCAAAAACAACAACAGTAAAATAGCGCCCTCAACTGACAACAGTTATGAGCAACATGGCATAAAAATGTCATTATGCCTCATAAACCTGTATGACTTTCAGTCTTCAGTGGAACACAAAAAATAGATGTTAGGCCGAATGTTAGCCTAAGTCAACATTCAATTTCATGCATTTTTTGTCTATACAATGAGTCAATGGTGACTGAGGTTGTCATTGCCAAATATCCTAAATAACATCTCTATTTGTGTTCAATGGAAGATTGAAAGTAATTCGGTTTGGAACAACATGAGGATGAGTAAATGATGACAGAATTTTTAGTTTTGGATTAACTATCCCTCTAAGTGAAATGGATATGGGTAGTCAAGATGATTTCAGGGCCTGCGAGAGGATGTTTGCATAATGAGTGTTGTGCCCAGGGCATTGGTGGCACAGTTTAGTTTGCACTGCCTGAGACCATTTTGAAATGTAAACATTGTAAATCTAATTAAAGGGAAGCCTTATCTGCCACACAGAGCACATACACATTACTGCAACCTCAAAGAGAGCTACGGCTCGTTTTTCAGGAGAAGACTGATGTGGCAGGGCAACATTTTTAATGATCTGTTCAAATTGTAAGGCATTTAATAAACAATCCCTGAGATGAAGGATTCAATTTAACAGTGTTCCTGTTGCAGTTTAATAAGTATGTGTAAACATAAGCCATTAAACCACTGATGATAACGCAAACACCCAAACAATAAAAGCTCTCTATAGCAGAGGTTCTAAGCTGATGGATCTCAACCCAAAACTGGGCCACAGTTCTGTTCTGCCAGGGTTGTGGACAGCAGGTAAAAAAACAATGATAAATGTATTTAATAAAGGCTACTAAGTACTTACCATATAATTGTGCATAGTTAGGATAGCAAAATTGTCTTATGAACTATAAAAATGGGAGGAGAAAATGGTTTGAACTGTCAGTTTAACGTGAAATGTTGGGCTGTATGGACATACTGTATATTTGGAACGTGAAAAAATTTATTTTCAATGTCTGATTATGTGATCAATGCACGAAGACCACCTCTGAATGCCAAAACACTGAAATTACATTTGTTGAAAATTGCTTGTTCTACATGTTCTACAACATACTGCTACTGTGACACTCCATGGCAAGCATGCAATGAATATTGCATACAATAGCAATGTGATTTCCTCAGGTCACAGGCTCTCAGAGCGGCTTTTATCAGTTTTATGCATCCCAGTTGGTTACTTTAGTTCTACGAGCTACCAATTACATTTGTTTTTGCTGTCAAACTCATTTACATTTATGCATTTGGCAGACGCTTTTATCCAAAGCGACTTACAGTGCACTTATTACAGAGACAATCCCCCCGGAGCAACCTGGAGTTAAGTGTCTTGCTCAAGGACACAATGGTGGTGGCTGTGGGGATCAAACTGAAATAAATCAGAACAATCAAATCTGAGTATGGAATGTGCCATTTATCATAAATCACAACTGGAAAATACCAATTTAGGATAATTCTATGCATTCACATTTTATGAACAATACATAACATTGAGGTGTCAGACTTAAGTTCTGAATGTATTTCTTCCAATAATTTCAACAATTTTGAGAAAGATATGTTTTGAGTGCTAAAAAAAGACTATAGTAGCGACATACAAGTTTGGAGTGCAAATATATTTCTGCTCCAAACAAATAGTTTTTAAAGGGGTCATATTCTACATATATTTTTTTTTAATGTCCCCCCAGAGGTCCACTTAAAATGTCATTTTATTTCTTTCTTGTTCACTTTTTTGGAATCTGACCCTTAGAATTAGCTGGCCTTTTTGTACTGGCAAGAAAGTGTTCAGTACAATGAGCTTGTTTATTTCAAAAGATCAAGGACACTTTTTTTATCCAAATGTGACCAAAAAGTTTAATTTATGGGTACACTGTCAAAAAATAGAAATGTATTTTTTAAAAAGAGCTCCAAAATTGTTACCTTTAGGGGTACAACAGCTGGTCACTGGAGCAGAACTCTAAAAAGGTACATCCACAGTACCCTTTACATGTCAGCTGGAATGTATTTGTAACTTATCTGTCCATAGGGTACATATTTGCACCTTTGGATTTAAGGAAGGCACACTGAGTGTACCGGTGAGGGTACTGCCCCAGTGACAAGCTGTTGTACAATTAAAAGGTACAATTTTACCCATTTTATCTGACAGTGTAAGCTTTGTAACTCGTAACTAAATTAAAAAGTTTGCAGCAAACACAAAAGTGAACACAAAAGGTAAATAAATATCCAATAACCCAAGTGTTATTGGGGTTTAATAAGTCCTTTAGAGTCCAAGACTTAAATAATGATGTTAATAAAGTCACATTAGATGGACCATAGGCTTTCTTGCAAAGTTTTCATAAAAGATCACCAAAAACAGACAACAAACTGGAGTGTGGCTCTGACCTTTTGGTGCTGAACATGTTGGCAGGGGTCGCTTCTGTGACTCAAAGGTTTCCTTCAGGGACAAACCTGAGAAAGCAACAAAGTAGACAGAATATTAAGAGCAGAAATGTCAAGGTGAACTGAGATTATTCCAAAACAACACTGATTATCTCCCATCAAACCAAAGCAAACCCTATCCATATTTTCTCTTGCAACACAAAAATAGCTTATAAATTGTAAAAATGAATAATTCAGACCAGTTCAATAGAACAAAAACTCAATAGAAGAATTTGTTCATAATTCATATATTACTACTTCTCTTATGAATTCTCATGGAAGTGCCAAGGAGAGCAATAAGGCAGCTATGATTTTCAGTGAATCCCAGTCTGTACACACAAAGCTATCATATCTCTTCAGAAGACAATGAATATTGCACACGTTGCATGGACCACCATTGTGATGCTTTTTTGGTGCTTTGGCGATCTTTTTAAAAAGCTTGAAATATCCAGTCAACATTATTCCATGTAACTGCATGGAAAAGAGTGTCAAGTACATTCTTCACGATTTCATCTTCTCTACTGTTCCATGGAAGAAAAAGAAAGAAAGTCATGCAGGTTTGGAACGATTTTGGGTGAACAATTCCTTTAATCATCATCCAACAAGAATGAAGGATGTGCACTGTAACGGGTAAAGATGGGCAAGGAGGAGACGGGAACCGGCTGAACAGTCAACGTAACTTTTAATAACAAATGAACTTGAATCAACTCTCAATCTCACACACACACACACACACACACACACACACACACACACACACACACACACACACACACACACACACACACAAGTTGGTGCGGCTATCCTTCTGAGGACTCTCCATAGACATAATGATTGGTATACTGTACAAACTATAGATTCTTTACCAGGGGTGCACACACTTTTTTGCGTGATGATCTACTTTTAAATGACCAACTCAATAAGATCTACCAACTAAATAAATCCCTACATGGAATTAATCTTCAAATTAATTTAAAAAAATTAAATAAATGTTCAATGTTGATATCATTCAGTTTTAACACTAAACCCAAAACACCTACAGCACAATAGATTACAATAGACAGGGCATTTACCTTATTCTGATGACTTGCACTGAATGGATTCAGATAGTTTTGCATAATCAGGGCAGTAGCTGCTGGTAGCTAGTCTCAAACACTGCTAGCTTTGCAATTTTGCGCTCTGTTCTCAGAAGCCCTTGGAGGGGCGAACCTAGTTGTCATGGCAACTGAATAAACAAAAATCTGGCCTGGTCAAAATTTACTCGTCAATTTCAAGTCAGACAGAAACTAAAAGAAGGAAAGACATTACATTTATTTTTATTAAAATTTAACGAAAGCACATTTAAATTTTGTGCGATCTACCAGCATTGCCTTTGCGATTGACTGGTAGATCGCGATCGACGTATTGGGCACCCCTGTTCTATACCCTAACCCTAAACCTAACCCTCACAAAAAACTTTCAGTATTTTTACATTGTTTTTTAAGCGATTTGAATTATGGGGACAATAGAAATGTCCTCATAAACCACATTTATAGCATAATACCATTGTAATTACCAGTTTGTAAAATAAATACAAATGTCCTCGTAAACCACCCAAACCCGCCCACACACACAGTCCTCATGGCCTGGCCCCGCCCTCCTCCTCGTCACATGCACATTTTCAAAATAACACACCGCTAGTTCACAAACTAGAGGTTTCATACAGATTTCTGTGACTGATAGTGTCTTGTATATCCCAAGAAAACAAGAGAGCAGAATCTCTGTTAATCTGCACACCTGAATGGATGCCACATTCATCTGCATGCATATTGATGCAGCCTGCAGGCTATAGGTACTCTTTAATGCAAAGGTTACAGCAGTGGAAAGGTTGCATTATTAATACAAAGGACCTTTAAAGCCACTGCAACCCTTAGCATGTAACTGTCCTTGTATGCGGAAATGACATTTTACATGTGCAAATGGGTTAAAATGTAATGTTGCATATTATAATTTTTAAATCGCAAATGTGAACAAACTGTCAAACACCCCTGGATTAATGTGAATACATGATGAAGTCAAGCAACAATTGTATTATCTAGTCTGTTAGCCCAAGCGTCGCAAAATTCGGACTAGTTCAATTACAATTGGACCAGAACATTTATATGACAAGGTCAATTTAAAAAGATGCATTTTTGTTTTATTCCAACTGAAGATGAACTTTTAAAGTGCATGTAAACGTACTGAGTTATGCCTGTGACGGAAAGATAGAGAGGGAAAAGAGACACTTAAAGTATTATGGTTTAATCATGTTTTTTGGACATAGTACGATGGTAATTCATGGTAAAAACAAAAATACAAAATTTCTCTAGAAGCAAATATGAAGCAAAGATTGCAGTATCCAGGTTGCAACATGCACTAGCCAAGAAACTGTCATAGAGATGAATGGACATACCAACAGATAGTTCTCTTCAAGTATATTAGAAGGATGTAAAGTAGACATGGGCTGGCCAAAATCACGCACTGTCAGATTATGTGCTGCATTTGATAAAGAACAAACTTCTCGGCTGGTAGAAAATTATGCTAGGTATAGAAATGAATAGTATGAATACATTCCTGTACGTACTTCATCTGGGATCATGGACGTTGACCCATGACCCAAATATGTGACATAGTAACAACAACCAGGAAAATAATCGACAAATCGCAGTTCTCCACCGTTTTTGAGGATTTGGAAACCCTACTTCATTATCGCATCTTTTTTGGCATACTATATAGTAGTGAAGTGTGCATATTCAAACGCAGCTAAAGTGTCTAATAAATGCAGAAAGTCCATCTGTCATGGTCCTGTCAATCAGTTGGGACTGTGGCATCATCGTCCCATGTCTGTCTTGTGTTTCATTGTCTGTCTTTGTGTGAGCGCATGGTTTTGGTTGAATTTGCTGCCGTGTGCTCTTCAGTCTGTCTTGTTTCATGTCTGGAGCATGGTGTCTGGATCTTGACTGCCCTGTCTGGTTTGGTTTCGGTTAGAGATGCACCGATCCGATACATATATCGTTATTGAATGGCGCTGCTCAGTTTACACACACTCTCGGCTATTTTTAGCCTTCACATGGTGCGCAATATTTGAGCGCTATTCACGAACATCTCAGATGTAGATGCTCAATAGTTCGGTTCACATATAATATGCATTTTTAACGGCACCAGAGGAGCATTATACCAGAATTTGAAAAAGAATTAAACAAATTAAACTTCTGTGAACTTGCCTACAAACAGGACTTCCTGGAGAGTTCAGAATGTCAAAATAAAAGCGTGAGGGTTTAAAAGATAAAGGCGCGTGATTGAGATATCTTACTATATATTACTATTATAATATACTATTATATGTTTACAAATGATAATAAGATTTATGTTGAATGGGTTCCAAAAAAGAACTGTGTGAATAAAAAGTGAGCTGATATCTTTCAACTAAATTGAACAAAATTATTTTCTACTGACTTATACTGGAATTACTGTTAATTTTGCTGCTACATTATCCACTACACTAGTTAATAATGAAGTGTTTCTTAATAAACTGTATATTTATATTGAAATAATGTGTAGTTAGAGGTTTGTGTTTCTTTACATCTTGAAGAGTACTCCCAATAAGTTCCACACAATAATGTAAAGATATTCTTTACTGATTATGCAAAAAACCACACAGGTATCGGATTGGGATCGGCCGATACTGAGATTTCCGATATCGGAATCGGAAGAGAAAAATTGGTATCGGTGCATGCCTAGTTTCAGTATGTGTCGGGATCCGGACACCCATATTCCATGTTCTGTGTCTGTCTCTCGTGACCGCGGACGCGCGTTGACGCCCGGGTCATGTGACTATCTTCACGTTGTGCTGAGGTTTGGTCACTTTGGTCTGAGATTTTGGGTTTGTGTGTGGCCGAACTCTCGCACAGGTGTCCTGTCTTGTTTTTGTCGCCTGTAGCGTGCATCACATGACGTTTACCTCACGATGTATGCTCAGGTTTTGTTTAGAAGGAGAATGCGTGGCATCACTTTGTTTGCCGTTGCTACGCATTCTCTCATCTTGTTTGTCTGTTGTCATTGCCTTATTGTTTTGGCGATGTGCACTCATACCATTCTGGTGTTTTGTTGTCTTGTGAGAGCAAGTGGCTTTGTTTTGTTTCTGCATTGCCGCATGTCTCTCTGTCTTCCGTCATACCCCACCTCATTGATTGCTTATTATTAGTTAATTTGCCTCACTTGTCCCTTATTAACCCATTTGATAACTCTCCCTATTTTAGCCTCCTCGTGTGTGCTGTCTAGTGCAAGTTCGTCTTGTGTACTTAGTTGGTCTTGTGTGTTCAGTCGGTAAGTCTTGTATATTCCTTGTCGGTCCTGTTTCCCCTACCTGGTACCTGTTTTGGTCCGGCCGGTCCTGTTTCCCTCTGCCCCAGCCTGGATTACCATTTTCCCCTTCAGGGCAGTTTATGTTTGTTTTTCCTCCTTGTGGGAGTTTTGATTTGTTATGTTTTTTAGTTATTTTTCATAAATAAATTCCCTGTTTAGTTTCACTCTGTGTTTGGGTCCTGAGCCTCATTATTCTCTGCTAATCCTGACACAGTCTGTGTTTGGTTTATCTTCTGAAAAAGCAGGATTTATACATATGTTTGTGTTTTTGTCAGTATTTTGTCATTTTATTCCTTGCTCAAGTCCACGGTCACACAAAACAGTTGTCTACTTTACTGAGCCGTGTCAGTTGTGGAGTTTTGGGAATATATAGTACCGAGCTGTCACTGATGAATGGCATGCAATCAAGGGACTTTCTACAGTACTGCATTACACCCTGACTTACACACTCTGATCTCTACTTGTGGTTTAATCTAGTATATATTTTAACTCGACACCTCTGAGACACGTGTAGGAAAAGACGTGAGTGAAAAAAGACAGAGCATGTTGAAGAAAGACCAGAAATGTAATCACAAAAGCTGTGGCACATGGGGAGGGAAACAAATTAGTTCTTTACTCAGCATTTTATCTCATAAACCCAAAGCACATGACGGCAGTGCCAGCAGAGGTCTGCTCTGATGGGAACAGGGTATGTTCTTAAGGTTATTCCATTTTATTTCCTCTTCTATGTAGTGAGTCATCCCTCTGGTCGAAGCGTTCCACAGATTTAGTGCGATTTCATCAAAAGCCTTTTCATCACTCCAAAGTAAAGTGGCATTGGCTGTGTGCATTTGGTTTCAGACAGCAGTGGCAAGCTTCAACAAGAAAAGTAAATGCTGTTGATTTGAAATAAAAGGCCAAGCTCAGTAGCACACAATATACGACAAGCTTGTAACCCTGTGAACATTTAAAGACTCACAGTTTCTTGTTTACTGTCAGTTGTTGGCATTAAAGTGAACACTTTACACAACTAAACACAGATTATCTGAGTCAAATCAGAATCATTCGCCTCAACCCAAGTAGCTACGATCCCATAATTAGTTCACACAAACTCACAAAAATAGCAACACAGGGCTTGTTGTAAAGACTGAATTATCTTGTCTTCTCCTACACGTGTCTCAGATGTGTCGGGTTAAAAAGATACTAGATTAAACCACAAGTAGAGATCAGAGTGTGTAAGTCAGGGTGTAATACAGTACTGTAGAAAGTCCCTTGATTGCATGCCATTCATCAGTGACAGCTCGGTACTATATATTCCCAAAACTCCACAACTGACACGGCTCAGTAAAGTAGACACCTGTTTTGTGTAACGCAATAAGAGTAACATATTACATAATCAGATTACTTTTTCGAGTAACAAGTAAAAACCCAGTAAATGAGTATTCTTTATTTTAGACCATAATATTGGAGTTACTTTTTAAATAAAGTAACAAGTTGCTTTTGTACACATCTACTGTCCCTGTACTGAGAGAAATCAGGAGTAAAATTGTACACATTTCGGGGAGGAGACGTAGTGCATGATGGTCACTATTTAGCAGAGATGAGCCACTTCTATTTAAATTAATGGGAGAAATCGGAATGCACAACCAAAAATCTCTAACACCCAATGGTCAATGGATGTAGAAAGGAAGTCATGCCTTACAGTTAAAAGAGCCAATCAACTTTTAGATACAGACATCACATGTCAACCAACTCACTAACGTGTATGCGCATTTCGTGTTTTAGCGTAATTTGAGGGCAACATTTGGATGAGTGAAATGTGATTCATGTGTTAATACACACTGCATAAAAAAAAAATCAGTAAAAGAGGGATTATATCCACTGGCCGTGACATGATACTAAGGGTGAAATACTCGCCTCGTCTTATGCAGCCGAACTGCTCCGTGTTACAGCTCACCGTATCAGGGAGAATGGAATGAGAAAAGCTGACTCTGGATCAGTGGATCTGATCAACATTCTACATTGATTGAGTACGCAGACAAAATGTCTTAGTTTCTAAAAATATTCTACATTTTTGTTTTATAATAAACAAGTATGATTCATGAAACCATTTTTATCACATTTTGGTAGCATTAAATATTATATTTTTATATAATAAATAACAAACCTTATTTAACTCTTTTTTAGTACTATATTTACTCGATTTCACACAAAACAAAACAATAATATTGTATTTTAAATGGTAGATAGCAGTTTCTTCAGATTTCTGTTTTGTCATAATATATTAGTTAACATATTAGAGTTTTAATATGTAAAGATGTCTAGCAACCATGCATGGTATGTCTACGTTAGCAATAGCATTTTCTAAAAACTACCAAATCAAACCAATTGCACATACAGTGCGTAGTGGATAAGACCTTTACTTATAGCACACGTGACATCTGAAAACATAGGCAGCTGACTTGCAACCTTGCTGCTTAATCAGTTAATGGTTTAACTGACATCTGTTTTGAATGAATAGAACTCTTAAGGAAACTGGTCTCCAAACAGTTTGAGAATCACATTATTTTCATCGTATCTACATATAAGTTGCACTCATGCGGATCCAGCGCAAGCCTAAATCTCCTGACAGTTTAAACAGCCTGGATCACTTACTTGGATTGTCACAGACTGACCATCATGATTTGTGAATCAGAGGAACTTTTTATCCTGATCCTGGAGTTTTTGATTCTGGCTGATAGAATACGAGCTTCAGAGGAAGATATTAGATGAGAGCTTGATGGGAAGAAAATGTCGGATTTTCGTGAGGTTCGTGAATGACATCTGTTTAAACGATATATCTGCATATTTGCAAATGATATAAAATACCAGTTTTATTGATATTTGGCTTTTATCATTAAAATAGTTACAGGGAACAGTTGAGGAGAGGCTGATAGAATATGTGGTTTAGAGGTAGATAAATGAGAGCTCCACATTATGCTGTGAGGTTTATTACATCTGTTTAAACAAGATAAGTGCATATTAGTAGACTGTATATATGATATTAGTTTTATTGATATTTGCCTTTTTATCATTAGACAAGACAGTTAAAAGTTACAGAGAACTGGTTTGGAGAGAGAGGGAGAATGAAACAGGTGAGCACTTTAACATTATGAGCTCAAACGTGTCTGTCATGGTTCTGATATGCAGACCGTTTAAATGACACTGTGTTGCACACCAGTCTGTTATTGTAGTAACATGATGCACAACAAAACCATGTCTCAGTCACTTCACACGCGATCAGGCGATTTTCGGCGCCCTCAAGAAAAAAAAAAATCGGCCAATGTCGATAATGAAAAAAGTCAGAATATTGGTGATATCTCAGCGATATATCGGTTGACCACTAGTCTCTTGTATGCAATGCATGGCTTATTTGTATAGAAAGCACAGCATAGCAGAAGAGAAAGTGGCTGTGAGAAAAAAGTTACGCAAAAGTAACATAACACTTTATTTTCCATAAAAATTTACTTTTTAATTAAGTTACTTTTTTAAGAAGTTATGCTATATTCTAACGAGTTACTTTTAAAAGTAACGTTCTCCAACACTGTTCACGATTATGATATGTGGCTGACGATTAATTGTCAAAATTAAGACGCAGGCCCTAGTAAATAATTTTGGAAACACAAAAAATATATAGAATTATAAATGCATAATATGATAAATATATAACAATCATTATACATTTTAATTTAATATATTATTTATTGAATACATAATATATGTTTCAGGCATTTCCCATTAGGCGTAACTTGTGATTGAAGGAAAAATGCCTGGGGAAATGGAAAAACTATGCTAGAAATAAATCTGTAGCAAAAAAAAAAAGAATTATGCAAAGATGGCAGGTTTTTCACTTACTAAAATCCTGTGTTAATCCCGGTTTCTCTGCAGTGAAGTTACTCATTCTCCACTGTCAGCTAAATTGTGTTTTCTGTCACTCTCTCAGTGTTCTGTAGTCGTATACCTGATTCTTAAAGCAATTCTGTTAACCTAACAACGACTGAAAGGGGTCAAATGAAGCATGCAGAAAACACAGCGTGATTATGGAAATTCCCTCGCAATTGCGGCAGAAGTCTGTTGATTTTGAACGCTTTATGTTTGCATTCATTCATGCTGTCTGCTAGCGAATCAATAAATTAAAGCACAGAGTGAGGATTTGTCCATTCCGCTTAACAAATAGACATCTTCATAAACACTGATTCTACAAACAGGAGTGCATTAAGACCTGTATAATTTACTATTACTTATGACATCATTCAAGACCCTTGGTTCATGTACCAAAAGATGTGTTCTGCTACATAAGAATGGAAGTCATATGGGTTTGGAACGACATGAGGGTGAATTATTTATGACAAATTTTTCCTTTTTGGGTGAACCAATCCTAAAGCACTTGTCTTTGGTTAAAAATGTGCCTTGAGCTGGCCTACTTCTGACATGAAGTTAATTCAGTGAGTGCAGTTCAATAGCACATTTTGAACTCATTGAAATGCATTTGGGAATGATTCAAAATATAAGCATTAATAAATACATGCTCAAATCCATACAATATAAACAGACATTTTGCCTTGCAGGAACCTGAGTCAATGCTCAAGAAATCTAACATGCAGCACACAGATATGATTGTCTGAGCTTCTGGCAAGGTGGTACTCTTTCAGATCAGCTTTGGATTAATTCTGCTGAGTCATTACACAAAATACTATTATGTTGACAGAGACAAATGCCTCTGGAGGCAGCACTCTAAAATGACTTTGTTTCAAGGTATATTCAATCTTGAGAACGATGGATGCATTTCAGTAAAACATTGTACAGAACACAAAATGATATCTTGTAAGGGCATTTCATTCCTGTTTTGGTTTCTGTTGTGTGTGTGTGTGTGTGTGTGTGTGTGTCATATGCCAGTATGTTTATTGTTCATATTATAGGAAACATATCATATGAAGCATGGGCTGCTCTACATGTACATGCACGTAAACATGCAAGTAACACATGACAGGCTAGGCTGCAAGGGGCCAAGGGTCAGTAGCTGTGTTACTGGTGCTTAGACGAATAGTCCAAATCCCACTCTTATCTAGAGACTGCGATGCTGTTTACAGTGTGGATGTATAGATGTTAGCACCGTAAACTAATAATCACAACTATTGAATATTATAAAATCTGAGTCAATTTCTATTAATAATGTGAGCTAATATAATGGCTGTTGTGCTCATTACAGTTTATGGCCATTCTAGAAAACAAGTACAATTATAAAATGAGAAAAAATTATTTACAGTACAATTATAAAACTGATATCTCCAACTGTAATTTCTGATTGGATGCGCTGTCCTATTACTGTGCCAAGCTGACATGCTGCTTTTATTATTCTGTTCTTTTATTCCATTATTACTCTGCAGAAGGACTGTTTAGTTAGATTTTTTATTATAAATTAAATGTATGTATATATTGAACATTACTATTTTTAATCATATTTACCACAACCAGTTCCAATAACAAAAAAAAACACTGTACCCCTATGACTTTCATGACTTTCGGTATGTCAAACATGCATTTTTCTGCTGATGTAAACGGAACAACGTACTAAAAAACTGACAGTGTATCCTGCTGTGCTATACACTGCACTGCTCATCTGTAGCCTGAAACGGTGTACTCCGATTCTCTCATATATGATTCATATGAACCATTTAATTCTACAGCACGAAACAAACAGCATTGTATTCTGATTCCTGAACTAAAGACGCCTTTCCACCTGGTATTAAAATGTGTTTCGGGTGATCCGATCACATGTGGTTAGCCCTAAATACAAGTCTAAATGGGGTCTAAACCATTTTGTGATCAGATCAGAAAAACCACATATGAATAGCAAGTTGTTTTCATCTTTACAGGATGTAATACAATGACGAGAAAAGCATATATTTATAGATTCTATCCCCCAAATCCAAACCCAAACCCAAACCTAAACCTTACCTTAAACATGAGTGGAGTAAATAAGTAATGTTAGAGGGAAAAATGAAACCTCTGAAATCATTCTCATAATGGATTATTTAAACATGGTTACTGCCTGGCTTTGAACCCTAGTCTCCCATGCAGCTGATGCAATTTGCTGCCAATTGCGCCAAGGTTTCCCATTCAAAATTGGGCTAAAAAAGATTGTGCTACCATGAATAAAGTCTATATGGACGTTTGAAAGTATTTACAGCTTTAGAAACGTCAAATATTGACAAATATATTTGATTACACGAATCTATTATAAATATATTTGTACATTTATACTGCTTTATAGATATTTTAGATCCCTTAACCCTACCCCAACCTCTAAACATAACCACTTTTCAACAATATAAAAATATGTACAGTGGGTACGGAAAGTATTCAGACCCCCTTAAATTTTTCACTCTTTGTTATATTGCAGCCATTTCCTAAAATCATTTAAGTTCATATTTTTCCTCATTATTGTACACACAGCACCCCATATTGACAGAAAAACACAGAATTGTTGACATTTTTGCACATTTATTAAAAAAGAAAAACTGAAAAATCACATGGTCCTAAGTATTCAGACCCTTTGTTCAGTATTTAGTAGAAGCACCCTTTTGATCTAATACAGCCATGAGTCTTTTTGGGAAAGATGCAACAAGTTTTTCACATCTGGATTTGGGTATCCTCTGCCATTCCTCCTTGCAGATCCTCTCCAGTTCTGTCAGGTTGGATGGTAAACATTGGTGGACAGCCATTTTCAGGTCTCTCCAGAGATGCTCAATTGGGTTTAAGTCAGGGCTCTGGCTGGGCCATTCAAGAACAGTCACGGAGTTGTTGTGAAGCCACTCCTTCGTTATTTTAGCGGTGTGCTTAGGGTCATTGTCTTGTTGGAAGGTGAACCTTCGGCCCAGTCTGAGGTCCAGAGCACTCTGGAGAAGGTTTTCGTCCAGGATATCCCTGTACTTGGCCGCATTCATCTTTCCCTCGATTGCATCCAGTCGTCCTGTCCCTGCAGCTGAAAAACACCCCCACAGCATGATGCTGCCACCACCATGCTTCACTGTTGAGACTGTATTGGACAGGTGATGAGCAGTGCCTGGTTTTCTCCACACATACCGCTTAGAATTCTATCTTGGACTCATCAGACCAGAGAATCTTATTTATCACCATCTTGGAGTCCTTCAGGTGTTTTTTAGCAAACTCCATGCAGGCTTTCATGTGTCTTGCACTGAGGAGAGGCTTCCGTCGGGCCACTCCGCCATAAAGCCCCGACTCGTGGATGGCTGCAGTGATGGTTGACTTACTACAACTTTCTCCCATCTCCCGACTGCATCTCTGGAGCTCAGCCACAGTGATCTTTGGGTTCTTCTTTACCTCTCTCACCAAGGCTCTTCTCCCCTGATAGCTCAGTTTGGCCGGACGGCCAGCTCTAGGAAGGGTTCTAGTCATCCCAAACGTCTTCCATTTAAGGAAGATGGAGGCCACTGTGCTCTTATGAACCTTAAGGGCAGCAGACATTTATTTGTAACCTTGGCCAGATCTGTGCCTTGCCACAATTCTGTCTCTGAGCTCTTCAGGCAGTTCCGTTGACCTCATGATTCTCATTTGCTCTGACATGCACTGTGAGCTGTAAGGTCTATAGACAGGTGTGTGGCTTTCCTAATCAAGTCCAATCAGTATAATCAAACACAGCTGGACTCAATTGAAGGTGTAGAACCATCTCAAGGATGATCAGAAGAAATGGACAGCACCTGAGTTAAATATATGAGTGTCACAGCAAAGGGTCTAAATACTTAGGACCATGTGATTTTTCAGTTTTTCTTTTTTAATAAATGTGCAAAAATGTCAACAATTCTGTGTTTTTCTGTCAATATGGGGTGCTGTGTGTACAATAATGAGGAAAAAAAATGAACTTAAATGATTTTAGCAAATGGCTGCAATATAACAAAGAGTGAAAAATTTAAGGGGGTCTGAATACTTTCCGTACCCACTGTAACAAGTAGATTAATGTACAATAGCTACACTTTTTGTTACATCAGTGTTTCGCAACCTTTTTTCTTCCACGGCACACTTTTTACGACTAAAGAATTCTACGGCATACCACTATCCCACATAGGCTAACCATCGTCAGTATTTATCCTTTTCAAGAACTTGTCCATGTTTTCTGTCCGTCTTAGTAGCATTTTACTTGTAATATTTGAAATTCGGCTATGCAAAAAAATTTAAATTTTTTCCATCATTTTGACAGGCAGGGTCGTCAAAATTCCATCATAATCTATTATTACCCATCATTTCAATTTTCATATTTGAATGATAACAAGACATTTAATATCTTTTATTTTTGTTCACATTTTCATTTTCAATCATGAACTTACAGGACGAGCATATAGCAGATTATGCATTTATTTATTTATGAAGAGAACAGAGACACCACACCAAGCAGATGAATGTTCCCCCGCAGTGACAAGCGGAGGCCACTAAAATATGAACTACACAATATTACAAAAAACAAATACGATTAAAATATGAACAAAACACATCCATTCGACTTAAAGTGGGTACTCGCCTGTGCGTAATCAAACGCATCAAGGGATCAAGGGATTAGCCATTTTGAAACCAATTATGGTTTCAAAATGGCTAATTTCTCCGTAAGGTGAGGAGTTTGTATCCCTGAAATAATTTTATTTAGTGGAATTTTCCACAGCACACCTGACAATCTTTCACGGCACACTAGTGTGCCGCAGCACAGTGGTTGGGAAACACTGTGTTACACAATATTAATGTATGTATAGTTTACAGCCACTAATCCCACCCCTACCCTAAACCTAACATTACCATTTATTAAGCATATAAATCACGTAACAGGCAGACACATTTAATCGAATTTATTCAGCAAAATTCAGCTCCATCCGATGGCTGCATACAATAGCTTTGTGTGAGTTAGAGTAAAATGTAAGTTATTAATGTATGGAAATCTTCTCTTGATGCACTCGTAACAGCGCTGTCATATCTCATTCAAACATATACATCACGGAATACGGCAGTCGCAAACGGTCACAAGACACTTGAGAGCCAATGAGCATTTGATATCACTGTCATAAATCCTGTGTTCACGCTACTTGAGGCGTCAATTTTTGAATATGAAAACAAAAGCAATGTGGGTTGAGGTTATGGCAGAGCCGCTACAGTGGATGGATATGGATATCATTGAATAAAAGGGCTGAATTTGGGTCTATTCCTCAAACAGTTCTATCTGAAGATTTGTCTTATAGTGAACAAATTAAATGGTTTACTTTTATTATTGTTTTATGGTGCTTTTGTGGTTTATTATTATTAAAAAAATGTTGGCATATTGTGAAAACTCCTTTTGTGTCCCCTGGCAAACAAAATTTTTATTAAATGCTTAATGAATGACTAAACAAGTGATTTTATTAATTTTAATATTTTAAGGTTTAGTATTGGTTAAAGTGATATACTCCTCTAAAACATTGTATAGGGCAGCAGAAATCACACAAACTGTTAAAATGTCATATTATAATGTCAACTGCATTAAAGAAATGTTCACTAATCTAAATTATTATAAATGCAAATGAATTAACTGATTCAATATGAATCGATTCAAACCATACACGTAAACATTTTGTACATTTCTAAGGGTGTTAATATGTAAAAATTATAACGTTTAGATGCTGTAAATACATCAATATTGTGTGCAATCGTTAGAGAATGAATGTTTGCTAAAAACCAAACTTTACATAAGAACACATCGCATATTCATGAGATCTGTCAGACTAGTAAATACCATTCACATCAATTGTAATCATCTTCTTCTTTCAGCTGCTCCCGTAAGGGGTAGCCACAGTAGACCATCCGCATATTTGACTTGGCACAGGTTTTATGCCGGATAGCCATCCTGATGCAACCCCCAGTGGCTGGGGGACTCTCACTCACACCTACAGGGCAATTTTAGAGTCTCCAATTCACTTAACCTGCATATTTATTGACTTTTGGGGGGAAACCAGAGCACACCGAGGAAACCCACGCAAACTCATGCAAGAACATGCAAACTCCACACAGAAAGAACTCGAACCCAGGACCTTTGTGCTGTCAGGCAACAGTGCTAATCAGAGCCCACATATTCCTGTCACTTGTAATACAAATTGAAAACACTGAATTGTATGAAAGTCCTAAGATCTCACTTGTATGTAAGTCCTTGGAAATTAAAAAAAGATTGCTGGAAAAAGTACTTAAAGTCATTTATTTTTATTCAGTGATGCCTGTATGAACCCTGTTTAGTCTGTTCTAACCGCGCGATTCATGGCTCATTAGGCCAGGTTTTGAATTTGCTATAACAAAGGATTTCCATTAAAATGGAAATCAGAGTTATTTACAACATTAGATGTTATTTAGTCTTTGGTACACATCTTTGGTTTTTGTCGATGGAGTATTTGAGTTTTGCATTTTTGCACTGTTGTTAAAGCTTAAACCAGCAAGTATTTTGCTCTGGTTCTTTAAAGTGAATCTCGAAATTAACCAGGAACTGCTAACATGGAATGTAATATTTAAGGCATCTGACACTTACTGTAAATCAGTTACTGATTGGTTGTTCATATGACAATGTGTGGTTAAAAATAGGCCTACACATTATGAGTATTCAGGGTTCCCACTCTTTTCCAGGCACCATTTTCCAGCACATTTTATTTGCCCAATGGGTGTAATATTTAAGCAAAAACAGACGAGAGGTCATGATGCATATAGTGTGAATGGTTATTTTTTATAAATTCACTACACACATAAATTTTGAAGCGCGTAGCACATGCAGATTATATATTTATTAAAAAGGAAATATCATAGTTTTATTTTAATTATTTGTACATTCAAACATTCTTTATAGTCCCAAATAAGTCAAATTCTGAATGGCTAAAGCCATTTTTATGACTCGGTGATTCCGATCGGACTTGGATTGTTCATTTATTATTAAACATTCATTCACATCCCGAGATGTAAAGCCCGCATCACCACACTACCACCTTAGGTTGTGAACTCATTTAAAAACAATGTCTCTGTCGTGGAATGGGGTGTTTAAGGAAGGACCCAAGCGCAGATGGCATCAGTGAGCTTTTGTTAAATAAAACAGGGAACATACAAAACCAAAATTCTCTCAATGGAGAAAAGACTAAACAAAAACCAGACTAGAAAAAACAAAATAAGAAATATAGCTGCAAGCAGCAATTATCGGGGCCAAGCACAGGAATGGCAAAAATTGGTGAAAATAGCATTTTTGTGAAGATTTAAGGCAAACTGCTCAAAAAGCAAGGAATAGAATCACTTGTCACTTGCATGAGCCAAGGAGTCTATCAATGACAATAGACTAAAATTATCAAAAGTTATTAGCATTTTAAGAAACATCATTATGATTTGATTACAAAATAAGGCTTGATGCAGCATGATATATCTTATCGTATTTCAATTATTTTATCAAAATACACACTCAGATAGATGTGAACTCTTTTTTTTCCATTTCATAATAAAATTGATAAAACGTTTAAATACAATAAATTCTAATTTAAATAAATTCCTTAAAAAAGGTTGCAAATGTTTTGCTTCCATGTTCAATGTTGTGTTTCCATGTTTTATGGGGAATTTCCATAAACATAATTGTTTTTATACTGTACAAACTATATATTATACACACACAATACAGCCAACCAAGAGTTAAATAACATAACACTAATGTTAGCACTTCTAACTGAATTAGGCAGCATTAGTTAGTATTGCTGACACTAATTAATCACAGTTATTTTATGATATTACAGCTTGGACATCCCGTCTTCATGAAAAAGAAAAAAAAATTATGCAATCTCCCACAACAGCCCTCTAGATTTAATAAAGTCTCAATTTATCAACTCTTTCGCATCTGCCCATGAATCTTTGACTAGTTTGCATAGGTGCACTATTAATTCTTACATGAAGTGCAGCTAAATTACACATCACAGTAGCCAGAGCCTGTAAAGCTCTTCCACCACCTGGCAAACAGCGACCAGCTTCATTGGATTTAGGAATTACTGTTACGTAAGTCCATGAGCTGATGATAAAGAGTCTCAGAGGGACTGAACGCGGCCAGTTTGCTGCAGCGTTCAAAACAACAAACACATTGGCTCTGTGGCAAAACCTAGTGATCTGCCAACATAGGCAGCATTTTAAGTCATCATAGGTGCACTCCCAACATGAAGGGAGTATCATTATGCTGCCTTCTAAGATACTAAATAATAAAATTGACTATTTAATAAAATGTTTGTGTATGCCATGTTTTTTTAGGACCCTATGCTTAGTAACATGCTAATTGCAAACTCTATTGAAATTATTGTGAGTAAAGTCTCTCATGCACTCTGTGTGAGTAGATTTTGAATGACGTGCCTATGTAAAGCATTCCAAATTGGTCACTAATGAGAAGTTAATTTCAGTTGGAAGGCAACTACTACCTTAGACAGCAAATCAGCTCACTGTTTTGTAACAGAGACGTATTTCTAACTCGGCATCATCTTTTACAGTATGTGCAGTAAATGAGTGAACTGACAACACTGACCTGAAACAGAAGAACCACAAATGTCCTTCATTTTGAAAGAATCTGAGAGAAGGAAAAACTGTCATAATGTTCAGTCTTTCATGACTGTGGCTTTCATAGAGACTGGAGCTGAATGATAATTTCACTAAGAGATGAGAAAAAATCCCTCATGCAATTAGAGAAATTGAAAAATAAATGGCGTACGAGTATACAACAAGACATTTATCTCATATGAATATTAATTTCAAGTTGAAGCCAAACAAAAATATGTAGATTTGTTAAGTCTGTTCTAATAATAAACTGGGTGCAACATATATATATATATATATACACACAGGCAGCCAAACGTTTGGAATAATGTACAGATTTTGCTGCTTTGGAAGAAAATTGGTTATTTAATTCATCAAAGTGGCATTCAACTGATCACAATGTATAGTCAGGACATTACTGATATAAAAAACAGCACCATCACTATTTGAAAAAAGTAATTTTGATCAAATAGACACTCCCCATTTCCAGCAGCCATCACTCCAACACCATATCCTTGAGTAATCATGCTAATTTGCTAATTTAGGACTTGTCATTATATCAAACACAGTTAAAATCTATTTAGTTTGTTAAATAAAGCTTAACATTGTCTTTGTGTTTGTTTTTGAGTTGCCACAGTATGCAATATACTGGCATGTCTTAAGGTCAATATTAGGTCAAAATGTAAAAAAAAAAAAAGTCAGTCAATCATTGTTTTGAGGAATGAAGGCTATACAATGTTTGAAATTGCACAAAAAAAAATGAAGATTTCATACAAAGATGTACAATACAGTCTTCAAAGACAAAGGATAACTGGCTCTAACAAGGACAGAAAGAGATGTGGAAGGTCAGATGTAAAACTAAACAAGAGGATAAGTACATCAGAGTCTCTAGTTTGAGAAATAGACACCTCACATGTCCTCAACTGACAGCTTCATTGAATTCTACATGCTCAACACCAGTTTCATATACAACAGTAAAGAGAAGACTCAAGAGGTCTTATGGGAAGAACAGCAAAGAAAAAGACTTTTGAAACAAAAAAACAAAAAGAAAAGGTTAGAGTGGGCAAAGAAACACAGACATTGGACAACAGATAATTGGAAAAGAGTGTTATGGATCTTAACCCCATTGAGGTTTTGTAGGATCAGCTAGACTGTAAGGTGCGCGAGAAGTGCCTGACAAGACCGCCACATCTATGGCAAGTGCTACAGGAAGTGTGGGGTGAAATGTCACCTGAGTATCTGGACAAACTGACAGCTAGAATGCCAACGATCTGCAAAGCTGTCATTGCTGCACGTATAGGATGTTTTTTGATGAGAACTCTTTGAAGCAGTTTAAGATGTTCTGAAATTTTTTTCAAATTGTAATAGTAATTTTTCACGTTATTAATGTCCTGACTATACATTGTGATCAGTTGAATGCCACTTTGGTGAATAAAAGGACCTACAGTGATGATATATATTCTAAAATCATCTTTTTTCAGATTGTTCAGCAGAAGAAAGAAAGTCATACACATCTGGGTGTAAACGATCAGAAATTTTCATTTTTGGGTGAATTGTCCCTTTAAAGAAATTCAGTGTTTTCAGAAAGGCAGACATATCTGACTTCCCCAGAAAACTACTTCAATATTTAGTCTCGGATCACACAAGAAGCAGAATCAAGGACTCAAACTGCCTTTTGATTCTCACTGAGACCTCTACATTGAAATCCAGGTTCACTTGAAGTATATCCACGATTAAGAGCTCCCCCTAGAGTATCAGATATACTATACACACTCCATGTCCTTCATTATCATTGAAAAGGAAAATTAACTTTCTCAATACAATGGCTTATTGCAAATATTACTTTCTTAACTCTGCTGAAGTCAGGACATTCAGCAGTGATGTGTATATACATAATGGTGGTATTTTTGGTCATTTTAAAAAACACATTTCACAGAGGTTTTTTTTTTTACTAAAAACCTTTACGTCTATGAGGCTCATATCATTATCAGCAAGATAATTGTTAAGAGTTTTTAAGGAAGAAAATAAGTGCATTTCCCTTTTAAACACTCAGTTACTCAGTTCTCATCTCTGCTTTGAGCTACAGAGATGCTCTCGAGGAAATGCCGGTCATTTATTCACTCAGACGAGACAAAACAATCCAGAGCATCAATATTTGATGTAAACTGCTTTTCACATGAGTGTCTTAGTCTTAGTTAAGGTCCATCAGATTACGTAAGGTAAGGACGATTTGTCTGTGAGAAGAATCTTCATGCCATCAAGTTAAGAAAAGAAAACTTTCCATTGAAATAATGTAAAATCTACAGCTCATGGTCAAACACACAGAAGAGGCAATAGCCTACTTTCAAAGTCATCATCTTGTTATTTTTCTTTGATTTAAATCTCTTTGTATTATAACTCCCTTGGTTATTTACTAAAGAATATATTCAAAGCTGCTCAGACAGACAGCACAGCAGGAATATAAACAATATTAATGCAGCAACTAACCTGCATTTGAATAAAGAAATAATAATAATAATAATAATAATTATTATTATTATAACTATATTTTAATAAAAATATCAAATCAAATAAAAACTAAAACAATACATAAATAAATACAACTAAAACTACAATAATAATACTGCCAAATTAACAAAATTGTAATTTTTTTTATTTATTTTTGATATACAAAATATATAATATAATATATTATTATTTATTATTATTATCATCGTCGTCAGATTTGGTACTTTTATTAAATCCAAACCTCTGTGTAAATTATATTTCTGTTCATATTTTTTTCTCTGACATTAAGATGCAACATCACTGACATTTAAAGTTGGAAGATCTGTACGATACAACCCTTATACGATACGCAGTGATTATAAGTTCTAACAATTATGCAAAATCATAAACAAACACACAACTCTCTATATAAATACATCAGAATCATCACTTTATACATCATGCATCAACTCTCATGTAGTCCAGGTGTTCCAAGACACACCAGCACATTTCACAACATGAAGCATCACTTTAGAAACATGCACGAGACAGACAACAGAAATATTATACACCTCACCATTACAATGCAACTCTCTTCATGTCCCGGGTCTCTCGTGCACGAATGTGTGTGTTGAGTTTCTGCAGCCTGTCACTATAACACGCATCTGCGCGCAGGATGAAATACACTTTGTAATCTGACCTTCTCAATTCAGACCGAACCACTCCACTGGGAGAAGAGGCGGAATGGATCATACCAAATCGTCAATATGACACATAAACAGCGGGATGCTTTCCCTTTATCGTCAGCTGAACTGTATATTTATATAATTAAAACTAACCTAAACTAGACATCTACGGACCTTTAAAAATAACAAGAAAGCTGAACAGAATCAACAGAGTGCTACTTCATCCAGCGCTCTTTTAAACCGCTCTAAAATATTCAGTGAGTTGTCCAAATGATTCTGACTGAATCGCGAACTGAATCAGAGCGTTTAATCGTTTGAACAATTAATTTAAAAGAACCGACACAAAAAGGCGGCAATCTGATTTCAAACAACCGATGGAAGTAGGAGGCACACGCCATGATTACTGTATCATTGTAAGAGACATTTTTGGCAATCTACCTAGTCATACGTTTACCTGTAACATTTACTGGTTCAGAGTCACAAACACAGGCTCTGGCGCTCTGAGGATAATCATACTGCTGGGGTTTGGCTTATTTCGACTCGGACATGACTAAATGATTGATTTGGTTAAGTCGTTAACTGACGACAAGCCAGTGAGTGAGGTGTTTACTTTAGGACCGCTGCAGCCGGATCAGTTTATTGGAAACGACTCGTTCAGTGGGTTTTGCGAATCGGCTCAACAGGTTCGATAAATAAGATCGGCTCAAAAGAACGATTCGTTTTCAATTCGGACATCGCTGTTATTTCTTCAAATCGTAACAACTAGGAACGGTGTGTTTTCCCTGAAATGTAGTGTAATGAGGAGTAAGATACGAGATGTGCTTGTTAATGTAGTGGAGTAAAAAGTACAACTTTCCCAAAGCAAAACACTCTCATAAAGTAGATAGGCTACTAGTAGGGCCTAATGGAGTAAAAACATTTTATTAATGTCCACCATGAACACAGTAGACTACTTATGCACTGTGAGTGTGAACAAACTTTATTAACACAGGCTGCTCATAGCCTGTTTTCTGTCTTGCTCAGACCATGGGCCTATAGTTTTTCCAGGTCTCTCCATCCAAGTATTAGCCTATATCTAAAGAATTTCAGTAATTTAATTACTGTGAAATGTACATAAAGTCCAAATGTAAGTATTTAATGTTGCTTGAGCATTAGTTTAACATAAGCAAAATGGTCACACCCCATTTGTTTTTAACATAAACAACATCAAATACTAATTTTGTACTGCAATTAAACACAAATCATCATGATCATGGTATTATCCAATAACAGAAACATCAGTTAAATTAAAATTAAGTTTGCTGGGCTCAAACCTTTCTCTCTTGTTAACAGCTGTGGAAGTCAAGACTCCAGGTTTTCCCAGGAGAAATGAAGACTTGTTACCGTATTGATTGATAGTGAGTGTCCGCTGCGAGAGATGGAAATCGATGGGTGCTGCTTGGAGACCAAGATACCTGTGATGAATGCCTCCAATGTCTTCCCACGACCACCCTGGTGGGCTTTCATAAATAAGTCATTAGAGACAGAGGGAGACTTTCAACCTGCAATGAATTCTGTAAGCAACCTTCATGCATGATATTTATACAGTACATGCTGCTGATGGATGAAGCCGCAGTAGCCTGAATTGTCAACCTAGACTGCATTTTAAAGCATCATATGCCCCCAAAACTAAGGATGTTCCAAACAGTAGGCCTGCAGATAAGACATTCCCAGAATGCATTACGATGAACTCAGTGATAATTTTCATACAAGATGTTGGTGTAAAAATGCCACCTCGCTGGCCCAATGGCAGAATACAGTGAAGTGGTGAAGGTATTTGCATGTTTGTCTTTTTCGTGTGTGTGTGGCTGTAGCATCATAACTCTTTGATTTAGTTAAGACTGCATTAGACTCCAATTATATAGCCATTTACCAGGAAAATAAAACAATGGCACTCCATCTCAAAAAGGTTGCCGATCCCTGGACTATACAATCCAGATAAGTTGCTCCCTGCATACTTTTATCTGTTTAATAGTTTTGTTTAGTCCCACTAGATCTGTATACACGTAATTAAAATAACACTGCTCTCAACCATAGGAGTGACTTATACTATCTGGAAAGGCCGACCAACGCTGTCATGTTCAGATAGTACTTATTTTTTATATTCTTCCTTTTCTCCCCAATTTGGAGAGCCGAATTCCCAATGCGCTCTAGGTCCACGTGGTGGCGTAGTGACTCGCCTCAATCTGGGTGGACGGGTGGAGGACGAATCTCAGTTGCCTCCACATCTGAGACCGTCAATCCATGCATCTTATTATGTGGCTTGTTGAGCGTGTTGCCACGGAGATATAACGCGTGTGGAAGCTTCATGCTATTCTCTTTGGCATCCATGCACAACTCACCACATGCCCCACCGAGCGCGAACCACATTATAGCGACCACGAGGAGGTTACCCCATGTGACTCTCCCTCCCTAGCATCCGGGCCAATTGCTTAGGAGACCAGGCTGGAGTCACTCAGCATGCCTTGGATTCGAACTTGTGACTCCAGGTGTGGTAGTCAGCGTCTTTACTCGCTGAGCTACCCAGGCCCCCCCAGATAGTACTTTTAATTAGTCTCCATAATTTCCCATGTACTCTTGGCCGGAATAATGTTAACAGTAATCAGAGATAATGACTACCACTATTTAGGCGTGTAGCCCAACATTTTGTTGTTCTGAATAATGATTATATTTAGTCCCTACACTAGGTACACTTAGTTAATGCTGAATAGTTAGCAAGAAAACTAAGGTCTCAGAAGATATGACCGATGATCTATCAACATAATCTATTAAAGGCAAGAATTTCAGAATAATTCAGAGTAGAATCAAGTTAACAATTTTTTTGTCAGGTAAATATGTATCAAGCCAATTACATGATATATTATTTCAGAAATAATCAATACAAAACATCTAATGCTCAAAGATGAATCTTAAGAGTAACAGATGCATACCTGACTTCAACAAAGTACATAGTGTAAGCACCACAGGGATTTCTGGCTGCAGAAAATTCCACTGAACAATGTGCTAGATTTCCTTAAATACCCAGACCACAACCAAATGGAATGACAATAAGACTGTGGAGATGAATAGGTTTGGAAGTCCTGTGGGTCTCACCATATCTGTATATAGAAGGTAGGCATGCCCCCAGAATTGGTCCGAATTCCTCTAAATTCTCAAAACTGTGTAATCATTTTTTTTTTTCAGTTAAGGCAATTTTCAGTTATAGGAAACATGAATAGCCAGACATAAAATTAGGAAATTATTGTTCAGTTGGGTGTGAGATGGTATCTTTGCAACAAAGTTTCAAAGCTGATTTTCTCAGAGATCTGCTTTGCCTCCCTGGATAGTTTTGTCCTTTGAATGCAAACAACTTGGCAACCCACTTTACAGTCATGTTTTCATCCGATAAATTAATCGAAATATCTCTTAAACAATTTGTGAATAAAGCAACATTTCTCATGTGTTCAGAGGAATAAAGTTGTTTCTTCCGGTGAAATTGGCACAAAATAGAAGTTGACTGGGAAAGCCTTTGTGGCTCCTTTGCTCAATGTAATAAATTTCTTGCGGTTAAGAGCACACGGACAAAATGCTTTTACGAACCGCATGTTTGCTTGAGATGGGTGACAGATGCCTTAAAACGTCAGGCAGTCCTGGGAGGTAATTTTAGCCAATTATTTTGATTACAAGCTTTGATTCTGTCATTTCAGAATGACTAGAGCAACATTTGAGATGCTATGCAATGATATTGGTTATGAATCAATTATTCAGTCACGAGAGTTATTGAGGCAAATTAATGTGAAATTTGCGAATGTGAATTTTTTTGTGCGTAGCTGGAATTTATTTGGTAAATATGTTTCCATCATAGTTTTTGCACATATCTTATCGGATAAAAAATGTATCCATGTTAAAAGAGTGTATAAAATGTTTATGTGCATTTTGGAAAATTTATTTACATCTTGGTTTTTCTATTCAGCATTATTTATAACAAATTCCAAAATTCACATAAAATACAGCTAGTGTCAATATCAATTTTCACAACTCAAAATACAAATAGCGCTCCACGTATGAAGTGCACAGGAGACTCGATTCACATTTTATTTATTTAATAATATTTTTATTGCGTGGAAAGTAGGCACAAACATACAGCGTAACATCATGGTTACTGTCGTAACCTCCGTTCCCTGATGGAGGGAACGAGACATTGTGTCGATGTAGTGACACTAGGCGACCCCTAGTGTCACTACATCGACACAACGTCAAGTGAGTGACAGAAGAGGAACAACTGACAGTCATCAACCTGTTCCGCGAAGTATCAACCTTCCACATTTTTTATTTATATTTTTTACAACAACATACAAAACAAAACACAGAGGGATAAGAAACACATAAATTGAAAAAAAAAGAACATTAAAAAGGGGATAAATATTATCTAAATTCAATCATCAAAGCAAATTCATTTTCTCTTATCCAGCATCATGTCCACAAGCCACTGTGAAGTATCAGGGTGTTTGGAAGATTTCCAGAGAAACAAAATTCGCCTTCTAGCCAATAAAGATGTAAAGGCGAGCACATCTAATTGAGTCCAAGCCTTAGGGACTCCAAAAATGCCAGTGGTAGGGCACCTATTAACTTTAACTTTAAATATTTTAGTATAATTTATAAGATAGTTTCAAAATAATTGTTCCAAAAATTGCATAGCTTCAGACAAAAAAAATAAAAATCATATGATTTACGTTACATTACTATCACGTCGATCATCGACATTAGGGGAAATCGCCGAAAGTCCAGCTTTGGAATAATGAACCCTTTGCAATATTTTAAACTGTATGAGCCCCAGCCGTGCACATATAGAGCTAGTATGAGTTCTGTTAAATGGTAAATGTTCTGCACTTATATAGCACTTTTTTAACATTAGCGGTTTTCAAAGCGCTTTACATTGTGTCTCATTCACCCATTCACATACCAAAGCTGCCATGCAAGGCGCTAGCCTGCCATTGGGAGCAACTTGGTGTTCATTGTCTTGCCCAAGGACACTTCGGCATGTGGAGTCATGTGGGCCATTCGTCAACTGCTCCTTGGTGTCGGCTGGAGGCGAACTCCTGTCCTTCTTCCTCATTGCAGGCTTTACGCATGGCCCCCTTTTCCATTAACCCTGTGCACTTCTCTAATAACTCAGTAGTCCTCTCTACTCTTAAGATATGGTTCCAGTTTAGGCGGCCAGAACTCACATTCCCATGCATTTTTAATTTGAACTATGGAGCAGTCCTCTAATTCCATTAACTGATTGTAAACCTTGGAAATAATCACCTTATGAGAGAAGTTAAGCTCAAGGAACTCTTCCCAAACGAACTTGGGCGGCAGCCATGGAAAATTAGGAGGTAGAGAACACGAACAATGCTTAGCCTGAAGATATCGAAAGGGGTGGGACTTTGGCAGCTCAAAGTCAAAGGACATTGATACAGAGCAGCGATTTGGTTAAGAGACTTGGCATAGGGGGATGCATTGAAATTAGAAGAGAAACTTCGGAAGAACATTCATTTTCACAATGTTAATTCTTCCAATTAGGGATAAAGGAAGACTGCGCCACCTTTGCACATCGGATTTAACTTGAGCCAGCAGCGAGGTATAGCTTGCAGAAAAGAGAGATGAAAAAGATCTGGTGACATTAATCACAAGATATTTAAACCTGGACCTATTAAGCTTAATTGGAACATCAGTTTTTTTTAAGACGCAAGGCCTGCTGATTAACGGGGTAACACTCACTCTTTTGCAAATTAATTTTGTAACCAGAGAATGAACCAAATTCACTCAACAAAAGTATAATTGATGGGATGCCCATTGTAGGGTTACAAACATACAATCAGCGTAAGGAGACATTTTAACTTCAATATAAGAGTGAGTGATTCCCTCAAATACAGAGGAGGACCACAGAGCAATTGACAATGTCTCAAAAGCCAAAGCAAACAGCACAGGGGAAAGCGGACATCCCTGCTGTGTTCCATGCCCTAATTTGAAATATTTTGATTGGGAGTTATTGGTGTATACTGATGCCAGAGGTTGAGCATACAGGAGCTGCACCCACGAAATAAAGGCCTCCCTAAACCCAAATGTTCTAAGCACTGCAAAAGATATGGCCACTCAACACGATCAAATGCTTTTTCAGCATCTAAAGCAATTACCACCTCAGGAACAGTTGAGGTATGTTTAAAGTAAATTATATCAAAGGGTACAGATGTTGAAAAACAATTGTCTCCCTATAATGAAACCCGTTTGCTCCTCTGATATTATACCCAGGAGTACCTTTTCAAGACGAGTAGCCAATGCCTTTGCCAAAATCTTAGCGTCCACATTCTGTAATGAAATAGGTCTATACGAGATACACAAAGTGGGATCTTTGTCCTTCTTTAAAAGTAATAAAATTGAAGCTTGAGAAAGTGTCTCTGAGATCCCCCCTTTAAACGGATAAAAGTAAAGGGGTTAATTTATCCTGAAATGTATAAATAAAACTTGGTGGAAAACCTATCAGGGCCAGGTGCTTTATTACGCTGCATAGTTCTAATTGCCCGTACAATCTCCTCAATACTCAGGGGAGCATCAAGATCACTAGAGACCCCTGGATCAATTAAAGGAGCATCTAACACTTGAAGAAAAAAAGCCATCACGTAAGGAAACTCAGATGAATATAACGAAGAGTAGAAGGCATTAAAAATAGCGTTAACGCCTTCTAGATCAGATATTAATGCACCATGCTGGTCTTTGATCTGTGGGATCATGTGTACAGCCGCCCTCCTTCTCAGTAGGTGCGCTAAAAGATGGCTAGCTGTATCACCATACTCGTAGTATGAGCTGTACGAATGCATTTATGATCGCTCCGCATTCCCGGTTGTAATAAGATCCAGCTCAACATGCAAATACACATGTTGGTCCAGCATGGAGATATCACAACTGAGCTTATGCAGCTTAGCAGTACTAAGCTTATTTAACTGGGCAGAATATGAAATAATTTGTCCCCGAAAAAAAACGCCTTCAGTGTTTCCCACAAGAAAGAGCAGGAAGTCTCACTGTTCTGGTTAGTCGCAATAAATGTATCAATTGACACAGAGATAAACTCAATAAAATTATTATCCGATAATAACAGAGAGTTAAATCTATAATGCGGTGAATGGCGGGGTCGAGCAGACAGCTGGATGTCCACACTAAGGGGGGTATAATCAGAGATAGCAATAGTATGATAATTAACTGATGAAACATTACGAATAAAACTATTATCTATAAAAAAAAATAGTCAATACAGGAATATGACTGATGTACTGAGGAAAAGAAAGAAAAAGCCCTGGCCTGAGCGTAATAAAACCTCCAATGATCTACATACCCATTGCAAGCCATAAACTCTGATACTGCCCTGGATATAGAAGATGGACTTAGAACACGAGGGTTTGACCAGTCCAAACCAGGATCGATTACACAATTAATATCAGAAGCAAATATCAACTTATGAGTATTCAAGGAGGGGAGGGTTTTGAATAGCCTATTTATGAAATTGGAATCATCAAAATTAGGTGCGTAGACATGCACTAACAGCACGGGGTACAGCATTAACATGCCTACTATAATCAAATGTCTACCGTTCTTATCCGCAATGACCTTGGTGAGGGAAAATGTAACTCTTTTATTAATTAACACAGCCACCCGTCTGGACTTAAAGTTATAGTGAAAAGCCTTACCTACCCACGAATCCCTGAGCTTCAAATTATCTTAATTTCTTAAGTGGGTTTCTTGTAGAAAGACAATAGCACTGTGAAGAAATTTCAGGTGGGAGAAAATCTTCGACCTCTTAACCGGATTGCCCATACCCTTAAAATTCCAACCCAAAAAGCGAATGGAGGATCCCATGGTACTATTACTAGAGCTACTAAGTGGACCAGTCATTTATTATACTATGAGATGATAGTAAATTCTGATTCCCCCATAGAGAATGTAGAAAAAAAACACACATTACATAACACACTCAAACATCGCCCATCAAAGCACACAAACATGTCCCACTACCATGCACATTTAAGGTCCGCATCCTTGAACACTGTGAACTGCTGTGCAGACTCGGAGCCAACTCGAATAAGCCAACGCAAATAAGCAATACTCATGATAATGGAACTACCACCTATCAGTGGAGCTCCTGCAGATAGTAACAATTTATATACATAGTACGTATCCTCGAATATACTCTCTGATCCACCCAGTCACATTGTATCCCACAGTCATTACAGATCCTTATCTAATCTACTCACCAGTTAAAATAGATTATGACCAGTGTTTCCAGTCTACGGTGATCCATATTCCAAAATCAACAGCAAAAGAAAAATAAAACAAGAAAGAAAAATGCCCAACATATTATCCCAGCTCACCATCTGAGAGCTTGTGAGATGCATAAGCCACTGACATGTTCATGTTCATGAATTCAGTCCTTCAACACACAATAATAGAGACTTAACATATGCTTGTGCCTCATCCGGCCGACTGAACTGCTCCTCAACACTGTTGTACGTGTCACGCGAACAAGCTGGGTGCCGAAATCTAAACTGGACACCCATCCCTCGCAGCTGCTGGTGCACTTCCAAAAATGCCGCTCGGGCACAAGCCACCTTAGAGCTAAGGTCCGGGAAAAAAGAAAGATGTATTCGCATCCCCAAACCTGAATTGCCTCGACTCCCTTGCATAAAGCAGAATGTCCACACAATCCGAATGGTAGTAGAGCTTAGCAATAATGATGTGTGGACTATTGTGGGGTTTGGATTTAGGCTGCAGCATACGGTGTGATCTATCAACCAGAATATCTTTGTCAAGGTGCAGGGTATCCATGAGTAACTTAGAAACCGCAGAAGGAGAGGCAAGTCTGTTCTTAGGAACCCCCACGATTCAAATATTATTACGGTGGGACCTCGCTTCCAGATCTTCACATTTGTCTTCTAGATGCTTCACCTTGCATAAAGAGAATCCACTCTTTCTTGTATGGCTACAACATCATCAGTACAGGCCAATAATGACTGTTCAATGTCCTTAATCATACTTTTCATGGCCAAAATGTCTGTGCCATGTTCAATGACTGCACTGAAGTCATTGTATTGGTGAATTCGACTTTCACCTCTTAATGGTAGATATATTGTCCCCCAGCATATCTTGCAGCTCAGAACTAAATATCTCTGCGATACCCTTAAGTATTGATGATAAAAGTTCAGCTTTAGATGCTGGGTGGTTGGCCAGTGGCTCCGCCTGAACGTCGGGGTCACTCAAAGTCTGCAAAACCACAGGCGTAGCACATGGAGTAGGCCGCTGATGTGACGATGGCACGTTTGCACCTTTACCAGATTTATTCTTCATTCTTTTGCATGCAAGGCACGTTCAATATAATAAAAAAACTGTTAAGTAACACGTATAGACTGGGTTGATAACGTAAATAAATGAAAACATTTATGAAATCGACAAACTCTGCAGGAGCAACCAGAAACGCAACCTACTCCATAACTCACCAAAATGGAAGTCCACATTTTATTTTAAGAGTTTAACATGATAGTCTACAGTAATAAGGATAAATATACACTCACATAGCACTTTATGAGGAACACTTTTGTCCTAATAAAGTACCCTACATGGTCTTCTGTTGTTTAAGCCCATCTGCCTCATGGTTTGGCATGTTGTGCATTCTGAGATGCTATTCACCACAGTTGTACAGAGTGGTTATCTGAGTTACTGTAACCTTTCTGTCAGCTCGAACCAGTCTGGCCATACTCCGTTCACCTCTCTCATCAACAATGCACTTCGTTTACAGGACTGCTGTTCACTGGATGTTTTTGACATCAATCCTAGTAAGCTCTTGAGACTGTTGTGCATGGAAATCCTGGTAAATCAGCAGTTACAGAAATCCTCAAACCAGCCCGTCTGGCACCAACAATCATGCCATGGTTGAAAGCACTGAGATAAAATTTTTTCCCCATTCTGATAGTTGAGCTCTTGCCTCGTATCTGAATGATTTTATGCATTGTACTGCTGCCGCTTTTTTAGTCATCTTAGATTAATCGTTTTTCTGAGCTTGTCACAATGCATTATGTGATTGTTTTACCTGTAACATGCAATATTACCCTCAAACTTGGCCAAAGAAGATATCAGCATAATTATACCTTTTAGAACCAGCTTCAAGATGGGAGCAGGCCTAAGATGCCCTAAAATGCTCCCTAGTAAGAGAGCTCACTAGGATTTAGAACATAGCTCTAATCATGCCCTTTCATCTACATGTACTGATTAGTCAGAGGTCATCATTTTCTGTATGAAAGCTTGATGGCAGAACAGCAGGGTTGAGATGTCGCATGAACTGATGACCTTCACCAGAAATCGTACTAGATGTTACAGTGCCCACTTTCACATGCCTTTCACATATTACTGTCAACATTTTAGGAAAGAAGCACATAAAAGGGGTTATTTGCATGTGAAAAGGTGACATAATCATAAATGTCAGAATGATTATGAACATGATAATAGCTTACTAATAGAGAATGTACCTTCCCTTGTGTTTACTAACAGCAATAACAAAACACAAGGGAGAATTATTCATTTTTCAGACTGCTAACTGTGTTCTCTGGTGCAAAATACAGATGCAACACTTTACATCCTGTTAAATTTTGATTACATATTCACACCTAAATATTTGTTATTTCTCTCATCAGTATAAAGGTGAAACTGATTATTTTGTAATAAGTTAAGTATTTCTATTTTGTGCATGACTTGAAAAGATTTTCATTGCAAAAACTTTTTCTTCTTCACGAACCACACTTTTTAAATGTGCCATGCATATTTAAACTAAGGATCAGAGGTCAGTACAAGTTAAACTCAATGAACAGCAATTGTGACAATGTTAAGTAACACAAAAATTATTTCGACTTGTCCCTCTTCGTTTATTTGAAACATTTAAAAATAATAAGAGAAATGGCTGTTACAGTAAGTCACTTAAAATGGAAATGAGTGGGCCTGTCCATACTGTAAATGAGAGTATACCCATCATAAATCATACACATTACACGTTAAATTATTTTAGCGTGATTAAATTGCTTACTAACCTTATCAGTGTGGAGTTATATCAATATCACAACTTCGTTGCCATGATGACAGAACACTGGTAAACCATGTAAGCGATTTTATCGCACTAACATCTTGTTAACATGCAATAATTGACAGTTCTAGTAAAGTAGGCTATATTGTGGTACTCTGCTGTATCCTCCACAATAACAACACAGATGGGGGGGGGTACTTGATTTGCGTGGATCATTTAGTAAACTGGGTATTACAATGATGACTACAGTGCATGCAAGTAAACAATGCTATAATTGGCTGCAATTCATTCTTTGTGAATCCACCCTGTGTTTCTTTTCCTTGGTGGAAAACAAAGCAATTACCCTACCAGTTTTAAAATAGAATCAATAAATCAATGTAAAACTGTAAAAGGACTACAATGACCATTTTAAACAGATTACACAGGAAAACATCAATTTCAATGACAATAACTCAAGAAGATCTTTCACTGATGAATTCTGCACCTTTGGAAAACTATGCTGCATTTATGTAATTCAGTGAAAAGCACTGAATGAGTCAAACAAAATCTGATACTCAATTTAAATGGGAAATGATTGAGGGCTTTGAACTTTTTCTTTAAGTTTGAGGAACTGAACAGTACTTTGAGACTGCTTAGCCCATCTTACACCCAAGCCAGTGCAAAGACATGTTGAAGATAGAATTAATATTGCTGGTAAATCAGGTGGGGGGACCTGCTGTTTGCTTTAAGCACCCAGCAGAGGCCAGCGATGCACATTGTAGATAAGACACTCGCACCACGATATGGTTTCCTGTGAACCCGGCATATCAGATGAACAGATACCAAAAATGGGAAATGGGTTTTCATGAGCGCTTATGTTATCTCAATTACAGCTACATCTACATCTCACACAGCCACTGGAAAACTTGTGCTGAAATGCAGAGCTCTGATTATGATTATGCTGTACTGAGAATTCAATATCTTCCTCTTTGGTCTTTCTTCAGGCCAGTAAATGAATGTGAAGAAGTTTGCAGGATATGTGTGCGGTGGGTGGGTGTTGGGATGAAGTAAAAAGGTCTCCTCCTTGCTCACCTTTACCTCTTACAAGATGTACCAATAAAATAACAGTGACTGTAACTGTGTGAAAATTAATAACGACTTTGAACAATACCGACCAAAACAATAAGGATATACCCCAACCAGAAACCATGGGTTAACGGCGAGGTTCGCGCGGCACTCAATGCGCGGTCCTCCGCTTTTAATTCTTCTAACACGGAGGAGCGTAAACAAGCCAGTTATGCCCTCTGTAACACCATCAGTGAAGCCAAATGCCAGTACAGGCACAAACTTGAAGGTCAGTTCAACACCACTGACTCTAGAAGCACGTGGCAGGGAATTAATACCATCACGGACTACAAACGGAATAAAGACTCTGCTGTGAACACCGCTGCATCTCTCCCGGACGAACTTAATGCATTTTATGCTCGTTTTGAGGACAGTAACACCGCCCTCGTGGAGAGAGCACTCGCTGCTGACGCTACAGAGGTTGATTCACTCTCCGTCTCTGTTGTGGATGTAACCCGATCCTTCCGACGGGTGAACATCCGTAAAGCTGCGGGTCCAGACGGCATGCCGGGCAGCGTCATCAGAGCGTGCGCGAATCAACTGGCAGGTGTTTTAACGGACATTTTCAATCTGTCCCTCTCCCTGTCTGTAGTCCCCACATGCTTCAAAACATCAACCATTGTGCCTGTACCGAAGCAAGCCACAATCACTTGCTTAAATGACTGGCGTCCTGTTGCTCTGACCCCCATCATCAGCAAATGCTTTGAAAGGTTAATCAGAGATTACATCTGCTCTGTTCTGCCCCCCCTCTTTGGACCCATTGCAGTTTGTCTACCGCAACAACCGCTCCACTGATGATGCCATTGCATCTACACTACACACTGCTCTCTCCCATCTGGAAAAAAGGAACACATATGTGAGAATGCTGTTTGTAGACTACAGCTCAGCATTCAACACCATAGTGCCCTCCAAGCTTGATGTGAAACTCCGGGCTCTGGGCTTAAACGGCTCGCTGTGCAGCTGGATCCTGGATTTCCTGTCAGGCAGACGTCAGGTGGTTAGAATGGGCAGCAACATCTCCTCATCACTGACCCTCAACACTGGAGCCCCGCAGGGCTGTGTTCTCAGCCCCCTACTGTATTCCCTATACACGCATGACTGTGTGACAACACACAGCTCCAATGCCATCATTAAGTTTGCTGACGATACGACGGTGGTAGGTATGATCACTGACAATGATGAAAGAGCCTACAGAGAGGAGGCGCACACTCTGACACGCTGGTGTCAGGAGCACAACCTCTCCCTCAACGTCAGTAAAACCAAGGAGCTTGTGGTGGATTTCAGGAAGAAAGACAGAGAACACAGCCCCATCACCATCTATGGAGCACCAGTAGAGAGAGTCAGCAGTTTCAAGTTCCTCGGTGTCCACATCACTGAAGAACTCACATGGTCCGTCCACACTGAGGCCGTTGTGAAGAAGGCTCACCAGTGCCTCTTCTTCCTGAGACGGCTGAGGAAGTTTGGAATGAACGACCACATCCTCACACGGTTCTACACCAGCACTGTAGAGAGCATCCTGACTGGCTGCATCACTGCCTGGTACGGCAATAGCACCGCCCACAACCGCAAAGCCCTGCAAAGGGTGGTGCGAACTGCCAGAAACATCATCGGAGGTGAGCTTCCCTCCCTCCAGGACATATACACTAGGCGGTGTGTGAAAAAAGCTCGGAGGATCATCAGAGACTCTAGCCACCAGAGTCATGGGTTGCTCTCACTGCTACCATCAGGCAGGCGGTATCGCAGCATCAGGAACCGCACCAGCCAACTACATGACAGCTTCTTTCCCCAAGCAGTCAGACTGTTGAACACTTGATCTATCACGATCAATAATTAGCACTGCACTTTATTCATCTTATATCTCACACTGGACTGTCAACATATTCTCCTCAATATACTACTTCATATATATATATATATATATATATATATATATATATATATATATATATATTTCATATACTCCTTATTGTATTGTATATTGTGTGTATTGTATATAATTATTGTGTTGTGTAAGTATGTGTACATTTGATTTGTAAATTGTTTTGTGTAAGTATGTTGTTTACTGTAATTGGTATATGTCTCGTCACTGTCATGACTGCTATGTTGCTCGGAACTGCACACAAGAATTTCACCTACTGTTGCACTTGTGTACATGGTAGTGTGACAATAAAGTGATTTGATTTGATTTGAATATAGTGCAGCAAGAAAAATATTTATTTTTGTCATTTTTGGAGCTTGAAGCCTGAGGTCAATGTATGGCAAGAGTTGCGTAATGATGCAAAAAGTTTATTTTTCGTGCTCCACAGAAGAAGAGAAAAATGTACACCATACATTTTTGGAATTAAATGAGGGTGAGTAAATAATGACATAATAAAATAAAAAAAAAGAAATGTTTTTAAATGTATTGTCATGAATGTACAGTCTTTAACACACAGGTTACACAGATCTCTTTGAAGAGAGCAGCACATGATGTTCAAAATCTGTTTATCACAGCCGAGCACCAGAAAGTGGCTTCCTGCTGGGAGAAACAATGTGCTTATATAAACTGTAGGGGAGTTACATCACAGGAAGTATGACTGACGGCTGAAGACACAGTGGAAATGTCAAGGAAGATGTCAAGATGAGGCTGCACTGCTGAAGTTTTACCAAGGGGCATCCATGTTACTCTACTCCCAGCAGTGAATGATCACAGACAGAGTGAAATTTATAGAAAATTACACAGATCTCTGGATAAGGTTCTTGGAAATCTACTGCACCAATAAGCTTATACATTCCTAAAGGTGGGTAAATATGCTTTTTATTACAACAATCAAAGAAATGACATATGAAGTGTCTTGCAACAAACACCATTATTAAAATAAGTGAGAAAAGCAGGCAATGCAAGGTAATTTAGGGGGAAATTGCACCCAATGTTCTTTGGAAGAAAGAAAGTCATACGGGTTTGGAATGACATGAGGATGAGTAAATGATGACAGAATTTGCATTTGCAGGTGAACTACCCCTTTTACGAATAAAGCCAGATACTGTGATGAAAAGGCTATGAATTATTACACCATATCTGTTTTGAATCAGTGGGGGAAAGCAATAACATTCATCGAATGCTGTATCTGTATTTGGGGGATCAGTCTTGCCTGCCACTGAAAGCATGTGGGATTTGGCAATCCAAACCATTTCTCAGAATCTGATCCACAATCTGTAGTATGCCGATTTCTGATCCCCACTCGGGCAACAATGGCAACCAGCCGCCAAGGACATCCAAAAACCCTGATGTGGCATTTGGCATTAGAAATCTGAGTGAGCCCTAGTTCATATCCTATTCCCATTTTTATCCGGATTTTATAAGTTCAAAGTTGGATACACAAATCACAGAATACAGACAAAAAATACACACTATAGATAAGTCTTTCTTCAGTATTAACCTCCATAAAAGAGGAAAAACAGAGCAGGACCAAACTTTATCTGCTAAGTGTGCTGTGCAATGTGGAATTGGTATTGGTTATCATTTATATGGAAATATTGTAGTGTGTAGGAATAAATCAATGTTAGGATTGTTAAAAAAAAAAAAAGTACATTTGTTTGCAGCCTTCTGAATATGGGCAAGACATGCAGACTCCAAAATGCTATATTTATTAGGACTGGAAATATGTATTATGGCTTTATTAGTAGGCACACTGGCTCTTCAAACCCACATGGTGTCTGTCTACTCTGCCAGAGTTTATGCCTTTTAAATGCTTTATTAAAAATGCATCAGCTTCCTCAAAAAGCATAGAACCAACAGGATTCCTGTATGCAGAGAAGACTGGAATAAGATGGGAGCTCTGTTCATTGATGTGTGTCTTGGACAGGATTTTTGAAATTCTTTCAATGAAGCTGTTCACCAGGGACTTTAAAGCATTTAAGACATTACAGTATGATATTCTGTCATTTTTTAAATGATGTGTATTGTGAAAAGCACTAAAGAAATAATAATGACTTGACTTGGTGAAGCTGGATCCCTCTTCAGAAAAGTACATTTTATCTTACAATTGTAACTTTCTTTATATAAAAAGTCGCAATTCCAAGAAATAATGTCACAATGACAAGATATAGCTGAGTGACTCCAGCCAGGACTCGGTTGCTAAGGAGGGTAGAGTCACACGGGGGAACCTCCTCATGAGTCGTGATCGCTGTAATGTGGTTCGCTCTCGGTGGGGCGCATGGTGAGTTGTGCGTAGATGCATGGCGTGGGACTTCACACGCACTATGTCTCTGTGGAAACGTGCGCGGATTGACGGTCTCAGACGCGGAGGCAGCTGAGATTCCTCCTCCGCCACCTGGATTGAGGTGAGTCAATACACCACCATGAGGACTTAAAGCAAAATTGGGAATTGGACATTCCAAATTGGGTGAAAAAGGAAAAAAAACAACATTTGCAAGATATAACCTATAAACTTTATTTTTAGTAATTGCAAGAAATAGTCAGAATTGCTGAGATATAAAATCAGAATGATCCTTAATTTATTTTTATTGAGATATTTTTATTCCATGGTGGGATCAAGGACCCATAGTAAACTCATTGAGATGAGGAGATAATTATTACTTTGCATAATCCTTACTTTTACCTGCGACTAGATTAAATCATCCACTCAAGTTAGGCTAGTGAAAATGAAAAGCATGAACTTCTTTTTTTAAAGGAGTCATATCATGAGAAATCAAATTGTCCTTGATCTTTTGTGATAAAAGAATAAAACATACAACTGTACATACATTTCAAAACTCCCTTCCAACAAGGTAAGAAATTAGCTTCTAATGTTTATTTTAAAAATTGCCCATGATATTTTTAGACTGATCTTCGAACAGCTGAAGTGGCAAATTTCAGTTTAGATTGTTTTAAGATCTTGTTGCTGACATACTGTATTGTCAGTTATTAAAGGATGGGGCTGGTCAAACTACATGGGACTCAACAGCAAACCCATAGCGAGTGAGTGCAGCAAATTGCTATTGCTCATTTCCCATGCAAAGAGTGCATTTACATAAATATAAAAGGTATAGCTGCAATAAATAAATAAAACAAAAACAACACACACACACACTTTTTTTGGTTCATAAAATCTTACTAAATCTACTTACATTATACTGTACGTGGACATCAGGTCTAAATACAATAAAAATTTATGATATAAAAAAATGCATTCATGCTAGCTAAAATCATTACATATGTTTATTTTTAGATATCTGTGCCAACAACATGGGTCGATAAATTAAAGTTATTATCAGAACTGCAGCAGTATGAACTTTGTTCTTCCATTATATAAACAATAACATTTTCCAGCTGATTACATAATGACTCAAGCTTCTAGACGTTAATGTCACATTCTTCTGTATGGTTTGAATTTAATCAAATCAGTCATCTTGGAGTTTAATTAGGCCAGACAGAAACAGCTGTAGGAGGATGAGCTCACCCTGTTTAAAAATATCTGACACCCACGCTACCTGACAGTCCTGTCAGTGACTGTCATTTATCATCCATATCTGCCTGCTTTCATTTAATTTCTGCACTGAATCTATTGCATGGCTGCAGTCTCGTACCTACACCATCTGGTTACATTGTGTTTTTGAGTTTCTTAAATCATCCTGCTGGAAAGATAAATGTGTACCTGTAAATGTAAGTCTCCTGCTTCTCAGATACTTCTCCTCTGTAAATGACAAAAATATTTTAATATTTTAAAACCACATCACCTTTAAATCAGGGACGCATTACCAATGGGGCCAGTGCCCAGGGGCCCTTGACTACCAGGGGGCCCTTGACTCCCTGGGGGTGACCTGGGCTTTAAGGATGCGCAATCTAGTTTGGCGATCCCCCCGCTTGAAAACCCTTTTGGTCATGAACAACGGACTGCAAAGTTTGAATGGATGCACATTTTTCTCCAAATGACAATAAAATGCTAAGTAACGCTCTTCAGTAATCAAACTACTTTTTGAAAGTAACTGTATTCTAATTACCAATTATTTAAATTGTAACTGTTATGGAATACAGTTTGGTCAATGCATGGCCAAAACGTGGCCAACACCTGGTCCCGTTGTACATACATTATGTGCACACTTGCATTGCCCTGGCGGTTACAAACGTCAGACCACAAGAGGGCGATAGTTTTTGTAGGTGTGACCACGAAACCGGTGCTGCTTCCAAAACTGGTATTTTTATAGCTCCATGTCCGAAACCAGGAAAATGCTGCCTTCGGTGGCTGTATACAGACGCAGGATGCAAATAAGGTGGTTTTCAAACTGTTTGGAGACCAGTTCCTTAAGAGTTCCATTCATTCAAAACAGTTGTCAGTTAAGCCATTAACTGATTAGGCAGCAAGTCAGCTGCCCACGTTTTCGGATGCTGCCCGGATGTGGTAGATGAGTCGATATTTGAGGACTGGGGAAACATGGACATGGAGAAAAAACAAGTTTGTTTGAATGGATTGGGGACAAAAAGTTGTATATATTTTTCGAAAAGACAGTTGTTGATTGAAAGAAGAAAATCCGCTCTAGCACCCCTTGCGGCAATGCTGAGAATGCAGCACGTACTTGCATTTGGTTATTATTGAGCGCTGACATTTCACAACGCAACGGCGCATGAAATTGAGCTTGCCTAGCAAGGTGTGTCTGCGTTCATTTATGTATGTTTGTATTCAAGTATGTTTGGGCCTTAAAATCATGCAGATACGAGAAAGAAGCTTCAGTATATGTTCACATCAACCATCAGAATGGGTAAAAAATGTGATCTCAGTGATTTTGTCCATGGCATGATTGTTGGTACCAGACAGGTTGGTTTGAGTATTTCTGTAACTGCTGATGCAATTTTCACACACAACAGTCTCTAGAGTTTACTCAGAATGGTTCCAAACACAAAAAACAACCAGTAAGCAGACATTCTGTTGATGGAAACACCTTGTTAAAGAGATAGGTCAACGAGAATGACTAGACTGGTTAGAGCTGACAGAAAGGCTACAGTAACTCATATAACCACTCTGTACAATTGTACTGAGCAGGATAGCGTCTCAGAATGCACAACAAATCAAACCTTTAGGCGGTTGGGCTACAACAGCATAAGACCACGTCAGTTACTTTATTAGGACCATAGTATCCCTAATAAAGCGCTCATTGAGTATATGTTCTGTTTGAATGACATTTTATATTAGGAAATAAACAGGATAGTAAATATAGTAGGCTTATATAAATAAAAAAGGCTAATAAACTTTTGAGGGGGGGGGGTAATGTTTTTTTTACAATGATAGGTCACTAGATTGTGTTGTGTAAGTATGTGTACATTTGTTATGTAAATTGTGTTGTGTAAATATGTTGTTTATTGTAATTGGTACTGCTATGTTATTCGGAACTGCACACAAGACTTTCACCTACTGTTGCACTTGTGTACATGGTCGTGTGACAATAAAGTGATTTGATTTGATTTGATTTGATTTGATTTGATGTCCAATGTAACATCTGGGTCCCAAAGCAAAGCCAGTTGAGAACCACAGCCGTTGGTCACTCCCCCTGTTTTGTTTTTTTGCTGTTAAGAGAGCATGTCTGTCACAGAGAAAGGTTTGATTTCTTAGGTCACCGATTTCAGTGATATCTGTCCAGTAGTAGTGACATTTTATGTGTCCTATTCCAAAATATCACTTGCAGCACCTTTAAAATAAGGCCTAGTCAGTCTGAGAGGTCTTAAGCGTTCGTCATCCTCACAGCAGTGTCTTTGCACTAATGTAAAGTAAGGCTCTTTCAGTCAGGAGAAGATAAGAGAAAGCACGGGTGCCGTACAACATTAGACAAACAAAGCAGAGCCACAGTAATTGTATACACTATGAATAGGCGCACAGTATGTGAGTAATTACTTACTAAGACATTGATTTTTCTTCTCCAGCAAGGTTAATGACTTAAGCTTTTAAAGCATGTGTCACTGTATCACATTATGACGTTTTGAGGGAATTACTTTCAGAGAGAAGCTATTTTTTATATAAAAGAGTTGTTGTTTTTTTTAATGGCCAATGCCAATATGATATCTAGGGAGCAGGGTGGCAGATGGTTGATATAATGCCAATGCAGTGGAAAATGTACACAAAATTACTGAGATGAAATAAATTCTTAGTTGTCGTATAATTTTCAAACAAATTTGATAAAAACAAATGGTTCATTATAATTTACATGTAACTCTAGTAAGCTACAAACAATGAACAGGGGCATATAATCTAGTAGACATTATTGTTATTTTGATGACTGGTTATTTTCAAGAGAATTTAGCTGTCCACAGCCCTCAGATGTTTGCATCCTTGGCATGCTCTTGATTACCTTACATTGTAGAAATAAAAATGTAATGGGCAAGGAATAGGAGGGAAACGGCTAAATAGTCAACTTAAAGTTTAATGATAAAAACACAAAAAAAACATAAACAAACACACACGCAATGCGGCCACGTGCGTTTCTCTCTCTCTCAAACTGGCACTTCCGGCTAGTATTTATCCCCCTCCTGGCTAATTAGCCCAATTCAGACCAGGCCGTGTGTCCTCAACACTAGGTTGTGTGGGGGAAACTCTCCCTTCCTTGAGAGGGGGCTTTTCCCTTCCAGCCATGCCTGCCAGCAGGTCTTCCCCACCTTTTGGAGCACTGGGAGAGACGAGAGGAAGGAAAGGGGAGAGGAAAAGAGAGAGAGAGAAAACTTGCTTGCCGGCCAGTGGAGTGGTCCTCAACCGCTCCGCTGCCCTCTGGCGGATGCCGGATCACTCCTCTACCTGCAGATGAAACCACTCCTCCCCTTCTTCGGTGGACTACAATGGTTCATCCGGCTCTCGGCAGTCCCTCCGTCCCCAAGCAGATGGCTGTGGCTGCGGCTGCTCCTTTGGCTGATGGCAGCGGAGAGGACTCTGTGACAGCACATCCCTCCTCCCTCCAGGCGGGAACCGGCTGAACGGTAAACATAAAGTTTAATGTCAAAACTCAAACTTAAGACAACATTAAATCAACATAAACACAGACACACATGCAACGCAGCTCTCTCTCTCTCTCTCAAACTGGCACCTCTGGCCGGACTTTCTCCCCCTCCCGGCTGATTAGCCCGATTCAGGGCCGGGGCCATGTGTCCTCATGGCCTGGCCCCGCCCTCCTCCTCATCACAAAAAGGAAACATTTTTACAGTAATGCACTTACAAAGGATATCTGGCTTGTCCTAATCAGACTTGCAGGTGAACCATTCATATCAGCGATATATTCCAGGACACACTCTGTCTTACAGGTCTATTTTCACAGCTTGAATCTGACTTTCTAAATGTTACTGTAAGGTTGCTAAAGGAAACAGACTGCAGACCCCCTGTAGCAGATGGAGGCTGCTTTTCATGAACTCAGATGGACACACATCGTCTGCACCATGTGATCTGATCTTTAGAGTTTGCTTCAAAAACATTGAACATTTCCAGTCTATACCAGGTGAGTCTGAAACCCTTACAGAAAAGCACTGTGGTGGTACATTTATACAGTGGTGGTATTACTATAATACTTTGATGTGTACCATGGTAGTGAATGAATACCATATTCATATACAATTATATTTAGATGGTACTTTAAAGAATACCATGATCAGAATGGTGTTACCAGGGTACATATCCAAAAAATAAACCTGTCCAAGTGCTTTTTGTTTTTCTTGAATCTTGTTTTTTGTGGTTAAAGATGTACCAAGTGTTTTTCTTGACATCAAAGGGATAGTTCAGCAAAACTCACTGTCATGCGAGTGAATTAAGCCAATTAAGAACTTGACTTGGTCCTTCATGAGCTGTGTTCTGTTGTTTTTAAGGTGCACACCTATGAAAGAGAGGGTCTGGGTTTAGTTCAAAGGACCTTGCAGAATGAAACCACAGGCATAGAGAAGATGTGGGGAATATCAAACACTGGAAGGTATGAAAGTGTCATGCAAAGTGTTTTGCAGAGTTTTCTTTCAACAGGGGCTCTTTTGACGGAATGTATTCCTTCGTTAAAAAAAGCTAGATGCAGCGCATTGAAAAGAAAGCAAGTGACTTTTTTAAAAAAGAGGAATGTTCTTAATGGTATGTTCCAGGTTCAATACAAGGTAATATCAATTAACAGCATTTATTACAATGTTGATTACCTAAAAAAAAAACTAAATTGACTTATCCCACATTTAATTAGATTATTCCTCTTTTAGAATCACAGTTACAGTAAGACACTTACAATGGAGTGAAAGAGGCCAGTCCATAAACATTAAAATATACTCTAAACATTATACAGGTTACTATGATTTTAGTGTGATAAAATCTTAAGTTATTTCCAGTATTACAACTTTGTTGTCATGACAACATAATGTCGGCAAACCCGGTTCTGGTAAACCCTGCTTAAATTTTTTTTGACCATTCATCCTTACAGAACTGCTTCAGCTCAGCCATATTATTAGGATGTCTGGTGTGAACAGTTCTCTTCAGGTAATTTCACAGCATCTCTATCGGTTAAGGACTGGGTCCTGACTGGGCCACTCCAAAAGGTGGATTGCCTTTTTTGAATACATTCTGTAGTGGATTTCCTTCAATGTTTAAGTTCATTGTCCTGCTGCATCACCCAACTTATTCTGAGCTTCAGTTGGCACACAGCCATCCTGAAATTAATCTTGATAAACTTGAGAATTAATTTTTATGATGATGGCAAGCGTTCCAGGCCCTGAAGCAGCCCCAAATCATGATGCTCCCTCCACTGTACTTCACCATTGGGATGATGTTTTCATGTTTGTATGTTCATACATAGTGCTGTGTGTTCTTCCAAAACAATGCAACCGTAGTATCATCAGTCCACAAAACATTGTCCAGTAGTGTTGTGGAGTGTAAAGGTGGTCTTTGGCAAACTTCAGGCATGCAGTAATGATTTAGTTGCAAAACAGTGGCTTCCTTCGTGGTGTCCTGCCATGGGCACCATGCCTGTTTAATGTTTTCCATATAGTAGACTCATGAACTGAGATGTTAACTAGTTCCAATGGTTCCTTCAAGTCTTTATCTGCCACTCTAGGGTTCTTGATTTACCTTATTGAGCATTCTGCAGTGTGCCCTTTGAATCATCTTGGCTGGACGGCCACTTCTAGGGAGAGTAGCCACAGTACTAAATTGTCTCCATTTATAGACAATTTGTCTAACTGTGGACAGATGAATATCTAAGCTCTTCGAGCTTTATGCAAAGCAACAATTCTAAAGCATAGGGATCTTCTGAGATCTCTTTTGTTTTGTGAGGCATGGTCCATGTCAGCAGATGCTTCTTGAGAATAGCATACTCAACATGTTTGAGTGCTTTTTATAAGTCAAAGTAGCTCTACTCCACACTTTCAGTCTCCTTTCATTAATTGGATGCCAGGTTTGCCAACTCCTTACACTAATTAGCTTTTGTTGATGTACTTTTTCCAACCAACAATGTGAATGTTTGAATGATGTATTCAATATGTACAAGAACAATACAATAATGTGTGTGTTATTAGGTTAAACAGATTGTGTTTGTTCATCATATATGGTAAGTTATGTGAAGGTCAAGCCAGATTTCAAGACAAATGTATACATAAATGCTGGTAATTCCAAAGGGTTCACATACATTTTCTTGGCACTGTATGTGAAAACCATATTCTTAGGGGTTGACCGTGGTGCCCTCTCAAAAAAAGAAAAAAATAAATAAATAAAAAATCCAACAATGCAGAACCATTTAAAATTAAATGAAGATACAAAAAAGTAGGGCTGTCAGTCATTGTACAATATGTAACAACATAATGCTTTATTTACATTTTCCAAACAAAGCCTTCCACATTATAATGATAGAAATGCACAGATTCAAGTAATATTAAATGTTTCCCAAAGTCTAAGTGGGAGGATGACTAATTAAAAGGACTAGCCCATAGGTTGCATATTTTTTGCAATGGGCATTAAATCTTTTAAATTCTCATCCTCCACAATATTTATCAGCTGGCAGACTGTGGCTATCCACTTTGCTACAGCAATCTTAAAGCCGCATTCATGATTCACGTCAGGACTTCAATGCCAGCGTCATAAGCGCTGCTTTGAACTCCACATGAAAAGCATTGGAGACAACGTTTGGTGATAGTTAAGACTTGACATCCTTCTATGGTAATTAAATTGTACATAACAGTGGCTGTAGTCCCATTTGGGCTTGTTTTGTACATCAAATAAATGTTGTCACTTAACGTCATACAAAGTCCAGTAAACAAAAAAAGCTACATCAATATTTGGTGTGACCATCTTTGCCTTCAAAACCGCACAGATTCTCCTAGGTACACCTGGACACAGTTTTTCTTGGTTGTTGGCAGATAGGATGTTCCAAGCTTCTTGGAGAATTTGCAACAGATCTTTTATATGTTTAGGCTGTCTCAACTGCTTCTGTCTCTTCATGTAATCTCAGACTGACTCGATGTTCAGTGGGGGGCTCTGTGAGGGCAATGCTCTCTGTAGCAGAGCTCCCTGTTCTTCTGTTCTATTCTATTGTATTTGCAAATGGATTGTTCGGGAGTTTAAAATGTATATTTCCTATTGACACACTAAAGTTGAAGATATTAACCATCTTAAGACAAATGTTTTTATGAAACATCTTATGCGCCTAAGACTTTTGCACAGTACTATATATATATATATATATATATATATATATATATATATCACCAGTAGACCAAAAGTTGCTATTTAAAGAAATATAATGAATCTTACAATTTACAGCTATGTGGAAGGACATACTCTCTCATGTCTAGAGACTCACAATAATTCTAAAATCCTCTTTGAAACAACAATAACAAAGGTTTAGTGTTAGATTACTTTCTTTTAAGAACATAAACTTCCTCATGAAAAACTGTTTAATAAAACCTGAATAGGAGTAATTCCATATCTCTGGACAACTGAATAAAACATTGACTCAATTGTATAAATCAGATTAAACAGTGATACTATACAGTATACACAAGAAAAGAAAGTGATCCATCATTGCCAATCAGAATTTTGTTTTTATTCTGAAATCAGTATTTAATCCTTGATTGATATCTCCTCATCCACAATGTTTTTTCCTCTGGCAGTGAAACTCCAGTGCACTGTGATTGGTCGATATCATCAGCAGGGGCTGTTGGGAAGTAGTACGCTGTGGAGCTCGCACTGATGCAGGCTCAGCCGAAGGGCGCATTGAGGGTACAAAGGTGGCAGTCATGAGCACCACTCTGAAATCTAAAATGTTAAATGGCACACCTTACAGTCTCGTGAACTTTGCGGGAACACGCAAATGAAGGCCATGAGGCCGCAAGTTCACAACAAGTGCCATTTGGGACAAGGCCTGGTGTGTGTGTGTGTGTGTGTAGCTGTGTCTTGTTTCAAAGGCTGCGTCCTCCTGAGGTCGCATTTGTCGGTTGCATTTGTCATCAAGTCAGTCTCGTTTCAGAAAAGGGAAGAGGACACTCCAAATGCCTTCCATGCAACCAGCCTTCGAATGCAACCTTCTGTCATGGGAATTCGGAGGATGCATAAGTTGCATCCTTTGTGGGCAATCACAACCCACAATTCTTTGATTCAATGGAAATTAATATCATTGTCTGAAAAAACAAATGGTGACAATTTGCATGAAAATATGATGTTCAGACACAAGTAATGTTAATTCCCAAGTTGAAGTACCTCAGTGCTGAGGATGCAGAGTATATAATTTGTATAATTATAGTAATACATAATTAAATAAAGGATTAGACTAAAAGTACACCTGTAAAATCTATTTTCTTTTCTCTCTACATCATTATATCTCTCCTAAAATGTACCTCATACTTTCCCTTCCAAGGGACTTTGTTCCCTTCTTACTCAAAGCGCTCACACTTGTTAAAAAGTGACTTGCTGTCATAGCAACCATGATAAGTTATGTTTCCGTTTGTCCAACGAATGCTATCTTGTTTAAACAAGGCTTGTTTAAAGGTGGACACTCTGTATCCACTTTATTTTTCAGCAAAACTAGGGTGCCGCTATCAGTAACATTGTATGTGGACCACTTCCGGTATAAGCTACTTCCAGCTATTTTAGCAATGCAAAAATACTATATTATGCTGCTTTATATTACAGGCTGGCAATAAATGTCGAATTATTATTGTCATTAATTATGATTTTCATAAACTCATTGATTTTGAGTGCATATAATTTTACCGTTTAACCCTTATTTGCCATCATTTAATCACAAACTGATGCACTGGAACAATGAATGAAATCAGACGCTGACAGGACAGTCCTCTGTGCCATCTTGACATGCCTCTACAAACTTTACACAACCAGCAGAGAGAAGAAAGCTGCCGGGAAAATGCTGCTTCATCTTTCTTTGCACCAAAGCTGCATCTTGTTTCATCTTGGCAAAATAATAAACACATTTTACTCTCTGTTCTTGTCAGAGAGCATTCTCTCTTTCTTAGCGTTGTATAGTAAACAGACATGCTGAACACGCATTCAGCATGGCTTATGAAACATCAGCTTTGGAAATAAATAAAGGCATCATCGGAGGTTATGCAGGTACATATGAATGGAGTTTTATATGGAGACAAAAAAGACTGCATCTGCAAAAAATTAAATGATCGGTTATCTGTATTAGCCACAATGAGCTGTGAATTATGTATTGGCCTTGAAATTCCATATCGGTGTATCCTTTGTTACAAATGGTGAACATTTTTTAAATAAATGGTGACCAGTTACAGATCCTAAAATAGACACTTTCTTATTAATCATATTAATTTTAACCAAAAATCTTGATGTTGATTTAAAAAACAAAACAAAACCAAAAAACTATTGTGTCCTTGTAATGCATTGGCGAAGCTTTTGGCTACTGCATACTTGCGTGAAGTATGTTTTTGGCCAGCAAGGAAACAGTGTTTTCCTTTTAGACATTTATTAGACATTTCATAGAACCGACCTCTTGGCACTCACCCAACCCCTCCACCCCCTATCTGACAGATTTAACGTTTCATCTGCTCTGATGTGCAGCTTTAAGACCCATAAAATCAGCCCTGTGGTGCCCAAGAACTGAAAATATTATCCCTGCTGCGGTTCTGACCCCATTCATCTCACTCGATAGACCCACAGAGATGCTGTTCATTTGGCCCTCATTACTGGAAGACCTCGCTCTGTGTGTGAGAGGGCTCATCTGAGATATTGTAACATCATTTGTGTGGTCTTTTTACTGTCTCTGTCTCTTCAGGCAAGTGTCTGACCTGGTGTTGATCGATCTGATCCCAGAGGAGATCTTTGAAGAGGAGAAGTGTTAGCAGTACTGGTGAGTCATAACACGAGAGACAGAGAGAGAGAGAGAGAGAGAGAGAGAGAGACAGAGAGAGACAGAGAAAGAAAGTAACTTAAACATAATTTGCTATTAGGTCCACTTGTGTTAGTAAAGGGTTTTGTGCCAAAAAACAGTCTCAGAATTTACTTTATAAGGACCATTTAATGACCATCACTCTCTCTCTAACCCTAAAGCCTAAGCATACTTCTGTTTTAACACGGTTGCTAGTGTTTGTGTACTGGGCAAGTCACGTAAATTTCGTCATCAACATGTAAGCGTGCAGCCTGATTTGACATGCCATCACCAAACATCTGTACTCCACATGTGCAATAGTGATGTCACGATGTGAATTTTTGATGGTACGATTATTGTCTGATAAAATAAAATCACGGTTTCACGATTATCTGCAAATTTACCTATTATGCAGCAATAAAAACCTCCACAAACATATCACAACTTAAGTTTTATTGCAGCATTCATTAGGACATGCAGTTAACATATATATTCCTACTTTTAACTGAAAACAAGTTGAAAACAAGTAAGTAATTGTATTTAAGTTTTTGCAATTTTCTCTATCTGCCCTCTGACACCAAAACGTACTGTACCTTTTCAACAAAAAATGATGTATACCCTTTCAATAAATTTAAATAAAATAAAATATAAATTAAAAATAAACAACTCTTCGGATTTACACAGTTTCAATTCAGTGTTTGACTTAACCAAAAGGTTAAGTAGTACACTACATATAATATTTACTGTGTTTGTAAAATGATTACATTCTACTGGGCATGAATCTCTGGATGGTGATCCCTCAGGTGCTGGAACATATTAGATGTTTTAACTGCTTTTGCTGTCACTTTTCATCTTCACGGTTTGCATACTGGATACCCATCTTCAGCAACTCTTGTGTCATTTTTCGATAGCCAAAATGCTCCCAAATATCTCATTTAATTCGCTTCTTCAGCGGATACAACTCCGGGAGATCACGTTGTTCCGCCATGTTTTCATTTTGAGAGTTTAACGTGTGCTGAAAGTTCACGTTCTGCTCGCGCCCCACCTTACTTAGACAAACACATCCTGAACTCCGTTACCATAGTAACAGCCTCACAGACCAGCCAGGCAGAGGGCAGGGCACACTACTTGCGGCGCAAGTAGTTAGACCCACACCGAAAGTAAAAAAAATGTAAATAGACATGAAATATGTTTGTTATTTTCCGGTTTTTAGCCGTAGCTTCCAAATTCTTACAGTTTAATAACCATGACCATTTTAATCGCGGTTAATTGTAAAATTTAGTAATCGCGACATCCCTAATGTGCAAGAGGTTGACTGTAGTAATAAGTGGGTCCACAAGGTGGCAACTTGTACAGTGCGGTTGTTACTCACAAGAAGTCAAAGTAGAGGGAGAAAACTAACAATATAAACAACAGAAGAATTAGTAGGGGCTGAGATACAGTACATACGGTAAGTACTGTTTGTGCTTTTCCACATCAATACTCCGCATCTCTTGCACAAACATACCACATTTATTTACATTTATGCATTTGGCAGACGCTTTTATCCAAAGCGACTTACAGTGCAATTATTACAGGGACAATCCCCCCGGAACAACCTTGCTCAAGGACACAATGGTGGTGGCCGTGGGGTTAGAACCTGTGACCTTCTGATTAACAGCCCTGTGCTTTAGCCCACTACACCACCACCACAACCACAACCACATACTACACAGTCATACACAATGGCCAAGTTTGGGATAGACATATTTGGCTGAAGAAGTAAGAGTAGTAAGGGTATGTCATTCTGAACTCAGCCCATCTTCTTTTTTGTTGTTGTTTTTTTCTCCCCTTTTCTCCCCAATTTTGAATTACCAATGCGCTCTAAGTCCTAGTGGTGGCATCGTGACTGGCCTCAACCCGGGTGGTGGAGGACGAATCTCAGTTGCCTCTGCATCGGAGACGTCAACCCGCGCATCTTATCACGTGGCTTGTTGAACTCATTACCGCGGCAAGATAGCTCGCGCGGAGGCTTCACACTACTCTCCGTGACACAACTCACCACACGCCCCACCGAGAGCAAGAACCACATTATAGCAACCACAAGGAAGCTACCCCATGTGACTCTACCCTCCCTAGCAACCAGGCCAATTTGGTTGCTTAGGAGACCTGGCTGGAGTCACTCAGCACACCCTGGATTCGAACTCCTGACTCCAGGGGTGGTAGTCAGCCCATTTTATTTTTTTTATTTTTATCTATGTCCCTCAGAGCAGAGGTTCTGTAGAGGACACAACTCAGTGCTTTCCTCTACTGGTCAGGTGGAATATCACAAAGCAATTACAGTACGCATGCATTGAACATGTCTGTCCACACACAGGGTCAATGGAATATACGCTGAAAGGCTAGAGTGCTTGAACGAACGCGAGTCATGATGACATGCGTTCAAACAAAGTATACCTGAGACTCTAAAATTGAACAGGCTCATTTTTTGTCTGCTGTTTCTTTTAAGAATTGTGAATGTCTTCATTGAAAGTGAATTGAGTAAGGGGCTGTTCACACCAAACATGTTTTCATTGTTTTTCAATTGTTGATTTCATAGTGCATTCAATAATTTAGTAATGAATCATAATTGATCCATTGTAAGAGCAAATATTTACACCCCTACAGTTAACCTTTACAAGCCAGTCTGATAACACTTTCTCTTTTTATTACTCAGTAACTGAGATGTTCATAGACAAAACACTAATATACAGCTCACATAAGTACTCAATAAATATTTATACAGACACAAACAGTTTGAATTACATAGGTATTTACAGCTAGTCGCAGCATATGTGCCTAGTTAAGCATGAAGATATTAAATTTCAGCAGTTGTATATGTTGAAAATAGCATTTCTTGACCTCACTCAACGTGCTATTGGAATCATTTAGCTGGGACATGATCACAATTCCTCAGAGACCTTTTTCAGTGCTGCTTTAAACGGTTCCTCTTCCTTCTTGGAGGATATATCTTTTCATAAACTCCTACCTCTATTATTTATTGCCATTATGCGACTGGAATGAGGTCAGTTAGATAAGAAATGAATATGCCCGGATTGACTCATTTGTTCTTTACTGGACGTGAACAGCAGCGCTATTTATCTCGGAAATATCCATAATTACGCTTTGATTAATAGACGCATGATCCATTGAGTACAAGACGGTGTATGTGCAATCCAATTACTTGGACACAGTGAAATAAATGTTGTGGATATTAACTCAAGGGCTTAAGTTAATATCTGCATCACAAGAGTTTTATTACTGATCTTACTTAAATCATAAAGAGCGGAGGTTTAAATTAAAGATGTAGAGCAGACATTAGACACTTCAGCGTGCGATTATGGGATGGCTGTGCCATTAAGTCTTTAGGAAATATTATCGTTTTATTCTAGAACAGCTTTGCAAGCTGGGATAATCTATGGAATTGTACATCTTTTAAAAACTATTTTTCTTGTCTGCAGTTATTGACGTAAAAGTTGTATATACTCTAGTCAAATATGTCATTAGAAAATGTATTATAATTTGGAACCAATCCAAACCATAAACCACATTGCAACTACTATAGTAGGCTACCTTTAGCTCTTTGAATAATACTGTATATGTTGATTTATAAAAATACAAGTGTTCATTGTTAGCAGGGGCGAAAATGTCATCAAAATGTTGGGGGGGGACAATAAACATAACAATTCTCAAGAGCAATTTTTGAAGGGGACACCAAGGTTTTTTTTGTTGTTGCCCCGTTTACATTTGTATTATATTATTTCTTAAACAGTTATTTTAAGAATATATCATTATATTATTTACAATACACATATGTTAATTATATTTTAGGGGGGGACAACCCCCCCGACACCCCCGCGATTTCAGCCTATGATTGTTAGTTCATGTTAGTTCATATTGCGTTAACTAATATGAACATAAAATTCTCATTTAAAAAATTTAGTAGGATATGTTGAAATGACCATTAACCAATATTTAATAAGTGCTCAAAATTATTGTCATTGTCATTTTAACTAATGAAGTCTAACTTTTATATACAATTACAACCTTATTGTAAAGTGTTATAGATTACATTAAATCCGAAGGACTTCATGAATTTGCTATTGTCAAAAAAGATTTAGAAAAAAATCTATATAGTCAAATTCAAAGTGGTTTTTATTGTCGTTCAACCATATACAGTACAGTACACAGCGAAGGGAAGAGAGACCCCGATGATCTTCTCAGCTGTCCTCGCTGTCCTCACTATCCTCTGCTGGGCTTTGCGGTCCGAAATGGTGCAAGTCCCAAACCAGGCAGTGATGTAGCTGCTCAGGAGGCTCTCAATAGTCCCTCTATAGAATGTAGTGAGGATGGGGGGTGGGAGATGTGCTTTTCTCAAACTTTGAAGAAAGTAGAGACGCTGCTGGGCTTTCATGGTAGTAGAGCTGGTGTTCAGGGACCAGGTGAGGTTCTCTGCCAGGTGAACACCAAGGAATTTGGTGCTCTTGACGATCTCCACAGAGAAGCCGTTGAAGTTCAGAGAGCGGTCACTCTGTGCTCTCCTAAAGTCAACAACCATCTCTTTTGTTTTGTCCACATTCAGAGACAGGTTGTTGGCTCTACACCAGTCCGTCAGCCGCTGCACCTCCTTTCTGTTTGCTGACTCGTTGTTCTTGCTGATGAGACCCACCACGGTCGTGTCATCGGCGAACTTGATGATGTGATTCGAGCTGTGCATTGCTGCACAGTCGTGAGTCAGGAGAGTGAACAGCAGTGGACTGAGCACACAGCCCTGGGGGGCCCCAGTGCTCAGTGTGGTTGTGGTGGAGATGCGGTTCCCGATCCGGACTGACTGAGGTCTCCCAGTCAGGAAGTCCAGGATCCAGTTGCAGAGGGAGGTGTCCAGGCCCAGCAGGTTCAGCTTTCCAATCAGGTGCTGAGGAATTATCATGTTGAATGCTGATCTGAAGTCTACAAACAGCATTCGAACACATGAGTCCTTTTTATCTAAGTGGGTGAGGGTCAGATGGAGGGTGGTGGCAATGGCATCGTCTGTTGAACGGTTTGGACAATACGCAAACTGCAGTGGGTCTAGTGAGGGGGGCAGCTGGGTCTTAATGTGCCTCTTAATATAGGCAGTGTTGGGGAGTAACGGAATACATGTAATGGGATTAGGTATTTAAAATACTAAATATTAGTAACTGTATTCCACTACAGTTACTATTTATATTGTTGGTAATCTGAATACAGTTACATTCAAAAATTATTTTGATTACTGAAGAAATTTCTTTGCATTTTAATGTAATTTGTTTAATTTAATATTTAGCCTATTCAGTGTGATCCGAGGAGTGTTTGAACAGCAGTGAAACAATTTCTTATGGCATGTTGCATTCATACAAGTTCAACCTGTTGTGAGTGTAAATGTGGCTATGACGTCTTTGAGGAAATTTCCCTTTGGAGTTTAATAGAGGAGCTACATTGTGTTTCTACATTAAAAAAACAGATAGATATGCTTTGACAGATGACGCATAAATCCGATTAATACACGATTACAAGCCATGTCAATGTTTTAATGTGGGTAGGGGATTTTTTTTTACAAGAAATACTAATCAATGTAGCCTTTAACATCACATAGAATGCTACAAATATGATATTTTCTGCCTCATTCTCTGAACAGAAACCACATACGATCATAAAAGGATGTGGTTATTTTCACTCTGTGGGGTTTTGAAGTTTGGAGCAGCAGAAATAGTTAATCTTGTGTAAAATGTCATGTGAACATTTAGCTTTATGCTAAGCTTAAATGCTATTTCTTGCCTTAATTTACATGCATCTGTTACCAGATGTGATTATATTTTATAATACATTCTCTAAAGAAAATGAATGATAGAGCAAAAAAAAATTTCTCTAGTAAGACCTTTGTTATTTTGGATTTTTGAACTTGGTGCAACACAACATCCTAGCTCCATTTACTTCTTATTGCTACTTGTTTTATGTTACAAAATGTGAAGGTGTGTCAAAAGCAGGGATTACTTCTTTGAGTGACTTTGAGTCTGTTACATGTTACGTGTGAACACAAGCCAAAATAACACTTTGTTGTTATGACTGGAATGGCACTGTGCTCTTTTGAACTGTTTTAAAAGAGCCACAAGTCAGTGACTGTGGATATACTGTATGTCCATCTATTGTATAAGCTTATCTGCTGAATACTATGTCATAGTATGTTATGTTTTCATTCACATCATTTTCTATTATATTGTAATATCATTTTACACTACCTGTTTTATCTGACACTTTCACACCAGAACTGTGCACTGGTCGGCACTGCACTTTCTCTTACTGTGCCTATTGTCCTGTTTTAGCAATTATTGTACCGTCTTGTACTGTTTGCACACGTTTGCACTGTCCGCTCCGCTGGAGTCCTGATCATGGTTTATTTCGCAATAAAAACGGCTTACTATACAATTCCTCACATTTAAAACAAACACAGACAGAAACAGTAGTATTACCTTTGTTACTCACCAGCATTACAGTCATGAAGGCAAACTAAAGTAACAATAGTACCACCTTCAGAGTTTAAGTACCGCAGCTGCTCTTGCATTTCACCGCGATGATAGCATATGTCGAGGAGGCGGGGCTATTCAAAGACTGCACTGTGATGTCACAATGTTGCCATTTTCAAAACGAGTCGTTTTTGCTGAGTAGAAACAATAAATATTATTTTCAGACTGGAGAGGATGTATTGAGTTCTGAAACTTGCAGTATGTTTTTATAGTACAATGATCTCTTATACTGTATTTCAAAACATCAAGGAAAATTTTAAATTTAAGTGTGGCTAAGGTGTCCAAATACATTTTTTTTTTGCTGGATTTTCTTGTCCTCTGCCTGCGAATGTTTTGTGGCTTTCTTTCTGTGTTAGACTTTTGCTGCGTTGACACAAAAACAGCTGAATTCAGTTCCTGTGAGGTTTACACAGTGCAGATAGTGTTTTTGCCTTTGGAAGAACAGAAACGCCTGTCAGAAACAGAAAACACCCTGCTGGCATTCACACACAAACATGTCAGAATTGTCATCCTCTGAAATCTCTCTTGAGAGGGATTTCCTCAAAATAAAGTCTTCTCTGTCTGAATCCCATCTATCAAACGACAAAATGAAGCTGAAATTATTCTGCCTGACATATCCTTTTGAGTTCCTTGTGGGAAATAAAGTAATACAGGTTTGAAACAACATGAGGGTGAGTAAATGATGACAGAATTTTAATTCTGGTCATCATTAATACATTGTAGGTCTGTTGTCCAGGGGGAAGGGCTACTAGCAACCAGCAGTACAGCAATCTGCCGAGCATCAGCAATTAAACCTCTATTAGTGTGAACACAAAAGGGGCTAAAACTGTGCATGACCCAGCAGAGATGAGAAGGGTGTAACCGGTCTGGGGTGCGAGAATGATTGGCACCTCAGTCTGAAGGGCACTACAAATGGCGTAGGGAACAAGTATACATCAACAGGGAAATTTACCTGTCAGTCATTGTGCACCACTTCAGTACCACATTAAGTTTACCTAAAAAATAAACACAGTGGAAGGGAGTTGAGGCTCTGGCATTTTTATTCAGTTTAATTCACTTCAGGAGTACTTACTAGAGAGTTGTGTGTGAGTATGGAGATATAGTACAGTAAGTGACTTTTACAGTAACTTGGGTGATGTTGTAACATTTAAGAAGACAAATCTATATTTTAATAATGTCACAGCAGTCATTTATCACTAAATTTAGGGGTTTGAGAATGACAAATTATACAATTTATATTAAATTAATCTATAATAATATAAACAATTGGATGCTATATTGTACATTTCTATACATAAACAGTTGGTTATTTGTTATTTATTATTATTATAATATATTTTATTTTAATATTAAATAGTACAATTATTAAACATTTTAAATGTAATACTTAAAACATATTTAGTATATTATTTATTATTATATTATGTCCTAATACTTGAAAACCGAATTTTGCACGTTTGATGACACTGCATTCCAAATAAACACATTCTGTCATGTGAAGTGCACTTATACAGATATCTTCTGCTCAGTGTCTAGGGAGCAGTTAGCACTATGTAGGGAGCACATGTATCCGAACACAGTAATGGAATCACAAATGCAAAGTCTTATTGTGAAAATTACTAATTTGTTCTACAAAGTTATTGAATGTGTCTGTGTGTCACATCTCCCGGTGTTTGAGAGTTTCCCCCTCTGAAATAGAAGAGATCCCCTGAGATTACATGCACCTCGCTCCCATAATGACATTTAACAGTAATTAGCATCGGAGCAGCTACTGTCTGTCATCATTATGAAGTAAGGCCTGCCTTACAGTAGTCTAAATGTTAGAAGCCAATCCTATTGTTTTACAGTGAAACATGACTGCCCCCTTTTGACCACACTCAGAACTGACTTCACAACCTCTGTTAGGGTTTTCTGTGCATTTATGGTTATACATAGCAGTAGTTTAGGTCTTATTTTTATTTATTTGTTTATAATAATAAAAATATAAGGTATTTTCCATATTGTTTTTTTTTTTTTGGGATGTTTATTTATTTAATTTTTTTATTTGCCATGGGTTGATTTTTATTAAAACTACAGATTTCTTTTTAAACAGATATATATATATATCTGTTTAAATAAAAAAATTATATCTGTTTAAATAAAAATATAATAATAATAAAAAAAAAATATATATATATATATATATATATATATATATATAATTTTTTTTTTTTTTTTTTCTTGGAATCCAAAAATTTAAAAAATGTCTTCACCATAGAGTAAATAATTTTTATAGGTGTGGTGTAAATTACTTTTTTTAAATGATTATTCAGGGTGGGACATTGTTAGTAGGTAAATTAAACAAACTAGTCAGATAAAATATTATTTTTAAGGAGTTACATTTCTAAAAGCCACAGGGCCATAAGTGACAAACTTGTATGGGTTTCTTTTTGTTTTAGGGATTGACAACTTTCTTGTACATTCACTTTCATTGTATGTAATGAAAAAGAGCAGCATCAACATTTTCCTCTTGTGTACACAGAAAAAAAATTTAAAAGCTAAATAATAATTATTACATTGATTCTTAGATGAGCCATCCCTTGGGAAATCTTGGGAAGATAAAAAAGTTAGTTGAATAATCTGTTTGCCATAAGCTTTGTGTTGACCAGTCAGCTCTCAGGGCTGAAGAAGACATAACTAAGGACCATGCAAATTCAAACAAACACTTATCAATGCACAGAAAGTGTGTGTAATAGAGAGAGAGAAACATTCAGACAGTGATGTGTTGGTTCTTACAAAAGAAACAGACTCCATTCAGCCTGCACTAATCCAGATGGGAAGTCAAAGACCAGAAAGTCCATGGCGCCAAAGTCATTTCATCACTTTTTTACTCATTTAGATAGTTTTCTGTCATGCTTAAGGAGGGGGAGGGGGAGAGACAGAAAACGGAATGGAAAATGACCAACATTGGCAAGGAGTTTTGCTTGACATGACTTCTCCACACTCGTCTGCCTGCGTTATCTGTTTAATTCATCCGACTATCTGGGCTGTCTTTACTCTCACTAAATTTCCCTCTGACACGCATGCCTTCCTGTGCATAATCCAGTACTGCCTGGCAGAATTAGCAATGGAGGAATGGAGAGAATGAGGAAATAGAGAGAATAGGACAGGTAGAAATAAAAATGTCAGAGCAAATGGACTGATTTGACTTTAAATCAAATTGCCAGGGCAGATACGGGCCGTGTTTTGGGGGAAATGCTGACAGATGAAAATGTGTCAGGGAAGAACGGTTTGAAGAAAACAGACGGAGTGACTTTGGGAAAAACTGGAAAGGATGTTTGAAAAGATGAGTTCAAACTCAAACTTGTGATGCTAAAGTTTTGATGGAAAGTTGTGCGTACTGATGCATTTCATTTGGACTGCCAGTGTTCTTGTTCAGAGTAACTCCTGTTAGCAGATGATGAGCAGTTGGTGACTTTAACATATTTATTTGTCATTTAAAATGACAAATAATAATTTCTTTTAAGTAAAATTAAGTTATTTACTCACCCTCATGTTGTTTAAAAAACCTGAATTCTGTTTTTTTTTAACGAAGAATCGTTAAACAGCTGTTTGTCATACAAGGACAGTTCATATTGACCACACCTGTAAAGCTCCAGAAAGGACCATTAAAGTATCATAAAAGTAGTCCAAATTACTTTTATGCCTTTTAAGTCTTTTGAAGCCATATGATCAATTTGTGAGAGGAGCAGACAGAAATTTAAGCCATTTACTGATTAAATGACATACATTTTAAATTTCAAAGGTTAGTTCACCCAAAAATGAAAATTGTACCATAATTGGCTCACCCTCAAGCCATCTTAGTTGTATATGACTTTCTTCTTTCAGCCAAACACAATCAGAGTTATATTTACAAATATCCAGGCTCTTCCAAGCTTTATAATGGGAGTGAATGGTAACTTAGATTTTGCCCTATAAAGCGCATTCATCAAAAAAGTAATCCATATGGCTTAATAAAGGCCTTCTAAAGTGATGCGTTTTTGTAAGGAAAATATCCACATTTATAACTTTCTAAACTATAATCTCTGGCTTCCAGTAACGGCCGTCCTCGCATTCACAAGAGAGTCGAGTTCCGGCATATGACGTAGGAGTAGCGTAAGCTCCGGTGAGAAGTGACGAACGTGTAAGCGCAGAGGATAGAGCAAAACAAAACACCGGTCACGAATTAGAAGACAACAACGAGGATTTTTAAAGAAAAATGTTGGAGGATTTCGATATAAGAGAAGAGGAGATTCAGTTTTTTGCCCAGCCCTATTTGTTTGAACTGGAGTACACCAACCAGAAACTCCGGGCGATGGAGGAGGCTGCAGCAGGACTGGGAAGAGAAATCAGCCCGGGATTTTACATGGTTACTGGCCCAAAAAGGGGGGTGGGGGGTGAGCCAAAATTTGTTGGGTGGGTGGGGTATGGGGTATAAGGTTTGCTGTCCTTTTCAGCATATCAGGGCACCGTTTTGTGGTCCGTTCTGCATAACGCGGGGGCTAATTTTAGCTTATCACGGCCCATTCAGCAGGTTTCGCGGCTGACCAACCGGCCCACTCGGTTTTCCTGATGGCCAGTCTGCCCCTGATCGGCCCCAAAGTGTATCAGCCCACCAGGAAAATGCCTGGTATGCCAGATTACCAATCCAGCCCTGAGCAGCGGCACAAACAAAAGAATCTGGTAGAAGGCGAGTACAGGGGACATGGTGGTGCTCATGCAGGAAATGCGAGGTAATGCCAACAGAGGCTGAGATTGTATGTGATTGGAATGACTGAATAGATGCACAAACGCACCTTTTTAAGACTAATACAAATCTACAGTATAGCTAAAACAAGTCACTTCTTTTCACTGGTTTCCTTTGCTGTAAACAACATGCGCTTCCGAGTTTGTCACTTCTCACTGGAGCTCACGCTACGCCTACGTCATATGCCGGAACTCGACTCTCTTGTGAATGCGCAGACGGCCGTTACCAGAAGCCAGTGATAATGGTTTATAAAGTTAAAAATATGGATATTTTTATTACAAAAATGCATCACTTCTCTTCAGAAGGCCTTTATTAACCCCCTGGAGCCATATGGATTACTTTTTTATGGATGGATGCGCTTTTTTTGGTTTCAAAATTTAAGGTACCATTCACTCCCATTATAAAGCATGGAAGAGCCAGGATATTTTGTAATATAACTCTGATTGTGTTTGGCTGAAAGAAGAAAGTAATATACAACTAGAATGGCTTGAGGGTGAGCCAATTATGGGATCATTTTCATTTTTGGGCGAACTAATTCTTTAAGTCATGTTAGAATGCTCTGAAATCTTTCTGAAATAGTATTTTGTAAATTAATTTATTAATAAACATTTATAAAATGAACCTTTTAAAATATTTCTGAAAAACTATTTTTAATTACATTTTTTTAAATAAAAATGTATGATATGACCCCTTTAAAGGCTCAGTCACATTTACCTTTGTTCTTCAAAAGTCAATCAGGAATTTCGCCTGATGGACTTCTGTGGCAAAGAAATTTCCCTACTTGAATTTCATGTGGGGTTTAAGTTTGGTGAACTTTAGTGTATCAGTGAAGTTTTGCCATAAGCTTTTACAGCAGTTTAAAGTGAAATAGTGTTTTGTTACTTGTGTGTGTTGACGTGAATGAAGGAGATCGAACACATGTCTAAATATTCTTCATGTCTAATATATATATATTTCTTTGTCATTTCTTCATTCCTCATAAATGAGCTGTCATTGTGAAGCACTGGGCTGTACAGAGAGAACTAATTTAGTACTTCATGCGCTGGTTATGACCGCTCAATTAATGCAGTTCACCACAGGAGACGCCTGACACTGTGACACACAGTGCGCTTGCAACTCAATACTACACTGCTTTGCTGTGGAGGCATCCGTGTAACAATTTGATGTCATGCCTAGAGTATAATGTTCTTGGCTTTTACATGTCCATTTCCCACCATCTCTCAAACCTTTTCAATTAAACAGGCTATTTTTTTGCTGCTGCACTTTTAAGATTCCCTCTGTTGTGATTGGCTAACCTCTTCGCATGTTAAGTGTGGGTCCAGTAGCTTTCCCGCTACTTTTTCCAATCCTAGTTTAATATGCAAAGACATCTGTAAGTAAGCTATTTGTAGATTGATTTCCCCCAAAATTAGCAATGCACTCTTGTAAGCCATTACAGATAAAAAATTGTATGACAATTCAGAAGCAATTTGGACTGCTAGAATTTCAAGAAGTGGAACTACTGTTAAAACTTTTAACACAACTCATTTGATTAGGCCTACTTACCTTAAAGCTCGACACAGCAAGGAATAAGTGCAGGCTGCTTCAACTAAAAATAAACAATTTATTAATTAAGAAATCATACCAACTTAATGTGAATTAATGTGAGATAGGAATGTTAATGTGCTTCTTGTTTCATAGTTTTGTAGGGATGTCCTGATACTGATATCGGAATCGGGTCTGATACCGCGCTCATGTACTTGTACTCGTGCTCACATAAATGCCACGATACCAAAAACCATTATCATCTGAGGTACGAATTTCATTCCGTAATAACCAGCACAAAAAATGTAAATCACATTATGTCCTAGTGTGATTATTACACCACTACTACCAATAATAAATAAATAGTAATTGTATCATATTTAAGCAATATTTCACATCTGCAATGCTCTGCTTCTGGGATACGGGTCCAAACATACTCTACACAAGTACGTGAACACAGACGCACCTTGCAACGCAAACTCGATTTCACGTGTTGTTGTGTTTTGAAATGCGTCAGCACTCAATTCATAACACAACACAAGTATGCGCTGCATTCTCTGCGTAGCCACAAGGGGCACTAGACCATATTTCCTTCTTTCAATCAACAACTGTTATGGCGGAGTTTGTGTTAAATCTTTTCGGAAAATATATACGACTTTTTGTCTGCAGTCCATTCAAACGAACTTGTTTTTTCTTCGTGTCTCTCCCCAGTCCTCAAATCGACTCATCTACCACATCCGGGCAGCATCCGAAAACGTAGGCAGCTGAATTGCTGCCTGATCAGTTAATGGCTTAACTGACAGCTGTTTTGAATGAATGGAAATCTTAAGGAAACTGGTCTCCGAACAGTTTGAAAAGCACCTTATTTTCATCCTGCCTCCGTATATAGCATTTTGGTAGCAATGTAGTTACTGACACAGCACCGGTTTTGTGGTCACGCTCTGAGGTTTGTAACCACCAGAACAATGCAAGAGGGCACATAATGCATGTACAATGGGACCATTCATTGGCCAAACGCTCGCGTCTGTATTTGCGTACTTGAGTGAAGAATGTTTTGGCCTTAACTTACAACAGACCCTCCAAGCTCAGTTCCTGGACCTGTAAAGACGTTAGCAGGTAGAGACTGGTTTCGCGCGCTCTGTGTTTAAAGGCTGTGGTGATGAGGCTGCTCACTGGGATCAAGCGAGCCCATCACGTGAAGTGGGGCGACGATGATTCACAGGAAGGGCGTGTCGTTCCATAACAACTGGTATAATCATTTGTGTTTCTTTACCTCAGATTATGCTAAACACTCAGTTACGCTGTCTTGTTTAGCTAATGCGTAGGCGTGTTCTCGAGTTGATTGACAGGCAATTTCTGTATCTAAAAGGTGATTGGCTATTTTACCTGTGGGTTGACCATTGGCTGCTGTTGGGTGTTCCATTTTCTCCCATTCATTTTAATAGAAGTGGCCCGTCTCTGCTAAATTGTCTCTGTTTTGACAAGCAGGAAATGTTCATGGAACAATGACGTCACCAACGAACAGTCCTTGAAATGGTCTATAGCAAAATAGAGAATAAAGCTATTATTTCAGTTATGTAATAAATTATTTGTGATTTTAAACAATTTTAAAACATTGCTATGTTTGTTTGTGCATCCCGGCCAGCCCGACAAAGCAACAATGTCTCAATCAAAGGTGTGAGTTTTGGGCGGGACAATCTTTTATCTCGACCAATGAAAGATGGAGTGTTCAGAAAACCTGTTTGAAAACAGTCCTTATTTTTGCAGTCTTGTTCGTTGACAATAATGGTGCAGAAATGACACACTTCACTTTTAAAATGTCCATCTTTATGGATATAATAACAGTTTTGAACAAGCTTGGTTTCAATAAATGGTCTTTTTGGAATGGGGCCACGTTTTGTGTTCTGAAAGACATGTACGTATGTGTTCAAAGCACCTCAAACTCTCTTATTTCACAAGATCAATTAAAATCAGAGTATTCATAATATGACCCTATAAGATCTCGTGTTTGTGTATGTTTGCAGGTACTCTCACCTGATCCCCTCCCTGCAGATGATGCAGTTCTCTGCTGCATATTTGAGTCGCCTGCTCATAATTCTGCATATAATTCAGACTCGAACCTCTGAATGCCAGCTTTTATTTATAATAGTATTAAAAAATATGCTGTTTATAGACATTTAACATCCAAGGTTTGATTCTCCAAAAGTGCATGAAAAACATTTCCTTTGGTCATTCAAATTCCACCCACTATCTGTTTAATTTTGGAATGTTTTTTAAGTCTTTTGAAGTCTAAATATGAAACTGATTGATAGCACTGCCTGCATTCAGTCTTCTACAACATGGCCACTTGGTGGTACTGTTGCGTAAATTACAGTTGTTTCTATGAGCTAGTTGACATGAATGTCTAAACACAGGAGAAACTGTTTAATGAACGAACAACTGTCCTTGACGGGTGTGACAGTAACTGACATGGATCCTCAGTTGAAACTCGTTTATACAGAGTTTCTCAAGTCATGATGCAAAACAGTCCCTCGCAGTCAAGTAACGAGTCCACTCTCTGTGCTCCAGTTCCACCCAATTTCATGCAAGTTAACATGCGGGCACGAATACGCAAAACATTTAGTAGAATTTTGAATGGCCCTTCTTCCTTTCAAAAAGTGACAGATTCCCATTTACGACATGAATCGAAGGTTGACCGCCGGAATGTAAGAGTGGATTTAGGAGGAATGTTTTGCCTGTATAAGAAGCTTGAAATAATGAATGCACAAGGGGGAGTTAGTGATGACTGACTGTGTACAGGTGCAGTTCCTTTCTTTAGTTCATATGTGCCCATCCTTTCTCTCTATCTGCATAAAAACAGACACTATTTTTAAGACCCTGTCTCATTTGTTTGGGAAAGATTAGAAGCATAAAACGAAGCAATATGTTTCTTTGTAACGGTAGATTTAGACAAAACAAAACAAAATAAACGAGCCAAGTCTTTAAAATATCTACGTGCTCGCTAAAGACAAAAACAACTTTGCTTGTGTGGTTGGCAGAAATGCAGTATTAGTTTTGCCCATGTTGACTCGTCAAAGGATGCGCCAGCTACAAGTCACATCGTTTAAAGAAATCCAGAAAAGGGTCCTGTCAGTGCTTACACATAAGACTTTTTAACACAAGAAAGCAGGCAATCAAATAGCAATTAGTGGCTACATGGGCCTTTTATGTTTAAGAGAGAACTGTGGCCCTTGAAATGCCTGTCGACATTTAATTTGACTGCTCTGTGTCTCCAAATGGAGGATTGTTCTCCGTGAGAGGGGCTGCTCCACTTCATGTTATTGACTTGAAGAGTTTACTTCAAGAGTCACGAAAATTAGTTTTAAATCTGAATGGCTATATTGCATTGACAAAGGTCAACAATGTGGGTTGATTTGCCAATCCTGCTATCTAGAGAGCATGGGGGCTACAATAATTATCATAGGGTGACCATAGCCTACGTCCTCTTTGTCAGACCTTAAAAAGGCGTCCAGCCGGGATTTCTAAATTTGGAAAATGTCCGGGATTCGCATCTAGTCTAATACTTCTTTGTTTGCGCGTGCATATTTGCATTGCTTTAACTCGTCTTTGTAAGTCCCGCCTTCTCGCACATCAGTTGGTCGATTATAAGAATCTTGCAGCAACTATTGGCCAAACTCCTGCCTGTCAATCTCTCTGCGACCGCGTGAGGCGCTGTTGTGTTCGGCATCCAACAGTTGCTTGACAGTAGCAGCAAATGACTGCTGAGTGGAAACAAATGTAGGCCTACACAATATTTGCTCAAAACATCCCCATGCTTTCGTCCAGGTCGAGATACGTGGGAAGCAGAATGTATGACATGTAAAGCTGGCACTTATATATGTCAGTTTCTAATAAAGTTGCAGGTGATTTAGAAGCACGCATTAGCTCTGCAAAGCAAAAAGGTGAAAGTTAATCAGGTAAATTAACGGACTAGATTTTGCGACCAGGTAAAATTGTCACATTGCTTCATTTTCCATGGCCATTCAAAATAATAGTAATAGTTAAATGAAGGTACACTCATGGCATCAAATAATTTATTTTAGTACATGGACATTCAAAAGAATGTTGGACATTTGTATTTAATTATATGCATTTATGTTATGCTAATAGAGTGTCTTTTTTACTGTATTAAAGTTTGCATTCATAGACAGTAACACTGTGGTGGTTTTGAACCCTATTATTCCACCACAATCCCCAAACCAACCCAAAATATGGTCACCCTGCTCGAAACACTTTGTAATGTGATGAACTACATCTGTGGTTACTCTGCTAGGATTCCTGTGTGAACTTCTATGGAACTGACTTCATACACCCACTTAAAATCACACTGAGACCAGTTGGTTAAAAGTAATTAAAAAAAATGTGTAAGAAAAGTGAAGTTAGTTTTCAGAAAAGGCCTTGCAATATATACAAATATTTTTGGGGGTGCTATACTACACAATTTAAACTTAGCACATGACCAAAAATGCTGAATTTTAATTATTTTTTATTTTTTTTACTCAACATTTTCTAAATTCACCAAAAAGATATGTGAAAAACAAAAATATGTAAGGCACACCTTAAGAAAAATTAGCTTTTTTTTCTGGTCATAAAGTGTATCAAGATTGAACAAATTTCTTTTTATTGAATATTGATGGAGCAACTTCATTTGTGTGAATATAAATAATAATAGAAGGTTGTTTTTTATTAGAATTTTATATATATATATATATATATATTTTTATTTTTTTTTTTAAGGATAAAAGGCCCCCAGGGTGGTAATAGTGATAAAATGTAAATATAGGGAGAATAGTTATAGGGCAAAATTTGTCAACTTATGCAAATTTATGCAAATACTTCTGAGACATTAAGATGCTTTATATATATATATATATAATAAAATAAGATAATGCTTATTCACAATAACCACTTCAGATTTTTTTTTTTTTATTTTATTTTATTTTTTTTATTTCAAGCACATTTGGCATTTCATAACATCTCAAGTTGTCTGTAAACAAATTGTGATTGGATCAGTCAACATATTTCCTAACAAATCTATCCGCCCCACTTAAAAAAAAAAAAAAAAAAGTGATTTATAGGGGCCTTTAACCCCTGCAACAGGGGGGATTTTTACCCCAAATACCATCCTTTCACTTATTGGAAAGTTACTAAATAACTTAAACAAAAGTGAAAATATCAATTAAGTATTTTATCTTCAAATAAATGTCATAATTCCAGAGAATCGTATTATCGACATAAATTTGCAGCATTTTAAAAATGGTTAAATAGTAGTGAAATGTTTATATGCCAATCAGACACGTTTTTGTCAGAATGTCAGATGTAATAATATAAAAATGTAGTTATGTCAAAATGGCCAAATATCAGCCGATTAATTAGCCTGACCAATTTATTGGTCTATCACTAACAATGAAATAAAAAAGATAGATTTTTTTTTTACAACTCCTGTTTGTGCTATCCTGACTACTGTTAGAGCAATATTATATCTACTCTGTTAAAAATAAATAATAAATCAATAATTGGTAACACATTCTATGAGCCCTTATTTATAATGTATTAGTTATTCCTCATAATGCACCTTATAATATGTTATAACTTCTCATAAATAATTGTAGCCACAATTATAACGCATTATAACACTTAACTATTCATACCTTAGAGCAGAGGTTTTCAATTGGTCTGGCGCAGTGCGGGTTCGTACGGTTAGAAATTTTGAATTTAGGTCTAGAAAAGTAATGGAAAAAAAATTAACACTGAATGTTTTGGAAAAGTCATGTAATTTTCTAAAAAATATTTTCAGCTGTACAAGTGTGCTAATAATTCTTCAAGAGATACGTGCATAAGCCCGCGCGGAGCAGCAGTATGCATAATGCATTGCTGCGTAAACTGAGTAGATTGTGAATATGCGTAGCGCCATGCGGTGTCGCATTTGGCACCTCATTAACGGCAGAAATGTTCGCTCACGATTTCTCAAATCCATATGGATAGTGAAGGCCTACAAGGAATTAGTAAATTTCATATTTATTATGGCTGTCTTCAAGTTCTCTATGGGGAGGCTCAGTTTAACCCAATTTGAAAACCCTTGCCTTAGAGTATAATGCATTATAACACAAGCAACATCCTTTATCTGCAGAAGTTATAATGTATTTATTTGTAATATATATAATTTGCTCTAAGTAAAGTGACAAACGCAATGTCTTCTTATAAACATCCATAAGATATTTTAAGTGGTTATTACATATTACAAGTCACGCTGGAAGTTATATACATTACACATGCACAAAATGCAAAATAACACACATTAAATGTAAATGCTACAATGCTAAAATGTTAAAAAACTCTCTCTTGAGGAAAAAATAATATGTATGTTGATCACATTTGTAGCCAATCTTCTTGGGTGTAAACACACCCAAATAATAATAATTATAATAATAATAATAATATATATATATATATATATATATATATATATATATATATATATATATATATATAGTGTCAAAACAACCACCAGGAGGCATCAGTGATAGTTTTTATTTCGCCTCTAGAGGCAGCTCTTATAATGTATACTGACAGTGCACCATTCCCAGCCACTCCAGCACCAGACACAATGGCGGAAATTATCAGTGTGGATTTTGCCAATAACCGATAGTTCCAGAAATCGTTATCGGTGCCGATTAATCGCCAAAACCGATATATCGGTCGACCTCTATAAGACACTACCTCTTTGTGTGGGAAGTCCACATGGGCCATCTTCTCCATGGACAACTTCAGCGGACCACGTCTTGGTCTTGGCACATCTCCTGAGTCTTGGGTGCCTATAGATTTGGCTGTGGAAGACATTGGTGCAGGAACCACAGGTACTGTATGTCAGGTGTGATGCCCATGTTCTGTAACAGAGCCTTGGCCTTTCGGCGCTACTTCTCCAGATTTGAATCATTCTGCAGTGGAGCGGCCACATTCTTCAGCTCTGCCCCTTTTGTCTTGCGCTCCTCCTCTTTTCTCTTCTTCTCCCCTGATCTGAGTCAGACGCTGTTTCTTTCTCTCCAGCTCAGCTTCCAGCTCACTTTCATCTGACATGATGCTGAGGATGTTTATTTCCTGCAGAAAGAGCTGCTTTTTTTACCACTTTACAGTTTCTGTTTGCACGGATGCGGAGACGTGCCTGGCGGTTGCCGGGGTCATTATCCTCCTGAGGCTCAGCAATGTAATTTCTGTTTAGGATATTTGTTATTTATTTTTTTCTTAGCCCATAAATGCTACTGGGGTAATCTTGGGGTATTAACAGTGGACTCCCAGGGCTTTTCGGATAACACATTTTTCAGAGTTTGGCCATGACAACTTCCTCTCATTGATCTATAAATATGGACTGAAATGTATCAATTCAATTCAGAACATCAAATACAATATGAATAAAATATAATTTTTTCAATTTCTTTTTTTTTAGCATATGTATTTTATGCACCAAACACTATATTGAATATTTTATATTTAAAAAAGGGAAATTGTAAAACTTTCTTTGCTGGGTCGATGACTACATAATAGCTTGTAATGTTAAATAATGAGATCATTATAATGACAGAGCAGGCTGCATATATGAAATACACAGACATATTAGTTCACACTATAAATAACATCTATGAAAAGTACATGTCAGTATGGTCAAAGCTCTAATTTTTTATATGTTTGTGGTGGGCATGAATGTAATTTAATTGGGATATTTATCTCAAAAACCTGTTGGATATCAAAGGTTTTTTGTTTCTTCAATAAAATAATATACAACATTTTAACCAAGCACAATTTGCTTATATTCAGCAAATGCTCATTTTAAAATATCAGTAACAATATAATCATTATTGTCACTTTTACTTTATTAAAATAAGCTGGCATTTATCCCAACATAAGAGTCACTTTTCCCGCAAGTCCGCCGTCATTTTAAATAGATCGCTATAAACATTTAAACCACTTTTTTCACAAATAACCACTCGATGGTGCCATAAACATGTGAAAAGTACATACCATAGGTTGGAGCCATCAAACATTGTGTATCATATTTGATATACACTGTTTTGTAGGGTTAAGCACATTTCACCCTTAATTCTTATTACTAGAATATGGAAAATAATTATATATTATTTAAATTGTGTAGTATTTATACATCACATTGGTACCTGTTGTAATTAACTTTTTATTGGAAAACAAATAGGTCCTAAAATGTGTGTAAAATGTAATATACAGTGAGGAAAATAAGTATTTGAACACCCTGCTATTTTGCAAGTTCTCCCACTTAGAAATCATGGAGGGGTCTGAAATTGTCATCGTAGGTGCATGTCCACTGTGAGAGACATAATCTAAAAAACAAAATCCAGAAATCACAATGTATGATTTTTTAACTATTTATTTGTATGATACAGCTGCAAATAAGTATTTGAACACCTGAGAAAATCAATGTTAATATTTGGTACAGTAGCCTTTGTTTGCAATTACAGAGGTCAAACGTTTCCTGTAGTTTTTCACCAGGTTTGCACACACTGCAGGAGGGATTTTGGCCCACTCCTCCACACAGATCTTCTCTAGATCAGTCAGGTTTCTGGGCTGTCGCTGAGAAACACGGAGTTTGAGCTCCCTCCAAAGATTCTCTATTGGGTTTAGGTCTGGAGACTGGCTAGGCCACACCAGAACCTTGATATGCTTCTTACAGAGCCACTCCTTGGTTATCCTGGCTGTGTGCTTCGGGTCATTGTCATGTTGGAAGACCCAGCCTCGACCCATCTTCAATGCTCTAACTGAGGGAAGGAGGTTGTTCCCCAAAATCTCGCAATACATGGCCCCGGTCATCCTCTCCTTAATACAGTGCAGTCACCCTGTCCCATGTGCAGAAAAACACCCCCAAACCATGATGCTACCACCCCCATGCTTCACAGTAGGGATGGTGTTCTTGGGATGGTACTCATCATTCTTCTACCTCCAAACACGGTTAGTGGAATTATGACCAAAAAGTTCAATTTTGGTCTCATCTGACCTCATGACTTTCTCCCATGACTCCTCTGGATCATCCAAATGGTCACTGGCAAACTTAAGACGGGCCTTGACATGTGCTGGTTTAAGCAGGGGAACCTTCCGTGCCATGCATGATTTCAAACCATGACGTCTTAGTGTATTACCAACAGTAACCTTGGAAACGGTGGTCCCAGCTCTTTTCAGGTCATTGACCAGCTCCTCCCGTGTAGTTCTGGGCTGATTTCTCACCTTTCTTAGGATCATTGAGACCCCACGAGGTGAGATCTTGCATGGAGCCCCAGTCCGAGGGAGATTGACAGTCATGTTTAGCTTCTTCCATTTTCTAATGATTGCTCCAACAGTGGACCTTTTTTCACCAAGCTGCTTGGCAATTTCCCCGTAGCCCTTTCCAGCCTTGTGGAGGTGTACAATTTTGTCTCTAGTGTCTTTGGACAGCTCTTTGGTCTTGGCCATGTTAGTAGTTGGATTCTTACTGATTGTATGGGGTGGACAGGTGTCTTTATGCAGCTAACGAACTCAAACGGGTGCATCTAATTTAGGATAATAAATGGAGTGGAGGTGGACATTTTAAAGGCAGACTAACAGGTCTTTGAGGGTCAGAATTCTAGCTGATAGACAGGTGTTCAAATACTTATTTGCAGCTGTATCATACAAATAAATAGTTTAAAAATCATACATTGTGATTTCTGGATTTTTTTTTTTAGATTATGTCTCTCACAGTGGACATGCACCTACGATGACAATTTCAGACCCCTCCATGATTTCTAAGTGGGAGAACTTGCAAAATAGCAGGGTGTTCAAATACTTATTTTCCTCACTGTATATATTTTCTTGATTTTTGGGGTGTAACGTGAATGTTATTGTTTTCCATATTCACCCAAAAAGAAGACAATAAAAAGTGTTTATTTATCCTGAGGATTGGAGTTTAATTGACACCACATCAAAATAAAAATTTCCAACAGATCTGGAATTTTATTCCATTCATATACATGCATAGCAACAACATTTTAAGAAATAGTTTTCTTACATAAGGACATTGGAATGATAATTTTTACAGCGTTCCCACGTCCCACCCCACCCATCAATTCTCACAATCAATAAACCTGCCTTTTGTACAATTAAATTGTTTTTGTTGTTATGGGTGAGAAATGGATGCCCCCTTTATAATGCTACTCTCCATAATGTTCCTGAACCGCCCCCATTTTTTTATACAAAGTATTGCGCTGAGAGCAAATAAAAAAAAAAATGGAGAACAAGGTGTATCAGCAATCAGAAATACAAGTACTATACAAGAATGCTGCCATCCTCATTTAAACATCCACGTCTGAATTCAAAGAAAAGACACTGAGACAAACAGCAACATATAAATGCAAAGTCATGTGTATATGCCAAAATATGAGCTGCAGTTTTGTGCCTGGTTATCCCTTCGAACAGTTTTAAGGCTGAAGTCAAGAGTATCAAACTGCAAGTGATATGTTGGCACATACAAAAAAAACTGTACCAGCAAATAAGACTACACAAGTGCTCCAGTAGCTATTGTTGGGTCTAAAACGCATTTCAGTTTTGTGCCTATTGTCTCCTTGAACCTAACATACAATGTAAACAATAAGTCTGCTACACAAGAATGACTATACATTAACATTACAAACAACTCTGATATAAACTTTATTTGAATTTAAATTAAGAACACTACTCCTATTAATACTGATTGTAAAATAAATTAAATGTGAAAGTGGCACCAATATTACACTTGATTTTTTTTCTTCATCATTTTGCATTAAGTCTTAGTCAAATAATGAAAAAAGTAGCTTCTCTTGATTGTCCACAAGCAGCATATAAAACTGCACAATGCACTAATGACACAACCGTGTACCCAAAAAAAGAAGAAAGGAATGAGGGGAGACAAGCGTCATTTCATTTCACATGCTCAGCAGCATGTGACGAGCAGTAAAACTTCTTGTGCGTAATAAAGTTTGACAAGTTATTGAATTGGATGTCACAAAGGCGGCAGTACTTGCCAGTGCCTGCAGGCTGTGCTGACCCATTTATGCCTTTGCTGACAGGTGCGGATTCCTCCATGGGTGATTTAGAAGTAGGTGATACATTCTCATTAGGGTCAGGAGGGTTCTCGGTGGCCCACGTTGGGGAAGTTTGCTCATCTGGTGATGTGGTGTTGTGAGGTTGATTCTCTTGCTGGGGTGTCGCTGGTGTCTGGCGCTCCTCTTTATGTCCACCATTGATGATCACCATGCCCCTGTTTTTGGGTAGCAGGGGGAGTGGCTCCTTGCCGGGATGAGGACAGCCATTGGCTGTGGGTTGTTCCATGCCTGGCTCACCTGCGCCATTGCTACTTTGCTCCTGCTCGGCTGCCTCGCCCTGCATAATAAGACTCCCTGCCATGTAGTCGCTGCTCTTTATCCCGAAATACGGTGATATTTGCTCGGTACCTTTAACCTTCTTTATTGCTCCAGGATAGAGACAGTGTGGCAAAAACATGTTCTTGTTCTCATCTTTTGAGGTCATGAGCTGTGCTTCATTGAAAGCTTTCAGATCTGTTCCTGCTGGACCAAGGTGTGGCGGGAACAGGCCTCCATTTTGCATCAGCTTGTTGCCACTATTTTTCTCGCATTTCACAGAACTCTTGTCAAAGATGTTGTCGGAATTATTGCCTTCACTTTTAATGCTCGGGAACATCGGCTGCTCTAGTGTGCCAATCTCTCTGTGCTGAGCAGTTGTGATTGGGCAAAAGTTCTGCTTGTGGGCTAGGTAATTCTCCACTTTGTTAAAACTGATCTTACACACGGTACATTCGTGATAGTCCAAGAGTCTTTTGGGGGAGTTGCATGACTTGTCGTGGAGAGGCGAGCACTTTTTGCTGAGATCTATTGGTGCATCTAGTTCCTGTGGGTCTGCAATGGTATTACTTTTGGGGGCAAGGATGGGTTTGGAGACTGCAAGAGAAGCATCTAAATGTTTCGGGATGAGGCCTGGAAAGATATCACATCGAGGATGGAAGCGGTCGGCCAGAATTTCCACAGTCTCCTGGGACGTACAAGAGTTTCCTATAGTAGACATACCCAAGAAGCCGGTTTGTGCACCTATGGCCTGCCTTTGATCTTGGTCAGGAAGACACATCTCGTACATCTTCCTCCGCTTGCGTGTTCTCATCGTCCGCTGAATGGCAGGTACCTTAGTAGACATGCGTTTCATGGGTGGGTCATGGCGAGTGGCGCAGTAGTATTGCTTGTGCACCATGTACGTTTCATGCCGACTAAAGGTGATGTTGCATGCTTGACAGGTTGTTTTGTTTGGGTCATTGTCACCATCCACCAAAGCCGTGCTGGGACTCTTCACCTCTGGCTGTTTTCCTCCGAGCCTGTCCTCAACACCAGTTGGTGTGGTAACCTTCTTTGCCTGCCCAGTAAGGTCTTTGTCCGGCAATTTCCCACCTGCATTCATAATATCCAACACAGACGAATTCAAGCATGCTGTTGTTACGAGTTGACTGTCGGTTTCAGATGGGAGGCATCCTGGGAGCATTCCGACTGAACTGTGGCCACTGTTGGGACTTATGGCATCAGAAACCTTGTCTGGGACACTCGAGAAATCTGGGGACTTTGCCATATGCTGCCAGCGACTGGTACAATAGTGCTTCTTGTGAACCAAGTAGTTATCCAGATTATTGAAGGTGATGTTGCATTCAAAACAAGTCGCCCCTTTGGGCATTAGAGGACTGTAGATAACAGGTGGGTAGCTGTTTCCTCCATGGCGTAGCCTACGATGCACCAGCTCTGACATTTTTGCTAAGATCTCAGATGCTTGTGGTACCACCGAAATGTCCTGCGAGAATGCAAACTGTGATAAGAATGGACCCATGGGAAAAGTTGGGCCCATATTATGCTGGACAGGAGAGGAGGCTAAACGTGGACTCGAGGGTTCTGATTTGATTCTGGTGTACGAGAAACTAGTCTTGCTGCCTGGGTGACTTTCCCCCTTCTGCAGTCCAAGAGCAGATTTTTTCTCAGGTCGTTCAAGCTCTCCATCGGGACTGTTGGCCTTGTTGGGTGTGCTCTTAGGACTTTGCATGACCATGTCCTTTCTGGCTGACAGTTCAGCTCGTGCTGCGTGCAGAGCATCCTCTCCTGCTCTTGGGGAGTTCTCACTGTCGCTCTCCCGGTGGATTTTTCCAGAGTGGCTGTGTAAGTCTTGATGCTGAAGCAGCTCCCTGTGGTTCTGAAAGCTGATGTGGCAGTGATTGCATCTGAAGGCTGCCTGTGATAGGTGTGAGAGAATGTGGTGCTGGAATGTAAGGAGTGAATCTGCTGTGAAGTTACAGATTGTGCATTTCAAGCTGGTGCCAGGGGGAAGAGACTCCTCCATTTTGACACCTGTGAGACAGATAAAAGGCTGTTTTGTTAATCTTGAACTGTACTCCTAAGCAACAATCACTGCAGAATTGTGTTGTGTCTAGCTATCTATCTATTTGTGGATCTGTTTTCAGTGATACTGCATTGTATTGCAATGCACAATAAACTGGGATCTGATTTCTATGATTACTAGATTTGTAAATTTCAAGAAGACAATGGGACACCTGGTGACATGTCACCTTAACCATCAAGTTAAGATCAAACTTCTATTTTCCATACAATGACAGTAAATGGTGACCATGGCTGTCAAGTAAGATTTCCAGTGAGTAACGACTTAAATTTCTGTTCCTCACAAAAGGCTATCATATGTCTTCAAAAGACATGAAATATAGTCCAGAAGTCATGTGGGCATCTTATCACGCTTTCATAGTGCTTTTTTGTCATTTCTGGAGCTTGACAACCCTTGATCCTTATCCACTCTCATTGAATGTATTCTCCTTTGGTGTAACACAGAAGAAAGTCATATGGGTTTAGAAGGACATGACGGTGAGTAAATTATGACAGAATAAACATTTTAGTTGATCCATCCTTTTTAAACATTTACTCATTTCTATGAAACGCTTAATGTACACTGTGTGTGAGAGAGAACCTTTTTTTAAACTGTCAAAATGTATGATACCAGCATTGTCTATACTCACCGCTGTGTGAACTCAGGTGCATTTCGAGAGCACGAGGGTTGCTGAAGCTCTTGTTGCACTGTGGGAAAGGGCAGATACCGGGAGTTTGGTGAGCACTAGCGTCGGTCTCTTCAGGGACGTTATCGTGTTCCCTCTGCCGCCCACTGCAGTAATACATCAGATGGGCCTGAAGGTTTCTCTCACTTCTGTACCATATACCACATGCTTTACAGGGGAAAATGTCCTCTGAAAGACAGAGAAAAACAAGTTGATATTAAAATACATTCTCCTATCCTATTTTAAGAGGCAGAGAAGACCTTAGTGAGGTTAGACACCATATTTAATTTAATCTTTGGTGCCAAATTATTCACAAAAAATTTTGATGTTGAAGATGTTGGCCCCAGTCATCAATCACTTACATTGCATAAAAAAAGACATCTCATTTTGTGTTTCAAGGACGAAAGAAAGTCATACGGGCTTGTAACAACCTGAAGATGAGTAAATGCCAAATGTTTTTTTTTTTGGTTAAACTATCCCTTTAAATACATTCTGTGTTTGTTCTGAAGTTGCATGGCAACAGAGATGATTTCAGGTTTATGCCCTTTCCTCAAGGGCAAATGAAAATGCTGTACCATCTGCTAGCAGCATCCTCCGTGTCAAGCTGAACTCTAGACCGTGCTTATGAAGTCAACAAAGTATTTGCAAATGGCTTAAATTTTGCAATTACAAGTCTGGTCAGAGTCCAGGAATGTTTACTGTACCCTTAAACTAAAGGGCAGCTCATTGTTTCCCTCCAGCAGAGGTTAATCTGCGAAGTAACATGCATATTCTATTTTTAGTGTTGTAGGTTTATGTGTAATATGTTCGGAACTGGCTCAAACAATTGGTTGGAGTGCTCCACATTACAGCCCCAGGAACAGGTGAGAGCTCATATGCGGCTAAACCGTACAGCTTCATTGTGAAAGTATTGAATGTTGACATTTATTAGACTTGGTATGCTGCATACATGTCTGTGATACCTTTGCCCAGTTATTGGGTTAAAGTGGAAATGGGGCTTACTGTTGACTATAGCAGTGGGTAATATGGAGGCCATTGCAGCTTGCTGGGGCAGAAGTTGGATGGTATCCAGAAGGCGTGCTGGGTACATGCCCTCGCCAAGAGTCATGTGATTGAATGCCTGCAATCGAGAGTCAAAGTCCACTGCGAACGCCACTAGCTCCTCGCCTTCCATCATGTTCTTGGTTGTGGTACACCACAGTTGTCCACCTGTGTGAGAGAGAACAAAAACATTTAGCATTTTTTATTATCTTCTTTTTTCATTCAATGCAGTGTTTTTCAACTGCCGGGTTAAAAATGCAAAACAATGGATCGCAGGTATCCAAAAAAAAATAAAAAATTCTATTTAGTCTATCATTATCATAATTTTGCATATTGTTGGGCCTATTCAATTAATGGTAATAATAATAATAATATATTTTATGTTTGAGTGACTTATAGAACGGTGGCAATAGCAATATGATAAAAGACACAAATGTTCAATAAATAATGATTTTATTAATAATAATAATATAACCACAATTCCTTCAAATAATACTGTTTATTAGCCTAAAGGTGTAGTTCAAGTTTCCACATGCCATTTCATCTTGTGCACGGTCGAGCATTTAAAAGTATACTCTTTTTTTGACTGCGAGCCCATACGGATGCATTCCAGGCATGCACACTATGACTGCTTTGTGATATTCTTTTAGCAGAGTTGAGAGCAGGTGCACATGGCAATGACTGTCCGCGAGTCTAGAAAAACAAGACTGCACACGGAAAATACGCGTGTGCTGTGGTGATGATGAAAATTTTGTCATGCGCACGTGGAAAACCAAAGTATACTTTGGCCTTAAAGGTGCACTCAGTAAGTTTTTTTTTTATGCTATCTTAGACTTACAGTGACACCTAGTGGCCTGGATGCAGCACAATTGAAATGCAATAGATTTCAGTATTGTAAAAAATATAGGCTTGCCGCATTAATATAGGATTCAATTGATGAGTGATTACAGGTGTGTCCGTTGTTTTACCACGGCTCTGAATGTGAAGTTAAAACAATCCATTTAATAATTTTTGATAACTGTTGGTTTAACTGTTGGTTTCACCACTGTAACAGTGCAAAGTGTTTATTTACAAAAATATTTGTTAAAAGAGCATTATTCATGATTACTTGATGTAGTCAAGTAATCGTGTTACTCCTAAAGGGAAAGTATCTAGACTCACTGAGCACTTTATTAGAAACACCTCTACACCTACATATTCATAAATAAAATCACACAGATACAGGTCAGGAGCTTCAGTTGCATGATTGTTGGTGCCAGACGGGCTGGTTTGAGTATTTCAGTAACTGCTGATCTCCTGAAAGTTTCAAGCACAACAGTCTCTAGAGTTTACTCAGAATGCTGCCAAAAACAAAAAACATCCAGTGAGCGGCAGTTCTGTGGCCAGAAATGCCTTGTTGAAGAGAGAGGTCAACGCAGATTGACCAGATTGTTTCGAGCTGACAGAAAGGTTACTGTGACTCAGATAACCCCTCTGTACAATTGTAGTGAGCAGAATAGCATCTCAGAATCGACAACACGTCGAACCTTGAGGCGGATGGGCTACAACAGCAGAAGACCACGTCGGGCACTTTATTAGGACCATAGTTTTCCTAATAAAGTGCTCAGTGAGTATATCTGTAAGGTCTACTCTACATCTAACAGCTGGAGTTTAGATCAAACACTCCACATGGGAATTTTCAATTCACTCATTTCAGAAAACAGAAGGGACAGTGGTGAAGAAAAGGAGGAAGGGGGAGGGAAGTCAGAGGAAGGGTTTAAGCTCAGATAGCATTTATCATCACACACAGCAGGATTGCAGCCGTACTTCATTTCCCATTCAAGAGATTAAAGTTTTTAATATGACTATTTACAAAAAATCTGGCTTCCGAGATAACAACAAACGATGATATGCCGGTGCTAAGTGGCAGAATTGGGACATTGTTTCAGAAGGGAAGCTGGACAATTAATTAAAGCTCTCTTTTAGCTACCAGAGATGTGCAAACACACTGACGGAGCTTCAGAAAACAAGACAAGCTAATTTCAGACCAGCTGTTTTCCAAGGAGAAGTAGGAAGAGAGACAATAGGGAATGCTATTCTTTAAAAATGAAAATTCTGTCGTCATTTACTCACTGTAATATTGTTCAAAACCAAAACGTACTTTATTATGCGGAAAGGAGATGTTTGAATGAATATCGTGGGCCGTCTTGTCAATACAATGGCAGTTTATAGTGACTCACTTTAAAGCTTAAAAAAGACCCAAAAATATAATAATAAATTATGAAAGAATAAACATTTTGGGGTGAAGCATTCCTTTACTTTGGGGAAATAAGGTGCTCAGTTCAAAGATATAAAAAGGATTGTCATCCACCCAAGCTCAATGTCCAATATCTGAACAAACCGTTCTTTTGAGATCTTTCTGATAATTTGGATGTTCTGGTTCAGAAGAATGTTTTGAGCGCTACTTGAACTAGCCAAGGAGGGCTAGGATGAATGTCAAACTTTCCAGTAAATTAGGACTTAAATTTTGGTCTGTTTGGTCGGTCTGAAGTATGACTTCAGATGACTTGGAATATAGCACTTGAGTCATATGGACCACTTTCATATGCCACTTTTATAGTGCTTTTGCATTATAAGCCCCATTCAATGTAACTCAATGTGCACTGAAAACACAGTTCATAGTTCATACAGATTTGGAAAGATGTTAGGATACATAAATGATGGCACAATTTATCTTTTTGAACCATTTCTTTAACAGTGATATCAAAGAATAATCTTTGAAATCTCACTGTATGAAATTGCTCATTCACTGTAAATAGAGGTTTTAAGGGCACCAAAAATTTTAGATATGATGTGATACAATCATATCAGATATAGAGATAATAAGCAAGATAGAGAATAAAATAGCTTGCTAATACAGACACTGACTGTGTGAGCTTCCGTGTGTGTTATAAATGTGCTGCTGCTGCCTGAAAGAGCCGCTTATCAACATGCAAATCTTTAGCGAGGAGACACACTCTTCAGACGTGCCCTCTTCATCAGCGACATCCTGTCACACACCACACACTGCCTGGAGAGGCTCTCTTATTCCTTATCTCCTAATTAAAATAACAAAACTGCCATCGCCATCAGCGCAGATCACTACTGTCACCTGCAACAGCGCAGGTCACCTCTTCTCGCTGAGTACTGCTGCAAATTTCATGAAGAACTCATTACTTACACAAAAAAAGGAGGCAGAACTTTTATGTTCTGTATGCAGGGGACCAAAACTGCTGCTGTGTTACAGGATGGCCAATGAGCTGCAGCTTCAGTAAGCTGTTTAAGCGAGTAGTATTTGGCTAGTCATGTGATTCTAATATGGCAGCCCCCATGTGCAGAACCTCTCCGTGTAGACTAAAACAGCTTTTATATAGTTTCTGATATGACTGGATTCTTCACTTTAATGTAAGTGGTCATGATTTCATACATATATTGCAAAATTACAATAAAAAAATATTACAGTGTGCATTTAATGGTTTACACACAGGTTTGGGAATGAAATACCGGTTCTAAATAAGAACGGTCCCTGAACATGCATTTTTACACTAATGCGGATGGAACGGCATCCTTAAATACTTTGACAGTGTTTCCAGCTGTGCTTTTCAGTAGCAGGGCTGCCCCTTTTAGGAATCTACAGTGCAATTTACAAAGTGTGACCGAATGACTCTTATGAGCCGGTTCTTTCAATTCTACAGCGGACAACATACAGCGTGACCAGTGTAGTCCGATTCTCAAACAATTGACTCTTATGATCCGGTTTAGAGGTCAATGTAGGACTGTTTTTTTCCATCCCACTCCCGCAAATTTCTATCCTGCACCCAAACACTCCAGCTGAATTTTTCTTCATGTTCAACCGCTCTTTCCCCACAGTGATTTTCTCCCTGACCACTCCCGTTCCCGCATTCATTTTCCACATTGAGGAGAAGCCATACAAATACACAACAAGTGTACACAAAGAACCTTTTATCTTTCTATTATTGCTGTTATCAGATGACATGTGGAAGTGATGACAATTTGACTTGTCTGAAGTTAGGTTCTTAACACTATATTGACCATTTTCTTGTCCACGTTTCAAATCTTTTGATGACACAATGTGTGCTTTGCTCTGCCATTCTTCTAAAGCCCCGTTGACTACCTGCCTGCTCTTAATATTAGATCATTTAATGCACAATAAGCTGTGTGCACATTTATTTTACGCAAAAAACAAAACAATTATCTTTTTTTTCTTTATTAATTAATTACTAAAATAAACACATCAGATTTTTCAGGCTATTATCTGACTGCCCGCTCCCGTCCACATCTCATGGAAGTACCATCCACACTCGCACACTCAAACTCGGAAATTTGTTTGCGCGCCGCAAGAAATCGAATCGGGTCCCACGGGTCCTGCGTGTGTTCCACAGGAATGCAAACCTCTAATCCGGTTCTTTTGAATATACAGTGTGCAATATATAGCGCTACCAGTATTGTCTGATTCACAAACGAATGACTCTTATAAGCCGGTTCTTTCAATTCTACAGCGGACAACATACAGTGTGACCAGTGTAGTATGATTCTCGATCAAATGACTCTTATGAGCCGGGTCTTTAGAATATACTATGGGCAACATACAGCGTGACCAGTGTTGTCTGATTCCCAAACTAATGTCTCTTATGAGAAGGTTCTTTCTAATCTATAGTGTGCAAAATATAGTGCGACCAATGTAGTCTGATTACCAAATGAATGACTCTTATGTGCCGGTTCTTTCAGTTTTACAGTGCACAACATTCAGAGCAACAAGTGTCATCTGATTCCTGACAAATGACTCTCATGAGCCAATTCGTTCAATTCTACAGTGCCCAACATACAACACAACAAGTGTAGTCCGATTCCAGAAATAATGACTCTTATGAGCCAGTTCTTTCGAACTTTCCTGTACATTGAGGAGGACAAGTCCCCTCCAATAATCAGATATGGCCAGTTTGCCCCCCCAATAATTAATATCCTTGTTGCTGTTCAGCTGCAGTCCTTCTAATTGTCATTAAGATGTTGCAGGAATAGCATAAAGTTAAAAAAATCTTTCATTTGGATCTGCCCCATGCCTATCCGTGTCAACCAATGCCTGGCCCTACGCTGTAGCCACCATCGACGCCACTCTCCACCTCTTTTGGCGGCTGGCCATTCCCTCCGCTCCACTACTTCGACCAGGTCACCAGAATCATGCCCAGAGACTGAGCCTACGCAAGTCGAGAGAACCCAGATTTCACATAAGAAAAAGCAGCGACACCTCATTAATGGACTAGGCTTTCATTGTGCTCGGTCTGGCCACTTCTCCACTTCTTGTCCAGTAAAAGACACCACTTGTCAGTAGGAAGGGTGTTACTGGCGAGTGAAACACCTTTGTACAAAGCCCCTGGACTTCGTAAACTTCTGCCGGCCCAGCTGCAGTATGGATCTACCTGTCACACGGTCTCAGCCCTGGTGGATTCTGGAGCCGAAGGAACTACATGGACATCGACTTGATTTCTATGGTCCAGTTGGCTGAACGTATCACCGCCATCACCCAATCTCCATCGACACAAGTAGTGTTGTGGTATCCTTGGTTGGTAACGCACAACCCACACATTTTCTTGGTCCTTACTGTTTGTCACACTGTCTTAATTCTGATGTCTCCCCTCCCCGGTCTTGTGTTGTGTTGCAGAATTTATACGGAGTACCGTAGACATACCATGATTTAGGGCGGTGTTCAGCCAGTCCCGTGCTGCGACCCTTCCTACTCATCTCTCGTACGACTGTGCGATTGATTTGCTTCCTGGCACCTCGCCTCCTCGGGGACGGCTGTATTCGCTCTTGGCTCCCGAGAGGGAGGCGATGAACAGGTATATCAATGATTCTCTGACAGCCGGTCTCATCCACCCTTCTTTGTCACCGGCAGGGTTGGGGTTCTTCTTCGTGGAGAAAAAGGATGGCTCACTTAGACCCTGTATAGATTATCAGGGGCTGAATGACATCATGGCGAAGAATCGCTATCCTTTGCTGTTGATGTCCTTAGCTTTCGAACTCTTGCAGGGAGTGTCCGTTTTTACGAAGTTGGACCTACGCAATGCTTATATCCTTGTCCGAATTAGGAAGGAAGGATGAGTGGAAGACGACTTTTAACATCCATAGGGAATTGACATGCTTAGAGACATGGTAAATTTTTTTGTGTTTGTTTATCTTGATGATATTCTGATCTTCTCCCAGAATATCCAAGACCATGTTCAGCAAGTCAGGCAGGTGATTCAAATCACCTAAATTCCAGCTTGTTGTACGCTTGTTCTATGCGCTCATGAATTTTCAACAGAGGATTCCTCGTCTGTACTGCAGACAGTGCAACTTTTGTCTTGCTCTCTGACACTAAGAGTCATCTTTTTATAAGAGTATTTTGAATATGTCCTTGTCAGGGCTATGCTCCAAAAATGAGCCACCAATTAAAGTAGTAGTTCACCTAAAAATGGAAAATGTACTTTTACTCACCCATTTACTCACCCTTGTGTTGTTCAAAACCCTTATGCTGTTACTTTTTCTTGGAACATAAAAATATAAATTAAACAATGAGGCACAACTTGAGGATAGTAAATAATTTTATGTATTTTTTTATTTTTGCTAGACAGCTGATGTCATGTCATTTTACAGATACATCAGTGATGAAAAGAAATTCAAATGATTTTCGTCATTAGTTTGATACAGCACAAAAAATAAAGAAAAGATGACTGAAACACGCATTTATCTAGTAACGCAGACAAAGTGTTTGCTTTAAAAGCAAAAAATATAAAAAAATGTTTGCATTAAAAAACTTAAACACATTTAAAGCCTTTATTCAGAAAATTCAAATTTTATCGCCTTTACTATTTAAAAGGACCGAGGCCCATTATGTTGGTGACCGCAACACCCACAACCCCCCACCCCAAAATGTTTTGGTCCTCCCAATGTGCAAGACATGGTTACGCCTTGCTTTTGGATGTACGGTGCACAACATACAGTGCTACCATTGAAGTCTGATTCCTGAACGAATTACTCTAATGGGCTAATTCTTTAAAACCTACAGCGCGAAACGTACAGCACTACCAGTGTAGTATGATTCACATTTTGTGTATACTCCACATTTATAGTACAGTAGGTCAACTGGGTATTTTATGCATACTAAAAAATGTCATTCTGTGCACAGTATACATACTATACACTGCAGTAATAGTAGTGAAAGTAGTAAAAGGAGAAGTATGGTAGCATGCTATTACAAAATGACTGTGCAAGCATGTGTGGTCAAATCAGCTTCTACACTGAACTGAATGTTACGAAGTGCTCTGGACTGCTTTATAAACATTTCTAATGATTTTACCCCTCAAAATAAGGTGTTTGCAGGGTCAAAAAGTCAAACTTAAAGAATGTCCACACTTCGGTCAGATGGAGGCTTCCTGTCTGTGCCATTATGAGATCACGGCTGTGTCGTTAGAGTGCACGCACAAAGTGTAGCCAACGCATTGCTGGGTTTCACCTGCGAGCTGTCGGCTGCACAAGGCCTTTGTGCTGCAGCCAATGGAGTTGCAATGAAGGCTATTGTGTGCTTCCTCCTGCAGTGCACCTGATAAAAGAATAAAGAACTGACATATTCCAAAAACAATGGAGGAATTAAGGACACACAATATGCCAGCTGCTTCATTAAAACAATCAAAACCCTGTATCCTGTACATAGTCCAGATAACTTGAAAAAAGGGTTCTTTTCATGCAGTCTCGCAGTATAAAAACCACTAGCACACACAGGCTCATCCATGTGGCCCAACCCCCCATTTCACAAATGATGCTTTTAAACACTTACTTAAAGATGTTCACATAAAGGAATTACAGCATCATGCAATTACATGTGTAAATCTACTGCCTTTCTAATCAAACATACTAGGATGAGCCTTGCCACGGTGTCCCTTCAAGCCCTGCGCTTTCAAAAGCGGCTAACATAGGGCATGTTTGCGTTTGTCTGCTTTGAGTACTTTGAATGATCACTTTAAAAGATGATTGAAAAATCAGCCTCATTGTAAAACTACAAAATAAACCTCAAAAGCTGACAGAAGGGGTTTGGTAATGAACTGGCCTGAGGACAGCTACTCAAATGTTTGTATGTGCAAACACTGAAAGACTTTTAATAGTTTGCAGTAAAATGCATAGTTTGTTTCACCCATCTGTCCCAACAAACGGATGTGGTAGAGGCCATTGCAGCAGCATAGTGCACAAACTCAGCAGCCAAAAATAAATCTGGGGAAAAGAAAGGCAAATGCACCATTTACACTCACCTAAAGGATTATTAGGAACACCTGTTCAATTTCTCATTAATGCAATTATCTAATCAACCAATCACATGGCAGTTGCTTCAATGCATTTAGGGGTGTGGTCCTGGTCAAGACAATCTCCTGAACTCCAAACTGAATGTCAGAATGGGAAAGAAAGGTGATTTAAGCAATTTTGAGCATGGCATGGTTGTTGGTGCCAGACGGGCCGGTCTGAGTATTTCACAATCTGCTCAGTTACTGGGATTTTCACGCACAACCATTTCTAGGGTTTACAAAGAATGGTGTGAAAAGGGAAAAACATCCAGTATGCGGCAGTCCTGTGGGCGAAAATGCCTTGTTGATGCTAGAGGTCAGAGGAGAATGGGCCGACTGATTCAAGCTGATAGAAGAGCAACTTTGCCTGAAATAACCACTCGTTACAACCGAGGTATACAGCAAAGCATTTGTGAAGCCACAGCACGCACAACCTTGAGGCGGATGGGCTACAACTGCAGAAGACCCCACCGGGTACCACTCCTCTCCACTACAAATAGGAAAAAGAGGCTACAATTTGCAAGAGCTCACCAAAATTGGACAGTTGAAGACTGGAAAAATGTTGCCTGGTCTGATGAGTCTCGATTTCTGTTGAGACATTCAGATGGTAGAGTAAGAATTTGGCGTAAACAGAATGAGAACATGGATCCATCATGCCTTGTTACCACTGTGCAGGCTGGTGGTGGTGGTGGTGTAATGGTGTGGGGGATGTTTTCTTGGCACACTTTAGGCCCCTTAGTGCCAATTGGGCATCGTTAGTGCCAAACGGCCTACCTGAGCATTGTTTCTGAACATGTCCATCCCTTTATGGCCACCATGTACCCATCCTCTGATGGCTACTTCCAGCAGGATAATGCACCATGTCACAAAGCTCGAATCATTTCAAATTGGTTTCTTGAACATGACAATGAGTTCACTGTACTAAAATGGCCCCCACAGTCACCAGATCTCAACCCAATAGAGCATCTTTGGGATGTGGTGGAACGGGAGCTTCGTGCCCTGGATGTGCATCCCACAAATCTCCATCAACTGCAAGATGCTATCCTATCAATATGGGCCAACATTTCTAAAGAATGCTTTCAGCACCTTGTTGAATCAATGCCATGTAGAATTAAGGCAGTTCTGAAGGCGAAAGGGGGTCAAACACAGTATTAGTATGGTGTTCCTAATAATACTTTAGGTGAGTGTACATTTTTGTCAATAACGGTGTACTTAATGTGTAAATTTAAATAATAATTTAAACTACTTCAAAGAGTTCTCATCAAAATATCATACACGTGCAGCAATGACAGCTTTACAGATCCTTGCCATTCTAGCTGTCAGTTTGTCCAGATACTCAGGTGATATTTCATCCCACACTTCCTGTAGCACTTACCATAGATGTGGCGGTCTTGTCGGGCAATTCTCACACAACTTAGAGTCTAGCTGGTCTCACAAAATCTCATTGGGGTTAAGATCCATAACACTCTTTTCCAATTATCTGTTGTCCAATGTCTGTGTTTCCTTGTCCACTCTAACCTTTTCTTTTTCTTTTTCTGTTTCAAAAGTGTCTTTTCTTCCCATAAGACCTGCACCTCTGAGTCTTCTCTTTACTGTTGTACATGAAACTGGTGTTGAGTGGGTAGAATTCAATGAAGCTGTCAGCTGAGGACATGTGAAGCGTCTATTTCTCAAACTAGAGACTCTGATGTACTTATTCTCTTGTTTAGTTTTATATCTGACCTTCCACATCTCTTTCTGTCCTTGTTAGAGCCAGTTGTCCTTTGTCTTTGGAGACTGCAATGTACACTTTTGTATGAAATCTTCAGTTTTTGGCCAATTTCAAGCATTGTATAGCCTTCATTCCTCAAAACAATGATTGACTGACAAGTTTCTAGAGAAAGCTGTTTCTTTTTTGCCATTTTTGACCTAATATTGACCTTAAGACATGCAAATGTATTCTGCCCTACAAAGGCAAAACGCCGTAACATCATGTTTGGTCAAAAATGAGTTCATGTCATTTTTGGGGTATTCAAGACCTCCTTTATCATGTGAATAAATATCGTGAGTCAATTTGATTGTTTTAACGAGAAATTAAAGGGCTATGACAACCGTAACATCCAAAACCATATGAGAAACCACAGCAGAACGCCGTAACAGTTGTTACGGCTCTTAGCCTTTGTTCCGGCACGCTGAAGTTGAGTTTAAGGTGTTCTGACTTTGTTTCGCCTGGCATCAAGAGAGATGTTACGGTGCCGCTGTGATGTTACTGTACTCTGGCTTTGTCATACTGTCAAAGATTACCGCTCTTTTATTGTCACCAAACCGCGTAACATACACACGACACATCTTTGAAATAAAGTGTAGACTGCCGACTGCTTGTTTGTATTATTACTCTGTGATAGCGATGTGATAGGGCGATGGTTCAGATCTGTCAATGTCAGTGACAGCCCGGAGCTTGCTAAATTTAATCGGTGTCACGTAAATTAGCGCTAACGTTGACGCTGACACTCGCCTCACATCAGATGCTGAAAACCAAATATTAAATACAGAGGCATCCTACCTTTCCATGCAATCCGATATAATCCATAGAAGATATAATCCATAGCAATGCACGTCATCTGCTGTATCCACAACAATCCATACATGTTTGAGCCATATTTCCTTCTTGCAGGTGTTCACGTCAGATTTTACAGCTGGTTATCGCTAACGTCCGTACAAAGTAGGCTAACCTAAATAGTAAAAGTAATTCCAACTTTTTTCGGTATACTCTGTCTATATTATCTCAGAATTAAAAAGTAGTAATCCAAGTCAAGTTCGTTGACTGAGCATCTTGAGCAGTTTGAACTTCAAAGTTTAACCCTTTAACTGTCACCCCTCCCCTTTTTTCCGCATAGACATGAAAATCACTATCCAAACTTAAATGGTTGTATTTCAAGAATGCTTTGTCATATATACCTATGGACAAGTTGTGTTCCAAATTTTAGGTTGATATCTCAAAAAATTTGCTTTCAGTAAGATTTCATTTGGGCGCAGTAAAAAACTTGGAATGAGCAGTCTCTAATCTCTAATGTATTGGTCCAATGTTTAATTAATTATTACTCTATATCTTGCATTTAAATACATATACCTTTGTATTCAATTATAATTAAATTATCTTTATTGTGAAAATAAGTATTGTATTTATCCATACTGTATATACTGTACTGCAAAGTAACTTATCTGTTATACTGTTTAACTGTGTTAGTGTTGCCGCACTATCCTGATCATTATAGCACTAAATAGGAACAACCAAAGGTCTTCTATATAATTTAAAACAAATACCATGATGACTAGACCTTGGTTAGGTGTTCTTATAATGGATGTAAGTATGGTGAACAGCAAGTAAATATTGATTATATGTCAGTTACGGCCTTTTGCCTTTGCATGACTCCTGATTTTTGGCACATGATACAAAGGCAGAGTACATTAACTGCCAAACAAGGGTCAAAGGTCAATTTTGAGCTCAATATTTTTTGCATACAAACATTTCTTCTGTATAGCAACTAGTTGTGAAATTTTGGGAGTCCTACCTATAATACTTTTGTCTGGACAAAACAGAAACTTTAAAGTCATTTTTCTCAGTTTCACACTCTAGTGAGTTAAGGTCTTTTGCTTTTGCAGGGCAGTATTGCATACTGTGGCAACTCAAAAACAAACACAAAGACAATGTTAAGCTTCATTTAACAAACCAAAAAGCTTTCAACTGTGTTTGATATAATGGCAAGTGATTTTCTAGTACCAAATTATCAATTTAGCGTGATTACTCAAGGATATGGTGTTGGAGTGATGGTTGCTGGAAATGGGTTCTGTCAAGATTTGATCAAAAATTACTTTTTTCAAATAGTGATGGTGCTGTTTTTTACATCAGTAATGTCCTGACTATACTTTGTGATCAGTTGAACGCCACTTTGGTGAATAAAAGTACCATGCTTCAGAAACAGTAAAATCTGTCCATTATTCCAAACTTTTGGCTGCCTGTGTATGGCTTGAATACAATTTAAAGGAATATTATGGGTTCAATAAAAGTTAAGCTCAATTGACAATTTGTAGTATAATTTTGATTGTCAAAAAAAAAAAATAAATAAATAAAAAAAAATAATAATAAAAAAACATTCAGCAAATCCCTTCTTTTCTTTAAAAAAAAAAAAAAAATCAAGATTACAATGAGCCACTTACAATGGAACTGAATGGGGCCAATTTTTTCATGTATTATTTGAGCTGTTAATTTCTTTAAATATTAGGATTTAGGGGTTTAGGGATTGTTGACATTACATGGCATGTGTCACAATCCCCTGTTGTCTGCCCTGTGTTTCTCACTTGTCACATTTACATTTACATTTACATTTATGCATTTGGCAGACGCTTTTATCCAAAGCGACTTACAGAGCCCTTCTTACAGGGACAATCCCCCGGAGCAACCTGGATTTAAGTGCCTTGCTCAAGGACACAATGGTGGTGGTTGTGGGGATCGAACCAGCGTCCTACTGATTACCAGTTTACCAGTTATGTGGTTTAGACCACTACACCACCACCACTCCAAACCTGTCCTAAACTACACTTCCCATAATTCCCTGCCCTCATCAATGCCAGCAGTCATTCATTGTTCTCACCTGTGTGTCGTTTATTCATTATCCTTGTGTATTTAAACCCTGTTGTTTCACCATTCGTAGTCGGTTGTTAAATGTAGATGGCATGTCTGTTCCTGTATGTGTTTTGACCCGGTGCCTCACCCGTGTTAATGTTTGCTCTTGTTAATTTCAGTTTCCCATCGTGGATGTTTGATTTGTTCCCTAGTCTACCTGTTATTTGTATTTATTTATAATTTCATTAAAACCACTAACCGCACCTGGATCTAGCCTTCTTGACTTCCCTTCTTCATTCGTTACAGAGGTCGGTTGTTCTGTAACAAATTCATAAGCATTCACTTCCTTTGTAAATACCTTTAACCATGATTTTAGCTTTTGTTTATGAAAAGGAGGGGAAAGTTGAAATACATTTTTGTGCTAATAAATATTATACCACAAATGCTGTCGATTGAGTTTAACTTGAATTGAACCTTGTACTGAACTTGGGATAAAAGTGTCTGCCAAATGCAAAAATGTAGATGTTGAATAATCAGGGTTGGGCAGTGACGGAATACATGATCAATTTGATTAATCTTGTTTTAGAAACAACACTGCAGAAGATATTTAGGTTTTTCATAGAATGTATTTTTAACATATGTATTTTGTCTTACTGTACTGGAGGAGTTTTTATTGTCAGAATAAGTGAAAAAAAATCTGCCAGTGCTGAAGAAGTAATCCAAAGTATTTAGAGTACATAACTGACCTTGAGTAATCTAACGGAATACATTACAAATGACATTTTACCTCATGTAATCTGTAGTGGAATACATTTCAAAAGTAATCCTCCAAACCCTGAGAATAATATACGGCAAAATCCATAAATACCTTCATGCCAGCTAACCCAATTCTGGTCTCATTATTATTATTTTTTTCCTTTTATCAAAATGTAAATTGCACCGCCTCTGAAGCTCCCCTCCAACCACCTCGCTCGATTCTAGTATGTAACACCCACTTTTTTCAGTGCAATCGATTTCCATCTAAACCAAGTCCATCACAATTGTTTTCTTGTTAAATAAACTCACTCTGAAACTCTGAAAAATGACATATTACAGAAGTAAAATAGGTCGCTAATTCAATATGGTCTAAAAATAAATCTTTCCAGTCTAAGTTTGAAGTTAGTAGATATACATCAACATCAACAGCCTAAAGATAATTTTTAATAATTATATGATAAAAAAAAAAATATTGATTAATACAGATTGTTTTTTAAAGTGTTATCCATATGAAATTCTGTCTCAATGTCAACTATCACTATTTTTATGCTGCGCAGAGCCATAAGGGGGCACTCTTCTCATACTGTAATACAGATATGACCCTCTGAGGTCTGTCCTATCAAAACACTCTCTGCTCATCCCAAAACCAGACAAGAGAGATACAATAAACGGCTACTTGTCATCCCTTTCTTAAGTTCCTAAAAAGACTGTTTACTCATGTTGTTAGTATTTCATGTCTTGTAGTGATTCTTTTACAGTATGTTCTATAGCAAGAGAATGATTAGAGTTCATATAGAATGAGAATTTTACATATATATGGGCATATCGTGATAAACACTCGTCTTTGCAAATGGTTCTTTTTTTCTTTGAATTTGGTGTTAGTATGGGAAAATGGGTTAGAATAGTGTAGTGTAATGAGGTATAGGGCATTATAGTATCAACCACTTTGTGTATTGTTATGTAGTATAGTATCATATTGTATTTAGTCATGTAGTGTACAGTAGTAACGTTGTATAGTACAGTATAGTATTGTTTTTATTTAGGTATTTTATAGAATAGTGCATGGCAGTGGCATGGCGTGGAGTAATGTCATGCAGTGTAGAATTGTATGTCATATAGTACGGTGCAATGCAGTACAGTACATTACCTTGTTTTCTGTGTATCAAATAGAAAGGTTGCAGGAAATAAATAATTTTTTCCTCTTTCTTAAAATCATACATGCATAATATTTCTGCTCACAAAAACTCACTGCAGTTTCTAACTCAAATTTACTGTTAACAGCAACGTCTATAATGAGAATTAGCATTAAAAACACTTCTGCTTATCAGTTTAACTTAAAATCTAAACTTTGTATACACATCACAGAAACGTTGAAAATGCATTTGTGTTAGACGCTGAATGAAAAGCAAGGAATTATGAGAAAAAAAGACATATCCATTCAGTTAAAGTTTGATCTCATTTTCATAGAAATTAGCTCACTCTGTGTTCGAAAAACCTTTTTAATATTCTGAACACAGATTTTAAAGGGATAGCTGACCCAAAAATGAAAATTCTGTCATCATTGTTAAACGCAAGGCAGAACGACAGCTTCAGTCACCATTCACTTTCATTGTATGGAAAAAAAGATGGTAACTGAGGCTAACATTCTGTATCACCTTTTGCATTTCATGGAAAAAAAGTTATTCAGGTTTGGAACAACATGAGGGTGAGTAAATTATTACAGAATTTCCCTTTAAACATTCAAAGGTAAAATGGAATTGTATAAAGAACATTTTGAAGTATTCTGATCTCTCTGTGCGACTAGTGACAACTCCTTTAAGCAAACACTATGCACATGGACAGCAGGTCATTGTGTACATTCTTCGCATTGGTTGCGGCTAGTCGACATGTGTTTACTGCGGCCCCTGCTGGGAGGGACACACACATGCCACCCGTCTTGACCATCAGCATTAATGGGACGTCACGCCTCCATGGCAACAGCAAGCGGTAGTGTTGAACTGTGCGACAGACCCCCAGCTGTGTTCGGTGGCCCACGTCCCCTACCCAGCAAGCTCCATGCTGGGGAGCAGGTGAACGGCCTGGCTCCAGTGGGACCGCTCTTCTCCAACATGGCTTCATCTTGTGCCACATGGGCCCATTGAAGCTTGCCCTCATGCAAATGCACGGCCTGGAAAAATGGCTACTTCTCCTGTTAGGAAGTGTCAACTCGGGCCGTCTGGCATTGGCGTTTTTGTAGGAGATTGAGCCAGATTGATGCACCTGTCAACCATTTTGGAAGATGACAGATAGTTGCAACATGGACGGGCTGACAAAGATATAGTATCTGCTCAGTTAGGTCTCACTATCGTCTCGCTCAGGAATCGCAACATATTTTTTTAACGTTTGAATACATCCTTGTATCTTTTTTGCTTTATGTTAAAGCAATAAGCTAATTGTCATCTTGTAATTACAGAAATTCTGACACGACATGAACGCAGCGTTATGTAGAATTAGCTGTCATGGGAGTGCATTTATAATCATTTTACAACAGCTTCCAATAAGACTAGTGAATAATGACTTAAATTTCAGTCTTCTACTTACACAAAGCTATCATATGACTTCAGAATACTTGTAATATAGTGCATTTATCGTATGTACTACTTTAATTATGCTTTTCATGCTTTTTTTTTTTTATACTTTTGGGTATAAACTTGTGTAAAAAAAAAGGGGTGTAAAGATTCTTAAGAATTCTCCTTTTGTGATCCAGGGTAAATATAACGATACAAGGGTGAGTAAATAATGACAGAATACAATTTTTTGGGTGATTTATTCTTTTAAGCATTTATGCAAACAGTCACAGACTGGCTTGTGGCCATCTACAATCTAAGACATCCTGAAACGTTTGCACCATAACCTTTCTGTAATTCAATATATTGCGTAAAGCGTGAGCAAATTACACCTTCCGTCACTTCGAGCTGATGAAATAAATAGTCAGCGCCTAAAGGATCTAATTGCATTTGTCGGCTGGGGTTGAGGGAGGACACTGGTGCCCTTCCACAGTGCCATGCTGTCATCCTGGCAAAGCCCGTTCACTGCCCCAGGTACTGCCATATGGCCATCTGGAGCTGACATCTGTCTCTCTATTGATCATAAGGGTTTAACACTTGATCAAACAAACTGCGACAGGAAATTGCTCTTTTCCCCACAGTACAGGTGGGGAGCAGGCACGGGGGTAATAGAGTGGAACAGATTCGCTGGGGTTCGCCACTGCACACACCAGCCTTGGCACCCACAGCACACGTGGAAGGGGCTCTTGTGGAAACACCCTGAGAGGGTGTGCCCACATTTCATATGGGGTGTGTGTATGGTTTGTCTGCTGAAGTCTCCTGTTTCAGTAATCTCACATGTCTCTTCTGGAGTTTTAGAAGAGATCAAAATAATGCCTGAAACTGTGCTATCAGCAGTCAAAAGTCAAATACATAAATTCAAAATTTGAGACATTTCCCTCCAAATTCTTCCAAGACCGAATTGTCTGAGCTATGCCATCCACATTGATTGCTAAATTGATATAGCTCCATACACATACCGTATGTCAACAACTGTCTTATTTGTGTCTATTTTTATGTTTTTGAAGACATTTTAGGGGGAACAATCTGAGGCAAATTTTATACATCATTTAAGAGTAATTCCATTAAGTCTTATGAGCTGTGAAGTGTTCCTCTGGGAGAGACATTTCACATTTTACAATGAAAATCCGTCCTGCTGATGTCTTTCCAGCATCATTAAAGCATATCTGTTGAAAGCGGATCTCTCCGTATCTGTTGAAACGCTTCACTTTGCAGTGCCTTTAAAAAAATTACACATTTTGAAATGGCAAAAGAGTTTGGAAAAAGTGTCAAAAACAAACCCAAATGTTTCCAAATAAATGTTTCCAGATATAAATGCACCAGATGGAGCACATTTCCCCTTTTTTCAAGATCCACAGATTTTGTAGATCAGGATATGCTGAGTACAGGAACATTTTAATGAGTGTAAAACATCTGCTACACATCTTGAGCTAAACCAGTGAATTACTTCTCTAAAGGACTCAACATTTCGTTTTAAAGGTATAAAAACCAGTTATAAATACAGAGGGGTCCAAAAGTCTGAGACCACACTGAAAATCTGGGATTTTAAAATGCAATTTAAAGTTACACTACGGAACTTTGGGCTCTCACACGACATCTGTGGTTGAAACCTAAAATTGCAAGCAGCATGTGTAAGAACACTTTACGTGAGTCGTTTCAGCACTGCTCTTCTGGCGGAGGAATCACATGATTTGAGGTTACCAGGACATCGCCTGTTATCATGCCTCATAACATGCTTTTTTTTATGTTGATATTATGTTCTTGGATTAAACATTTAAAAATGAAATATCGTATGCTTTGATGAAGATAAACAACACTCTTATTTACATACTTTGAATGAATCTGACACTACACTCAAAGCGCTTTTACATAGAGAACAGACGACTCTCTTCAACCAACACCCATTACCATTATATTTAAATATGATTATTCAAGTGTTTTATATACTATTAATGTTTGTATTGTACTACACTTATTTATTTATGAGGTGAAACTCATAAAATGGCTGATCCGAGTCAAATGTATTATTTTTATTCAGTCAATAATGCAAGTAAACATTAATAGTATGTCTATGCAATGCACACAATAAAACTAGAAACCTAAAACAAGGATTCAATAATGATGGGGATGAAATCTACTTTATTAAACATGAAAATAATATGCAGAAATCTGCAATATAACAATTACAATTATACATTTTATTAATAATTTCTTTAGCAGTAAAGTTATAATAGAGAGATGTTACATACTAAACAGATTAATATGTACATTACTGTGCATAGCGTGCTATGAAATCGGTACATTATGATTATACATCTCATTGGGAACTACGAGGTAGCCTAACTTGTACCTATAGTGGCTTTTAAACAGACTAGTATCTGCTAAAATGACAATGGAAAGTGTAACTTGTCATTTTTGCGACTGGTGTAAAATAAATGAGAAAACATCGGCACACACACACACACACACACACACACACACACACACACACACACACACACACACACACACACACACTTCTCGAATCTCGAAACTACAGCAATGTGATAAAATACTATTAAACATGTTACAGTAACTTCACTGAATAAATTACATTGCGATCGGTTAACACATGAGTAATGTTTGATTCATAAAAGCATGACAAGCAATATCATCTTTAACAACCCTACCAGAAAACATACAGAATCCAAGCAGCAGCATATCAAGAAAACAACTTTGCCAAACAGTTAACAGATAAACATCAATCCAGACTGCTGCGATGTTGTCCTGAACTGTTTGACTGACTGAACAACGTAGTGTCCTTAGCCGGAACGCTCAACAGTCGGTACTTCTTTTCTGTGTTTACGGACATAACGTAAAGACGCATAATGAATTACATAAGCCTGTGATTTCATGCCAAATCTGATTTGATAGCTCAAAATACTAATCATTTTTGTAGGATTTTTTCTGAACATTTTGTTACTTTTTAATAAAAAAAATTATCTTCCGTAGTGCAGCTTTAAATTATTATATTTTAGAATTTGAGGATTTTGACAAATGTAAAACAAAGAAACGTTATTATGTAAAATGAGATACAAATATTTATGATTCTGCACTATTTAAATTCATATTCCAGGTTCAAAACAAGCTAAGCTCAATTGACAGCATTGGTGGCATAATATTGATTACCCAAAAAATTTGTATTCAACTTCTGTTCAAAATCTGGGCTACTGTGAGGCACTTACAATGGAAGTGAATAGGGCCAAACCATGAACATTAAAATACTCGCTTTTTCAAAAGTATAGCCACAAGACACAAACAATATGCATCATCTTGTGGCTATATGATTTTAGTGTGATCACTAACTAACCTTTTCTGTGTACATTAAACTATATAACTTGTTGCCAAGACGCATAATGTTGTAATCCCTAAAACCCTAAAATGACCAAAAAGTTTACGATTTAAACAAATCTACAGCTCAAACAATATACAAGTGTTGACAGAAGAATAAATGTAAGTGCTTTTATAAAATTATAAGCATCACATTTCTGTCTTTACGCCCTCCAAGAATTGGTCCCTTTCACTGCCACTGTTTTTGATTTTATTAAAAAAATTTTAAGAAAAAGAGGGACTAGTTGAAATTATATTTTGAGATAATCAACATTATGTCACAAATGCTGTCGAATGAGCTTAATTTGTATTGAACCCAGAATATTTCATTAAGGGTCACTAATTAAATGTAAACAGTGCAATGGAAGTGAATGGTGACTGCCTACCATCTCAATTTGTGTTCCACGAAAGAAAATCATACAGGTTTGGAACCACATGAGGGTGAGTAAATGATGACAGAATAGTCATTTTTTTTTTTAGGGAACTAGCCCTTTTAGTTTATGAACACCCCCACCCCAGCCCCCAGCCCCCAGCCCCCATTTCTCCTTCCAGTCACTGATTAAACCTGAGACCGCTCGCCTTCTCGCATTTCCATTCAATCTCAGGGCACCAGAGTCAGATGCACAAGGTGCCTCCACTTTTGCAGCATTGCAAAGAGAGAGAGAGAGAGAGAGAAATGGAGAGAGAGTCCTGTACCCCAAGGAAGAACAAGTTGAGAGTATGGAGGAGAAAAAAAAATATGACCAGGGGACATGATAAAAATTATCAGCAAGTGTGTTTTCCTGTTTGGTTTTAATCTACATTTAATTAAATTCTTATCAGCTGTGTGCTTACGGCTGCATTTGAATGGCACGACTGCATTCATTATGAATGGTAAAATTGAACTTGCCGCATTGTGTGTGGCCCAATAAAGCAACAAGACTCACTGCAGTGCATGCAGAAAAAAATCAAGTCAATTAAGACAGGTCTTTAAATTACCAGTGTATCAAAACAAGGGCGCCTGCATGCTGCATAATTGAATCCTGACAGGCCGCATGCATGCAGTTACTGTGTTTAATATATACTGTATAATATTTGATGCAGCCCATCCTGAGGGCCCAGATTTACTGGTCGGACAGGGGGCAATTTAGGGTTTTTACATGAAGAGGTCAAATGAAAAGCATTTGTTGAAAGCACCAGACTAAATGACTTGAAGAAGGTTCCCATGAAAGAAAAATCACAATTCTACAATTCTCAATTGAGTAGTAAAGTGTCTCAAAAAGCCCCTGCATGCAGATTATCTTGGGCATTCTGTGTTTGCCATTTAAATGTTAACGGGAACACTAGCAGGTGCAGAGAGCAAATACATCTGGAGTGGAAATGCTGTTGCAGAGGTGAACGAGATTAGCTGTAGCACGGGCCTATGGAGATGAAAGGCTGTGTCTCGTTTGGAAAGATGCGTCCTCCGGAGGTCGCATTTGTCGGCCGCATACGTCATCGAGGCTGTCTCGTTTCAGAAAAGTGAGTAGGACAATTCAAATGCAGCCTTCAAATGCGACCTTCTTTCATGGGAATTCGGAGGATGCATGAGGTGTATCCTTCGTGGGCACTAACAACCCACAATTCTTTGCTTCAACGGAAAAAAAAGACGCCAATTTGCCTATAAATATGATGTTCAAAAGCAAGTCATGTTAATTCCCATTTTGAATTACCTCAGTAGATGGGTGCAGAGTATATAATATGTATAATTATATTAATGTATTATTAAAATAAAGTATTAGACTAAAAGTACACCTGTAAAATCTATTTTCATTTCTCTCTACATCATTATAAATCTCCTAAAATGTACCTCATGCATTCCCTTCCAGAGGGACTTTGTTCCCTTCTCACTCAAAGCGCTCACACTTGTTAAAGAGTGGCTTGCTGTCATAGCAACCATGTTACGTTATTTTTCCGTTTGTCCTACATTGTTACATTGTATTTTGCGCTAGTTTTACAAAAGAGCTAGCTGAAACTAATAATCAAAGGAGATTTCTTAGGGACCGTTTAGACTGAATGCGTTCTTGCGTTAAAAGCTAGATGCAGCTTAATGAATGAAACAGAAAGCAGGCATTGAGACATGATTTAAAAAGTTGTTTTAGAAGTTCTTTTAAATTAACATGGCATCTTGAAAATGCAGCATTAATGCATGAGATACCGCTAAATGGTCAAAGATGTCCGTCAAGCGTGTTTACAAAAAAACAGTTAAAAACAGCACATACAGACAGCCATTAGAATGTTCTCTCTCACAAATGATTCATTAGATTAATTTTAGTGAATCGGTTAATTCGTACAATAAATTTCACTGAACTGGTAAAAACTAATTTATTTGATAAATTTTAGTACTTGTGTTGTGTCTTGTGTATTCTTTAATAATATTACACATTCATTACAATAATTTTACAAAATAATACAAATATTTAATCAAATACTGCTGTTAATAACTGTTTTATAACTATAAATGTTATATGTGTTTTTATGTTATAAAAAAGTTTGTTTTGTTCAAGCTTTATCGGTGGCACTTACTGTTCAAATGAAGTTAAAATCACTTTTTATATATGAATATTATATATACTTAAAAATATATAAAGATATGACTCATTTGATACATTTTAGTGATGAACTGGTTAAAAAATTATTATCTGATTATAATTATATATACAGTACTATTTAGTATATATGATACACTACACATACTTATTATATAAATATTTATATATACACTTGAATGTAGCTGAACTATTTAAAGGGATAGTGCACCCAAAACTTCAAATTCTGTAATCATTTACTGACCCCAATATTGTTCCAAATCGGTATTATTTTCTTTTGTGGATCACAAAAGTAAACGTTATAGGCAGAATGACAGCCTCAGTCACCATTCACTTTCATTGTATGATAAAAACTATGCAATGAAAGTGAATAGTGACTGAAGCTGTCAGTCTCTAAAATTCTGTCAAATGTCCTATTTTGTGTTGCACAGAAAAAGTAAGTCACAAAGGTTTGGAATACCATGATGGATAATTAATGATGAAATCATTTTCATTTTTGAGTGAACCATCCCTTTAAATCATGAGTTACTTCTACTGTACTTTGACGAACTCCAGTTTCAAAGTAACTTCCCCAAGGCTTGTGTATATAATGCAGAACTGCAGATATGCTGCCATCATCCAACCTCAATTCAACAGAACTGTATATATGCTGCCATTTAAATATTACAAGGGTCAAATACATAAATCTCTCCGGTTCTTTAATGACAGGGGATTGTAGATTGCTCCTTTGTTTATTTTTTAAATGAACACACACACATACACACACGCAGCATGCCAGTTTGTGGCAGTTGCATTTGATATGCTGTCTGAATGATTCATTTAGCTAACGCTTTCAATTGTCTCTGTAATTGACCGCCGACACAAGCACGTGGCACTGTCACCTGTTCGTTATCAGTGCGGTGGCCCCATTTGGGCATCGCTGAACAGCAGGTCTGTGAACTTCTCACGGTTACTGGCAGAGACAAAAAATTAACCCAACTTCTCATTATCATCATAAAGCATTTCTTCAGTGACAGCATGACACCTGAAACCTTCACTTGCACATGCTAAAACAATACAAAATGTCCAGTGTTTTTATTTAGCGCCTAATGTATGCATTTTATGCATAACATTAATATTTAATGACCAGATCGATGAGCTTGTCAGGAAGGACGAGTCAAAATTAATTTTTGTGGTAATCACAATGATGCAACAAATGCTGTCGATTGAGCTTAACTTGTATTGAACCTGGAATATTCCTTTATTATGCATGCCAATTATTATCCATGCAGTTTTTATGGCTATAGTAAAGGAATGTTTTGTGTTCAATACAAATTAAGCTCAATCAACAGCAATTGTGGCATAATGTTAAATACCACAAAAAATTATTTAGACTCGTCCCTCGTTTAAATATGCACAGGACGACCCGCCTCTGTCTCACAGCATGCGCTTGGCCTTATAAAACACCCAGACTCTTGCCAAATCGCTCATTGGTTTTTCTCATTTTAATTTCAATATGGATATTTGCGGACAGCCACTGGCCCGGGTAACACACTGCTGTCAATCGCGGAGTCTCTCTCTGGCTGGCTGAGCTAAGCAGGTTTAGAATGACACTCTCCAATGAGACGAGCTGAAGACTTTGGCAAGAATGCCGCAGCAGTCCAGTTATCCTCAGGGAAACACTCTGAACCGTAAACAGAGCCGGTCTGGACAGGATACGATGTGGGGTGAATTTATTGATCAGTTTCACAAACCACAGAGCATCAGTGCATCAAGCCTGAATCTGGGACCATCGTTAGTCTGAACCCCCCACACCTCATTAACGTCCCTTTGACAGGCCACGGCACTAATGCACCCTTAATCTGCTCCAAATCACTCTAAATGTCAAGCTTGGGCTGGGGACTTCTGGCTCACTGCACTATGCGCTTAGCAGACAACATGCCTGCCCTGAAACCCCACCAGCACCAGCACAGGGAAAACCCTCCAAGCAATGGTTTATCTAAGCTATTTGTGTGCGCGGCTGCACATTTCTGAACTTGATCCAATCCAGACAAAAACAAATCACGCAGAAGACTTGACTCAAAAAATATGAGATTTTTTTAATCATAGCTAAATAAATGAGTATAATCCGCATATTGTGATATTGTCAAAATAAGTTGTTTATCTCTTTTTTTCGATAAACAAGCAAATAACAGCAATTTATGCCCTCTAGATTAATTGTTTTTTAAATAATTATATTTCCATATTCTTATTATTAATTATTAGTGCTATCAGTCGATATTTTTTTTAATTGCAATTAATCGCATAATTTTTCGCAGTTAATCGCGATTTATTGCAGATTTTGAAAGTGCTGAAATTGTACTCTATATACACTACAGTCCTAATAAAGTGCCTGACGTGGCCTTCTGCTGTTGTAGCCCATCCGTCACAAGGTTTGACATGTTGTGGAAACTGAGATGCTATTCTGCTCACTACAATTGTACAGAGTGGTTATCTGAGTTACCGTAGCCTTTCTGTCAGCTACAACCAGTTTTATTTAGTATTTTATATGAGTATTTCTGTAACTGCTGATCTCCGGAAAGTTAGGCGCACAATAGTCTCTAGAGTTTACTCAGAATGGTGCCAAAAACATAAAACATCCAGTGAGCGGCAGTTCTGTGAACAGAAATACCTTGTTGATGAGAGAGGTGAACAGAGAATGGCCAGACTGGATCAAACTGACAAAGTTTACAAAGTCACCTGTGTAAAGTTATTTCCAATAATGTGATTACAGGGTATCGTTGTCATGACAACAAAGTATTTATAATAATGAAATTTCATTATATCATTATTAGTTATTTAATGAGTAATCATTCTAATAAAATTAAACAAAATTATATTAAAAATACATTATATTAAATATAACATTTTAAAATACAAAAATATTACAAATGTAAATATTAAATTATATTAAAATACAAATGAATGTATATCATATCATAAATTAAAAAATACATTTTACATACACAGAGTGGCACTAAAATTCCCCTGGATTCCCCTCAAGTTCACATCTATGAATATGTTAATTATGAAAATGTTCCACAAAGTTTGACAAGCAGAAATTGTCCAAATACTTTTAGTCATAATTTTGAACAGTATATCTTTTTTTTTCTTGAGTTATCTTCCTTTAAATTGAATGGCACTTGGTTTAATAATTTGATATACAATGCAAAAGAATGTATACACTTTTAAGTGTGGCTTTAGTGTCCAAATACGTTTTAGACATATAAGAAGACCACAATTTTGAAGTAACATCCTCCGAGCCCCGAACAGAACTAATTTCCACTAAAACTTTAAACATTTTGTCTCAGTGTAGAATTAATATATACTTTCACATATACTTTCAAAACCCACAACATCATCCAAAACAGCCCCACCCCCTCTCCTCTCTCTCTCTCTTTCTTAATGAGAAAATACATCTCTAGCTGAAGGAGAAAGACTGGGGCTGTTTATTAATAATCGAGTTGTGGAATGTTATCAGCCTGCACACAATCCCACCAACAGTTTGCCCTGATGGTAGCTGGGTTCCTCATTAGCTGAACATATTTAATCCAGAAGTTTCTTATCAAATGTCACACCTGCATCTCCAAATGGCATTTCCACATTCAGTGGCATGTGTTTGGGAGATGACGCTCCAAGGTGCTTTACGGAGATTAAGCGGCGAAGAGAGTGCAAGCTTATTTTATCATTTAGCGGGTCTGGAATGAATCCAAGGAGTTTTTGTCTTGTTGTTGTAATTAGAAAGCCTTTTAAGTGATAACGGCTGCATAGGAATATGAATATGGAGTGATCGGGTCTGTTCTTTTCTCTCTTTTTCCCCCCTCCCCCCTCATATTTTCTTCTTTTCAATTGTTGAATGCAGCGTTTTTGTTGTATGCTGTGGCAAGGATTATCTCGGGCTTCTGAAGTTTAATAAAAGACTTGAAAGTAGGCAAACGCCCCATTGGGGAACTTGCATGCTTTTGCCTCTTTTTTTCCACCCCTGGCAACATTTTCTCCATAAAATCAAAAGACAGCAATGCTCTCTCTGTGGCCTCACGCTAATATAACAAGTCACTCTCTCCTGTGCTGCTGAATTAGGACACTTCAAGAGGACACTTCTCTAGATATTCATGATGTGTACCAAAAAGACACAATTAGTAACATTGCACCCCATGAATTCATGTGATAAACTAAAAATCAATGCTGGATGTAACATATTATGTAGTCAGATTACTTTTTAGAAGTACATTTTTGAATTTACACCATAACACCTGTGTAACTTCAAAAAACTGATATTTAGAGATGAAGTATGGAATTTCAATGATACTGTTTTATCCTAAGCGACTTACAAATGAGAAACATACAGTACAAAATACGACAAAATCTGTAGTATCGCACTGCCAAACTCCAATAGTTTTTAGAATAGTACAGAAGCTAAAGCAGAAGTTAAGCTCAATAGACAGCATTCGTGGCATAATGTTGATTACCGCAAAAATACATTGACTTGTTACACCTTTTCTTTAGAAAAAGCTCGAATCTGGGTCAATGGAAGTGAAGAGGGGCAATCTGTAACGTTAAAATACTCATCGTTTAAAAAACAAAATGCGTGTTACCATGATTTTAGTGTAAAAAAAAATTATTCCCACTAACCGTTTCTATGTTAAGTTATATGCAGTTTACAACTATTTGTTGCCATGACGACCTACTGCCATAAACCCTAAAACGACAGTAAAAAATTGTGATTTAAACAATTTTACAGCTCAAATAATACATGAGTTTTAAGAGAAGAATTTATGTAAGGTATTCATAAAATTATAATCTTCATATTTCTGTGTTTAAATGAAATTTTAATGTTTTCCCTTTTCAATGGCATACCCAAAATTAAAGGCTTACAGTATAACTCAACATAAAAAAGGGGGTCAAGAGTTTGGTATCATTGTAAAGAACAATTTCTTTACAAAAAAAAAACATTTTTTTTTTATATGATATAAATTATGATACATTCTGAGACTCTCGGCCTAAGAAACTGCTGGGGAATAAAAAAATAAAATACAAAAATGAGCCAAAAATGTTCTTTATTCTTATTTTTCTTATTTGACATTATATAATGGCAAACTGCTTTTGATTTGTCTACAAATTTCAAAGCCCTTTTTCAGTTTTGGCCATAATGCCTACATGCATTGTAAAGAGTTTCTAAGCTTTCATTCAATACCTATTTTGTGTTGGTCAAGACTGTAGATGTTAATATTTTGAGAATGATTTTATGTTCTCGCAGGCCCATCTAATTTTAAAGTGTTAAACCCACAATATTACTTTAGGAGTTAAAAACAGTGAAAAAAGTAATCTTAATATTTGCTCAAAATGCTTTTGAATTCTCAACAACAATCACTAAATCAATAAATAAGAAAAAAACAAAGAATTACATTTATGCAATATAAGGGTGCATTGGGTGGTTACTATGGAATTGCTAGGGTGTTGCTAGGCGGTTATTAGGTCAATACTAAATGATTGCTAGATGGTTGCGTACTGGCCCAAGTGAAAAGAACATCCCCCAAAAATATAATAAATATGCATGGTGGCGTGTTCAATGGAAGTCAATGGTTTTTTTGGCTAATTTTTTGCCCGCCAGGCAGACGTTTATATTCTGAAATAAAAAGCTTTTGAATAAAAAAGCTTCAGTATTTTCAGTATTATAATTATCATATTTTTTCATCATTAAAATGAAGGGTTTACTGTACATCTATTGTATAAAATAAAAAAAAATGAAAGGTGGTGCTCTTTCCAGATGAAATTATATTTGACAAAGCCTGTGTTCAGTGTAAAAAAACAAACCAATGGCAATGCTGTATTTCTACTGTACTCTGCATGGTAGAAATACAGCATTTTTTTACCCCACAAACAAAATGGTTTTTTGAAATTGTCTCCAAAACAGAAGGGTGAAACAAATCCCCGGTCTCTCATTGGTTCAGCAAAAAAGATAGTCCTGCCCCAAAACTCATGCCATTAGATGAGTCATTGCTTTGTGAGGCTGGTCGAGCGCTCAAACAAACAATTTTAAAGGAACTCAACCAACAAATAATTTACTGATAGTTGTCTCTACATATAAAGCTGGGATAGGAGAAAGTATTTGAACATAGAAAAAATTACACACTTCATCTTTAAAGTGCACATAGAGAAAATAAATGCTTCACTCTGAACTCTCTTCACTGATACTAATTTCTCAAGGTCTCGCACGCATTATCTAACGAACGAAAGAGAGAGAGAGAGAGAGAGAGAGAGAGAATTACAGAAAGGAGCTCAGAGCGCTCAGTCCTTGGTGTGCATCCAGTAAAGCTGCTCACCATCAGCCCAGAGATAAGAAAAAACTGAGAGGTATTGATCCAGTAATAGCAACTGATGCTTTGACTCGCGACACCTTAACCCCGCAGACATAATGTCATAGCCTCTTATCCCACCCTCTTAACACTGCCTCCTATCTCCCCTCACCTGTCAGACCCCCGTAATATGCTTCTCAAAGATCACACTAAATCACCCAAATCATCGCACCTTCACACATTATTTATTATCCATCTATAACAGAGAGCAACTAGGAGCGGTAGAGAGTGAGAGAACGAGAGAATAAAAGCACAAAAGTTATTTACAGTTCAAGCAAAAAAATGACGTTCAGTATTTTTCCCAAAAGACCTACAACATCTGTCAAGGTGACATATTATTCTCGGCTCATGTTATTGTGTGGAACTCCATGCTGCAATTATAGACAAACTGAGGGCTGATTGTGTGAGACTACACCACATGGTGGGGGTGGGGCATCGGTGCGTCCTCGATGGTGCACTGGCTTAGAGGCTCTCATTAACGCAAAGCTCGCCACTGTAACGATGATCTAATACACTTGGATAGGTGTGAATAATACTTAATGCCACCTAATTACTCCGCCGCTATGCGGTGTTCTCCGCAACAGTGGCGCCTCGGAAAAAACTGAGGGATTTGGAGAGAAATCAGGGGGCTTTGAGTAACCCAAGGGTGAGTGGGATAATTAACTGAGTAAACAGATGATTTCTGTTTTTTATAAAGAAAAAAGGGGAGAAACAATGGTTTGAGATTAACAAACGAAATATCTTCACATTGTTGTTTAGGATCACCTGAATACTAATACTAAACGCTGTTGTTTCCTTTTAGCTTTGCATTGTTTTCCGTATAGAACTGTGAAAGTGTAGATGGCTGTGGCAGGGCGGAGGGCGGGGCCGAGTCGTGATCCTACACACCCGGTCCCGTATTAGGCTAATCAAGCCTCCGAGAGGGATAAAGGTCGACTGCGGTGGATCGTGCGACAGAGAGAGATTGTTTACGGACATGTTCGTCGTGTGTGTGTTTGTCATTTGTTTGAGTTTAAAATTAAACTATTATTTGTATCGTAAAGTCGGTTCTCGCTGCCTCCTTTCCATTGATTCCTTTACACTGGTGCCTAAACCCAGGACCGGGTGTGCCCTCCGTCCTGCCACAATGGCCAAATGCTGACATTAACTTAACCCTTACAAAAATCAAGAGCTCATTGCAAATTTGCCGCAAATTCGCCACTGGTCATGTCCACGTGCAAATGAGCTTTGAAGCAAATCGGAAAAATTGTTAATTGTTGCCAAAGGTTTGCTGCAGGTTCACCACTACTGGTGGAGAGCTGCAAAAATCTGGCAAACATATGCGGCGAATTACAAGCTCATTTGCATGTAAAAATAACGAGTGGCAAATTTGCGGGAAGTTTGCGGCTAGCTTGCCCGAACTCAACATTTTTTGTCAGGGAAGTGCTTTCAATTCTCACTCGTGCTTGCAGTCAATTCAAATATGGTGCATCAAGACGTTTTGCACCAGGTTCTACATTATAATGTCAAATGTCACTTGTTCTTGCGTGTCTCATCATTGACGTCAAATCTAATGCTACTTGTTTTGACGTGCCATTTTTGAGTGTAAGAGAACATTTTCAGTGAATACCAATACAAATTGCAGTCTTTCCACATGCAAATGTATCGTATGGCTTCAGAAAACTCATTACCAAACAGAAATGCAAAAAGAATTAACATTTTCAAACAGGTTTCCCAGACATTTTCCCATCTTCCATTGGTCGGGCAACATCCCACATACAAGTCATTGGTTAAGCCCATGTTGCTATGTTGGGCTGTTCGGGTTGCTTCAATAAAGCCATATATTTTGGGGGAAGTAAAATTACAAATGGTTTACTTACAGTTAACTCTGCAATTAATAGTATAGGAGAAAGTATTTAATATTGCAAAAATTACACACATTTTTAGAGGCAGCAAACACAACTGCAAAAATAATGATTGTTTGGACAAACAAGTAGCCCTGCTCCAAACCCATGCTATTATAAGAAAGATTGCCACTATTGAAGAAGAAAGGGGAAAACAACTGCTTAAAATTTCCAAACAAAATATCTTTACATTGTTGTTGAGGTTCACCTGAATACCAAACACTGCTGTTCACCTTTCAGTTTTGCATTGTTTTCTTAAGGAATTGTGAAAGGGTAGATAGTGCCTTCGCTTGAAGGATATTGCCAAATGTTGACATTATATGCAAATGTTGTTTATGATCCGGCAGGCGGTACAGATCCTGTCTTGGTGGGTGCGCAGCCCACGGCAACTTCCCAGAGCCACACTGCTGAATGAAGCCTCTAATGAGATCTCAAGGGCCACAGTTAGAGCGCCACTTTGTACCGCAGCAGCAGAGAGGTAAAGCAGCAACTCTGAGGCCTCCATATGTTGCCCAGGAGGGTGAGAGACTTAGTCAGTGTTTCAGAGTGTACCACTGATCCTTTCTCTCTTTCGCTTCCTTCTGTGCTCAGATGAACAGTAAAAGAAGGTGATGGAGCTTCAAGAACTGTGCCAGTCAACAACTTTATTTATGTCCCTTTAGGCATTTGCTGAAACATTCTGTCTGGTTGTAAGTGTTGAAAGGCCAATACAAACTTACAATCAACTTTCAGTTATTCAGTTTGTTGCAGCAAAATGCAAGAATTCACCCACATGCACACCTTTTCCCAAGGAATGTTCCAGGTTCAAAACAAGTTGATCTCAATTGATAGCATTTGTGGCATAAAAATGGCTGTGCAATAAAAAAGCGAGATAACGCTGTAAAGTTGATAAAGCCATGATTTCAAGCTCTTCCTAGTGCTTGACGCATGTGCAGAGCCCTAGATGACACTATGAAGTGCAATCAAGCTTGAAATCGTGATCATCAAAGAGACTGCTGATGTCAAGATTTATAGTGAAAAAGGAGATACATCGTGGTCTGTTCTCACCCAAAACCGACTGGATCGCTTCAGAAGACATGGATTAAATTTAAAAGTGTTATGGATTACATTTATGCTGCGTTTGTCTGAAGTTTACGTTCAGCAGAAGAAAGAAAGTCATGCACATCTGGGCTGATATGAGGGTGAGTAAATGATGAGAGAATTTTCATTTTTGGGTGAACTATTCGTTTAACTTGTATTGAACCTGGAACAGTCTTATAACACAACTATAAACACAATTATTTTATTAATGTATTGTGTGTGTGTGTGTGTGTCCTTTTTACTAATTTATAGGAATGTAGAGAAATTACAGAAAATAATAATGAGAAAGAGTAGGAATAGGATCTGGAAGTGTAGTGAGCTAGATTCAAACTTGCCATTCCCCGTTTGAACAACAAAGCTCAATGTGTCCAAGAATGTGCGCTAACTGGTAGTCCATTATCTCTAAACAAAGAAATGTCAATCAACATGCATTTAGCATTTAGAATGATCTGTGCACCTCCTCTGAAGATCCAATCTAACCTTCACAACTTCCCACTTCCATAATTCAGGGTTCTTATTATCAAATATCTCCTTCAAAAAAGATTTTCGCACCCTCTCATAGAACTGTCATATCTGGGTCTTCCTCAAATCCATCTCGCCTGGCTTTGACCCTCAAAAGCATAGAAGACGAAGAGGCATTTGGCACGGCTCATTAACAAGGCCTTTTTCTTTCTCAACGTACTGTTTTGTCTCATCCTGCCAATGAAGATCTCCATCTCATAGCAGCGGAATGAATGGGAGAGATTAGGATCAGGAATATGCCATTAGCCTCAAATGAAGAGCTTCACACTGTGGAGATAAGAAGTGGCGAGAAAACAAGGCAGAATGGGGAAATGGCAAAGAAAGTGTGCAAATTGGGCTTACACATCGTGAAACACTATTATTACCAAATTAGCCCCAGGTTTTCCCGCCCATCTTGACAAAAAAGAGAGAAAAAACAACAAAGAGAGCAAGTTAAAGGACAATTTCTTGGAGCAATCATTCAATCATAGAAAAGAAGAGCTTAGCGACACTGACCTGCATCAGTGAGCAATGACAGTATTTTCATTTTTGGGTGAACTATCTCTTAAAGCAATCACATAATCGTAAATGTCCACTTTTGTACATTGAGTGGAATGAGCAAGGTCTGGTTTGGCCTTGAACAGATTAATTAAATTGTACTGCTACTAGATGTCTTTTGTGCCCATCAGAAAATTGAATGTATGGCCCATTCATATGTATTTTGAACTATTTGTCTTGTGATTGCATTAGTTTAGCTCTTGTAAAATGGGCCGCAGAATGTGTAAGGAATAGCCATGGGGGAATAAGTTTGGCATTAGAGAAGAAAGCAGGCAGGCAGGTTGAGGCCAAGCCAGTGCTGCTTGTGCCAGCAAACGTGGCATGAAGAGCAAAGATCAAACAGCAAGGCCTGCAGATCTCTACCAATCTGCTCTGTATTATTCCATCAGCCAAAGAGCAGTCGAAACCACAGCCAGTTGCCACATAACCATCTAAATGGTATGGTATATGGATATGCTAATCATTCAGTACTATGGTCAACCTGGTCATATAGAATCAAGTTACTATTATTGTTTCTACATTGTACTTATCGTGGCACTTTCCTGGTAAAATTAACACTTGAGGTGCTACAACGACTTTTATTTAGAGCTGTCGAAATGAATGCATTAATGCATGCGATTAATTTAAAATGTTTAACGCACTAACCTTTCTTGATCACAATTAACGCATTTACCAATTTTCATATTCAGATAATTTGGATGAAATATCATTACGTGCACAGTGCCAGTGCTAAAAGCATAACAAGACATTATAAACAGGTACCTTTTATGTGGAGTTCAAAGCGGCAAATCATGTAAATGCAGCTTCACGATTGCTGTAGCAAAGTGGATTGCAACTATTAATATTATGGAGGATGAGGGTTTAAGAGATTAAATTCCCATTGCAATGACAACAAAACCTACAGGGACTAGATATTTAAATGAGACAACCTCTCACTTACAGTAGACTTTGGAAAATTTTTTATGTTACTTGAATTGGTGCTATTTTAGTGCATTTCTGTCTTTATACTGTGGAATGTTTTGTTTGGAAAATGTAAAAAAAAAACATTGTTACATATCATTTTCTTTTCTAAAAGGGAACTAAATGCATTTTGACAGGAAAAGAAGTATACTGTATATAGTGGAGTCAAATTTCAGCACTTTCAAAATCTGGGATTAATCGTGAATAACTATGAAAAATCATGCGATTAATCCCGATTAAATATTTTAATCGACTGACAGCACTACTTTTATTTGCTTTCATTTAAATCACGAGTGAATTGGCAGATTATCTGTTCATAAACACTAGATTTTGTTCTGTTCTTCAGTATGACATCAAAACACTCACTAAAGCGAATGTCTTTTCAGTTACCCGTTCAGTTAACTTTTAACGTTTACGTTACAAAACCAACCACATTTACAATCTTATTCAAGTGCGATCAAATTGCGAGGTAGCTCAACTGGTAGAGCATTGCACTAGCAATATAGAGGACCAGGGTACGTATCCTGAAGAGCATGCAAGTCAACAGATTAGCTGAAAGTGTCACAGAAGCACCACACATTGACGTGGTTTGTTCAGCAATTATGCTTTTCATCTCACATTTTCCATTTATGACACTATCTATTAGGTTTAGGTTTAAGGTTTAGGGTAGGAAGGAAGGTTTTGTTTAAATCTCGATTGAGCATTTACCTTAAAAGCCACATGTTTTTAAGAGAACATTTAATTTGCTTTTAGTGCCACTCAGTAGATATTTCACCTCAGAACTGTCTGATACCTGTGATGAACCATGTTATGTCATTTAGCAAAAATGTCACCATCAGGCTGGATATTTAACAAGAAAAAAAAAAAACGTACAGTGGAATTTGAATTTAACCTTCGAGAATTTGATTGGATCATAAAAACTGGGCATCAATAGAGTCAATTTTGATTTAATGTTGGCTTTAAATGATAAAATAGATCTAGACTCAATGGTGATTATTTAATGTATCTGTGACCTATTCCACCAGCGCTGATATTTATGCTCAGCGGCGACCCCTCTAGGCTCTGTTTCAATCCATTTCACGCTGATCCAGAAAAGAAAGAACACGCCATATCTGCGTCAGCTGAAAGCAGCAGACGGTGAACAGGCTCTGCCATCTCCTCCACCAGGACAGATGGTGAAATTATACAATATGCTTTCCAAAAAACCTCAGCGCATTCTGAGCGTGCCAGTGCCGGTGCTGATGGTGGAGTAGTTTGGTGTGTCCATGTCTGATGAGCGAGACAAGAGCCAAACCCCATTGCTGATGATTGATTTCAGAGATCTGTGTGTGTGTGTGTGTGTGTGTGTGTGTGTGTGTGTGTTGCAAACAGGCATATCAGTGCTATTTTGGCTCAACAACAAAACTGAACTAGAGACTACAACAGCAAAGGCCATAGAAAAAGAGAAACAGAGAGAAATGAAAGAAAATCATGGTAAAAGTAACTTAAACTCATATTTGACTTCCTTCTGACCCATAGAAAGAAAAAGGCTCAAAATAGATGTCTTTAATATCTCAATTCTTCTAAAACTTAATGAGATTAAATGGAGAGCAGATGGAGACATTTGATTGAGTCATGGTTCTCAGATGTTTCTCTTAAGACAAAGTCAGGAATTTCAGGAGAAACTTTTGAGACATCATCGATACTTGAATGAAACATGAGAACACAATGAAAAATGAGACCTCAATTAAGACTCCAGAACAAAGAAAGAGCAACATAGTAGATTTCCTTTCATGATGTAGTTCTATAGGAAAGAAAAATGACAACTGACGAATCTTCTACTTCTCATGTTTCTCCAGAGAAAAAGTCCCCAGAATTCTCACATGTGTCTCCTCTAGAGTTTCAGAGGAGACCTTAACAATCTTTCAGACTGTACTCAGATTTGCCAAGATCCCAAAGTCAGCAACAATGTTTCATGTTTCATTTGCATCTTTTTATTTCTTCCAAGAAATTTAGGAGAAACATCAGTAACACTACAAAAAGGATACATTTGTTAACATTAGCTAACATGAACTAACAAACAAAAAAATCAGTGGGTAGCACTGCCACCACACAGCAAGAAGGTCCCTGGTTCAAGTCCCATCTCACCCAGTTTGCAGGTTCTCCCCATGTTCGTGTGGGTTTCCTCCGGGTGCTCCAGAAAACAGAAAACAGCGTCCAAAAACATGAAGATTTAGTGAATTGGAGACTATAAATTGCCCACAGGTGTGAGTGAGAGTGTAAATGTATATGTCTGTGTGTGTTAGCCCTGTGATGGACAGGCCACCTGTCCAGGGTTTCCCTGCCTTTAGCCCGAGACAGATGGGATTGGCTCTAGCACTACCCTACATAGGACAAGCGGCTATAGAAGATGGATGGGGAACTTTTACAGCATTTATTAATCTTGGTTAATGTTAATTTTAACAAATAGTAATACATTTTCAAATAAAAAGTTATATACTTATGTTAACATTAGTTAATGCACTATGCACTAACAAGAACTAACAAATAACAATTGTTTGACATAAACAAAAAACTGAAAAAATATATATTGTTCATACACCTATATGAACTCATGTTAACGAATGGAACCTTATTGTAAATTGTTACTGAAACATCAACAAAAGTTGATACTTAAATCTACTTGCGTCTCCTGAGCTATAAAAGAGTCCTGCACACTAAACATTAATAATATTAAAATATCTTTGAACTGTATATCTAACAAAAGAAACGTAAGGTACAGAAAAGCACTGGGTCAGAAAAGCATGATTCCAAGAGAAAAAATCGTAGCGAAAGAGACGTTGAGGCAGTTTGAGAGGGTTAATGGGATGGTTATATCCTGTAAAATAATATCTCACTAGAACGCCCAGCACCAATGAGGAGCCGGGCAGCTCCACCAGCAGCCTCAGCCCCCAGGTCCCCTGGCAAGGGGCTCCGTCTCAATCTTTTGTGGCCCTGTTCAAGCAATTAAGCCCAGCTCGGTGTTTTCTGAGGGGGATGTCAAGTGAGGAAAGTTATTTTGTGGCGCTGCACTCCTCAGTTACGGTCATGCTCAGTACCGGCGCAAATTAAAACTCTCCCGCCAGCCCTATGTAAATGTGGCCTCGGACCGCGCTGCGCTTTAATGAGCCATAATATGAAAGAGCAGCAGAAAACCAATGGAAAATATCTGGGCGCTTGACAGGTGACAGGTGCTGCAAACTTTTTTAAGGCAGAGAGAGAGGGCGAGAGAGAAGTGGGAAGAATGTTCTGGAATATTCAAGCAAAGTTTAGGTCCTCTGGGAGCGAGATTGCTGGAGGCACTTCTGAAGGCAGAAAGAGAGGGAGAAGGTGGTGAAAGGAATAAGATGACTGTCTTTTCTCTTTTTTGAAACATTTTAAAGCAACTTTATTAAAGTGATAGCTCTAAAAATTTAAATTCGGTCATTATTTGCTCACTGCTATGTCGAAAACAAAAAGAAAAAGTTTAAAGAATCTTCACACTTGCAACTATACGTATGTCAAGCTCCCAAAAGGACAATACAACACCAGAAAAACACCAGAAATGTAGTCCATATGACTTGTGTGCAATATTCCAAGTCTTCTGAAGACATATGATAGCTTTGTGTGAGGAACAGACTGAAGTTTAAGTTGTTATTCACTGAAAATCTTTATCCTCTTCTGAAGCTCTGAAATTTCCAACCTGTTCTTGTAGAACCACGTTACTATACCTATACTTATGCAAAATGATTGGCTCGTTTTTTTCAATGCAGTTTACCGGTTAAATAAATGGTTGAGGCGCTACAAAAAGTTAAATGCCAGATTATCAGTTCCTAAACACTTACAGTTCATTCTATTCCTCACACAATATTATCTTACGACATCAAAACACTTTTAACTTTTTACTATTGTATCAACTGATAGAGCACTTATGATGCAAAGGACAGGGGTACGAGTACTGAAGAGCTTGTGAGTCAATACATAAGTCAATTGTCATAGAAGCACCACAAAATAACATGGTTGCTTCAGCAGTCATGTTGTTCATCACATTTGCTATTTATGACACTTTCAGTTAGGTTTAAGGTTTAGGGTAGGGAGGTAAGATTTGTTGATTTAAAACTCGATAGAGCATTAACCTTAAAAACCTCATTTGTTTAGGAGAACATTTTACTCGCTTTTAGCGCCCCACAGTGGACATTTCACCTCGGGACTGCTGCAATATGTGTATTGAACCACATAATATAATTTAGCAAAATGTCGCCACAGTCACTTCATGAGATCAGGTTGGAAATCTTATTTGTGTTGGGGTTCAGATTCAAAAATGGCGTGTTGAAGTGTCACAGCAAGTCTGAATGTGACTGTATCCATAACTGAATGTGAGGCATCAGAATATGTGGAATGGAGAATAGAATTTCATTCTGAAGCAGAAGGAAGTTTTTCAGGGAAATTTTTGGTCAGTTACTCACACAAAGCTATCGTATGGCTTCGGCAGAAACTGAATACAGCACACGAGTCATATGGACAACTTTTATGGTGTTTTTCTTCAAAAATTCTTCGTGTTCTATGAAAAAATTATAGAATTTTCATGAACAGAACTTTTATTTAATCCTCTGAAAAGCTGTCTGCTAAAAACCTTACATGGATTACCTATCACCAAATCTGCTTTGCATGCACAACGGGGGCGGCCGAGTGGAAATGAAGCCTCTCTTCTTGAGATGGAGTCTACCGACAGAATCTGCATCCGTGCCCACGATTAATCCCAGACATCCCACTCAATCCTCTCGTCATTTACGATGTCACATAATCCATTATCAAGATTTAACAGGAGTCAGCGCTCGGATAAGCGAGAGAGAGAGAGAGAGAGAGAGAGAGAGAGAGAGAGAGAGAGAGAGAGAGAGAGAGAAAGAGAGAAATTTGATGGAAACTGTGTCTTATATTCACCAGGAGAGAATGCAACAATGTATGCCTAATTACTACAAAAAGGAAGTCGCATGTGTAGGTGGCCTTAAAGGGTTAGTTCACCAAAAAATGAAAATGATCCCATAATTTATTCACCCTCAAGCCATCCTAGTTGTATATGACTTTCTTCTTTCAGCCAAAGACAATCGGAGTTATATTAAAATATATTATGGCTCTTCCAAGATTTATAATGGGAGTGAATGGTACCTTAGATTTTGAAGGCCAAAAAAGCGCATTCATACATTAAAAAAGTAATCTATACGGCTCCAGGGGGTAATTAAAGGCCTTCTGAAGCGAAGTGATGCATTTTGTAAGAAAAATATCCATGTTTATAACTTTATAAACTATAATCACTGGCTTCCACTAACGGCCGTCCGCGTGATCACTGGCTTACCCTTTCCTCTGCGCTTTTGCGTTCGTCACTTCTCACCGGAGCTTACACTACGCCTACGTCATACCTCAACTCAACTCTCGTGAACATGCGGAAGGCCACAGAGACAGTGTTTACAGTTTTCGAGAACATGAACCTATAAATGGCTTACTTATAATTGTCTCTGCATATTAAGCTGGGATAGGAAAGTATTTTAACACTGAAAAAGTCTTTTTTTTGAGAATCGTCACCATTTGAGAATCACTGTTCTTATACATAGACAGAAACATGAAGGCATGCATGAATGATATCCATCAAACTGTCAATGCCAGAGTTAAAGTGTTGAGCTTGTCATGATTTGCACTCTATCTCTACATCGGCACTCAACACATAGCACAGTGCCTGATCACAGAAATACTCTTTTACAAGGGATGCGTCTCGTCTCGTCAACTTTGCTTGACCTTGCGTGAGTCTGAATAACACTGTAAAATTGATTCAGCTTGCAGCAATAAAAGAGCCTTCGCATTATCTGCATTCTACCTCTAATTAATATAAGCAGCAGCGGGGAGGCCATTATTTATGACTGAAGCTGTATGGGGTGGCCGACACAATAATAATCTGCTCTATATTTTTATTGATGTGTTGATGAATGGCTTTATTTCACACGAAACAGCCATGGAATGTCGAAGCGTGCAGATCACACAAATGCTGATTACTGCGAGGGAGCCCTGTATGATTATGTGTGTGTGTGTGTTTGTGTTTATACCACCATCAGTAGGAAGGACTCTCATTACACAGCTATGGTCAGTTGATAAAGTACTGCGGTCACACACCCTTGCTAACGCACATGCATTGTGATAGTTCTAATGCACGCTCCAAATGCCCTGGAATTAATTTCAAAATATGCATGTGTCAGAGGCAACATTATATGGCTTTGTGTTAATACCCAGTGGAAAACTGTATTGCTCAGAGGTTAGCTCAGGAGAAATAATGGAGTTCTCATTGAAGTATCAACTTTATCTTGGATTCTTCTCCAAATGAGACACAAATGAGGGTTGTAGAGTATAGAGCTTTAAAATATTATGAATAGTAGAGCTCAGATAATTTACTCTTGGAAAAATGAGAGATGTTTGAGTTTATTTTGAGTTCTTTTGAATTCAGAATTTGGTACCTTGGAAAAACGTGTGTATTATATATATATATATATATATATATATATATATATATATATATATATATATATATATATATATATATATATATATATATATTTTTTTATTTATTTTTTGGCCCAATTCCCAATGTGTTCTAAGTCCTCGTGGTGCCGTAGTGACTCAATACGGGTGGCGGAGGACGAAACTCAGTTGCCTCCACGTCTGAGACGTCAACCTGCGCATCTTATCACATAGCTTGCTGAGCGCATTACTGCGGAGACATAGCTCATGTGGAGGGTTCACGCTATTCTCCGTGGTTAAGCGCTCAACAAGCTATGTGATAAGATGCATGGATTGACATCTAAGATGCATAGGCAACTTAGTTTCGTCCTCCCCCACCCGGATTGAGGCGAGTCACTACACCACCACAAGGACTTAGACTGCATTGGGAATTGGGCATTCCAAATTGGGGAGAAAAAAATGTATTTCTCTTTCCATTGGGTAAATAGCATTTAACTCTTTACAGCAAATTCTTTTACGAAAAACATCTGAAAAAAGACAAACTCTAGATTTGAGTTATCATTCATAATTAGGAGGTGCAGCTAAACACTATTCTCCAGCTTTAGATAATTGTGGTCCATCCTTTCTAATTTGCTGAAGGCAGGGAAAAAAGGAAGTATTTGTCTTATCAATTCAGCTCACAAATCCTTGATTATTTTCCAATCCTTCACTCTGATAGGAGCCATCGCTGTTTGTCTTCTCTCTCCCCTTCCGACCAGCCGGCCTGCCTTCTCAATCGCCTGTTTTGTTTCCACGTTTAATGAACAGTTGGATTCTTTTTTTCTCTACAAGTGCTGGATTTGTCTTATCAACCTCGCTCCCTTTGAGGGTTGCCAATTGGTTTTATCCACAGATGTATCATTTCTTGGGCTTCCTCTATTTTCCCCACACAAAGAGAAAGAACCACTTCGTCAACAAACCTCTATGGAGAGATAGATTAAGAACCTCAACATCACCTAGCTTACAGCGCCGCTCCCAACTGGTTTGTGTAAAACTCAATTAAACTGGTCCCTGATGAATTCCACATTACATTACATTAAACAGAAATTCTTCAAGCGTGATGACAAAGCCGGGGTATGGGAGCATTTCCCGTCTCCGTCTTTGGGGTTTTGGCCTCTACTTCATTCTAAAAGAGGCTCAAAGACAAAGTAGGAAAACAAACTTTGTGCTTTATATATCTGCGAAGTGGTAAAATGCAGTCACTGCCCTTGATTGCTGTGTGTAAACAGCTTTAACCAGCTAATGTTCACTAATAGGAGTAGCGAGTCCTTTGACGATTATAAGCAAATATTATCGGAGTGCTCGGACATGTGGGAAATGTTAGTTTTAGCTTTCATCTGGTGGGAGAGAACAAGAATACCCGTCTGTGGCCTTGATTCTAGTCCAAACTTTAGTGCAATACTGTGTAACTGAACTGGGGTTTGATAAGATTGCTTTGAAATTTTGAAACATCTGAATAAAGAAATAACAAATACAAAAATTTGAGCCATAAAACCTGATGAATATATATTTTGAGTAAAAATTGCATAAATGTTATTATCAATTACATAAAAATGTTTGTCAAATCAATTAAATGAAAAAAAAAAAAAAAATAAATAAATATATATATATATATTGAATGGATGAGCGTGAGTAGATTTTAACAAATGCCATTAATATTGCAAATTGATATTTTATAATATTTAACATCTGCCTGTCTAATATGGCCATCTGTTTTTCTCTCCTTGTTGTTTACAGTAGTTACAGTATCATAACATATCCCATTTACTAACTGGAGACTAAACTGAGATCAAAAGTATAAATACAGATGTAACTAAAATTCATATTTGAATCATTCTGACCCATAGACAAGAAAAATCACAAGTCAGATGTCTTTGAAGGGATTGTTCATCAAAAAATGAAAATTCTCTTATCATTTACTCACCCTCATGCCATCACAGATGTGATTTTCTTTCTTCTGGAGAACACAAACAAAAGATTTTAGAAGAATATCTCAGTAAGTCCACATAAAGCAAGTGAATGGTGACTAAAATTACGAATCTCCAAAAAGCACATATAGTAAAAGGTAGTATAAAAGTAATCCATAAAACTCAAGTGGTTTAATCCGTGTCTTCTGAAGCGATCGTACCTATATTAGTGAGAACAGACCAAAATGTAACTCCATTTTCCCTATAAATCTTGACAGCAGTCTCCTTGGCAATCAAGATCTCAAGCTTGATAACCCTTCCTAGCACCATCTAGTGCTCTGCGCATGTGTCAAGCACCAGGAAGTGTAATCGAGCTTGAAATCATGATCCTGCACAGAGACTGCAATGGCAAGATGTACAGTGAAAAACTCTTCTCACCCAAAACCGATTAGATCGCTTTAGAAGATGTGGATTAAACCACATATAGATTACTTTTACTTATATGTGCTTTTTGGAGCTTTAACGTTTTGGTCACCATTCACTTGCACTTTATGGACCTACAAGGTTGAGATATTCATCTAAAATATTTTGTTTGTGTTCTGCAGAAGAAATAAAGTCATTTACATCTTCCATGGCATGAGGGTATTAATGATGAGAGAATTTTCATCTTGGCGTGAACTATTCCTTTCTCATAGACAACAATAAGACTAAATGGAGAACAAATGTTTTTTAGTATGTCTTTGTAAATTCATATTTGACTTCATTCTGACACATGGGGGAAAAAAGTTCTCAAAACTGATCTCTTTAATATATCAAAATTGCCTCTCTTTGACACGTATCTTCCATAGAACCCAAAAGGAGATATTTTGCAGAAAGATAATGCAGCTTGTTTCCCATAAAACAGTAAGCAATGGATGGTAACCTCCAAAAATGACAAAAAGCACCATAATCTATCCCTTTAAATATAATCTCGCCTTGACACTGAAGTACAACTGCAGAAAATCGCAAAAAAATCTGTTTACCAGTGAGCAGAATTCACTTCCTTCACGATTATTTTGTGAGGACTCTCCCCCTCTGAATAATTCATGCAGAAGAGCCATCGGCGAGGCAGAGACTTCACAGGTAGAGCAATTCACAGGATAATCTGAGAGCAGCAGTGAAGCACCCAGAGCACAGATGTCAAAACTCAATTCAATTATTTCCTAAAAAACACTTATTCAGAGAATGCATTATAGGACCTTTAGTCAACTCACAAGATGGTTAGAGCTGTAAAATTCTCCTGTAGTTCACATTTAAAGGGATAGTTCACCCACAAATGTAATTCTGTTCTTTTTTTACTCTCATGTCATTCCAAAACCTGAATGCTGTTTTTTTCTGTGGAACACAAAAGGAGAATTTTTAAGATTCTCCACACAAGTATGACATCATGATGTTTGGTCATGAGACAAGAGAACCAATAATATATGATGATAAAATGTGATGTTATTGAGGTCTAACCTGGGCCATATTTGATTTAAGAGATGCATACTGATTTGCATGAGTGATTTGATTTAAGAGAGAACAATGACATAAATCTGAGCCTGTTCCTCACACAAATCTACTTTGAAGCTTGACAGCACCTGTTTACTATGAACTGTCATTATATGGAAAAGAGCTGCTTAGAGCTTCTTCAAAATTCTCCTTTTCTGTTCCACAGAATAAATAAAAGCATACAGGTTTGAAATGACATAAGGGTGAGTAAATAATGACAACGTTTTTATTTTTGGATGAGTTATTTCTTTAAAGCCCATGTGCTTGTGATATCTGAGGCATTAATTTATGTTTTGATGGAAAATAAATGTTTTTATTTCTTCTGTGCAATCAATAACATTATATTTGTGTGCCATTATTAATAGTCATGCTCATAAGACACTGCCTTTTCTCAATATAAACTTTCAAATTGAAATTACAGTTTTTCTGATTTGGTCCAGCAAACATTATTATAATGTTATTGTTGTAATTTTCCGCTAGTGACAATCCCAACCTCTTACATGCTCAAGACCGCTGAGGGGTGTGTATGAAACACACACACACACACGCACACGCAGACACACACGCACACACACACACACACACACACACACACACACACACACACACAGACACACAGACACACAGACACAGACACACATTGGGTTTCCATGTTTTATGGGGACTTTCCATAGACATAATGTTTTTTAAACTGTACAAACTTCATATTCTATCCCCTAAACCTAACCCTACCCCTAAACCTAACCCTCACAGAAAACTTTCTGCATTTTTACATTTAAAAAAAACATAATTTAGTATGATTTATAAGCTGTTTTCCTCATGGGGACTGACAAAATGTCCCCACAACGTCAAAAATTTTGTGTTTTACTATCCTTATGGAGACATTTGTTCCCCACTAAGTGATAAATACACGCTCACACACACACACACACACACACACACACACACACACACACACACACACACACACACACGCACGCATGCACGCACGCAAATTGGCTATTTAAATAAAAAGATATACATAGACTATTGTTTTCATTAAAAGCTCATTATAATTTCTACAGACTACCCCAAGACCTTAAATAAAACTTTTTGCATTTTTTGAACAAAAAAATACAAATAAAAAGAGTATTGGCTTAATTATGAATTTTAAATGTGTCATTATATTACAAATGAGGACACCTCTGAATGTCCCCAAGGGGAGGTTTTGTCAGATTTAGCTTGTTTTAGTACGAACACAAACAGTCACACGTACGTTTATGCAACTATATATACTGTAAATGGGACATAACATACATTTATATTGCTATAATTACAATAGACTAGCTCCTAAATCAAGATAACTTTTTAGAAAAAAAAACCCTGAAATAAAACAACACGAAACAAAAAACAAAACACAAAAACAAAACAAAGCAAAACACGAAACGAAACGAAACAAACCAAAAACAAAACACACACAAATAACCCCTCAACACAAAACCAAAAACATGAAGCAAAAAACTAAACAAAACAAAAAAACAAAACTTTTTTTCTAGGATGTCGAATGTATAGCTAAGTCCCCCCCAACATACACACACACCCTCAGCATGTAATTACACTGCAATGAATGTACTAGCAGTGCAGAACATCCTCTGTAAAAAGCAACGGTATCAGTATTCACTGCTGAGACAACCAACAATGTTTCTCTTCGCCACCCACTGGAAAAAAAATGCAGAGGTTCACTTGCCTAATTCCTGACATGAAATATTACCTGCACAACTCCAGAAAGCCTTGCTGTTTGGATGCTGGGACAGAAAGCATCCATCCTTTTGGTATAAGAAACAAACAAACAAACAAACAAAAAGCTCTCTGACCTTTCACCCAACACGGGATGTACAACTGATAAGTAAGCGGCAATTTCCTTTCTCTTCCTGCTGTGAATGTTTTTTTTTTTTGCCTTTGGCCCAAGTTTCACCTTGCTGAGCCTGTGCCCTTTATTAAAGGTAATAATGGCTGCCAAGTCGCCTTCAGCTTTCTCAGATTTGTCAGTCTTGAAAGAGGGGGGAGGAGGTGGAAGATAAATCTTATTTCTTCAGCTAAGGGCTTCTATCTTGCCGACAGAATGAGAAGCCAAGCCCCAAAACACTCTCTGTGTACGTTAGGCAGCTCCGGCTTTAAGCCTTGTCCTCTCTGATCAAACCAGGATTTATGGAAGCATCGTAACTTCCGACAACATCCAGGAGCTTATTAATTTTATATGTTTTTGTCTGTTTCCTGATATTCCCAGCCTTGACAGTCACTCAAGATAAGCCAAAAGCTTGTGACAGGATAGAGTGTATATATATTTTCTCTGTTCTCCTGCTGAATAGGCTTTAGCTGAAACCTTGAGAGGCCTCGCCGCAAGATGATTTGTCGACCATCTTTTTTGTCTTCTCTCTCTCTCTCTCACTGCCATTCCTAATGACCTTTAAATCAACCCGAAACCCAACTCGAGTGAAAGCATGCAACCTCAGAGCGACCGGAACCCAGAAATCACCCATACATACAAACGCGCACTGAGAGTGAATCAAAACCTGCTATTAATCGTCAATATGAGCGTAGTGGTAGCGTGAGCCTGTGTGAAAGCAGGATGAGTCACGTACAAGGTAGAAGACATGGAGGTATTTGCAGAGAATTTGCTTTATGCTAAATTGCCACTCATGGTCATAAACAATTATTTAAAGGTGAAATGTGTAATTTATGCATCTCCAGCAGTGCCCAAAATAATTGCAAAAATAATGACTTTTTTTTTTTTTAAACAGGTTCCCCAAGCACTCCTATTGTCCCTTTTACTCCATCTTCAATTGTTTATTCAAGCCACAGGTGGTCCCATGCCACACTCATGCCATTGGTTAAGCTAGAAGTTGACATGTCGGACTGCTCAAACAAACAGGGCAATGTTTTGAAAGCAGCAGAGCTAGTGTTTAGGAAGTCTACTAGAAATCCCACACCTCTGACCAATTAAACATTAAGCTATGACTTTTGCATGACTTTTCCTGTGATTATTGGAAACATATTTAAAGGTGCACTCAGTCAGGGCCGGCGCTACCTATAGGCGAACTAGGCTGTTGCCTAGGGCCTCGGCCTTGGAGGCGGGGCCTCCAAAACACATGCTTATCCACCAATCAAGAGCAGCAAAATACTATGCTGTTTGTCCATTGGATATAACAATTGTCATTCACCTGTAGTTAAACCAATTAATATCATCATTTACATGCGAGTCACTCCCAACCTCTGAATTTATGAATGAAGAGATTGTAGATGAATAAAATCCAACTTTTCTGCAAATGTATCTGATGGCGCCGAAACGAACTCATCCTTCAGGGGCGGCTAAGCAGGCACGCAAAGAAAGCGCAGCTCGTGATTCAGGTATCATCTATTTTTGAGTGATTGTAATTCTGATTCTAACGATCAGCGTCGTTTTTAGATAGATCATTTGACGGTTATTTCCAGTTCAAAAGAGCGCGAGCGCCATTGATGGACTGAATTCGCTTCTGACACTTTGAATCCGAGCGTATGTAGCTACAGTTTTATTAACAAAGTTCGGGAGGAGCACATTCAGATAATCAACGAGATAAGAGGTATATATACTGCAGACTTACCTCTGTTCATTGACAGTTTATCAGCATCCCTCTACCGCCCCCATCTCCTCACTTTGATTTTTAATAATCTCTTATTGGATGTAAACAACACAATCCAAAATACAATGCAATCCAATTTAATACTGTGTAAATCTGGCCAAAATTCAGAGCCTGGAGCCCTCCCCTGCATGCCAAATACGCATAATCTTTACTCTATTTAATTTGATGTAAGTGTGAACTCGTGAATTCTGAAAGGTGGAGGGGAGGAGGGCATGGCGGGGGGCCTCCAACATACATTTTGCCTAGGGTCTCCAAATGTGTAGAACCGGCCCTGCACTCAGTCATTTGTTTTTTATGGCATCTTGGACTTGGACACTAACACCTTGGGGCCTGGATGCTACAATACATCCTTCAAAAACAACAATTTTCAGTTACAGATACCACTGTAAAAATTCACACTTCACAGTCAGCCATGATTCATTTAATCCATGTGTGAATGTGTCCAATGACCGAGCAGTTAATGAGATTAAGTGAGTCGTTTTTGGCTGGTCATGTGATTCTAACATGGCAGCCCCCATGAGGAGACCCTTTCCATGTACGTAGAATAGTGACTAGAGTCTTAATCTCATGATTTTATACATATGTTTCAAAAATAATAAAAACTGAGAAAAAATTATTAAAAACTAGAACAAAATATGTATATTCACTATATACTTTTCATGATTTTATGACTTTTGCAGGCCTGGAAATTAGCTTTAAAGTGGGTCAGCACCATGCAGAATACGTTCCAAGCCAAAATCAATGGCTGTCAGGTCTAAATCATGGTTTAAAAATGAATAACAAAGATAAAAGCTTTAAGCAGAATTAACAAGGCAAATACATGAAACAACAACAACACTTTTCTTAAACGTCCTCACTCCTTAAACACATGAAATCAAATTTTTTGGAACAACCATTTGCAGAATATACCCTCTACTTTATCTCCTACAGAATGTACAGCATTTTACTGACTAAATATATGTGGTGGGTCGTGCTATTTTGTTTAGTGCCTTTTGTTCAGACCTTGTTTCATTGTTTTTTTCCACATCATCGCAGTTCACCTAGCATAAAGATTTAGGTGTCTCTATAAATGCTAATGAGGATTATGACAGCGTTATGATCTTTATGACAACACCCACAGAGACTGGACAGATGGCGCTACCAATTGCCTCGTCACCCATTTCACTCTCTCGCACGTCGTTCCAAACCCGTATGGCTTTCTTCCTTCCATGGAATACAAAAAGAGATTTTTTTTGTTGCAGAATGTTACAATACATTTCCATTCATTAACATTAATTAATGCATTAGGTATCAATAACTCATTCATTTTTGTTAATTTATCAAAATACTTGTTTGTTGTTAGCACATAATGCATTAACTAATATTAAAATGAAACATGTTGAAAAAGTATTGTTCATGCTTAGTTCATGTTAACTATTGTAGCTTTTTGCCATACAATGAAAGTGAATGGTGACTGAGGCTGTAATTCTGTCTCCTTTGGTGTTCTACAAAAGAAAGTAAATCCTATGGGTTTGGAAAAACATTTAAACTTCAATAGCAAAAAAAAAAAAAAAGAGTTCCAGTTTAGTTAGATTCATTTCCATAAAGTAGTTCAAACTGTCAGTTTCAATGAATCGATCCAAAATTAAAATTCAATGAATCATTTGCGTCTCTTTCTGGCTATTATCTCATAATAAAATGCTTTAGTTAAAATATATGCAGGTAAATATTGCTGTTATACATATTATGCATGGTTATATTGGTGCATATAAATACAAATAATTAAATATAATTCTTCCTTGTGTTTCATTTAATGTTAAACATGGAAAACAAGCCTTGATTATTTTAAACTAGATTTCACAATGGTGGTTGAAATGTTGAAATTATGCTTCCTCTGATGGAAAAATAAAAACCACCCTTTTAAAGCAAATACATAAATATCAATATGTACACTGAACATCAAAAGACTGAAAAATCTCGAGATGTACGATCGCCACAGCTCTACCATTCAGGCCTAGCCCAAATAACTCAAAATTATAATATCATTGATTAAATAAGTCACCCATGAAAAAACAAGTCTCTCCTGAACAAAACTGCATTCTCCACCAAAGAAAACCAGTCTCAGAAACTGATAGATGTCATTGTCAAACAACTTGTGTGCTAAAGCCATAAAGATGGTTTATCTATGAAGAAAGAGATATTTGATTTAAGTGCAGTGTTCATGGCAAAACACATCTCATCTTGGGTAAAGTGATCTTGTGTGCAGGTTTGGGAGAGGAAAGAGAGATGAAATGCATATAAAAGCATCATGCAGGTCACCTGCCGCCCACTGCATGAGGACGGATGGAGGTTCAGTCATATTGTCTCTTCAGCTGTACCTGCGGCCACAGCGCTGCACTCTTTCTGCAGCATAAAATTACTGTCAGACAGAATGTATACCTCCTCCGAGAGGTCACCAAAGCCAGATACACATTACAGACACACATTTACACACTTCCTTTATGTTACCACCATCAGTAGCTCTGACATTAAGATAAACAACCTCTACTGCCCGAGATCAGATCCTATCCCCAACACCATCAGGCACTGTATCATCCCGAAGTCCACTTATAATGTTAGTAAATGTTTATACACCAAAAACTGCAATAATTTAGTTTTATCGGGACCATTTCACTCGTAACCTTATACTGTAGTAAAAGAGACAGTTAAACAAACATTGAGGCACACAAAAATGAAGCTGTTCATTTCTACTAGACATACATTACACTGAGCTTTGTAACCCCATCACCTTGCCTTAATGTTGCATTAAAACTGTTATAATTAGAGATGTCAAAATAAATGCGTTTTTCTTAATCGTGATTAACACATTTACCGTTAATAAAGCATATAAACCAGCAAAAACATATATGTATAAAGCAGGACTTGTGACAGAAAGCAAGTACTTTGCAGCCTATGTAAGGCAGAATTTAATTTCAACAGAAGTATGTCAAGTCTTAACTCTCAAGAATGAGATGTTGTCTGCACCACTTTTCAGTTCAAAGCAACCCTTGACACTGGCGTTGACGCCCTGATGCAAATCATGAACGCAGCTTCCCAATTGCTGTAGCAAAGTGAATAGCCACAGTCTACCGGCTAATTATTATTTTGGAGGATGAGAGTTTAAGAGATGTAATGCCCATTGCAATGAATATGAAACCTATGAGGGGACTAGTTCTTTCAATTAGTCAAACTCCCACTTAGACTTTGGGAAATGTTTAATGTGACTTGAATTGGTGATATTTTAGAGCATTTCTATCTTTATATTGTGGAATGCTTTGTTTGGAAAATGTTAATAAAGCATTATATTGTTTGTGTTCTTTACTGAAAAAGAACATAAATTAACTTTGACAAGAAAAGTTTACAGCATACTGTAAAGAGTCAAATTTCAGCACTTTCCAAATCTGGGATTAACTATGAAACTTATGTGATTAGTTGCAATACATTTAAAAAAACAATACTTCCTCTTATACAAGTTTAATATGCAGAGGCAACTGTAAGTATGCCATTTGTAGGTTGATGTCCTGAAAAGTTTAAATGGCTGTTACCATGAAATTGTCAAGAACATGCCCAGGTCACATATGACCACAAAATAAAAAAATATATATATTTAAATAAACAAGCCTATTATGAAACCTGTAAGGAATATCTACAGGTCTAAAACAGTAATATTTTAATGCAATAAAGTTTACAAAACAAAGTCAAACAAAATTGATACTATAATACAATGTTTTTTTATTGTCAACAAATATTAATCATCCTAAAAAATCTTAATCATCCTAAAATAGGCTTCACGTTCTTACCATGTAATATAGTTTCTTATTTCTTTCTTTTGATGTTTGGGGTGAAGTCATGCTTACAACTCCTTCAAACAACTCCCAAATTCTGTAAATAGCAAAATGAATTGTTGAAGCTCACACGTAACAGATGCTTGTCAAAATTTGAATTGGTTTTGCAAGATACAGAAATTTAAGTGTTTCCTCTCTCTTGTCGGTCTCTCTATTCAAAGCTCAGCTCTCTCATTGACTCTGAGATCTGTCTGCCTGCTGGAAATCGATGCAAAGGCATTTCTCAACATCGATTATACAATTATTCAGGTTAAATCATCGAGCCCACACACACACTCTAAAAGAGAGGAGAGAGTGTGCGCAAACACAGACACACACTCCAGGTGCAGGTACTTCATGAGCTGATTAGAAATGCCACGGGGGAGTTGAACATCACTCTTAGCAGCTTCAGCTCTACACAACTGAATCATAATTAATTGTAGCAGCAGGAGGCAGCACTCACACACACACACACACACGCACACACACACACACACACACACACACACACACACACACACACACACACACACACACACACACACACACGTTGGGTTTTCATGCTTTATGAGGACTCTCCATAGACATAATGGTTTTTAAACTGTACACACTTTATATTCAATCCCCTAACCCTACCCCTAAACCTAACCCTCACAGAAAACTTTCTGCATTTTTACTTTTTCAAAAAACATAATTTTGTTTGATTTATATGCTGTTTTCCTCATGGGAACTAGCTGATTGTCCCCACAACGTCAAAAATTTCAGGTTTTATAATCCTTGTGGGGTCATTTGGCCCCAACAATGCAAGGGATACCTGGATACACACACACACACACACACACACACACACACACACACACACACACACACACACAAAGATCCCCCATTTAGCCTTAACAGACTGTAAGGGAAAGTGCTGTTAGCGAGCACCTATGAAGGCCGGAATGGTACACGAGGGGGTGGGTGGCCAGCACCACGCCAGACCGCCTTTGTCTCCCCAGTGGCGATGTTTTACACACCGGTTCAGATAATCGTCACTGGTGTTGGCCATGAGCGGGACTCGGGTCGCCAGGTTCGTAGCGCAGAGCGCTAACCGCTACACTACCGCTCCACCCACACACACACACACACACGAAAGCTATAGGACTACATACTGACAACATATGTAGAGTGAGACAGTAGTCTGTGTCACTAAAACTGTCTGCTTAAAGAACACACTTACAAAATAGTACCATGGTAATACCATGATAATAACATGGCTATTAGCATATTTTATTCGACATGTACTATGACAATACCTTCTTTTATGGATATGTACACTACCATGGTAATGCCATTTTTTTAACATATTCTTTGGTAATACCATGTTTTTTTTAACTTGAATCATGATAATATATTGTTAATACCACATTTTTTACAGATGCTATGGTAATACTATGTTTTTTGAACATACATTGGCGGCCAAAAGTTTGGAATAATGTACAGATTTTGCTCTTATGGATAGAAATTGGTACTTTTATTCACCAAAGTGGCATTCAACTGATCACAATGTATAGTCAGGACATTAATAATGTGATAAATTACTATTACAATTTGAATTTTAGCTGTCAGTTTGTCCAGATACTCAGGTGACATTTCACCCCACACTTCCTGTAGCACTTGCCATAGATGTGGCGGTCTTGTCGGGCACTTCTCGCGCACCTTACAGTCTAGCTGATCCCACAAAAGCTCAATGGGGTTAAGATCCATAACACTCTTTTCCAATTATCTGTTGTCCAATGTCTTCTTTGCTTTTTTGTTTTCTGTTTCAAAAGTGACTTTTCTTTGCTGTTCTTCCCATAAGGCCTGCACCTCTGAGTCTTCTCTTTACTGTTGTACATGAAACTGACGTTGGGCGGGTAGAATTATAGTGTTTTGGCAATTTCAAGCATTGTATAGCCTTCGTTCCTCTAACCAATGATTGACTGATGAGTTTCTAGAGAAAGATGTTTATTGTTTTCTATTTTTGACCTAATATTGACCTTAAGACATGCCAGTCTATTGCATACTGTGGCAGCTCAAAAACAAACACAAAGACAATGTTAAGCTTCATTTAATGAACCAAATAGCTTTCAACTGTGTTTGATATAACGGGAAGTGATTTTCTAGTCCCAAATTAGCAATGTAGCATGATTACTCAAGGATAAGGTGTTGGAATGACGGTTGCTGGAAATGGGGAGTGTCTAGATTTGATACAAAATGACTTTTTTTCAAATAGTGATGGTGCTTTTTTTTACATTAGTAATGTCTATACATTGTGATCAGTTGAATGCCACTTTGGTGAATTAATGTATCAATTTCCCAAATCTCTGGCTGCCAGTGTATACAATGGTAATACCATGTTTTTTGGACATGTATCATGATGCAACATTTTTAATAACATATACCATGGTAATACCAAGCTTGTTGGATATGTACCATGATAATATTGATTATATTAATAAAATTTTTTTAATATACACTGTTCAATGGTAATATCATGATGTTTTTTGGATGTGTACCATGATAATATCTTGTTAATACCACATTTATTTTAACATATACCATGGTAATACCATTTCTGGATGAGTACAATAGTATATCTTTAGAGTACCATGGTAATATCATGTTAATATGGTTTCCTCACATGTAAAATGGTAATTCCATGTTTTTGGACATGGAATTACCATTTTAAAACCATAGTATTCTTTAGAGTACCATATAAACACCATGGCACATGTATAAGATAACATTTAATACCATTTTAAATATCAAAGCACCATCATATCATTACAATACCACCACATGTACTTTTTTCTCTGTACACATAATTTCTGATAAAAGAATGGTGTTATAGGGTGCGTTCCATTCAGGAGTGAAAAGCCCTATTCCCTTCGAAGACTTTCGACCATCCATGACTTTTTAAGTCATTTTTATTGGAAATTCTGTTTGGAATGACCTTACAGCCTTGCCATCATGATTGTTCTCCCTTCAAAGTGTCCTCATAATCCATCATTTATGTAGTTTGGAATGCAGGGTATGTGTATGTGCTTTCAACTGTCTGTTTAACTTACAATTATGCAATTCTTTCTGTGTGTGTGTGTGTGTGTGTGTGTGTGTCTCTCTCTCACTCTGACCGTCTGTTCTTGCAGCCCGGCTCACTGCAATCAATTATAGTTACGGTAGAATCATTAATAATTTCATAATGAAAATGATTCTGTTGATCTCCGTTTTATTTTAATTAACATAATTACGCTACTGTTCAGAGCTGTGGTGGGGCCCCTTCAGGGTACAACCCAGTTTTAACACCCTGATAATGAAATTTTACATTGTGTGCAGTTGTTTGGCTATTATGCATTGCAGTATTTTACGCTGTTCAAAGATAAGAGATAATAACCCTGGTACCTCTGCATGCTTTTTCTCTATGCCTTTCAAAGTGGAAGATAAAACGAAAACAATTTATTGTCCTTAACTGTTTAAAACATGACAGCGTTTGCCTTTTGTGTCGTTCCAAACTCAGCTGGCATGTGTCCGTCTTCTAAAGCTTTATTGTCAGCATGAAACTCCTCACCCAACACTGTGCTTCCACAAAGACACACTGAAACAGAGATAAATATATGTTTGAAGGTTTGGTTTGTACAATGATGAAACAGTTTGGTGCCTATTATGGTTGTGAATCGAGAACTGGTTCCATTTTATATCCGGGAATCAAATGATTTTCGTGGCATTATTGTTGGTGCTAGACGGGCTGGTTTGAGTATTTCTGTAACTGCTGATCTTCCGAGATTTTCACGCACATCAGTCTCTAGAGTTTACTCAGAGTGGTGCCAAAAACAAAAAAGCATCCAGTGAGCGGCAGTTCTGCAGATGGAAATGCCTTGTTGATGAGAGAGGTCAACAGAGAATGGCCAGACTGGTTGGAGCTGACAGAAAGGCTACTGTAACTCAGATAACCCCTCTGTACAATTGTAGTGAGCAGAATAGCATCCCAGAATGCACAACATCTCAAACCATGAGACAGATGGGCTACAACAGCAGAAGATCATGTCGGGCACTTTATTAGGACCATAGTGTTCCTAATAAAGTGCTTAGTGAGTGTACATCAGTAGCAAATTGTGAGCTCGTACTCTTTGAGAGAATTTGAGAAAGAAAGAGACCGGGTGCCACAAAATAATAACTTTTTTAATTAAGTTGTTCTTGTTTTTAGCAACAACAAACATATAGAGCAATGGGTTTAGTCTAATTCACAAACTAATGACTATTAGCTAGTGTGATTAGCTTGCGCTGTAGCTCACCTGATAAAATGTTGGACTTTGTTCTCAGAGACCCAGCCTTGAGCCCAGCCAAGGACACTCAAAAGCGTGGTTGCTTCAGTTATTGTGCTTTTTAATATCGAATTTGCTTTTTTAGGTTTAGGTGTTGGTTTAGTGTAGGATGTCTATTTTGTTCATTTCTCATTTATATTTTAAGACACTATTGGTTAGGTTTAGGTTAAAGTTTTAGGTTAAGAGGTACGTTTTACTCATTAAAACATCCATCTAATATTCACCTTAAAAATAACTCATCTGATTACACATTTCACTCGATTTGCCCCCAGTGCAGCCAAACATGTAACGAGGCATGTAAATTTGGTTTGCAAAAATGTTGCCATTATCACGTAAAGTTCATGAGACCAGGCTGGAAATTGTACACTCCACATTTATGGAACTAGAATCTTTAAGTGGAATCAGTATTGGAATTAAAATGGCTAAATTCCTTACTTCCATCCTTAGTGAAAAAGAGAGCATTTGAAAAAAAATATATAAAAAAAATAAAATAAAGAAGAGATTATGAAAAAAGGAGGTCAAGGCGGTGATGGAGGTCAAGGTAACATGTCTCTGGTCTGACTCTGTTGCAGAAAACACACTATAAAGGACTCACAGAACATGACCAGCACAAAGACACAGTGAATTAGTCGAGTCCTGCGCTCTATGAGCTTATGTAAAACACTCTTGTTACATTGGTCAATTTCCACACGCACAATGGCCAAATTTCCCCCTCGACACCTCTGACATGCTCTATCTAACTGTTCCTGCTTCTAAGAGGCTTAGAGGACAAATTTAGGTGACCTTCAAATAATCAGACACACTAGAGCTAAATATCTACTGTCTAACGTACGAGAGCTCAGCTTCCTGATGACCATGTTTGAACAGGATAAATGTGATTTTGCTGAGTGAGAATTTGTCATATAAGTGTCGGACAGACACATTAACACTGTTAATACATAATCCAGCTGACTTCTCAAAAGTACCAAGAACTGCCCACTTTGACAGGAAGAAACAGTTTGATGGCCATGCAAAGTTTTGTTTTTGCTAGCTATTTAGCATATTTTATCTGCAATAGTTATGCCTGTGTTGTAAATTCATAATACAAAAACACCAATAGAATTTGCAGATTATTTCACAGATATAATTGTGTAATAATGTATACTTAAAGTTCTGCTCATGTTTATCTAGTTTACTAGCAGTGTTGGGTAAGTTACTTAAAAGCAGTAATCCACAACAAATGACTAATTATTTATCTAAACTTGTAATTAGATTACTTTACTACTAATTACTTAATAGTTCATTGTTTGGAGATGCGGTTTGTGAAAAAAGCTCGGAGGATCACTGCTACCATCAGGCAGGCGGTATCGCAGCATCAGGACCCGCTCCAGCCGACTTCATGACAGCTTCTTCCCCCAAGCAATCAGACTTTTGAACTCTTGATCGCTCACGATACATATATCAGCACTGCACTTTATTAGCCTCAGACTGGACTCACATTTTATACTTCTCTTAATAACACACTGGCAACTGACTATCAACCAACAGTTGAATGTCAACACAACACTTCATATTTATTTCCACTGATTGCATGTATTAGATTAGATCATCATTAATTAGATTAGAATATTAGATCATTTTCAACATAGCCCTTGATCCTGCTCATATCCCATGACATTACAGACTTAAGATGTTTGTTAAGTTATGACTTAAGCTAAAAGATATATATATATATATATATATATATATATATATATATATATATATATATATATATATATATATATATATATGTAAAATGTGACCTAAAACCAAAATATACAGAGCTAGACAAGGCCAGAGAAGATGGTGGAAAATAACAACTGTGTTTGTCTACAAGTTTGGTGTCCCTAGATTCCCCGATTATTCTAGCTGTTCTATTTTGAGTGAGAGTCCTCCATTGGTCGCCCAGAGCTGCCCCGCAGGGAATCACACAAGCCCAACAGGCCTGAATTTAATAGATTAAACTGTACAGTGTAAACTGTGGAATGCATGTATTACTAGAACAACCACAAAACTCCCATCTTCACCACATGTGTCATATTCTTAGAGACAGTTTAGACATGGAGAGGGTGATGTTGTGTACAAGGACTGGACTGTGAATATATTGGCCTTCAGAGAGTGTTGATGCAAGAATTTGCAATAGAATTTAAATAAGTCCTCACTGTAACCTAAATAAGGATATCTTCTAGGAATTATGGAAACAATACATCATTTACTTGTCTTGCTTGTTTTTTTGTTAAATGTACCTATTTATCTATTTCCCCTTTTTCTTTGTTAAAACTAACAAAAAAGTACCATGGTGGTACAAAAGTACTGCAATGGTATCAGATGGTAATAATTTGCTACTTTAATGATTTGAACATGGTAATGAATGAATACCATCCTCATATCCATTATATTTACAAGGTACTCCAAGGTACTTTGTCATTATATTACCATGGTACATGACCCAAAAGCTATGCAATATAGAGAATAAAGGGTACTGTTAGCACATCATGCCTGCAAGCCCTTTAGTCATGACTATATGATGTTTGTTAACTTTTGTCTTTGTGTCATCTTGGACTTACACTGACACCTAGCGGCTTGGATGCAGTATAATTTGAAATCAATAGTTTGCCGTTTCAGATGCCATTGTAGAAATTTAGTATTCACAGTCAGCCATGATTACTTAAATCAATGAGTGAAAGTGTAAAATATCAGAACTGTTACTGAGATTAAGCGAGTAGTATTGAGCTGGTCATGTGACTCTAACATGATTTCCTACATATATTGCTAAATTACAATTCATGTCTTTAGGAATTAAACTATTTTAATGAGGACAAAATTATTGTGTGCACATTTAACAATGAATCATTAACACATATAGTAAATTAAACCCTTCTGTGGTCTTGTGGGTCATAAAAAAAGGTTCTAAATGGGTCTGATAGTTGTGCAATGCCACGGAAAGGTAAATGCACAATTCTTAGAAGAAATAGTACTTTACATGTAATAATTAACAGAACATGGAATTTTGACCAATCTTCATACACAAATCACAAACTGTTCATTTTATACATATAGTCGAGTACAGCTGAATCAGTAACCTTACAGTGGAGATGTTTCCTTTTGCTAATAATTACGAAGGCTGTGAAGAAATTATCAAGACTTAACAAAATGCACCCGAAATCCTGTTATTAGCCTTTTTGTTTCCCATATTCAGTCTCCTGGTAAAAAGATTAGACGATTTAAAAAGAACTGCATAATCTTCTTTTACAGCTTATCAAAACTTTCATGATTTCCGGATAAAGAGCACAAATGAAGCACTGTTAAAGAGGATCAGTCCTCCAATGCAGTACAGTGATTAGAAGATGAGAGCTGGGAAAACCAAAAATCCCACATCGGACTCATGTTCACTTTGAATCGGGAAGAAACTTGCAATTTCACAGAGGAGAGTTATGGATAATCAACCACAAAAACATACGGCTTAAGACTAATTTACAGTTACTGGGCAAGCAGGTTTCTATTAGTTTGCCTAAAGTGTATGACGAAATGCAAGGTGTTGGTTTGGTGATATTTCTCCTGTTTGAACACATCCCTGAAATTCTTGAGTTAGTCGAAGAGCATTGATAATTGGTTAAAACTAAAATGGGGTGTGGTGTGGATGTGACATTTTTGTTTACAATCGCAGGTGCCAGGTGAGATCGTAGCAAGCTAGATTACTTTCTTAATTTTAAAATGGACAATTTTGATCCCCATATCTCTGAGGTTGTTCAAAAGTATATTTTTTATATGATGCTCGCAACCTAATCTCATAGAATGAATGTTAATATAACTATATTTTTTCAAACTGACTTTCACGTGTCGAATGTACCTGTTCACTGCAGATTCTTGGTGAAGGACGTGCTACAACATCTGTGCATTTTATTCACTGTCACATTCACTTCGGCTCAGTCATTGACCAGAAAATAAAAAATGGCACTCAATGTCAAAAAGGTTGCCAAACCCTGTGCTATGATAGATGTCTTTGCACTTATCGACGCCTCTCACTGTAGTAGGCTCAGTAATGCATATCCTTGAGAATTTCACAGACAGAAGGACAACCAGACAGCTGGACAATGTTTGAACAGAAACACACAGTTTCCTCAAGCAGCCCTGCATCTTCCTTTAACTCGACACAATGCCAATGCACTATGAGTTAATTGATTTGGGCAACGCTAACACGAGTCATGCCTCTAAACTCAGAATTTAAAACTGAAAAAAGTGAGAGGCATCAAGATATATATATATATATATATAATTCTCTTGATACCTCTCACTTATATATATATATATATATCTCTCTATGATGCCTCTCACATATATATATATATATATATATATATATATATTATTTTTTGAAAAAAATATTTGTAGGACATAGGTTCAGGAAGGCACTAAGACACTTAGCCCGCAAGCCATCTTTTTGTGGCCTGCGTGATGTTGTCATAACATAACATTTTGAGGTGTTGTTTGGGGTGTTCTTTAGGCAATTAGCTTCTGATAGGCTAATTGGAGTCAATTGGAGGTGTACCTGTAGATGTATTATAAGGCCTACCTTCAAAGTCAGTGCCTCTTTGCTTGACATCATGGGAAAATCAAAAGAAATCAGCCAAGACCTCATAAAAAAAAATTGTGGACCTCCACAAGTATGGTTCATCCTTGGGAAACACCTGAAGGTACCACGTTCATCTGTACAAACAATAGTACGTAAGTATAAACACTATGGGACCACACAGCCATCATACCACTCAGGAATGAGATGCATTCTTTATCCTAGAGATGAACGAAGTTTGGTGTGCTAAAAGTGAAAATCAATCCTAAAACAACAGCAAAGGACCTTGTGAAGATGCTGGAGGACACAGGTAGACAAGTATCTATATCCACAGTAAAACGAGTCCACTGGGAATGTGATGAAAGAAATAAAAGCTGAAAGAAATAATTCTCTCTACTATTATTCTTAAAATAAATTAGTGATCCTAACTGACCTAGGACAGCGAATTGAGTTTAATTGTATTTGGCTAAGGTGTATGTAAACTTCTGACTGTAAATGTCTTGTTTTGAGGGCACTGTACTTCTGGTGTGTGTGTGGTTTGGCATTGGTGGTTTACAAGAACATTTCTTTTAGGTTATGAACTAGTAGTTACGAGGGTGTTATGCTATTAAGGTGGTTTATGAGAACATGCCAAGAGCCCTCATAATTCATACGGCTTAAAAAAACATACCAAACTAAATTTTTCTGAAAATGTAAAAATTCCACAATGTTTCAGTGATGCTTAGGTTTAGGGGTGAGGTTACGGATGGGGAATAGAAAAGTACATTTGTACAGGGTAAAAATCATTGTCTATGGAGGGTACTTGTACAGCCTGATCTCACAGTGAAATTGGAAAAAAATAGACAGACTTTTTTTTCGTCAAAATCTGTATATGTTGACTGAAATTTCGAAATACTGCCCCCAGTGGCCAAAGCTGTAAGTGTTGTAGGGCATCTGGGCACATGTGAGCTCCATTTATGTCCAGGAAAGTTCGCCAAAAGTTAGTAGTGAAGCAAGTTTTTTTTCATCTTTACAGGATGTTATACAATGAAGAGAAAAAAATATATTTATAGATTCTATCCCCCAACCCAAACCTTACTTTAACCATTAGTGGAGTAAAAAGTAATGTTAGAGGGAAAAGTGAAACCTCAGAATCATGCTCATAATTGACTATTCAAACGTGGTTACTGTCTGGCTTTGAACCCTATTCTCCCACACTCCCACAAAACACTACAATGAAACCACTGCTGCATGTCAGTGTGTCGGCAAGCAGTCGCCGATCCCAGGGTACTGAAACTATCAGAAACATTATGCCGACTTCACGTTTGATCATGTTGCCTTGTAAACCATATATACGTGTGTGTGTGTGTGTGTGTGTGTGTGTGTGTGTGTGTGTTCCCTTGGTGGCCAGTGTGTCATGACTATCTTTGACAGAGACAACAGAACAGATTATCATCTTTCTATACGGCAAAAATATTGACATTTCTCAAATTGTACATTTTAATTATATATTGTAATTTTTTAGAGTGGTGCATTCCACAGCAGTACATGGCCTACTTGTAGAAGTATGACACATTTTTATTTTTTAAGAACCACACTTTTACAAGAATATTGCTATTTATCTATATATGTTTTAGTTTACTTTTGTTAATTAAATGCATCCATGATTTATTAAACAGCATATGGCATAGTCTGCTTACCTCACTTCTATAAAAAGGTAACACATATAAAAAAAATTGTAAAAGTGCATTTTGCAAAAATGCTGCCATAAACACGTAATGTACATGAAACCAGGCTGGTTGCTCAACACAAACTTCACCATGCGACAAATGCGTGGAGAGAGAAATTAATGTTTATGAAATCAGATCAGGTAACTTGTTGCCAAAAGTGTAATATAAATACAGGTTTCGTAAGACTAAGGTTTCTTTCACTGTAAGAATTACACTTAAATGTGAGCTCTTGCTGCTTTGTAATTCCTGTGCTTTACTTATTAACTTATTTATTCAAATGTCTCGATGTAATGTGGCCATCAAAGCATGCATGCATAAAGAACAAGACTTAATTTTGTTCAGTTAACATGCTCCACATGCAAAAATGCACCATGGTAACCAAAGTTTCTGCGAATTTATCTTAATTACTATAGTTATTAATGGTGTTTGCTAAGGAAAGCGTGTATCTGTCATATCTGTCCTTGGGCCATCCACTGTTTACATGCATTTGCACACACGGAAAATAAGGTCAACAAGCAAATGTCAGCGAATGACATTTGTCAAAGCAAAACAAGAATGACCTGCAACCCCTTAGCCTTACATTACAGACTGCACTTCTAAGAGACACAGGGGCTGTAACTAAACAAAAAACACTCTGAAAGCTCTCTGAAAGTATGCTGCGCACACGCACGCACACACACAAATAAATTAAACACCCCATGAAAACAAAATAGTGAGTTTTGTTGCTTTTAGTCCATATCTATTAGCTTTGAAGATATCTATATGGTAATGTATCAAATAAAAATTACAGTCTTTCTCTTACGGTACAATAGACTAAAACTATTGATGACTCATCATGCACTACACAGATTTTCTCCAATCAAATTCTTTCTAGAATGAGAATGTCTCTCCTACACTACTAGCACCTTCATCTAGCAAGTATTCAATCATGGTTCATGGTTGTGTTTTTTTTAAGAGCCAGTCCTTTCGATATTTCTTGCCCAACCTTCCTAATGAATATGAAATAGGTCAACACAGGACAGAAAACTGCCCTCGTCAGGCCACTTCATGGGATCTTTAAAATGAATGCAGAGAATGAAAGTGTGTGGAGCTGTTGTGTTGTATGTGTTATGGGGGAAAAAAAACACCCTCCTACCTTTGCTGTAAACCACGCAGTTGTTTTTGTTGTCCTCTGTTCCCTGCCAAGTGACATCCTGCAGCCACCTGGGGCCTGTGTTCAACACCAGCGGGACATGTGACTTCGTCTTCTGCAGAGGTGAAGATAACACACACAAGCACACACACTAATCATTAGTTTATTTGGCGACAATTTGGCAATTGAAGACAGTTTTCCAAATCCCTATGATTTTCTTCCGTGAAACACAAAAGGAGATGTTAGGTTTTAGATTGGTCTCAGTCACCATTCACTTTCATTGCATGAGTGAGAGTGAATGGTGAGGAAGAAAGTGATATGGGTTTGGGAAGAAATGAGGGTGAGTAAATGACATTTACGGGGGGGTCTGGGGGGGATTAAATCGCGGAGGGGGGGGTGTTTGGGGGTCGTCTGAGGGTTGTACCCCCCTAAAATATCATTAAAATAGGTGTATTGTAAATAATATAATGATATATTCTTAAAATAATTCTTTAAGAAATAAAATAATACAAATGCAAACGGGGCAACAACAAAAAACCCCTTCAAAAATTGCTCTTGAGAATTGTTATGTTTATTGTCCCCCCCAACATTTTGATGAAATTTTCGCCCCTGGAAAATTATGACAGTATTTACATTTTTCATTGAAGTGGCCACATCAGAGGGCGTGTGCTAGAAGGGAGGTACACTCCAGCAAGGTGGCTAGAGCAAGATGGCGCCCTTCCCCAAACTACAACTCCCAAACCACCACAGTATGAGGCCGGCGTCAAGCATGCTTGCCAGTAGAGAACTACAATTTCCAAGCTGCCATTTAATGAGGGCCAGGTGTAGCTGATGAGTGTGGTGGCTTTCCCTTATAAGACTGGACTTTGTTTGTGCAAGAGCAGAAGCAACATGAGTTGTGCACTGAATTATTTATTTTTTTGGTTATCTACTCTTGGCGAATTTAGACCTTTTCTTTTTGTACCTTAAAACCATTAAAACACTTAATTTTGAGAAACTGCTAAGCTGTTGTCTTCCCTATCAAGACACCACACAAAGATCCCCAACCCCACTTGGATTAACTGTCCCTTTAACCACTAGCCACAGATGCATTGGTCTAATGGTATAGTTTTAAATTAACATACATGGAGACCAGGCTATATATAGCAAGAGTGCGATATGGCCCTAGGGTGGGTGTGGTTCAGGTGGTAGAGCGAGTTTGCCACTAATCGCAGGGTTGGCGGTTCGATTCCTGGCCCACATGACTCCACATGCCAAAGTGTCCTTGGGCAAGACACTGAACCCCAAGTGGCTCCCAATGGCAGGCTAGCGCTTGCATGGCAGTTCTGCCGTCATTGGTGCGTGAGTGTGTTTGTGAATGGGTGAATGAGACACAGTGTAAAGCGCTTTGAAGACTGCTAAGGTTAAAAAAGCGCTATATAAGTGCAGACCATTTACCATTTACCGTAGGTAATCACAGCAGTGCTGATGATTTAGGGCCATATAGCACGATTGCGAGTGTGATATTGCTTATACACATCAGTTCAATGAACAAGTAAATGTAATTTTGTTTTGAAAAACTGCATGGAACTACTTTATTATGCGATGTACCAATCAGAATCTGCCGTTGCTGGTTCAAAACAAATGATGCGTCCAAGCCTTCGTTAGTAATTAAAAAATGTCACTTCAGAAATAGTATCACGGCTTGTGCTGTTTCGAACAAGTTATTGGATAAACAAGTTTGGATGGATGTGTGTGTTTGTGTGTGTGTGAGAGAGAGAGAGAGAGAGAGGTGGAGAGAGACGGGGCATGTGCGATCACTTGTTGCCACACCCAAGCATAGATGCTGTCGGCTTTCTGAAGGTCAGCTTTATCAGTGGTAAAATAGCCATCCAAGCTGGGGTATTCCTCCCTATTTCACGGTAGCCGGTTCACAAGAGTCATTCCCTATAGAAACCGCAATGTTCTCCGCCATTTTAAACAGTAAAATGTGGAAATTTCCAATGTGGAAACTCTGGAAAGAGGTAAGCACCTTGAGTTCTGTAATCAATCAGTCTTTTGTGTCTGCTGTGATGGGCCTTAATGCTGAAGTTGTTCGTTTAAAGACGTTTAAAGCTATTTCCTAGCTTTAGTAATGTAGTAGTAATACGAGCAATCACGACGCGCTGTCCTAAGTAAACAATGACTGACGGATTCACTTCACGCCACCAATTGGCTCATACTACACACAAAAAGGATCTTTTACCCCCACCTGCTGGCTAACATATGTAATGTCAAATAAAAAAAAAAAAAGACACATAGCCTACATTAGCTCTTAACACATATGCACTGCTCTTACGCTTTAGTTTAGGATGATGAACACAAGCGGAGTGATACACACAGTGAAGCATCCGAGTGCTGATGGCATCAGACCATCAGTGCTCATGGAACATCTATCGTCCAATCAGATTGAGGACCGGAACTTACTGTTGTGTGTGTATGTATATATATATATATATATATATATATATATATATATATATATATATAAATATATATATATATATAGATATATAGATATCTATATAAATATATATATAGATATATAGATATCTATATCTATATAGATATATATATATATATATATATATATATATATATATATATATATATATATATATATATATATATATAGATAGATATAGGTATTCACAACTCCTGTGTTCCATGGAGAAAAACTCATGCAAGTTTTGAGCAACATGAGTTTGGTTAGATGATGACAGAATTTTCAGTTTAAGTAATGGTCTTGTTCAGTTGGACTGACCAGATTTAGACATGCATTTTAGACAGACAGTTTTTAACCTACAACTTAAAGGGATAGTTCACACAAAAATAAAACAATTCTGTGATCATTTACAGCTCATTGTTAGGTACTTGCAGTCTCAGTCTCCATTCACTTTCATTGCATCTTTTTTTCCAAACAGTCCAACAAATGGTGACTGACTATCAGTCCCTAACATTCCACCTAACATCTCCTTTTTTGTTCCAGGGAAGAAAGAAATTCATAAAGGTTTGGAACGACATAAGAGTGAATATATGATGACAGAATTAACATTTTTGGGTGAACAAACCCTTAAATTCTACAAAAAATAAATGACAAAAATATAAAAGTGAACCTTTACACTGAAGTCAATGGAGTTTCTAGAGCTTGATGGCTTGTTTTTCGATGTTCAGTATCAATAACCTCTCAACCCCTATGACCCCCACAGCCCTGCATCATCCCTCATTTAACTCCAGAGAGTGTGGAACTATCAGCCTGAATTTTTTCCCAATGATACAGTTTCTGATCTCTCAGATTACAGCCTGATCTCAGGTGCCTGGGAATTGCAAAAAGAATGTGGACAGAAAGAAGGCGAGCGCTCAGCACTGAACTTTGGCCACATTGAGCCTCCTTATCGCCACCATCTCACTATTTTCTGCAACGGGCTGGGAAGAATTTAAAGAATCAGTATCCATTTCAAAGGCCGATTGAGGTTACGTTTTATAATGCTCTGTCAAATTATTCTGAATGTGTAACCTCATTTCTCTTTTCTGGCTGGGGTTGAAACGTGGTGCTTTAAATTGTATCTATAAGGTTGAAAGCGGTTAGAAAAAAGCAACTAAAAGCACTTGCATCCTTTTGAGGAGAAAGGGCGGCTACTGCTGCCCAGCTGTTCTATCTATATGATTTCTTTTATGATATTTCATTTTTTAAAATGGCTTTTTTATTTTTTTTAAAGGGCAATGAAAGACTCTTCGTTTCACTCAAAGGCAGGATTGGCGGAGATCTTGGACAGCTGGGACAGTAGCCCATTCCTGGCTGGCACAATGTCTGTCTGTCTGGGCCATTACACGGTATGCCCCAGGCACACCTTCATTAGAGTGCAGCAGAAATAGTTTAGCTAAGTGAAAATCGGCTGAAGTCACTCACAGGCAGCTGACATGACATCATGTCCATTCCTGAGTCCATATCCAGTGTATAATTGCATGTGCTGATCTGTAATTCACTAAACAGGTGAATGTAAACAACTGAACATTTGTATTTTTTTATTTCTTTTTAAAACACAGCTATGGTGCTAGGGTGTTGCCAAGGTGTACTTAACAGTTGCAAGGGTGTCCTACCATGCATTTCCTAATGCATTCTGAGTAGTTGCTAAGAGGTTTTGGTGTTAAGGTGGCTGCTTGCTTTTTTTTATCATTTTCAGCCTCAGTCACCATTCACTTTCATTGTATGGAAAAAAGATGAAAAATGAACGGTGACTGAGACTGAACATTCTGTCAGACATCTCCTTGTGTTTTCCATGGAAGAAAGAAAGTCAAACAGGTTTAGAACAACATGAGGGTGAGTAAATGGTGACATAATATTCCTTTAAAAAAAAAAAAAAATATCCCTTTTAAGAATGTATTGACCCAAACATGGCAAATTGTTGTGGCACAAAAGCACAAACCCAAATTATTCTGCCTATCCTGACCCCCACCCCCTCTGGTTTTCTATTTGGGTGTTTTTCCCCATGCAGCCAGAGGAACCTCGTTCATTTAAGATGGCTCCCATTTCACATCTCAAATTAGCCATTCAATAACGTCTTACATCCAGACTGACCTGAGAATTTTACCACCCTGTCAAAGAGCACCAGAGACCATCTGATTGTTGCCACGACAACTATCTAAAATGAGAATCGTATTAACCATTTCTCTGATCCCCACCGTCTGGAATCATCTCTTATTCAGAAGCAAAGGTCCTCTCTGTCTGTCTCTCTCGGTCTCTCTGGGGAACAGTATTAAGGCCCAGAAGTTGTCCAGCAAAAGAAGCTAATGATGAAATTCAGAATTGTCTTTATTTCCCCCACCATGAGTTTTAATATAATTCAATAAATTAAATGCTGTAGATGTATCAAACATAAGATATTAATCATCTCAAATCCTACCATTCAACAATTTTATATATTGGCCATTTTCAGAATGTAATACTACTGTATACTACACAGTTTATCATACATACTGCCTCCTACTTCAAAACAAGCACGTGAAACGGTATGCAGTATGCAACGATACACGTTTCAAATAGCTTCATTGTTGTCACGTGATTTCATTGCAATTCATGCAAGTGGCTTCCAGTTATCATCTTGGAAATTATTTAGTAGTTTAATCAAATTATGTGTAAGAATAAAATTTTTGGTGGTCCAATTCAAATTCTGATAAAAAACATTACAATCAATATTACGTGTGTGCATTCGTCACACTGGAAATGGAAGGTGTTAAGAGCATTGCATTGTAGGGTACAGTATCTCTTGTACACTACACATTTAGGCAAATTGTATTGGGTTATGCATATAGAAAATAAACATGACTGAACACACAATTTGTACATGGCCATAGAGTTGCTCTTGCCGAAACACTTGCTTTGCGATACCTTGCATCTTATAGTTATTGCCCCTTAGAGGACAGGGCGGGAAATTTTTCTGAAATGGGTTGCGTGCCCTCAAAATAAATGTTGTGTTCTCTTGCAATAGTTTGTGGTATTTGTAGTAAAACCATAGTAACCACAAGAATACCTATGGTTAATCTATAGTAAAACCTTGATTACAATATGGATACACTGAAATAAAATCATGGTTTTCGCCCAAAAAATATGGTTACTTAACGAAACATAACACGGTTAGCCAACAACACACATGGTACTACAATATTTAATATAATGATTTCTGCCAAAACCTGTGGTTACTACAGTCTAGAATATGACTGTAGTAAAATCATAGTTAAAATATGGTATGGTATTTGTAAATTAAAACCATAGTTTTGATTTTCCTGTATTACCACTATGGTTTCACTACAAATATCATGGTTGAAATATAGTTACTGTAGTAAAACCATGGCAAATGTATTGCAATGGAACGCAAAACTATTGTGAGGGCATTCAAAACGTATTGCAAGTGTACGCAAACTATTGCGAGGGCTGCAGAACTTATTGCAAGGTGATGCAAATAATTGCTAGGGCGAGTAAAACTATTGCGAGGGGACGCAGAACTTATTGCAAGGTGACGCAAACAATTGCTAGGGCGAGTAAAACTATTGCGAGGGGACGCAGAACTTATTGCAAGGTGATGCAAACAATTGCTAGGGCGAGTAAAACTATTGCGAGGGGATGCAGAACTTATTGCAAGGTGATGCAAACAATTGCTAGGGCGAGTAAAACTATTTCGAGGGCACGCAAAACTTATTGCAAGGTGACGCAAACAATTGCTTGGGCGAGTAAAACTATTGCGAGGGCACACAGAACTTATTGCAAGGTGACACAAACAATTGCTAGGGCGAGAAAAACTATTTCGAGGGCACTCAGAACTTATTGCAAGGTGACGCAAACAATTGCTAGGGTGAGTAAAACTATTGCGAGGGCATGCAAAACTTATTGTGAAAACACGCAAAACTATTTCAGAAAATAAACAATTCCAATCCTGTCCACTAATGCATTCTGTAGCATCTATGTAAACTGACAACTATTTCAAAAATATGGTATTTTATGTTATCTGTTATTGTTTGGTAGTACGCTCGTAATAATTCGTACAGAAAAATGAACCAACCATAGAACACAATTTGTTCACTGACATTTCCTTAATTAGGAAGCTACCTAAATTGTGATGCCTGTATTGTACTGATTTAAAATTCAGTATGTTGATTTGTTTGTCTCAATGGGAATAACAGTTGTACATCTTCATATAAGCTATCATACAAATAGTCATGAGACTATGTTGGTTTGCATCAAAATGCTTTTAAAACATCTAAAAAATGAAAATACAGACTCTAAATATGTTAAAATAAATACTCGTTGAGGTAAATAGTGTTAAGTAAAATGAAAAACATGCAATCTGTTATTTTCCATACTAAGATGTTTTAAAACATCTGAAAATCAAAGGTTGACTCTAAATCTGCCAAAATATGTTAACATAAACACTCTCTGTTGGTTCTGCAACATAAAAAACACAGAACTTGACAAAAACAGGTTGCAAATTAATGCACATAATACAACTGTAGATAATGCTTTGGTATGTCAACCAAAAGTGAACCGAAGTGTCTGTAATTTACTGACAGATGCTGACGTAATGCTTGATTTAAGACCTTCACCCGAAGCGCTGTGTTAGTAATAGATCTCTGGTTTCCCTCCATTGGTTTCTCTCTCTCTCTCTCTCTCTCTCTCTCTCTCTCTCTCTCTCTCTCCATGTGTAAGAGATACAGTGACCAAAACAGTGTAGTCAGCAAACAAGTGATTATAAACTGATGCTCCAAATTCGCTATAAAATGAAAATCAATATTTCCACAAGTTGCAGCAACATAAAAGATAACCTTCATTGATTTTTGACGACTTAGGTCCTGTGCGATACAATCTAATATAAATTTACAGCTGGTCGGATTTGGATCAGAGCAGGGAAGCAGGAGCTGCCGATAAGTTCCGGGCTAACATCCCTCAGAGTTGGATTTTTTTCCCCTTCCCCTTCCCTTTTTCCCTCCCTTCCACCTCTTTCCGAGCTGCGGCTGTACTATTTATAATTGACCCGGTATGAGCGAAAGCTTCTATCAGGAATCAGCTCTAATTTTTATTACGGAGCCACTAAAGCCTGTTACAGATAATTTGGAAATTTCAGAGGGAATTGTGATGGAGCTGATGGCAGTGGCGCCGAGGCCCACAGAAAGAAGCTAACCTGTAATAGCCTATGTGGCGGCAGCTGATTAAATGTTACCATAGATGAAAGACCTGCCATTGCCGCAATAAATTAACCAATCACACAAATCCCAAGTCGTCGCTAATCCGGCCTTGATACCCTGATCCTCTGATCAGCTGAAGGAGGTGGAGAGAAGAAAGTGGCTGGTGACACCGTGAGCCACCCTGACTTCAGGCTTGTGTGTAAACAACGGCTAATGATAGCGCTGCTGACCGCTGCCACGGTCCCGGACACGCTCAAACCTGCCTTACTGCTCACAGGGCCATCAGACATCAGCCCCTGAGATTGTGGGAAGGTCTCCACACTACATACTCTTCATTTGTGCAATCACAGTGAACAGGAGAAGATTTAAAGTGTGTTACACATTTTGCTTTAAAGCCTTAAATTTACTAAAGTGATTTAGCACATTTAATTATTTTTGTAAGGGTAAGGGTACTGGCAGTCAGAAAAATTGTCACATATGGATGTCTCACATCTTGATTATTATTATTATTATTATTATTGTCACACATTATACATACATTTTTGATTATGATAAACACTCCAAATAAAAATATATGAAATGACTTCATATATATGAAATGAGAATATAAAACTCATCTCTGGAAGGGACCATTTAAATGTTCTGTTCTCACATGTATTAAGCAGACACTTTACACTTCAAAATATTATATATATTAAAAATTATTTATATATAATAATTTAATCCTGTATGTCTATTTTTATTCTAGATCATCTGAGCTTGAAATTTCTGCCTGGAAACTTAATACCACAAAAACTATCTTGCATTTAACATCACATATTTAGAGAGTAGTTCTTTCATGGTAAAATAAAAAAAAAAAAAAAAAAAAATGTTTTTATTTATATTTTATTTACGTGTATTGTATATGCCATATATTAAATGTATTCTCAAAATTCTGTTACACTTTATGCATTTACTTATTTGACCTTACAATGAATTTCTAATACTTTGTGGAATTTCAAAAAGTATTAATTTGTTGTGATTTACGGTTGGGATAGTTAGTAACATTTAACCAGGTGAAAAGAGTCACTGAGATAAACTTTATAATTAATTAATTAATTGAAGGACATTTATCATGTTTAAATTATATTAAACAAACAAAATTCAAAGAAAACTGGATATAGTAACTATATAATTCAGGGGTCACATAAACTTTCCAAATGAAATTAATTAATTAATTAAATAGTAAAATAAATGGCTTTAGATGCTGGATTAAAGTCATTTTCTACATTTGAATAAATGAAAAAATATATAAAATTCTGTTTTAGTTTTTAGTTGGAATGAATCGCATTATTGTGATTTAAAATGTTAGTTAAAAACTGACATACTATAGTAACTCTAAGAATTCAACGGTTTTCAAAATAAAATAAATAAATAGCATTAGTTGCTGGATTTATGTCCTTCAATCTCTACACTTGAATAAATGACAACAAAAACTGGCAAAATTCTGTTCTATTTGAATGAATCAAATATGAAAGTAAAAATTGTTTTAAATGACCCATTGAATTGTATCATTTAGGACCTTTATTTCTCCACCTATTGATGTCCAGCCATAACACAGATATTAAAACATGCATGTTCTGTATTCATGACAGAACACCCCTGTCATACACAGAAAATACATGACTGCAGTAGGTCAGGCTGACCTGTGCCAGGGTTCAAGATGCAGAGGTGGAGACTGAAGACGAGGATAAAAGGACTAGACCAGCTCTAAGACTCTGTTTACAACATAGCAGACCTCAGATACAGCGACTTCAATTAGTTGTTCGCCATGATGAAACAAATTGCATGTGGTCAACTGGAAATTTCATTAAGGCAGATTTTCCCGCAGCCCTCGTTATCTCAGCGTATTAATATTTCCTTGGGCGTGCTGGACGGGCGAGTTTGGGTTTGGGTGGTGGGGAGGGGGGGTTGTGTTGTGTTGCACACACTAAATGTCCAAATCCCCTTCACATGCATCCATGTGAAATTATGGATTCTCTAAAAATAAACCCCAATGTTTTTCCTTTTCATGTGCTGTTTGATAAACTAAATAAAGCCCATATTTTCAAAATCACTATCTTGCCCAGAAAATATATTCCCATGTCTGTCATCCGTTCCAGCCTCCTCTTTTAAAACGGCAGTGGTTTCATCGCCTAAAATGAAAAGATACCTCCTCATTGGTGCCTTATTCTTCTTTGCTGTTATTTTTTCTTCAAGCGAGCATCTGCTATTGGGAGGCTAAATAACGGAAATATGCAAAAAGAGAAATTGCACACTAATTCCCTTTGGAGATAGATCTTGGCGCCTGCCCTGTCATAAATCAGAGAGTTTCGATATGAAATGAGGCAAGCTGCTCTAATCATTTCTGCATTTCAAATTGGATCACTGGCTCAATCGCTTTGCTTTTAAACTGCTTGCCTAAGAGCAAATGTGAGGTGGGAGATAATGGGGAAGAAATCTCAGCCCGCGTGCCATAGTTAGTTTACTGCTTGAGTGCAAAAGAATGCTTTCAGCCCCTGCCCCCTCCTCTCCTCGCTGCGGCTTTCTCTTTTCAACTTTGTTAAATTGACTTTTTCATTTGAAATCGATTAAATTGAGAATCACTGCGGCTCTACCAATCTTTTAAGGAACACACATTGAGGTTCGCTCGGGCCTATCGTTTCGCAGTGTTCGCCGTTGCTATAGGAACCATGCATATTTATTCAAAATCACCTTGCCTAAAAACATTCAACTTCATGCTGATTTAATCGCAATCTCTTCTGAGAAGGAAAAATGTCCTATTTACCCCCTAAACAATGCCTAAAATAAGCATAAAAATGGACTCTACACTGATAACAATGGATTTTAATCGAGATTACGAACAACTGTCATGTTGTACTGCGATATCATGGCTGTAACATGCTATTTCCCCATCAAATGAAGTTTTGTGTAAATGTGCAGCTGCCAGTTCTTGTTTGCTTTGACATGTCATATTTTACTGGCATTAAATGGCCATTTCCTGATCTTGACTATGGAACATCTCATCTGATTATCCGTTATCAGACTTTATTTCAGCACTGACCAAAACAAAAAAGGCAGATGAGTTTAAAATATGAGGGGTAGTATTAATCCTGCTATATTTTTATCTCTTGATATTTTCAAGCATCAGGCACAGAAAGGTAGCTCTAATGCCACCTGGTTTAATGAGCACTTAGCTTCCAGGACACAAGCTCTTCCTGTCTGTCTGTCTCTCCTATAGGGCTGAATCTTACAGTCAGAGAGGGCTGGTTGGGACTTCATTAGCACAAGGACTCGATACAGTACTACGGTACAGTACTACGGTGGGCTATATTTATAAAGCTACAGCTAAAATAAATTGCACTTAAAAAGTATTGTTTGACCAAAAATGGAAATTCTGTCATAATTTACTCACCCTTATATTGTTCCTTTATTTAATTCAATGGTGACTGAGGCTAACATACTGCCTAACATCTGCTTTTGCATTACACGAAAGAAAGGAATACGGGATTGGAACAACATGAAGGTGAGTATATGATATAACCAGTATATTTTTGAGTGAACTATCCCTTTAATGAAGGGTTGTCACGATACCAAAATTTCCAAAATAGTCGATACTAATACCTCAGTGAAAACCAATATGCTATTGAACACATTCCTTATATATATATATATATATATATATATATATATATATATATATATATATATATATATATATATATATAAATAAATAAAAACACATTCATTCTCAAAATAGAATGAACATAAACAGTAAACTGAACTTCAAGTCTTCAAGTTACTGATAGAATATAGCCTAATCAAATGTTGAATAAAACAACTTAAATATAATACATTTAGGGTTGGAAACAGAGAACCATCCATTTTTTTTTTTAAAACACTGGAACCGAATTTTTTTCATGACTTTCCTTTAGTTAACAATTCTCGAATGTGCATTTTTTCGCCTGTGACTGAACATCATTCTAAAATACTCTGTGTTTTCTGCATTACTATACAGCAGCGCAACCAGTTTAGCCTGATTCCATAACAAATGACTCATATGATCCGGTTCTTTTGACTGTACATACTAATAGTTATCTCAAAGTGTAAAAAAACAAAATAATTTAAGCTTAGTTTTTACTATTCTTATTAGATTTAATCAAGTTACTATTACTCTCTAAACCCTAAAGTTGTCATTAATAAAAAGATTTAAGTGGTCTTAATTAAACAGTACTTGAAATTTCACATTTTGGAATCATAAATCAAATAGTATATACATTCTTTAAACTTTAACTCCGAGTACTTCCAACTTAAAATGATCAAGTAGAAAATGTGTGGAATACCCATAAGCCATTGCACTTGAATAAATTATGTATGTTTGGTCAAAACAAGGGAACCTATGTAGAAAAATTATAATTGTTATTTAAAATGGTAAATGGTCTGTACTTGTATAGCGCCTTTTTAACCTTAGCGGTATTCAAAACGCTTTACACTGCGTCTCATTCACCCATTCACACACCAATGATGGCAGAGCTGCCATGCAAGGCGCTAGCCTGCCATTGGGAGCAACTTGGGATTCAGTGTCTTGCCCAAGGACACTTCGGCAAGTGGAGTCATGTGGGCCAGGAATCAAACCGCCAACCCTGCGATTAGTGGACAACCCGCTCTACCACCTGAGCCACACCCACCTATAAAATAAAAATAAAAATGTATATAGTTTTAATTCCTATGACTATTGCTGTTGATTTGTTGTATCTGGTTGATAGCAGTTACAATATATAGTTTAATATGCACATTGAGTTTTGCAGTAATTGTTGATATTTTATGCCAAAAATAATTAATAAATATAATAAAATTAAAAAGTCTCTGTAATCACACCTACAAGAATCTGTTCTATGAAAATAAGGAATGATAGTCTTTTGGTATCAGCCTGCTGAGGGCAGTAGGGCCTAAGACATATGGTAAAAGTTGCATTTATTTTTTCCAAAGAGTGCTAAAAGAATTGTGAATGGAATCGTTAAAGAGCAGGAATCGTCAAGAGGAATCTGGAATCATTAAATTCCTTTTGATTCCCATCCCTAAATCCCTGACTACATTTCTACTACAGTTATCCAGCGAAGAGCTGTGAGAGGTTTTTCAATCAATATTGTTGTATAATTAATATTAAGCTATAGTAAACAGTGAAGCGATAATAAAACAGGCCTATTAAGCTGCATTTACACTGGAAGCCTAACGCATAGATCCGATATTATGTAGCATCACTGATTGTCTGTCCTTGCTGTTTACATTCAGATAAAACCTCATCAAGATGGCTATTTGGACCAAATGTTAATGCGTGTATCCACATTAGTACACATTTGTGCGTTGAAATGCATGCAGTCACCTGTCAGTCAGACAGCACTTGGGAACTGAATTGAGTTGGTACTCTAGACTGGTTTTGCTACATTATTTTGCATTAAAGTTCTTGTACATTTTTGAAATCCCTACCTTAATATACAGTACATCAATATGTTCAGTAGAAAGCAACCGCCGCTGTGTAGATGCAACAAGAGCGTGCCAAAATTAGACTGAAATTACAGAGAATGAAAACAGCCACACAACCTGAACAAATTCAACCAGACTTGAAAGCAAACAAAGGTACAGTGTTAGATTCCCCGGTTTGTGTGAAGTTCAATGCACTTTGTGCACAACTCACATGCATATTATTGAAGAGGACACGGCAACGCTGAATTCATAAGAGGGTTGCTTTGCATTGTAATAATGTCTAGAAGGCAGAGGAACATGCCCTGCTCTTGTGCTTGTGAAATGGCATGCCTTCTTCATAGATCTGCCTATTTCAATGTAAATTTCCACTTTGAATCCAATTGCTGTCTTCTTTGATCTTTGCATGCAACTTGCGGTCAACTCCTACAGCAAGAAGCAGCTATTGGGGCAAATAACAAGGTGTTCTCTGTACATCCTGTACACCTGTACAGATATCTACATGCCTGGAGGCTCGGGAGGCAGGTGGCATCTGCCGGGCAACCAAACGCAATTTGGCAGGCAACATGAAAAAAGGCAAATGTGCACCACCAGTGACAGCCACACTAAACTGTGTAGATTCTTCTCTTTGTTTGAAGCATTCTGTGCAGAAAATAACCAATACATGATCAGATATGGAATAACTTCCGAAAATCTGAAACAATCAAAGTGAATTTACACGAATATACTGTTTAAATTCAAAATGGACCATATTAAAGGTGGGGTATGTGATTTTCTTTTTTGACCATTTTTTCAAAATAACTTGAAATCCTATTCCTAACCCACTTACTGGCTGTAAATTAGAAGCACTGAAATGAAAATTAAGCAATTTAATCATCTGTGGAACGGGCAGGACTCGAAAAACTCCAGCCAATCATTTTCAAGACCATCTAGAATCATTGGACAGAAAATGTGTCAATCAAACGGTCGTACCATGCCCCCTCCCCCACCACCCTGGCTGGCGTGTCCCGTTCAGTGCACATACTCAAAGCTCGTGACCCAGTAACAGGAAGCGATTGTATTTATGTATGGAGAATAGAGCTTTTATAGTGCTAGTGGGGTTGTTCCACATTTCTATGAATCCTGTTTTGAATAGAAGACTGCTGTACAGACGCCAGGGCTGGCGATGTTCTTTTTTTTTACAGTTATGAGAAAATCAGCTCTACACCTTTCAAGAGTGGTATGCGACCCCCTCCTCCTGCTGTGTCAACAATTTGCTCTGAAAAATTGTCTGACAGGTGAATGCACTGTTTGACTAGTGAGTCTAGAACACTGCTAGAACACTGCGCATCTGAGTTTTCGCTCGTGCATGATTGCGCGTCCATGTTTTTCGAATGGGTGGAGTCAGGGCCAGCGTTGGAGGAGAGAAGGTAGGACCTTAGAGTTGTGTATTTTCAAAATCTGCCGGCCGTTTTGCAAATCACATACCCCACCTTTAACATTTTTAAAAGGATAGTTCCCCCAAAATTTGATGTACAGTAGTATGTACAGGCTTAGTCACCATTCACTTCCATTCCATTGTTTTCCATACAATTCCATACTCCAATTTCTTGTTCAATATCATGTTTCACTCAGCATTAAAGTACAACATGATTTGCGTTTTAGAAAAAGGGCCTCCGCTAACCTATCCAAGAGCCCAGTGATATTGAGCCATAGGTAAATAAATACGGGTGAACTCAACCCCCCAAATGCATTAGCCAGTCTTATCAGACTACTGCTAAAGGAAGGGTTTGTAGGGCTGTGTATGCTCTTTGTTACCCAATTAGTTTACTGACGACCCCTTGGACTAATTTTCCTGTTTTGACAAGTTCAAACACCCTCGTCTAATGTGCTAGACCACCAGGCCAGACAGCCAGACGCTGTCCAGACTCCAACAGCCTCTATCAAGCATTTCTATCTCACAAAAGGCTTCTGAGATAGCGCACCAGATGACCGTGGCAATAAAATCTGCAGTTTTCACACTGAATACTTTCATTTGGTGCTGCTCCTCCATCTGGATTCATTTGATGAGCATTTGTGTTTGAAATCAGTGACAAAAGAGAAGGCGAGATGATATGTGGACCATCAGTTATGGTCTCTTGCCTTGGAGGAAGTGAGCTTGATGATTCTAGGGTTTTAGTCATAGGGCGATGTAGCTCAGAGGAATAGGGAAGACCCATATTTTGACTTTTTTTAGTTTGTAGAAAACAAAAGGAGATGTTAGACAGGATGTTAGCCTAAGTCACGTTTCACTTTCATTGTATGGAAGATCCTAAGTGAAATAACCTCGTATAGCTTCCTGCAGCCTCTTTTTCAACAAATTTGGAGATCACAGAATCATGAATTTTAAGGGCTCATCAAGGACCTCCTATGTGAGAGAATAAAGAATCCCCAGATTTTGGGTTACAAGTATCACATTGAAAAATAAAATTCACAAAGCTCTAAACGAGACTGCGTATCACACATTTATTCACTTGAAAAACAATTTCAGATTCGGTTGCCAAGATTCATTGCACACTTCAAAATATGTGCATGTACGTGAAAGGACAGCCAATGTCTCCTCGATTTTACCACCAATTAACCATCTCCGCTTCGCACATTGGAACGTTTAATTCCAACAGGGGAATCGAGATTGCAAGTGAAAACTATTGTGGATTATCTCGGCTACTTTTCATGGAAGTTGTTTCACAGTCCTACAAGTGGATTCTTAACAGTGACAGATGGCAAAGCAGCTGGCATCGCTCAAACTCCTCTCCTTTGTGCTAGTTTCCCCCCCTTGGTCTTTGCCGTGGATTCTGCCGTGGCGTATTCCAACACCTTTGGCAAAGACGCGGTGCAAACCGAGGGAGACAACACTGTAGACAAACTTATGTTGTTTCTTGCTAATTCAGATCTAATTGAGGTTATGCAAAATATCAAACTTTAGAGCGCTTCAGACTTGTTGTTTCAGTAAAAACATTGCTTCCCACACCAAAACAACTTCATACCAATAAGCCACTCGAGGCTGCAATTTATTGTAATTTTACCACAGTTAAGGAGGTTTAAGATTAACATGATTAAGATTGAACTTTATTGACATTGTGCAGAGTACAGGTACAGAGCCAATGAAATGCAGTTGTTTTCACATATCCAAACTAAGCTGGGGTCAGAGTGCAAGGTCAGCCATAAAACAGTGCCTCTGGAGCAGATAGGGTCAAGGGCCTTGCACAAGGGCCCAACAGTGGTATCTTGACAGTGCTAGGGCTTGAACCCCCGACCTTTAGGTCAGTAACCCAGAGCCTTAACCGCTGAGCCACCACTGGCCCTTTTAGCTGCTCTGCTTCACATTGTCCCCAAAACACCCCATGCCATAATGAAATACTAAAATTACTTGTGGCTTTATCTTAAATACTGCCTTTAAAATACTCAAGGTGCGTTCGCTCAAATAAATATAAAATATCCAGTTTGTTACACCAACTGAAAGGAAATAGCTCTTGTCAAACAACATCTATGTGGATGTATCATTCACAAACTTGACACCATGAATTGTGACATACTGTTTAACGGTGTGTTCGCCCTGATTGTGCTAAACTATATAGCCATCACTTCAGTCACAATGCAGCGGCCGCTTATCGCTTGCCTTCCCTATCTGTTTGCCTGTTTGGGACATGCCGTGAAGAAGAGGAGAAGGGGGAAGTGTCAGGTTCACTTGTAGATCAAGTCGAGCATGTATTATCTCAGCTCTAGTCATCTGTGGCCTTGGGAGCTGCTTGCGCTGTGAGGAGGTAACACACACACACACACACACTGTTTCCTGTCGTAGAGATGAAGATGGGCGTGAGGTGCCCTCAGAGAGAGAGAGAGAGAGAGAGAGAGAGTGTAGAGAGAGAGAGAATAAATCTCAAATGCCCCTCCGCCATGAGGTCGTGACCTCAGGACCTTGTATCCCTTCAGGCAGTACTAGTCTGGCTGTGAATTACAATAACTTCATTAAAGCAATAGTTCACCCAGAAATAAAAACTCACCTTTTTGTTGTGGGATAGTTTTGTAAACATGTAAACATGTGCTAGACTGATGTTTTTGATGTCTTCCTGTTTGTTACGTGAATGACTTCAACTTGAAACGACATTCGCAACCCAATTTAAAATGTTTTAATTATTAATTATATTTAATTATATAAAGTTTCTATATTATTAATATATATTGCAAAATTTCATCCTAAATAGTCTCTTAGACTTTTTCATCTTGAAGTTTTTAAAAAAATTTGATACAAGTTAATGCTGAAATTCAAAATATCATGACAACTAAAAAAGCCTCCTTTTGTTATTATCAGTGAAAAGTACAAAACCCTCAATACAGGACCTCACTGAAACCCTGTGTCCGATTCATATCTAATCCATAGTATTTAGAAGGCTTTCACCTGGATTGATTCATTCCATTGTCTGTTTCCTATTTCTTTTGCCATTGAAAAAACACATTTCCACATTCATTCATTCACTGTTTTTTCCTTGATAATTTTAAAACACACACAGCTATTGAGGACGTCAAAAAGAACACGTCACCTTTGGCTCCGTATTTTACACTTCATTCATATGCCTTTATTAAATGGCGACTTGAATGCAAGAAATTGCTTTATGTTGGATTCTATCAAAATAAATATGATTTCGAGCGCTTCAGGGAGACAGGGAATTTAAGGAAGAAAATAAATAAATCTTCAAACAAACAAGGAAAGAAAGAAAGAGAGAATGAGAGAAAGAAAGAAAGAATGAATGAATGAGAGAGTAATAGAAAAAAGAAAATAGAAAGGAAAGAAGGGTGAAAAAGGAAATTAGAAGTGAAAGAAACAAAAGATAAAAAAGAAAAACAGAGCAAGAAAGAAGAGAATGAAAGAGTGAAAGAGTGAAAGAAAGAAAGAAAGAAAGAGAAAGAAAGAAAGAAAAGAAAGAAAGAAAGAAAGAAAGAGGAGCTTTCTGAAGGAATTTACAGGCATCGACTGAGTGACTCATTTTCTGGAAATATATATTTCTTTGGTTTGTGATGGTCGGTACACCTAAATTACTGACAATAAATCATAATTTATCTCAGAACTGAACAGTTGATAGGTTAATGAAAATGCACACAGTTAATATCTCCCTTAATATTTACATATATGCAAGGCATACAGATAAATGATAGTGATAACAGAAAAAAGAACTACATTATTTTACATTATAATCATAATGTAATTTATAGCTCTACCAAACACCATGGATCTCATCCATGGTGGCACTTTTAAAAATTTTAAAAATAACTAATTATGCTATAACATTAGGCATTATTATTAAGCATAACATCTTATCCTCATCTTAAAACTCAATTACAAATTACAAAAAAATCAATATATAAAATATTTTGTGAATTTGTGGTACATTAGGAGTCTTGGGAAATCTTACTGTAATTATTACTTCAAACCGGGTAGACAGTCCAGTGTTTTCATGGCTACTAGCATTTTTTCTGCAACTCTTTTCTCCCATCATCTTTAATGTGAGTATATAGGAGTATAGAGCTGCAGAGTGTCCATGCAGTGACATGGTCAGAGACATAGTATATTTAATTAACATTTTATGTCACAGTATGTACTGTAAATGATAAAGGACGCTCTTCTCAGGCAGTAAAACCGTATGTTCACTGAAAAAATTATCATAACTTAAAAATGTAGAATTGAGATAACTCAATTATCGAATTTTCTGTTAGCTGATCAAAAAAAAACTGTCCTTATTAAGTTGACACAACTTAAAATTATAAGGCAGCATTGACACATACTTTAAGCTGAAACAACTTTTTACATTGTTCTTTATGGGTGCATGCAAGTAGTATTGAAAGATTTCAGACATACTTCACCCAAGGATGTGGGCATTGACCCATGACCAGATTATTTTACGTAATAACAACCACAAAAATAACTGACTGGTTTTGTTAAACAAGCACCATTTAAGCACAAGGAATACTTTCTTGGTATATACACTGGTGGCCAAAGGTTTGGAATAATTGGGAAGGAAATTGGCACTTTAATTCACCAAAGTGGCATTCAACTGATCACAAAGTATAGTCAGGACATTACTGATGTAAAAAAACAGCACCGTCACTATTTGAAATCAATTCTAGACAGGCCCCATTTCCAGCAGCCATCACTCCAACACCTTATCCTTGAGTAATCACGCTAAATTGCTAATTTGGTACTAGAAAATCACTTGCCATTATATCAAACACCGTTGAAAGCTATTTGGTTCGTTAAATTTACATTTTACATTTATTCATTTGGCAGACACTTTTATCTAAAGTGACTTACAAAAGAGGAATGAAGCTTAACATTGTCTTTGTGTTTGAGTTGCCACTGTATGCAATAGACTGGCATGTCTTAAAGGGGACCTATTATGCAAAATTCACTTTTACACAGTGTTTGAACATAACTGTGTGTTGGCAGTGTGTGTGTACACAACCACTCTATAATGATAAAAATCCACCCAGTCCTTTTTTTTTAAATCCTCATTAATCATAAGCACTGTCTCAGAACAAGCCGTTCACAGATTCTGTACAAAGTGACATCACTTTGTACAGGCCCTGCCCACAACTGTTGACGGACACTGCCGACTGACATGTTGGTTTGTGTGTGTTGATTCATTATAGTGCATAGCAAATGTTGTAACAGTATTTGTGTGTGTGTTGCTCATCCATCGTTGCAAAACTGCTGAAAAAACTCTACAACAAATAAATACATTTATCAAATAACCATTCAGAAACGTCCTGGTGATTCTCAAAGATTGTTACTTTTGACGGTGTCTCTCCCTCATCAGTGTCTCCGGTTGAAACATACAGGGCTGAACGCCACTATTTTCATTGTCAGTCATATTGCTTATGATGTCTAGTTATCCGAAGCAGAGATGTCAAAACTCCGCCATATTCTGCATACGGGGCGGCATACAGCTCATTTGCATTTAAAGACACAAAAAACAGCTAGTTTTTATTCCCATCCAAAAATTGGCATTTTCAACATGGTATAATAAATTATTTGCAGGGAATTTTGAGCTAAAACTTCAAAGATGCATTCTGAGGACACCAAAGGTTTAAATTACATCTTGTGAAAAGGGGCATAATAGGTGCCCTTTAAGGTCAATATTAGAAAAAAGAAATTAAAAAATGAAACGGCTTTCTCTAGAAGCTCGTAAGCCAATCATTGTTTTGAGGAATGAAGGCTATACAATGCTTGAAATTGCCAAAAAACTGAAGATTTCATACAAAGGTGTACACTATAGTCTTCAAAGACAAAGGACAACTGGCTCTAACAAGGACAGAAAGAGATGTGGAAGGCCAGATGTACAACTAAACAAATAAACATCAGAGTCTCTAGTTTGAGAAATAGACACCTCACTTGTCCTCAGCTGACAGCTTCATTGAATTCTACCCACTCAACACCAGTTTCATGTACAACAGTAAAGAGAAGACACAGGGGCGCAGGCCTTATGGGAAGAATTGCAAAGAAAAGGCCACTTTTGAAACAGAAAAAGAAAAGGTTATAGTGGGCAAAGTAACAAAGACATTGGACAATAGATAATTGGAAAAGAGTGTTATGGATCTTAACCCCATTGTTTTTTTTTTGGGAATCAGCTAGACTCTAAGGTGCGTGAGAAGTGCCTGACAAGACGCGCGGGGTAAAATGTCACCTGAATATCTGGACAAACATGCCAAGAATGGAATGCATATGATCCTAGTTACCCCATTGATTATTGCACCAAAATATTTACTTTTCTTTTTTATGTAGTTCGTTTTTAAGGGGGGCTCCCAAAGAGCTCGGTCACAATTCAAACACTGCCTGGAAACAACCACAAGCATTATTGTGGTGAGTTTTACACAGACAAGAACCACTCTAGATTCAACTTCAGCCAGACGATTATCATTTATGCTGCCAGACACGACGCTGGTCTCACAACTGTTTAGTTCCCAGCGAAGTAATAGATGCATGCAATCACAAATTGGTTCCCCGCCTAAACTTTGGGCCCATTATTTCATTAGATAAAGCTACATACTGCGTGCCAAAATAATTTTTGTCCAACAAGGAATTTAAATCCTGTTAAAGCTCACAACTAGGCAACGTTACAAACAGTAGAGATGTTCTCTCCGATAAATATAGCTTTTTATGTGAATAAGTCTGTATCTATGCAATGTGCCAAATATACAGATGAGAGTTTGACTTGCTTATGAGAAAATAAACCTCGCTAGCATATATAATTAGATGTAAGTGTAAATAATTGGTTATGCATGTGCCAGCATGAGAATGATGTTTGTCTGTGTGTGTTTGTGTGTGTGTGTGTGTGTGTGTGTGTGTGTGTGTGTGTGTGTGTGTGTGTGTGTGTGTGTGTGTGTTTGTGCTCCACTCTCAGGTCCCACATATTCCTCTTTCTAGCCATGTTGAATCCTCTTTCCTTATCAGAGCAGCACAGGCTGCATCAAGCTCTCCTTGCTATGACAGAGGCTACAACAATAGGCATGCGATACTGCTGCTTAGTGCTGCGTTTCGGAGGGGAAACCTGCCACGGGCACAGATTAACAACACACAGACACACACACATTCACTCTCTCTCTTCCAAATACACACACACACATCCCCACACTTGCCACAAAATAGATTGCAGACTCCAAAACAAAACATTTTTTCAAAAGGCCCGGCTCTTGATTAATGAAGTAATGACAAGAAGAAAAATATAATTTCAGCATGGAAAAAAAAAAAATCACATCGCCACTTGTTCAAGTTTAGGATGAAAACAATAAACCTTTAAGCGGAAGAGTAAAAAAAGAGGAGTTATGATGAATGATAGCTGGAATTACTCCTGCGAAACACTGGTTTGCTGCTAAATTACAGCATATAATCTTCAGAGAAGCACAGTGCATCATAAAAGTGGGCGGTCAGATTCTCTGATTGGTGGGTCTTTTCTCTTCAGGATCATGGGTATTGTAGTTCTTCAAGAGGAAGTCCACTATTAACCTCTTCAACTATGGCCCATTTTTGGGCTGCCGCCTGCAGCTTTTCACACTAAAAAGTCTCCAAAAATCTTGTTTTTGTTGTTGTCCTAAATTTGTAAGCATGTAACTCTGGTTCTGTTCACCCCTTCTCCCTCCAAATTGTCTTATTTTATTCCACTAGATGGTAGCAAGTACTAGTCCTCTATCACCTTCCATCATAAAATGCAGAGGTGGCGTTCTAACACATTTTTGCACTTGCAGATTTGCTCAACCATATATCAACCACCCCCATTGTTTCATCAAATATCTCGGCCAATGAGTGGACTAGAAGCTCAGTCTGCATCTAGGTGTAATTAGAAAGCTGAGATCCTTCCCTTTGCGATGATGTATAACATTGTATCATCAATGGTCAATAACATATATTTACGATGATTTGTTTAGCATGCTTTTCCTGCTGGACCACATATATTGTTCTGGATGTCTAAGATATAACATTGGATTATTCACAGAAGCAAGCTCACAGACATGTAAAAAATGGCTCTTGTTTTGGATAACTGACTAAGGTAAAAGTAGATTGAACGTTTTTAGCTATTTGGGGCTTACAGCAGCAGTGATCAGTGCGTACAAGAGACATTTTTATTTGATGTCTTACAAATATCATATTTCGCTTCATGATTCTTTTGAAAAGCTTTTAAACTGTGGTATTAGGGCAACTAAATTAACTATATAGTCACATTCCTGAGAATGAAAGCTTCCATTTGAAATACTGTATGATTTGTCTATGTTTTGTCTGCTATTTTAAAGACTTTTACATTCATATTAATATTTCTACCACATGGCCTCTAGGTGACGCTGATTTGTGATGCTAATGTTTTCAGGCCTTATTTGGTTATTTTATGTAACATAAATGCAGACGTGATGGTTATCTATGTAAAGGTCTGATTCTTAGCTTTCAAACGATACCCCATATGCCTGACTTACATATTCGGAGATTTCAACGTTTTATGCGTACGTTTTTTTCACTACATAGTGCCCCCTTTTGGACCCGCCGGCGGGTCTGCAGAGTTATAGAGGTTTTTTAAATTAAGCTGAATTAACGCAGACCGATTGCTTCAACAGAAGCTTATACCATCATTAACAACTTCTGAGCTTATGGTAGTCTGTTTAAAAGGTTTACAAATGGGATTTTTACTTCTGGAACCAGACTGTTGCACTCTATTGCATATCATTTCTGCAGCCACGTCAGCTCAAGCAGAAAACACAAAAACACATCCACCAGCCCTGTTCATATGCACTAAAGAGCATTTAACTGGTGGTTTATGCTCAGTGTTGTCATATTAAAACCTCCCCAGAGAAGAACTGACCACCATTCAATGGCCACCGTCACCATTCACTTTAATTGTATGGAGAGAAAAAAATGCAATGAAAGTGAATGGTTGCTGAGGCTAACATTCTGTGCACCATCTTATATAAAAGTTAAATGTTGCTGAGCAATTATCTATTACTAGTCCTCACATATGATCTGTGTTTGAGTTTTAACTGTGTGGCTTAACAACAGGAGTAGAGGGAAAAAGATCCTGCCCACCCGTTTATCACAGCCTATTAACAAAGCTCATTAATTAGTGGAATGTTCATTCATTAGAACATTGAACGAAAAGCCATCCTTAACAAACAGCCATCTTGAAAGAGGCCCCAATATCTGTAGTTCATTATTAGCTTGTTTCCAAATCAATTATTAACACTTAAACTGGACACTGGCAGTGAGAGAGACAGAAAGCGCCATGGGCCGCTGTCAGGGTTGCATCCAGGCCCGGTAATTACTGTGATGAAGACACCTGTTACTCAATAGCTTCGACCCAGACTGGCTGCCCGGCCCCCAGATGGCAGACATTTATGTCTGAGTGTCATTATTAATTTGTGTTAATTTGGTGGGGGTGGATGGGCACGTCGTTCACCTGCGCAGGGGCTGCTGGGTAATTGGGATTTAATGGCCTGACTGATCAGCAGGAGAACAAGAGAGCAACAACAGTTCGGTCGACTATCATTCAGACACAGAGAGGAAATGCTCTGTGGACACAGCAGTTCAAACATCCATCTGAAACTGGTCATCTGGTCACATTTAAAAGTACGTCTCTGTTAAGGCAGCTTGTCTCGGAAGAGTTCGGTCATTCCAAAGCTCCACATAATGAGCAAACCCAGAGGAAAAGTACTGGGTATCATATTTTATTTAACTTCAATCATTTCAACACCTAATTTTTTTAATCCTAATGAAAAACAAACCAAAAAAAAACAGCTTAAAACGGACTAAAGTTATATGTTGGTCTTAACTGGTTCAAGATGGTTCAGATGGTTACCCAGCCTGGCCATACTGGTCTTCAGCAGGTCTCACAGCCTAGAAAAACTGGTCTTCGGCTGGTCTAGGCTGGGCTGGAAGACCAGCAAACCACCTTAGCCTGCCCTGCAATAAAAGAAACCATCTTAAACCAGCCTGAGTTGTTTATTGTTTTAGTTTTTAAGTCTCAGTTGATTTAATCAGGTTAAGCTGGCCTCCCAGCCTGGCCAAGCAGGTATTTAGCTGGTTTAGCTGGTCAGCAGCTGGTCTACAAGCCTGATGAGCTGCCAAAGCCAAAAACCTCTCTAAAACCAGATAAGACTATACCAGCCTAGCCAGCATGGCCAGAGTGGGAGACTGATTAATCACACTAAGCTGACCTGCAAAAAAACTGAAACTATCTTAAACCACCCAAAGCTGGTTTGTTGGTCAACTCTGCTAAAAAAAACATAAACCAGCTGAACCAGTAAACCACCTTGGGCTGGTTTTAGCTGGGGTTTTTATCCAGCTGGATATAAAAATGAGGTGATGTTGGTCTCCCTACCTGACCAGCTGACTAGGGCACAAACCCCCTATAAAACCAGCAGAACAAACCAGCCTAACCGGCATAGCCATGATGGAAGACCAACTAACCACCTTAGACTGCCCTACAAAAGAGATAACTAGACTGAGCTGGTTTGAAAAATTGTGGTGTAGCTGGTCTCCAAACCTGACTAGCTGACCAGGACACAAAAAACCTGTAAATCCAGCTATAATAATAAAAAAAAAAAAAAAACTTAAACCAGCTAAGACCATCAAACTACCTTGGGCTTGTTTTAGATGCAGGGTTGAAAAAGGAGGTCTAACTGTTCTCCAAGCTTGGCCGAGCTAGTGTTTAGCTGTTTTATCTGGTTTATCCAGCTGATCTTTCAACCCGACCAGCTGACAAGGTCCCAAAACCCCTCTTTAAAACCAGAAAGACAGACCAGTCTAACCAGCTTGGCCATCTAAACGGCTTAAAACAGCCTAACCTGTTAAGATGGTGTAGTTGGTCTCCCAGCCTGGTCAATACAATCTTCAGGTAGTCTAGAAGCTGAACAGAGTACAGCACAAACAGACAAGCTTGGCCAGGATGAGAGATAAGCTAGTCGACTTTGGTCGCCCTGCTGAAACCCCAGCTTAAAACACCTTAAGTTGGTTTGTTGGTCTTAGCTGGTCTTCCATCTTCACCAGATGACAAGTGCCCCAAACCACTTTAAAAACCAGCAAAACAGACCAGCCTAAGCAGCTTTGCCATTCTGGCAGACTGGACAACCACTTTAGTCTGGTTAAAGCTTTTTAAATGTTTATTTTTTGTTTGTATGGAATTATTTATGACCTGGAGTACAAAATACAAATTCAATTATAATATAGCTCTGTCTTCAAGATAAATGTGTCCACTTTAATTCTAAAGATGATTCACTGTTCAAACAGCTTGTCAATAAATCTCATAGTGAGAGATGACTCGCTGAGTCGTGAATCATTTGGGTGAATCTTTTAAATGGAACAGAAGTGGACGGTGTCCAGACTGGGAGTTTCATGTGTAAACACATACAAAACACAAACACAGCAGAGCATGGCATCGTAAACTCTCAGATGCACCTGATGTCCATTGACTTCTCCAGTACATCAGATGTGCGATTCACCCTCTGCACTGATAAGACCTCATCATGTGACCCTATCTCTGCCCTGCAGATGCAAAGATCTCCTGCCATGCATCTCTCTCTCTCTCTCTCTCTCTCTCTCTCTCTCTCTCTCTCTCTCTCTCTCTAACTTTCTCTCTTTTTAAATACTCTGGCCCATTTACACCTGGTATTAACATCAGTCTCAGGTGATCCGATCTCAGGTGGTCTTGCTGGAAACAAAGGTCCATCCAGGGGTGTAATCAGGGTCCTAAATGTTTTGTGATCTGATCACAATTGCGAATGCATCCTGATGCCTTTCAGACAACAACTTAATTGTTTCAAACACACTATTATGTGTGCACTTTCTAGGGGCAGTACATGGGTTAAAAACAGCTTCGAAACATAAGGGGAAAAAATGGTTTAATAAAGTTATAAGTAATGTGTTAAAGTAATCCCCTAGAATGGGCCCCCAAGTCCAAACTCCTCGTGGAATTTTCCTTACGTTTCTTAACAGGATAAATATGAAATTCGTTACAATCTTTAATAAGTGTTGCTTAATTAATCCACATTCAAAATGGAATGATAAATCCTAAAGGATTCCTCTCTCTGCCTGTGTAGTTAGGTCAACACTCTTTCCTTTTTTTACTCACCTTTAAGCCATCCCAGATGTGTACAGTATGACTTTCTTTCTCCAGCAGCACCGAAATGAAGATTTTTATAAGCACATTTCAAGGGAATGGTGCCAGCTGTTTGATGGTCCAAAAGTCATATTTAGGCAGCATAAAAATAATCCACTCCTTCAATGAATGTCTTTTGAAGCAAATCGATAGGTTAGTGTAAAAACTTCATTTCAGTTCTGCTGAAGAAGGAAAGACATACACATCTGGGATGGCTTAAAGGAGAATCAATCATGAGAGAATTTTAATTTTTTGGTGCACAGGTGACGAGCATCCATGGAAAAACACAAGCTATTCCCCATTCATTTTCTTCATAGGCATTTAAAAATATATATTTATAAATATTTATCAGCCTTGACCCAAACCAGCTCTATTATTAATTAACGACATTAAAAAATTTGAAGCAAATAATTTTCAAAAATCGAAAAAAGCGTTTGGTAACTTGGAACTTCTCTGATTGGTGGATCTCACTTAGGGATCGCAGTTCCGGTGGGAGATCTGGAACAAGAGGAATTTTACGAAACACAACTAGCAGATTGAACTCTTTAATAACGAATTAATCAAGCCCACCGCCAGGGGGGGAGTTCCGTTCAGACGTGATAATCCCGGAAGTTAGGACACCCATGAGCAGAAACATGAATCGGTGCTTGTGTTTGAGTGAACTATTTCTATAAGCCACATCAAAAATAAACTTGTGTTAACGTACCTGAGCACTTCCATCGGTGTTTAGTTCAATTTTCCCCTCAAAAGGCCCCCACGTGGTTCCAAAAGGAAGCTGCTGGCGGCTGTGAATCCGTCGTTCACCGTCTTTGTTGAACAGGTCCAGCTCACCTATGTGATAGGACAAGAAAGGCAGAAAGTCTTGTTTCACAAAATAAATGCTGTAAAACTATTATAAATATATAGAGCATAGATTCAACAATAGCCTCAACATTAAAGATAGACCGATATTTTGGTTTTACGATTAATCAGTGGCAATAGTTGCCTTTTGGAACAATTGGTTATCAGCAAAAATCTATGCCGATAGTTTATTTTTAATTATTCCTCTGTGGCCAGCACAGGTGGAGTCGACAGTTAAATGGCTTGGTTCTACAGTATAACAGCAGCTTTTGGAAGTGAAATAAAAACAATCACACCTCATGGGGATTTGATGTATCTAAATATTTCGTCATTGACAATATTCATCCATATGTTTATCCTCACTTCAATGCATATTTTGTTATTGGGATTAGATGATCAATTGTTATAAAATAAAAGGGCATGCAAAGAAAAATGTGACTGTATGGAAACATGCCCCATCAGCACATATATTGTCTCCAACTTCATATCTTGTGAATAATAATAAAACCTTACTGCTCAAAAAAGGGTTGATTTGGTTAATACTTAATATAGATCATTGTAACGGGCCAAGCCTTATCATTTCAAAATAAGAGTTTCAGGTGTGTTTCAGGCATGATCATAGTTAAAAGTCCCCAGGGGCGGAGCCAGGAGTTTTTCAAAAGGGTGGCCAGGCAGGGGCAAGCGATCAGTCTGTGGTGGCACAGAAATGTTCGGGCAGCATATTTATATCGTCAGACTTTGGAGGCGGGGCTGGAATACAATGAAAACTAGGATGGAGAGGTTTGGTGACATTGGTGTGCACACATGTTAAGTTTGTACATTTGTACAGAGATGATTTCACCTCTAAAGAAATAAATTGTGCCAAAAAATGACTAAAAGAGCAATTGCCAGTGGGGTGGCCAATGGGGTGGCCAGGCTTTAGTCCATGGTGGCCACGGCCACCCCTGGCCACCCCCTAGCTCCGCCACTGAAAGTCCCACATTATGCACCAAATTTTTCTAGTAATTCTTGGGATTTTGGTTGAATAACAAACTGCATCTGGGATATTATCTATGTCTGTGCCCATCATAGTAAGAATATAATATATATATATATAACTAGCATTAACAAAGATGAATAAATTCTGTTAAAAATATGTGGGAATTATGTTGTGACTAAACAAAATCCAAAAAAATCAAAACCGTGTTGTATTTTATTTTTTTATACATTTTTATTTTATAATTAAATAAATTAATATGGTGGCACAATTATATTTTTGTCTACAAAACTAATTTCAAACATTTAAGCATATGCCTTCAGATCAAAAGTTTTTTTTAATTATGAGAAATATTTCAGTCAAGTGTTTCAGAACTTTTGACCGGTAGTGTATATGCACTTAAAATCACCTTGAAACCAGTTGGTTCATAGCAATTGCAAAAACGGCTCAGAAAAGTGCAGATAGTTTTGAGATATATGCAATACAATTCACTACATTTTTATTGTGGTTTAAGTTTCCAAATACTTTTAGGACCACTCTATATCAGATATTATTAAAATGGCTCATCCAATCAGATTTCAGAACTATCCGTTTAAAATAATTTGAGCAAAATAAAGCATGCCCCTGCCTCTTTAAGTAAATGTAGAAATTCATACAGACTCCAGCACCTGTTCTCATAGCTGATAGAAATCAGATGGACTGCATCAAACTGCTGTGATGCTAACTCCTCTTGAAAGAACATTCTTCCCTCTGTGATAAAACCTCACGGAGATGTTACAGGCAGCGTGCAGGGCTCTATTTCTGTTTTTCCAGGAAGGGTCTGAGGCCTCTTGTTAGCGTTGTACTAAGCTTGGAGTTAATTAACCGTGTCACGGGATAGCACAGCTATCCCTGCAAGTTTCCAGAGCACCACTATCTAATCAGCTAGATTTTGTGAGCTTATTTTAGGACTGTGATTAATCAAACAGTTATTATAATAGACCTTATAATAGAATATAAATGCCTGGTCATGACTCCCGTCCTGGATGGGTCGGGGGGCTCTTGTCATAAGGATCCCGAGTGCAGACTTCCGCCTAGTTTTAGATGCTGAGAGGTTTTTGGGGACCTGTGACTGAAGAAGATTTATCCCTCAGAGCTTGAGTGCTAACTGCTTTATCTTCTTGTGAGCATCCTGTTTGACTATGTCATAGCACTCATAACAACTCTAGAGCTTTTTACCAAGAGACAGGGATTGAAAATCCAATAATCCAATAATAATCAAATAACCAAAAATAACCAATAATTAGCATTATTTATGGATGCATTTTCCCTGTAATATAAATTTTTTGATTTGGGCATATGGTTAATAACATTTGCATACTACTGGAGTCGCAAGTTCGAATCCAGGGCATGCTGAGTGACTCCAGTCAGACTTCCTAAGCAACCACTTGGCCCGGATGCTAGGTTGGATAGAGTCAAGTTGGGGTAACATCCTCATGGTCGCTATGATGTGGTTCTCTCTCTGGGTCGGGCGCGTGGTGAGTTTTCTCCACGGCATCCGCGCACAATAGCGTGAAGCCTCCACACGCACTACGTCTCCGCGGTAACGCGCTCAACAAGCCACGTGATAAGATGCGCGGATTGACTGTCTCTGATGCGGAAGCAACTGAGATTCGTTCTCCGAGTCATTATGCCACCACTATGACTTGGAGCGCAATGGGAATTGGGCATTCCAAATTGGGGAGAAAAAGGGGGGAAAAAACAACATTTGCATACCTATGACTGCGTTACATCATTTATAACAAAAACACAACTCACTTCTGGTGCCACTCTGTGGTAATTTCAGAAAGTGCAGACCAATTTCAGCAACAGATCTTTTGACCTACTATTGCCAAATTCATAATGAGTTCAGTCTGCTTACTGTATATGGCCTAAATAGGCAGCTGCCTTCAAAGGGGCTGCTCTTACAGGATGCATTCTAGCATTGAAAAATAGCTAGATGCAATGCAACATAACAGATTGCAAATACATCGAGACGCATTTTTAAATGTCCAACTTCTTTTAACGTTAAACGGGGCTCAACAAAACGGCACCCATGGCGTGAGATGCTGAAGAAGCTATGCACCGAAAAGGTCAATGATGTCTGTCTAGTGCGCGTTTATATGGATTGACAAAAGAGTATTTTTCTCAGTACACATACCTCAGAAGCTTATTTTATCATTGCAGTCTAAGAAACAATTGAGATATATTAGAGATATAAGTTATAATATTTCTTTTCTATAGGTTTGACTACAGTAAGACAACGGCATTCAAACATAAAGGTGTTTCAGTAGCACAACATGTTTTGTGACCTGTGGTAAATATAAACTGGTTTGTAGATGATCTTCCGCGTGCTCTTTGTTGGCTGAAAGCACTACAGCATAGATTAAACTTTAAAATGACCTATTCGACTGTGTTTTTCACTGCAGATATCAGCTTGTATCTGTAACATGCTAACACGGCAGCCTGCTTGTATGGAAATTCCCCAGAGACTAAATAAATATCGCTGTACCTCAATTCCCAGTCATTTGCTAAATATCACAACAAAGTATTACAGGGTCTTTGGTTAGAGCAAACTACATCAGTACCACTTACAAAAAAGGTACTATGGTATTATCATGGATTTTTGGAAAGGTAATACTAGGGGTTTTTGGACAGGTGTTGAAGGAATGTTCTGGGAACTCTGTGAAAAATCACAGTTACGAGGGGAATCCATAGACAGTAAAACAAACATCTTTAAAACTATTTAAACATTTAACATGTAATCATGATTTTTATTGTGATTAAAATTAGGGATTTACCAGCATTACTGCATTTACCAGATTACAGGGTTTAACGCCGTAACTTCGTCATGAAAACAAAATTGTAATATTGGATATAATGTTACGCAGAAAGCTAGTGGGCAATTTTATCACACTAAAATCATGTGCACACTTATGTTTACAAATTTTAACTTTAAAACAGTGACTATTTTAATGTTTATGAACATTCAATTATAAGTGCCTTAGTAAATACATTTTATTCTAATAAGCAAATAAATTTTTTGTGACAAACAACATTATGCCAGATATGATGTTGACTGAGCTTAACTTGTATTGAACACAGAAAATTCATTTAGGGAAATTACCATATATTTTTTGGACAGGTGTTATAATGCCATGGTTGTTAAAAGTAGCTATAGTTCCTATAGTATAGTTTTCTTAACATGCTAATAAATGTTTCAATTTCACAAAATGTCAGTAATTTTACAGTATGGTGCATTTTGCGGCAACATACTCTATTACCTAATGCATGCAAAAGTAAAGAATGCTCAAAGGAGCACTTTGAGCACTCTGATAAAATTGCCTTACTTCCTGGTGCCAGTTGGTGGTGCTTTGACTGTGGCCCATAATAGCCGCATAAATTTAATCAGCCCCATTACCAAACATACAGCTGAATTTTCCTCAAAATTATAGAATGCACACAGAAGATATAAGGAACTTCCTGGTTCACGTTTGTGCCCTTAATGTATTGCATCAACATGGCATCACTGTTCAATTTATAAAAAAATCTGTTCATTTTAGCATCTTCAATGTCTTGGAGTAATATTGCCTAAGTTTGGTGACAGTCACATGAATCCCCTAGGAGTATTCATAAGTTCAGGGCATGCAATTAATTAATAAAATACACATTCAATTCAAAATGGCCGATTTCCTGTTAGGTCGAGCTAATGACTAAATGAGAACAATATATGTGGCAAGTTTGGTGACTGTAGATGAAATTGATCCCTCCACTTTTATCAAAAGGCGGTGCTACAGAGCTCCCCAGCCACGCCCGTGTGTTAATTTTTGCCCAGGCCTAATGGCCGACAACTCTGATGTTTGTGAAAAATATCATGAAAATTCAAGTATGTCAAGTACCTCCAAAATGTGTGAATATACATAAAAAAGAATAATGACATTTAATGTGCTGCCACGGCAACAGTATTTAAGATATCAAGAATCCCTTCAGAATTTTAAATCTGCCCTGTCTTGGCATTATTATAATTTTTTTTAAGCAATTCAGGTAAACATAAGGATATTTCAAAGTCTGTTAAAAGGGCAACACTTTCGCCAGTTGGTGGCGCAACAGCTGTGACCCACAATAGCCACATCAATGTGATCAGCCTGCAAGACCATACATTTGGCTCAATTTTGATGTAAATCACACAATGCACGCAGAAGATATGAGATATATCAAAAATATGTTTGCATTTTAGCATAAACAACATCTTGGCATGATGTTGCCCACATTTGGTACCTGTAACATGAAATCCCTGAGGGGAGTATTTCAAATTCCAGAGCATGCATTTTTCAAACAATCCAAAATGGGCTTCCTGTTGGGTGGAGCTTATGACTGTCAGCGCGAAAGTTGTTTGGCTTGATGAGATCTATCAAGATCACAAACAAAGTTTGGTGATGGTAGCTCAAAAGGGATGTGCTAGAGCCCCAAGGACATACCATCTTCTAGGTGGTGCTACAGAGAACCCCCCTCCCCCAAAGGTAAAACTTTTCATGCATGTTAAGTACCTCAAAAGTACAGAAAAGAAGAAGTAGAATCCTTAGAACAACAATAGGGTCTCTGCATTTTCAGTGCTTGGGCCCTAAAAATAATAATCCTTTGAAGAACAACAGGGCCTCTGCACTTTCAGTGCTTGGGCCCTAATAATAATCTTTAGACGAATAATAGGGCCTCTTTCGGCCAATCACAATGTTAAAACATGGCAGAGGCTATTTGCACAAGTGTAAATAGCAACAAAAATCATCTTCCTTGCACTAAGTGCAAATAGTGTTAGATGCTATTTGTACCTTGGTGAGTATAGTGGCAAATACTGTTTGTGCCTCTGATGAAATATTAACATACAGTACAGTGGCATCGCTACAGTGTGCTTTTTGTGTTTATTTATAGTCCAACAGACACCCTACACCACCCCCTGCCCCTAAACCTAACCCTAACCTACCCTTACAGAAATTAACCATGGTTTTATTACAGTAACCACAGTATCACCATGATATTTTGTAGTAAAATCATAGCAACATAGTAAAATCATGGTTAACTTTACCTGGATCAAACCTTTCTCTCCACTCCCCAACCATCACCCTAACCAAATCAATCTGCCCTTAGCTATAACTACCTTTGTTTGAGGGTGGGCCAAAGTAGCCTTTTAGATGGGCATTATGCAAATGTTTTACATGATGTAGATACTTTATGGAACAAATGGCTGGACTACAATCCAGCTGTTTCTTGTAGATCTTGAGCAGTGTTGTCTGTGGGAGAAAATAACTCCCTTTTGCATGGACTTTGTGCTTTGTAACTTTGCAGACCTTTTACATGCACAAAGAGCTGTTACACACTTAAGGAAAGGTAAAATCCCAAAAAGCATAATAGGCCCTGTTTAAAATATTTTGGTTATCAGTATCCACTTCAAATGAATCTAATAAATTCAATCCTAAATGCAACAAACAACCCATTTACCAAACTCTACTGTTAGAAATTTGAAGAGCTAACCCTTATCAAATACCATGGTGATCATTCATTACCACTGTACATATCAAAGTGCCATGGTATTACCATCTGATTCCATAACTGTACCATGGTACCCACACAGTACTTTTCAATAGACGAATGAAACATAGCTAGTGCAATATGTTTCAAAATTACATTGATATAAATTAAAATAATTATTACTGTTATTTTCTGTAACCCATGATCATGCTAATACCTTCATTCTGTGTTATGGAGCTCAGCAGAGATAGTGGGAGAATTTGGGGGACAGGGGGTCTCTCTGAAGCCTGTCATATTCCTGCCAGCCTGTTGGAAGGTGGGAAACCTCATTAAAGGAAAATAATTAAGCATTGAAGCACAGCTGGTCCACATCACAGGCAGGCTAAAGCTATGCTAACCCACCACCGCTTGATGTTCCCTGTTCCCACTCTGATAAGACCTTGTGGGCTTTCGCCATGATCGTGCAAGTTTCTTTTTAGCTCTGCTTGACACTTTCACAGAAATCTTCCAAGCATCTCTGACTGTGGCAGAGTGAAAACATTTTTTTTTGGAGAGGTATGTTGGAGAGTGTACTCCGATCAGCCACAACATTAAAACCACCTGCCTAATATTGTGTAGGTTCCCCTCGTGCCACCAAAATAGCATCAACCTGCATCTCAGCATTGCATTCTGAGATGATATTCTTCTCAATACAACTGTACAGAGCGGTTAGTGTTACTGTACACTTGGTCAGCTCAAACCAGTCTGGCCATTCTGCGTTGACCTCTCTCATCAACAAGGCATTTCCATTCACAGAACTGCCGCTCACTGGATGTTCTTTGTTTTTGGCATCATTCTGAGTAAATTCTAGAGATTGTTGTGCTTGTAAATCCCAGGAGATCAGCAGTTACAGAAATACTCAAACCAGCCTGTCTGGCACTAACAATCATCCATGCGATTATCAAATCAGCCACTCGTGTGGCAGCAGTGCAGTTCATAAAATCACTGAAAATAAATTTCACTCAAGTCTGCTAGTCTTCCTGATAGAAATTCTATTCTATTCTATTTGCAAAATAAATGTTTGGGAGTCTAAAATGTTTATTTCCTATTGACACACTAAAGCTGAAAATATAAATAACTAACTTAAGACAAATGTTTTTGTGAAGCATCTTATGTGCCTAAGACTCTTGCACAGTACTATATATACATATATGCAAATAAAAGAGGTGAATGAAGAGGAATCTTTATTTGTTTTCTGAGGGTGTTTTATGCTAATCTTTCAGATCAATTTGAGGAGTGCCTATTGTTTGTATGTTCCACATTTTATCATAAGTGTGTCATGCTGTGTGGGACCCGCACTGGTCTTGGTCTTGGTCTTGACTTGGTCTCAAACCCTCAAAGTCTTGGTCTTGTCTCAGTCTTAATACACTCTGGTCTTGGTCTTAACTATACTGGAGGGTGGACGTGCATGAAGAATGAGGATATACTGCCTACATAGGCAGCATCCAATCTGAAATGGAACATCATAAGTGAATGATTTGGAACATGCTACATAGGCAGCAACTCTCTGCGTTAAAAAATAGTGCTAATTTTGTGAAATGCACAGAAAACTTAGCTCACAGCTAATTTCAATAGAGTTTGGTGTTGGCATGTTGCTGAAGTAATTTGTAAATTACCTAATAAACATATCTATATAGAAAACTGATATATAGCATTTATCAACATATTACAAATTATAGTTTATATAATTTGGCATATAGACTCTCTGAGCACTTTATTAGGAACACCTGTACACCTACTTAATCATGTGATTATCCAATCAGCCAATCATGTGGCAGCAGTGCAATGCATAAAATCAAGCAGATATGGGTCAGGAGCTTGTGTTAATGTTCACATCAACCATTAAGAATGGGGAAAAAAATTTGATCATGAGGCGGATGGGCTACAAAAGCAGAAAACCAATTCGGGGCACTTTATTAGCACCATAGTGTTCCTGTAACTGAAGATACATGTTACAATTTTGGAAAATATAGCGTATGTCATATACATGAAACAGATATTTTTGAAAAATATGTGGCTTGCTGTATATGGTTAAGTTTGTGACTTTTTATATCAGTGAAAACCATTCATAAATTGCATATTATAACCATGCATGAATATGCACATTATATAGTTGTGCTTTACATTCAGTATTTACATATCAGATTTCTGTATGGATGAAAATAAATATCTAAAATATTGAATAAAACAGTCCATTTATAATTAGATTGAAGTGACTATTTTTTTGCTACTCATCAGTATGACTGGATTATGTTTATAACTGACCTTTCTCAGGCTTCATCCACAATCTTGGATGATTTTTTTTTTTACTGAATTATGGGATGCATTATGGGATTGCCTTCTTCACAAGGATAAATGTGCCTATACCTTAGTATTTGGAGTGGTGGTGGCGTAGTGGGCTAAAGCACTGAACTGGTAATCAGAAGGTCGCTGGTTCGATCCCCACAGCCACAACCATTGTGTCCTTGAGCAAGGCACTTAACTCCAGGTTGCTCCGGGGGGGATTGTCCCTGTAATAAGTGCACTGTAAGTCACTTTGGATAAAAGTGTCTGCCAAATGCATAAATGTAGATGTAAATATTTGGCCAAAAGAAGGTGTCTTAGAAAACAGCATATTTAGGGTGGCTACCATTTGGAACAGACTTATGATGCCTTCAAATGCTGCCTACGTAGGCAGCTCATCAGGTTTTGGAATAATGCCCACCATTGCTTGATGTCCATTCTGATTGAGACCTCATGGTCTTTTGCCAGTTTCAATTTAGCCTTGCTTGACACTTCCAACAAAATCTGCAGATTTGTCTGCAGTTCTTTGAGGAAGGTGGACATGCACGTGGCGTGAGGATATTTGAAGTCATAACACTGAACAGTAAAAACGTGCCAGTCGTCCGAGGACCATACCAAGGCTCGTCTTGAAACCTTGTGTCCCAGCAGGTTCGTCCCAGCTGTTACGGATACTACACAAGCCCGAGAGGCAGAGCACTGGTATATGACTCGGTGTACGTATTGAGCCAGCCTGCCGCCATTAGCCATGTTTGCCACCAGCGTTTAGATTTTGACTTACCATAGATTACGAGATCAAGATGTACAGTCCGAGATTATCCTCTTCGATCTGGCATGGATGCCAACGAATGCTGGCCATGCCACTGGATTACAGACAAAAGTATGTGGATACCCCCTTCTAATTAAAAGGCTTGGCTATTTGTGTTACACTCATCACTAGCAGGTGCATAAAATCAAGCATACAGCCATGCAATCTACTTAACCAGTCCATTTTAGTAAATGGGATGTACCAAATACTAAAATCTTATTCGTTTTAGCCATATTACCAATTGACAGATACATTTTAACCAAAATACCATAGAGTTTAATTGGACACAGCATTTAACGTGAACAGACCTTTGAATAAAGGTTGTTTATCATAGTTAGATAATGATACCAATGCATTACCTACAGTTAATGAAGAGAACCTATTAATTATCAAGTGTTAAAGATGGTTAAAGAGGTTTTCCTGGTCTTATAGCCTAGCCAAGCTGGTCTTCAAAGGGTTTTGCTTACTGAAAGGAGCTGGAAGCTGTTCTGTTTTGCTGATTATAGAGGTCATTTGGGCACATGACAGCAGACCGACCAGATAAGGCAATTAAACACCAGCTTGACCAGGTTGGGAGACCAGCCAACAACCTTAGGTTGGAATTTTTTCTTAAAGCTGTATTTAGCATGGTTTTTCCCTTCTGTCCATGACCATATCAGTATATACCTGCAACCCATTTTGTTTAAATTGTTAACAGAAAATGCAAGCTCATCTAAGAGACAAATGTACGGTTTGGTAACACTCAGAAGCTTTCTCATCAACCAGTACTGAAATGCCACCTCCTTGGCATGGAAGAGCTGTTGATATGAGTGAAGAGAACTCCATCCCCCTATCCCTCCCTTGATACGATCATCTGTCGCTCTTCTCCAGGGTCCACCGCTCCCCCTCACCACACATCCCTGGCAGAACCATGAATGTCCCTTTTGTTTCCACAGATCTTTCTCTGATAGCCCCAAAATGATGCTGCATGGGGCAACTGTTTGCTTCCCCCTGTGACAGAGGTACGGAAGGGTGGGGGACGGGATGGGATGGGATGGGGGGGGTGACCTCTAATGTACAGACCAATACAAAGCAGGGAAAACATTTTTAAGGATTTGTACATTTGGATGAACTATATCTTTAAGAATGTCCATAAAGCATATAAAGGCAGCATAACAGTAATCCTTCTGACTCCAGTGGTTAAATCCATATTTTCTAAAACGATATGATAGGTGTGGGTGAGAAACTGATCAATATTTAAGTCCTTTTTTCTATAAATCTACACCTATGACCAGCCCAACCAGTAGGTGGCGATATGCATGAAGAGTGTAATTTGCCAAAAAACTAAATGGTAAATGGTCTGCACATATATAGCGCTTTTTTTTACCTTAACAGTTTTCAAAGCACTTTACACTGTGACTCATTCACCCATTCACACACACACACACACACACACACACACACACACACACACACACACACACACACACACACACACACACACACACACACACACACACACACTCACACACCAATGATGGCAGAGCTGGCATGCAAGGCGCTAGCCTGCCATTGGGAGCAACTTGGGGTTCAGTGTCTTGCCCAAAGACACTTCGGCATGTGGGCCGGGAATTGAACCACCAACCCTGCAATTAGTGGCCGACCCGCACTACCTCCTCAGCCACAGCCGGCCCAAAAGAAGAATGTGAAAATGAAAGTGGAGATTTATGGTAAAAAGGACTAAAATATTATTGTTTCTCACCCATGCCAATCATAACGCTTCTAAAGATATACATTTAACCACTGGAGTCTTATGGATTACGTTTATGCTGACTTGTATGATTTTAGGAAATTCAATGTTCTTGTAACCATTCACTTACATTATATGGACCTACAGAGATAAGATATTCTTCTAAAAATCTTCATATGTGTTCAGCATTAGAAAGAAAGTTATACACATCTGGGATGGTATGAGGGTGAGTAAATGATGAGAGAAATTTCATTTTTGGGTGAACAAAGGTCATCTGCCAGTGTACTCCTAAACATTGACAAAAGTGACTTACAGATATACACATTTAGAATCTATGATGACGCATCTTGCACTCAGGGGAAATGCTTTCTGACGTCTTTGATCATTGCACTGCATCTTGCTGTTTCTTCAGCATTTCGTGCAGAAGCATCATGTTTTTTATAGAAGCCTTGTAATATCTTGTAAAGAACCTCAACTTTTAAAAACATTTCTTGAGACACCTGCATTGTGTTCTTTTCATTGTGATGTGTCTAGCTTTTTAGCCCAAGAACGCATTCGGTCTGAACAGCATCTAATGGCTATTATATATATATATATATATATATATATATATATATATATATATATATATATATATATATATAAATACGTCAATTAGGGTTGTGCCGATGGACGATATCATCGTCCATCGTGATGGCTGACCAACATCACGATGTAGAGCCACCATCGTGATGCCACGCCCCCTTTTGCGAGTCTTGCTAGTGTGACTCACTAATCCTAGTCTCTTCTATAGTTAACCTAAAAACTTTGCAGGGATTGCTCTGTAAATGAAATTGCGAATATAACTAATGCATATATGCTATTTTAAATACTGTAGTATATGCCAGAGACGTGACGTGTTAGTCTGTGAAAATACCGTGTCAGGCAGGCTACACAAATATTGATCTTGACATTGTTAGCTTCTTGTCTTTTTTTTTTTACATGTCTTACACTGTACATTTAGATTAAAATATTTTATGTTGTAGGCTACAAGAAAATAGCCTTTATTAATTAATTATTAGTAGTTGTAGTGTCTTAGAAAATCTTGCTCATTGTCACATAGAGCTATGTACTCTTGTATACACTGAAGCGGCAGTTTAAGATAAACCCAGACCAGCGAACGTCAAATAACTTTTGTCTGGTTAATACTTTTAAAGAAAAATTTCCTTGGCCATAAATCCATAATGTCAAATCAAATGAAAGAAACAAGGTGAATATGAATAACACACATTTATTAAAACATAGAAGAACAACAGGAAAACGGAACAACACTCAGACCGAAACTCTGCATTAGCTAACATTTCACTTATAATTAGCTGCACAATTAACTTCAGCACAGGCTACAAAATAAATTATGTTATTGAAATATTGTAAAGTGGTCATATGAACTACACAAATGAACGTTTAAAAAATAATATGCAAAATCGAATAGCTCCGCAACGGATGGCGAAAAATGCGTAAAGAAGTCTAATATCTTTCACCATAGACCATGTTTAAATTTCGATGTTTCTGGCCAGAAATACCAACATATTCACTTTATCTGGTTTTAATAAGCTGCGGATTGGAGTAACTACACTACCCGCTATGCTGAAGACCCGCTCTGATGGAGTACTGGTAGCACATATGCACAGATATTTCCGTGCTAATCTTGCCATGAACGGAAACCTTTTGTCGTTCATTTTCCACCAAGTCAGCGGGTCCTCTTCCCCATCAATGCCATTTCCTGCAGGTACATGGTCATTTCTGCCTCGACCTTTTGCTCATCGGTGAGTAAAATAACGAAATTATAGTTTTTAAGTGGAAAATAGTATTTATGTAAAGAGATAAAATAAAAAGTGCACAACTCTTCTTAAGTGAAAGCTAAAAAAAAAATGCTTCACGTGTCGTGCAACCTACTGATAAAGCGGCGACGAGTCATTATCTGGGTTAGTAAAATAACGAAATAATAATTTTTCATATAATTTTTGAAAATTATATGAAATTATATAATCCCGCCCCACCCCACCGACGATATCATCGTCCATCGCGATGTTTTACTGTCAACATCGTCAACTGCCAATTTAGGGGACATCGCCCAACCCTAACGTCAATACAGAAAAATGAACTGCTCTCACCATGCCAAATCATGGGGTCAAACCATTTATGTTGTTTGTAACAAGGTTCAATGGAAAGGAGGAGGCAGGAACTGGACGAAGCATCAAAGTAATGTTTTAATGGAAAGGAGGAGGCAGGAACTGGACGAAGCATCAAAGTAATGTTTTAATAAACTTAAACAAAAAAGACACACAAACATAAACGCATACAGCTGCCTGTAGCTCTTTCTCTCCCGAACTGCCACATCTCGTTGCACTTATCCCTCTCCTCGGCTGATTAGCCGGATTGGGGGCCAAGCGTGCATAGTCACGGCCCGCCCCCACCCTCCACCTTGTCACAAAGTTAAACTAGTGTAAATATACTGTAAAAGTTTATTGAAATGAAATCATTTTCTTATAGTCATCTGCATATTTATAAATATTTACCCTTCAAAAAGTATCATGTTCAGATCAGGACAGAGAGTCGTAAGAATTTGTCGTGTTTGAAGGTAGAAACGCTCAACGGTGATGCGTGACAATACAGGAGTCACATATCAAGATCTACAGCAGCTTATGAAGCAAATGAACATACTGTGAGGGGCATATGGAAAGAAATGGAGAGCTCTGTATCGCTCCACAAAAGGTGCGGGAGCTCTGAAGGAGATATGTGATCTGAAATTTTACAGCTGAAGGAGAAATGTCAGAGCGCTTCGATAAGCAAGCGATGAACTTTCCTCCACCAACCCCCATTATCGGCTGAAGAGAAGCAAATGCATCATTTTTATTCCATGGCTTTACCATTATCTCCTCAGCAGACACTTGTTTTAAAACACACAAGGACCTTTTACCTTGCTCTCTCTCTCTCTCTCTCTCTCTCTCTCTCTCTCTCTCTCACACACACACACACACACACACACACACACACACACACACACACACACACACACACACACACACACACTCTTTCTAAACTAATTAACCCCTTCTTGGATTTTAGTTTAGATTACTTTTGAAAATATGTTGTTTTTCATGCAAGAAGAAACTGTGTCTGTTGCAATATTGAAGTGCCGTGATACAGTAATGGTATATGAAGATAATACTATGTAATTGTATATGTACCATAGTACTGAATGATTTCGGTCTTCATTTAACATGGTACTCATGGAACTTCAAAGAATAGCATGGTATTACCATGGTCCATGGCTGTTTACGGTATAATTTTGAGAATTCTTCAAAACTCAATTATCTGTGCATTTTAACCTCCTAAGACCCGAGCGTGACTGCTGTGTGCATTTTCCATTTCCCTTTTTGATTTGTAACTAGTAGCACCTAATAAACTTTTCTAGAGCAAATATTTTTCCTGAAATATGTGGACAGCGGGACTAAGTTACCAAGGTATAGAAAATCAGATTTGTTTTTTTAAATCAGATTGTTTAGTATGTTTCCAGGAGTGTTGGCTATTCATGTTTTTAGACATTACAAACATCAGAAATTAGCATAATTAATTCTGATTCAAAGTAATGGCCAGCATCATCCAATCACTGTCAACCACGTTAAAATAAAATAATACATTATAAATTCTGAATCTATGTACTGATTACCATTGTCCCTTATCTGCCAAACACGTTAAGTGGTCCAAACATCATCAGCAGCCTGAAACTGAACATTTGGTCTGATTTTAGGAGTGAATCCACTTAGGTTGTAGGTTTGGGATTGATGCCTTTTTCAAGCAATGATAATCAGAATATTTTCCAGATGATTATCGATATATATATATATATATATATATATATATATATATATATATATATATATATATATATAAATATTTCTAGATATAAATAGGACTACTTTTTGCACAATAGTCTTTGTCTCTTCAGACATATTTCTCAACACAACTTTGGTAAACTGTGTGCCATGTGCCATAGCATGTTCTACATTTACATTTATGCATTTGGCAGACGCTTTTATCCAAAGCAACTTACAGTGCAGTTATTACAGACAATTCCCCCCAGAGCAACCTGGAGTTAAGTGCCTAGCTCAAGGGCCCAACAGTGGCATCTTGGTGGTGCTGGGGCTTGAACCCCTGACCTTCTGGTCAGTAACCCTGAGCCACCACTGCCCACTAAAATTCACATGAGCTTTATGAGCTTTATTGCCAAATATGCTTACACATACATAGAATTTGTCTTGGTGATAGAAGCTTCCAGTGCACAAACAATAAAGCAACAAGACATAATAAAATAATACAAGATAATAATAAAAAAATATTAATAACAAATATAAGTATATATATAGAAATTCACAATAAAAAATTATATATATATATATATATATATATATATATATATATATATACAGATGCAAGGTATGACAAAAGAGGCAAGATATGTTAAATAAAAATAATTGACTAAGCTGTGTATTGCACATTAATTATTGCTCAATGGGGTAGTTTTAACTATTAATGAGATGGATAGCCTGAGGGAAAAACTGTTCCTGTGCCTGACGGTTCTGGTGCTCAGTGCTCTGTAGTGCCTGCCAGAAGGCAACAGTACAAAGAGGTAGTGGGCTGGGTGAGTGGGGTCCAGAGTGATTTTCCAGCCCTTTTCCTCAATCTGGAAGTGTACAGTTCTTGAAGGGAGGGCAGGGGACAACCAATAATCCTCTCAGCAGCCAGAACTGTCCTTTGTAGTCTTCTGATGTCCGATTTCGTAGCTGAACCAATCCAGACAGTTATTGAAGTGCAGAGGACAGACTCAATGACTGCTGAGTAGAAGCAAGTTGAACTTCCTCAGCTGGCGAAGGAAGTACAACCTCTTGTTTTATGTATATTGTGTATAAGTATCTTTCATAGAGCCTACACAATGTATTTTCAGTAACAAGTGTCTTTTTGTGGTTTGACAGCTTGAATGAACGATGTCTCAAAAATATATCAATAAAAGCATGTGCTGGTCAATAATCAATATATCGATAGTTTATGACTATAGAAGCTATAGAATACTCCCTTTCTCCATATTTAGTGAATGACTTAAACTCCAGTGTGCTGTTTGTCTGTACTGATCTCAAAACAGTTTGAAATGGGGGCCTGGGTAGCTCAGCTAGTAAAGACACTTACTACCACCCTTGGAGTTTGCGAGTTTGAATCCCAGGGCATGCTGAGTGACCCCAGCCAGGTCTCCTAAGCAACCAAATTGGCCCGGTTGCTAGGGAGGGTAGAGTCACATGGGGAAACCTCCTCGTGGTCGCCATAATGCGATTCGCTCTCGGTGGGGGCGCGTGGTGAGTTGTGCGTGGATGCCGCCACACGCTCAACAAGCCACATGATAAGATGTGCGGGTTGACAGTCTCAGACGTGGAGGCAACTGAGATTCATCCTCGGCCACCCGGACTGAGTCACTACGCCACCACAAGGACTTAGGAGTGCATTGGGAATTGGGCATTCCAAATTGGGGAGAATAAGGGTGAAGAAAAAAAAAACTGTTTCAAATGCTTATTTTCATCCTAACTCCACATTAAGCTTCAGAAACTAAAGACTCTAATCTTTTGACTCAAACAGGTATTAATGTAAAAACCAGATGTAGTTGTGTTGGCGTTTCTCCAAAAGACAATTTCCACTGTGATCGGCGCCATGTTGTTTTGTCACATGATTCCGTACGTTGAAAGTTTAACACTGTTCTGACAGCACAGACTCTCCTGAACTGAGATCAATCAATTAAAATATATTTAAATTAAGTGTTGCCCAAAGCGAAGCCAAAATACTGCGTCCACGCATGTGAACGCGGGATCACACAAGGATAAATAAAAATAAATATCTATTCAGAAATCTGGCTGCATTATTGCATGCAGTAGATTTATTGTGTCACAGTAAATAATTTTTACAATGAAAAGTTTTATTATATACTCTCTCCCTATGTACAAAACTCAATTGTATTCAAATATAAGCTTCAGATCTTACATAATCGTCCAATTCCCTCAAGTTCATTTTGATCAAAACTTGAACAAAGTCTTTCCAAAAATATTTTGTTTTAAAAAATGACCAATAACAAAAAAAGCTCCCCTCCCCCCCTTCTGTCAAAACTCTGAATGATAACTCGAAGACAGCCTATCTAAATCTAGAGGGGAGTTTTTCTAGCTAACAAATTTGATAGTTTACAAATCTGAAGCGCTTCGGTAGGACATCATTCCTCTCTCTCCTGTCAACATGTACTAATGGTGTCTGCATTCACTGTACAAACTCACATGTGGTTTGAATTATGGGAATGCTGCTTTTAGCCCCTCTTAAAAGATCTTGCAGCATTCCTGATGATCTGAAGGAGAAACTTTCAGTATCCTTTATTGTTTCCAAGAGACGCACACAAATAAACAGAGCACTTATCAGCGAGTGTGTTAATAACTACCGAGCTCCCGGGTCACACAATAGCTCACATATCTCCTCCGCGTTTATTCCCCCCTCCGCGTTTACAGGTGCTGTTTCTCTCCAGCGGCTCGAGCGGGTCATTAGCTCTCTCTGCAGCCACCCCTCCAGTCAATTACCACATTTCAAACTTTCCTCCAGCACAAATCTGCCTGCTCCTGCCTGCCTGACCCAGTTGTCTTTTGTGAGGAGGTCTTAGCTCCAGCAGTTTGACAGTCAACAGATAAGATGGATTAAAAAAAAAATTTTCACTCACCCCTTCTCTCTCTCATCCGGTTTTGATATGAATGGCATAAAAGCAGGTTAAATCAGTCACTTTCAGGAGGACGGGTGTTTAAATGGCTGGAGATAGAGGATGATAGAGCGCCTAAACCTGACACGGGGACGTAGAAGGTCACTTCCAGGCCGTTTTATAACTTAAAATCTTCTGATGAGGGAAAAACCAAGAGGAAAGCTAGAGGTATAAATAGTCTTTCATTATTTATTCACCCTCATGCCATCCCAGATGTGTAACTTTTATTTCTTCTGCTGAACACAAACAAAGTTTTTTAGAAGAATATCTCAGCTCTGTAGGTCCATTCAATGCAAGTGAACGGTGGTCAGAACTTTGAAGTTCCAAAAAGCACATAAAGGCAGCATAACAGTAATCCATATTATATCCATGTTTATGAAATATGATAGGTGTGGGTGAGAAACAGATCAATATTTAAGTCTTTTTTAATTATAAATTCACCTCCCTGCCCAGTAGGTGGCGATATGCAAAGAATGTGAATCGACTAAAACAAAAGAAGGAAAATGTGATAGCGAAAGTTGACATTATTAGTGAAAAAGGACTTGACCTATTTCATACCCATCATATCACCTATCATATTGCTTCTGAAGACATGGATTTAATCACTGGAGTAGTATAAATCACTTTTATGCTGCCTTTATGTGACACAATTGCCCCAGAGCTGCTGTTGTTACAGTAGATTTGAACTTTTCACTAAGCAATAGCACAAACTCTAATTGCAAACAGCTGTTTTTTATTTCCAAAGTGTAACCACTATGACAGAAATGAGGCCAAATATGATCTAACAATGATCCAATATAATCACATAAGATCTAATTCAAAAGTATACCCACAAGACATAAACAATCAGTGTGAACATGACTTTAGCGTGATAATAATAACCTTCATAATAACCTTTTCTGTGTAACGTTAAATCCAATTTTACAACTTCGTTGCCATGACAATGTAATGTCAACAACCCTAAAACCTAATATTTATACAATGTTACAGCTCAAATAATATATGAGTTTTAACAGAAGAATTCATGTAATTGTTTTTATAAAATTATAAGTTTCACATTTCTGCCTTTAAACCCTCAAAAAATTGGTCCCATTAACTTCCATTGTAAATGCCTCACTGTAACCTCGATTTTTGCTTGTTTTTTTGTTTTGTTTTTTGAGAAAAGGAGGTACGAGTCTATATAATGTTTGTGGTAATCAACATTATGTTGCAAATGCTGTCAATTGAGTTTAACTTGTATTGATCATGGAACATTCCTTTAAGTTTGAATAATGAATAGGATAAAAATGAAGTTAAATATTATTTATTAACTTTATGTGGACCAATAATAGAAGCAGTAAAGTCTCATGATAGTTTTGATTTTTATATGCCAAATTTCTCAGGTTTTAGAGGTGTGTTAGAGGTGTGTTAAACATGCAAGGATGTGTATTCATCAACCTGTTACATGTCTGACATAATCATACAAACCTGTTGAATCAAGTTAAAACTGGCTTAGAGCCTAAATATATTTCTAAATATATCTTTATAATAACTTTTATTGACATTAACAAACATTATTATTTAATATAAAGATTAAAATAATATTAAAACTGCAGCACTGCTCATCTCCACCATTGAAAGCTGCTGTTGAAAGAACACGGAAGCGCGGTTGCCTGCCGCATGACGTCACGGTAATTTCATCTATAAGGTCAATTTCAGATCTTTGAAAAAAAGAGCATGTGCCGGCACCCTGACTCTTTTTTTTGACTCTGCTGTTTCCTGGGAATCAATAACACAGCCTTGCCATTGCAATCAACATGTTCTATCACTTCTATACCTTGACTATATGGGCACTTTCAGAACTGAGAAACAAATCAGTTCTCCTGTACATTGCAGAATCACCCTGCATTTTTTAGATGCACAACAATTTCATGATCAACGAGCTGCTGAACATTTATAGATTACTTGTCAAAACCTGTAAAACAAGTTAGTGAGACAACGCATTAAGGACACGTTTGGACTGTGAGTGCATCAGTGTGTGTGTGTGTGTGTGTGTGTGTGTGTGTGTGTGAGACACAGAGGAAAGTAATCCTATACACAGGCTGCTATTGTGAAAGAAGCAGCTAGCCTCCTCGTCTGGCAGGGAGCAGATGCACCTCTCTCTCACTCTATCCTAATCTGGAAAGGACTTAAAGGAGTCTTATCTCCGGGCTCTCCTGCTTCATTTCATGCTTGATTTACTTTAATTTGTCTGATAGGGCACAAGGATTTGGAAATGGCCCATCTTTCGCTGGGAAATGTTCTGATTTTTCTCCGGCATTGTTATGTGACGTTTTTTTGACTCTGGTTTCCATCTTTTTCTCTCTCTTTTTCTCACTCTCTCTCTCTCCCTCTCTCTGTCTACCTGGAGAACAGATCTCGCTCCTGTGCATCATTCTGTTTGAGTGCATTTAGATTCAGGCTAACACAGCAGAAACTGAACGGGTTTGTGAATGTGTGTGATTTCAGCGGCTGCAGTGTAGGTCTGTTTGCCTTTCAGATTGGAAGAGAAGCGTCGCTGAAGGACAGAGGAGCAGCCGAGTGCTTCAAACCACAGAGATCTTGTGTTTAAGGTATAGAGGGTGAGACTCGCCCTCGTCTCGCCCACAAGTGTGTGTGCTGATAAAGTCAGAGGAAGAGAGCTGGCGGCCCCACACACACGACTGAACCGCCGCAGCTGGAGTTACAGTCCTTGTACAGCTCTGTCTGTCTGTCTGTCTAAACAGTATCTCTGCCTGTAAATTACAGACTGACTGTGTAAATCTTCATGTATCTGGATAAATCAACCGAGTTCTTGTGGTGCAACGGAGCAAGCTCTGTCTGTGCTATTTGCATTGCTTGAAAGGCAAATATTAATACTCATCAAACATTCTGGACAGGTTTTTTCTACAACCTTAACCATAACAATTTAACTTTTAATTAATCCAGCCCAAACCACTGATTTTATAAAGCTTAATACTATAAAAAAAAAAAAAAAAAAAGTCTGAAAATCTCTCATTGACATCTTTGTAAAATGTGCACACCGAATTGCGATTGGTCTTCTTTGCATTCTGAATTGTGATTGGTTGATTCTCACATACACCTGACAGAAAATGAGCCTTGATGTCATGACAACAGCAAAATGTTCTGATGCAGCATTTCATATACAAAGAAAAAAATTCTATTGACATTTCTAAACCTATTGACAACCTTAGTAAATAATAAACATAACCCATAGAAAATACAAGTAATGTTACACGTGTCTCTTAGTGTTTAATTGTTTAGGAGTGATCTCAACATTGCCTCCAACAATGCTTAATTTTGTCAAGATCCCATGTTAGAATAAAATCTCAGATTTCAATATGAACTCCAACATCTCATATCAAATTCTACCAAGACAAGAGTTGTGGAATCCACATTCATTTTAAAGCTCTATATCTTTACTTTATGTACGTCAACAATTGTCAAATTTGTTTCAATTTCTATTTCCCCTTTCAGGAAGAATTTCAGAAGAAACATCCAAAGCCAAAGTTCAGTACTGCCGAAGCAGTCTACGCAGTCTGCGTAGGGCACCAACTCAATAGGGGGGCACCATCTTACCCTAGGAGGGCACCAGAAAGACCACCGGCTGCCCTTACTCGCATGTTATACGATAGTCAACGACCCGAAAGCAGTTGCGGAACACAGATGATCGCTTCGTGCTCATACCCTCCCCACCGCGAACCCCCCTCCCCACCTGGAAATCTACATAGGGCATCAATTTGGCCAGTGGAGGCCCTTCCAAAGCATTAACCCTTAAACACAAACCTCAGGTCTTAAGGTGACCTGGGGCCTTTATTCCACACCCTGTACCTCATCCATTTTTTGGAGTTGTGCCCACACCTCTTTAGTATTCCTCAAAAAAATCCCCAAATTGCAACAAAAAACTTATAATGGTATAATTACCAAAGATGTAATGGTCATTGGAGACCCTAGGTATGTAATAGTGTTTTTTTTTTTTGCACTGCCATAATTATTTCATATCTATATAAGTTTACTATCACATTATATCTATTTAATTGTTTATTACAAGAGGAATGAGTACTATATTCAAACAAGTAAATACTATATCATGTTGATTTTCTGTGCAGCGATGGTGAATGATAAGAATATGAGTGTACATACAAATTATACAAGTTATTCTGACTCAGGGTGGTGCTGTTGTTTCAATGATTGACTTGTTTTACATTTGACATTGCTATTTGATGAAGGTACAACGTGGTAGTAAACTACAGCAAGTACAACACATAGTATGATATGACTATTGTCATTTGGGTGTATTAGTGAATTATGTAAGTTGTGTATCTATTAAGGCTCAATAAGTGCCTGAGAAAATACTTCTCTTTGATATGTGGAAAATAAAACATACAAATAAATAGAAATATATTTTATTCTGTTGTTTGCTAATTTTCTTGAATATTTTTAGAAAACTGTATACTATCTTGGCATTGTGTAGATCCATTTGTGATAGATATAAGTGCTGGGTCTCTAAAGACCTGAATATGAGTGTTTGATGAAATTCCCATGCATTTAAGGGTTAAGTCTCCTGAGCAACTAAAGAGAAACCTCTGAGCAATATCATTTTCCTCTCTTATATAAAACTCTTATATAAAACTCTTATATAAAAAATAAATACATAAAAAATATCAGCAGATTTCAACATCTGACAACTCTCTCTAACGACAAATCAATTCATCTCAATTCAAGAAACATACAAAGGATGAGATGCCATGACAACACACAACTCATCAGTCTCTCTCTCTCTCTCTCTCTCTCTCTCTCTCTCTTTCTCATACCCACACATACTAATTTCACTAAGATGATTTTGGAAAAGAAGGACAGATATTGAAATTCCTCTCACAGGCTGAATTTATTTGACTCTGGTTCTGTGCACGGTGATAAACAGAGTGATGATCCAGTCACACGTCTTTATCTATGCTTTGCTTTAATTAACGCTGACTTGTTTGTTGAAAAGATGATTAATGTGGCAATGAAAATGGCATCATTGAATACCGCAACACACACAAATATAGCAGAAAGTATGTGTTTCATGGAGTCCTGTATGAAAAACAACATTATAAATGTATTACATTGTCATATTAGTAATTTTATTATTTGTATTTATGTGTTTAATGATGTCATAAGTGTTTTCATGAGTGGTATGACTGAATTGGGGGGCTAGTTTGGGTGTGGAAGTGTGGTTATTCTGCACCTACCCCAAATAAGGAAATGATCTCTCTTGCTTTTTTCCACCCATTTTCCTAGTAGCTGCCAACAGGTCTCCCTAAGACAGTGTGTGTCTGTGTGTGTGTGTGTGTGTGTGTGTGTGTGTGTGTGTGCGCATGTGCATGCAACATAGCAACTTTGAAGGCAGAGGTGTATTTTTATCTGCATTTAACAATGGGAAAAATTTTTTACCAGAATTTAGCTTCTGAACTATCCGTTTTATATGATACCATATAGTAACAAACAATAAGAAATCCTGCAATGAGGCATCATCTTTAAACTGTAGGTCTTTGGAATTCAAAATGACCAGATCTGAATCTGCTTTAGTTTACAGACACTTCCGTTTTTGAGTAACACTTTTCTATCTTCTAGAATTCTTTTAGAAACTAAATATATTTTCATGAATATTTCTGGAGTCAAAATGTTAAATCAATTTATGATGGAAATGAATTATTTATAAATGTATAATTAATAAATATAAATATATTCATGAGTGATAGCTTAACTAGAATTATCTATAAGCTTTTACGTTTTAAAATACTTAGATCTTTTAATATATATATATATATATATATATATATATATATATATATATATATATATATATATATATACAGTGAGGAAAATAAGTATTTGAACACCCTGCTATTTTGCAAGTTCTCCCACTTAGAAATCATGGAGGGGTCTGAAATTGTCATCGTAGGTGCATGTCCACTGTGAGAGACATAATCTAAAAAAAAAATCCAGAAATCACAATGTATGATTTTTTAACTATTTATTTGTATGATACAGCTGCAAATAAGTATTTGAACACCTGTCTATCAGCTAGAATTCTGACCCTCAAAGACCTGTTAGTCTGCCTTTAAAATGTCCACCTCCACTCCATTTATTATCCTAAATTAGATGCACCTGTTTGAGGTCGTTAGCTGCATAAAGACACCTGTCCACCCCATACAATCAGTAAGAATCCAACTACTAACATGGCCAAGACCAAAGAGCTGTCCAAAGACACTAGAGACAAAATTGTACACCTCCACAAGGCTGGAAAGGGCTACGGGAAATTGCCAAGCAGCTTGGTGAAAAAAGGTCCACTGTTGGAGCAATCATTAGAAAATGGAAGAAGCTAAATATGACTGTCAATCTCCCTCGGACTGGGGCTCCATGCAAGATCTCACCTCGTGGGGTCTCAATGATCCTAAGAAAGGTGAGAAATCAGCCCAGAACTACACGGGAGGAGCTGGTCAATGACCTGAAAAGAGCTGGGACCACCGTTTCCAAGGTTACTGTTGGTAATACACTAAGACGTCATGTTTGAAATCATGTATGGCACGGAAGGTTCCCCTGCTTAAACCAGCAGATGTCAATGCCCGTCTTAAGTTTGCCAATGACCATTTGGATGATCCAGAGGAGTCATTGGAGAAAGTCATGTGGTCAGAGGAGACCAAAATAGAACTTTTTGGTCATAATTCCACTAACCGTGTTTGGAGGAAGAAGAATACCATCCCAAGAACACCATCCCTACTGTGAAGCATGGGGGTGGTAGCATCATGCTTTGGGGGTGTTTTTCTGCACATGGGACAGGGTGACTGCACTGTATTAAGGAGAGGATGACCGGGGCCATGTATTGCGAGATTTTGGGGAACAACCTCCTTCCCTCAGTTAGAGCATTGAAGATGGGTCGAGGCTGGGTCTTCCAACATGACAATGACCCGAAGCACACAGCCAGGATAACCAAGGAGTGGCTCTGTAAGAAGCATATCAAGGTTATGGCGTGGCCTAGCCAGTCTCCAGACCTAAACCCAATAGAGAATCTTTGGAGGGAGCTCAAACTCCATGTTTCTCAGCGACAGCCCAGAAACCTGACTGATCTAGAGAAGATCTGTGTGGAGGAGTGGGCCAAAATCCCTCCTGCAGTGTGTGCAAACCTGGTGAAAAACTACAGGAAACGTTTGACCTCTGTAATTGCAAACAAAGGCTACTGTACCAAATATTAACATTGATTTTCTCAGGTGTTCAAATACTTATTTGCAGCTGTATCATACAAATAAATAGTTAAAAAATCATACATTGTGATTTCTGGATTTTTTTTTAGATTATGTCTCTCACAGTGGACATGCACCTACAATGACAATTTCAGACCCCTCCATGATTTCTAAGTGGGAGAACTTGCAAAATAGCAGGGTGTTCAAATACTTATTTTCCTCACTGTATATATATATATATATATATATATATATATATATATATGTATATATTTCATTTAAAATATAAGATTACACATCACAGTTTAATCATATAGTAATTTTCTAAAAGCAAGTCTACAGGACCAGGAGAGAGATTCACAAAAAAAAAAAAAAAAAAAAAAAAATTAGAGGGTGCTAAACTCAAAAGAAAAGCATCTATGTTTGATAATAACAGAGAGAGCAGCATTATTCTAGTTTGTTCAAGGCTTTGAGACTGCATTAATTCACTCTCAGATTGATTCTATTGCCAACAAGCTTTAAGAAGTTGCTCTTAAACCTCTTAAGATCTTGGATCAGTATCGTAATTTGCATCAGGACACTTTAATACTAAGAGCAGAGCGTTCGGACTAAGCTACTTATTTCATCAGCACAGTCATCAAACTCTGCCTATAGTGATAGAGAGAGAGAGAGAGAGAGAGAGTGTGTTTGTGTGTGTGTGTGTGTGTGTGTGTGTGTGTGTATATGTGCACATTGTTAATAGAATCTATTTTTTTTAAAATATATATATACACAACTCTACATTTTGATTGGATTAGCCAATATACTCACACTTGTGACCGCACATCAGTTGAATTCTATATTAATGCAGCACTGTGGTGTAGTGTAAACAGTCTAAATTTAGTCTAATGAACTACATTATGTGTCAGCCTAATTGTTTACTGTATTTATTGTGATTAATGTTTTTTAACATTAGTGTATTTTATAGCACCGCTGTAGAAGTCAGTATATAAAAGCAATAAGCCACTCAAGGTCATGCGTTACAGTGATTTTACCTGTCTTTCCATCATACTTCACACTTTACCCATCTTGAAAATCTTGATGTCTGCACACATTCAGGCGAGAACTTGTATTATTTTTAGTGTGAAACAACGTGAACACATGCTCTATTTTTTTAATGAACGTCTCTCTTGAACATGCAATTGACGTCAAGATTTCCACTGAAAATGTTGTTACATATTTGTATGCCTTCAGAAGATTTGGAATATGACGCACACGCCTCATAGACTGCTATTATGATACTTTGGGTACTTTTTTAAGCTATAAAGTGAATTTATTCTTAATGTATTACTTCAGTGCAATACATTCTGATTAAAAAAAGAAAACAGATGTGAGCATCTTAGTTAAATTGTCGCTGATTCTACGACCCACCTCGTCTGCGTAACTCCCGCTCATTCAGAACCAAACTCCACTGATTGTACCAACAATCCGATTTGCACAGTATCATTTATCTATGCAAGACTAGCAGAGAAAGCCTGCAGTAAGATGAGTGAGAGCAGCAAATGACACACTCTACGAATGAAGCGCTCTGGAAATGAGCAGCAGTCAGACATGTCAAAATTTCTTGATTACATGGGAAATAAACAATTCCTACTGAAAGCCTCCACTCAAACTTGGTGCTTTGCATACATTAAATTCCGGTCTGTCTATAAATCGTCTTAAAACGCTTGGGTATCAGCACGAGCGCCTCTGACAACCTTCCCTCACGAGTTCGTCAGCTGCGTTATCAGACGTCTCAAATGGATCTTCGGCTTCAGTGACAAAAGTCAGACGAAACTCTCCTAAAGGATACATCATTATATCCATACACTTCCCACTGCAATCCACATGTGCAGCCACTGCGGCCCAAGCAGGAGTTTACCAATCTTTGCTTTCCAAGACTCACTCTCTCTCTCTCTCTCTCTCTCTCTCTCTCTCACTCTCTCTCTCATTTCCTCTTCTCCGTGTTAAAGGCTTGAGGGGTTCAATCAATGTTGCTTTGATCTCGGCTGGAACTATAATTATTTAACATTGTTACAAGGATTTCTCTAATCCATTCTACCATTAAATCCCTTTTAGACCCTCATCTTCAGGAGCCTAATCTGCATCTGGGCCCCCCTCCCCTCGGACGACGCCTTGACTTAACGGACTCCTGCAAATTATTAGAGATAAAGATACAAATATGGAAAAAGAGATGAGAAACTTTTGCAGCCTGTGTTGCTTTAGTCACTGAGCATGAATAAGCAGGTGCCATGAAGGCAGTCACTTGGAATGTGCAAATCTACATATTTTCATTAACAGTTGACTAGTTGGTCTTAAAGGGATAGTTCACCCAAAAATGCTAATTTTGATCATTTACTCACCCTTATGTTGTTCCAAACCCTTTTAGCTTTCTTCTATGAAACACAAAAGGAGATGTTAGGCAAAATGTTAGGGTCTGACCACCTCAGTCCCCATTCACTATCATTAAATCTCCTATTAGATGCAAGGGGCGTTCACATAAATGCATGCTACTATGTTCAAAAATAATAGTTGGATAGATTTTTTTTTAACTTGCCATTTTAAAAATGCAAAACTCATAATATTCTATATGACTTGGCTCATACAAAAAGTTACATATTTTATTCCCATAGAGTTCCAACCAATCAACAAACAGAATTTCAAATCCATGCAATACAGGCATCCAATCTGAACTAGCCTCCTATCCAACATTATATTTTAAGAAAGGAAACATCTTTGAACAAATATGATCATTCATTCCATATTTATTTATGCAACACAAATGACTGATGTACAATATGACGATAACCTGTAAGACACGTCACTTCTCTCGTCTCTTTCCAAACCCCTATGTTTTATTTTTTCTGTCATATACAAAAGATATTTCCCTATTATGGTTTGGTTAAGGGATTGGGTAAGTGTAACATACAGTATGTTTAGTCTTTGTTTAGTTCTTGTTTTTGATTGTTTCTTGGTCTGTTCATGGTCTTAGTTATAGTTAAAGTCATATTCATAGTCTAGTCATTTGTTTTGTTTTATTTTGAATAAACTGCACTTAGGTTTACTTATATTTTCATCACTGTCTTTATTGGTTCCTGCCTTGCTACATTACAGGAAGGGGTTTAACTTTATGGTTAGGTTTAGGAAAAATCACTATAACATCGTTTGCTGGTTTATTTGTTCTATGGGAGTAAAAGCCATAGATTTTTGTACAAGCCAACTCATACGATTTCTTACAATTTTGCTATCTTGTACAGTACTATTATTACGACTTCTCATGAGATGGGGTAAAAAAAGATTGTGAGATGATACATTGAATAAACAGCATGAGATGCTGCAACGCAATGGAACATTTAAAACATTTAAAAACATATCTAACTTTTTATTGCACATCAAAAGACTATCAAAGACCACACAAAAGATTGTATACAAAATTATGATAACCAATCTCAGAGTCTGAACAATTCAATCTGGAATCTGCTTGATTTGTTAAAACATACAGTATGTGGGTATGGTAGGATGTTTATCATGTGCTATAGTTAAACCATGGTATTTTGATGTACCATAAAATATAATGAAATATGAATATAATAATACAAATATTTTTATTATATTGTTACAAGCGCTGTGCAAATAAAAATGATTGACTGCTAAACTTTTTCTTTTCTCACATCACTCTTCCCTTCACTTTCTCTCATCTCTGCTCGCTCACTTCATCCTGTCCTCTCTGCTGCTTCCACTTTGACATGATCCTCTCTATAGATCTGACTCTTTTTCTAATACTTTTACTTCATTTCATAATAATGTAATGTTATTTACTATATTCTGTGATATATATTTATGACCTCATAGCATGAATGTAGCAGAACCATGGTACAATGATGGTACATCAAGATAGTTATACCATAGCTCTGAATGGTTACCATGGTAGCCTAAATGTACAAAAAATGGTAATTCATGGTATTTTTTGGAAGTTATTCATCTAATGGCTTATTCGTTTAAACAAAAAGTAAACAAGTTTTGGCTGAATCTGGCAGTATTTATGACAGTATTCTACAAAAGACGCATTGAATAAAGCTGTCTACACCCTTCTGTGCATGCCACTGAATAGCCTACATGATTTGTGTGTGCTTACATTAACATTTATGCATTTGGCTGATGCTTTTATCCAAAGCGACTAACAGTGCTTGTTACAGGGACAATCCCCCCGGAGCAACCTGGAGTTAAGTGCCTTGCTCAAGGACACAATGGTGGTGGCTGTGGGGATCAAACCAGCAACCTTCTGATTAACAGTTATGTGCTTTAGCCCACTATTGTTGAATATTTGTGCATATAAATTAAATGATTAAATATTAGTCCTGCTTGTGTTCATTCAGTGAAAAACTGTGGAAAACATGCCTTCGGTACTTGTATGCATTAAATGTTTTGAATCTACTTGACAAGAATGTCTGTTTGGTTGAAGTGAAATCACTTTTAAGTAATTTCAGAGCAAATACATAATTATCGATGCATATATATCTCGAATAGGCTGAAAAATATCAAAATATAGGGTCATTTTTGGAGCATTATTGCCCAGCCCTACCGTTGTGCCATTCAGAAGTCACGCTGTTGTTGTTTATTTCTGATTCAAACAGAATCTTTATTTTATTTATCAGCATTTTTTGTTTGTTTGTTTATTTGACAATATAGATGATGAAGAGGAGCAATCCATGGTTGACAACACATAATCAGCTTAATCTTGTAAGGAATTTTTATGAATTGCACAAGGCATATTTGTTGTACGAAGACAACAAATGTAATCGAGTCACATTTAAATAGGCTTTTCGAAGAAGAAGAAGAAGAAGAAGAAGACAGTTTGCACTGAACCCATAACCACCATCTGTTTGTTTTGAGCTGGGAAGAACAAAAAAGCCACGTTGCTCATTGTGACGTGCAATGCAAAAACGCCCAATGGCCTTTTGCAAATATTTGTGCCACTGTGATTTGAGGCGATATAAATAGGAGCACAGCAAACGCAAACATTTGTCAAGGCACCTGCCATGCCTTCGCGACCATCTGCTCAACAAATTCACTTAATATGACATATGTGCATTAACGCTGACGCGGCTATTTTTGGTGCAGGTTAGGGGGTCCGTTCAAGGGCGGTCAGGTGGGCTGAGAGGAGAACAGGGAATCTGTGCTATGTGATTTCTGACTGTGAAAAAGAGGTGGATCTCTGACTCCAGGGCTTCTTTAGTAGAACCTGCCCATGCTCTGCTCGTGGCTCAGGTCCAATTGGCAAACAGAGATGGAACTGACTTTGTCTGACAGGCACTGCTGAGCCGTGGAGGTGTGGCAATCTCTGGCTCTCATTTGGCTCCTGCCGAGGGTTACTGAATGCTCTTTGGTCGATGCAGACTTTGTTAATCCTCATTTACCTTTAGAAATCATCCGATTTCCACCATTCCTTATGTGAAGATCAAAGATAATTGTTCTCTTCATACTGGGATTTTTGGCATTTTAAAGGGGCAATATTATATGCGGAGTTAAAAAAAACTGAGCCTGTTGTCCACTTTTAATAGTAGCCAAGTTTTCTTGTAACCAAAAACTATTAAAATGTAGTTTTCTCTGATCCAAAGAATTAAACAGCCTTTTATGTTACAATACGTGTAAAGCTTCCATATTAAAACAATGCCATGATTGGATAAGCACTCTGCATGCAAAATGTCTCTTTTCAAAATATATTTTGGGAATATATCTTGAATTCTGTTTATTTTATGACCCCATTGGCAAATAGTTGTTTCTTGATTAAAGCATAAACCTCACTCTTTTGTTGTTCTCGTTACATACTTAGCCGAGACCCCCACGTGACTTCTGTGTACATTTTCCATTTCATTTTTTGGTGCGTAAATAGTAGCACCTAATAAAAAAAAAGTATGTGAGCAGTCTGTCTGGACTGGTTTCAGAAGACTTTGCAATGCACATTATTTTCATCTTATTTTCTTAACTCCATATAAAGCCCCTGAAAGCAAATTTTTCAGCTTTTGGATGAACACATTTATTCTAAATGTGAAAATGCGGAGTAAATATATAGGAATGCATTTACAAATGTTAATGTATAGCGCCATATTGTACAGTGTTAACAAATAAAAATATAACAAAATTTAGATTAAAAATGAAGCGAAATGACCCAGCGATTTGTTACTGTGAAAAGTTATTCAACATAACGTACATGTTTTTGGAACGTCTGTCAGAAAACCACTCTACAGCACTTATCCGAGTACTTCGTAAATCGCAACAAAATTAAAGAAATACTTAAAGCAGCATATCAAGTGAAACTAGAGACGCTTCTCTTTATAACCTAATAGAATTCAGTGAAAAAATCTGAAGAGGTTTCTTACTAGAGGCACTTATGTTGGCACTGCGCCCATAATCAAAGCCATGGTGTTTGTTCACGTGACTCAATGCGTCAGAAGTTTAACCCTTAAATGACTCCTCAGAGTGCCCTGAACAGTATGCAGTGGGTTTAAATTAATTTAAATGATGTGTTGCATATAGAGAATCCAAAATAGGGAGTCCTTGCACAGGGCCACAGGGTTGCACAAGGTTAAAAAAAAAAAAATAATAATAATATTTGCCAATGGGGTTTTTGGAACTGGGGTGGGAGCATCTTGATGCCAAGGACCCCAAAATATGCAAGGGACCCCCATCGTAAAATATAAAGGCAGCTATATATTTGTATGTACTATATACAGACGTATATTCATATAAAGACCCATTTTACTCTGTTAAACAGTATTTGTGATATTATAAAGACAACATATTTGCTAAATTAAATTTGGCATTTATAATTAGTAGATTTATTATCCTGCAGAGAACCATTTTCAACCATTCAAATGTATTTGTATTGTATCGTATTCGTTCGTTTCACCAAAAATGTTGTTCTGAAGCGGCTTTAAAGGAAATATTACCCTACCGTACTCTGCCGTGAAGAGAAACTATCGCTATAAATAAAATAAAATTACCACAATTAATCTCATGATTCCCAGCCAGTCTTTAGAAAGCAGAATTAAACATTACTAATGTAAATTATTAAATTATGTATTTTCCACGGATCCCCAAGCTAGTATCCACTCGCGGCCCTCAGTATAAAAACCCCCTGTGCTATACCTACAATATACAGGTCCTTCTCAAAAAATTAGCATATTGTGATAAAGGTCATTATTTTCCATAATGTAATGATAAAAATTTAACTTTCATATATTTTAGATTCATTGCACACCAACTGAAATATTTCAGGTCTTTTATTGTTTTAATACTGATGATATTGGCATACAGCTCATGAAAACCCAAAATTCCTATCTCAAAAAATTAGCATATCATGAAAAGGGTCTCTAAACGAGCTATTAACCTAATCATCTGAATCAACTAATTAACTCTAAACACCTGCAAAAGATTCCTGAGGCTTTTAAAAACTCCCAGCCTGTTTCATTACTCAAAACCGCAATCATGGGTAAGACTGCCGACCTGACTGCTGTCCAGAAGGCCATCATTGACACCCTCAAGCAAGAGGGTAAGACACAAAAAGAAATTTCTGAACAAATAGGCTGTTCCCAGAGTGCTGTATCAAGGCACCTCAGTGGGAAGTCTGTGGGAAGGAAAAAGTGTGGCAAAAAATGCTGCACAACGAGAAGAGGTGACCGGACCCTGAGGAAGATTGTGGAGAAGGACCGATTCCAGACCTTGGGGGACCTGCGGAAGCAGTGGACTGGGTCTGGAATAGAAACATCCAGAGCCACCGTGCACAGGCGTGTGCAGGAAATGGGCTACAGGTGCTGCATTCCCCAGGTCAAGCCACTTTTGAACCAGAAACAGCGGCAGAAGCGCCTGACCTGGGCTACAGAGAAGCAGCACTGGACTGTTGCTCAGTGGTCCAAAGTACTTTTTTCGGATGAAAGCAAATTTTGTATGTCATTCGGAAATCAAGGTGCCAGAGTCTGGAGGAAGACTGGGGAGAAGGAAATGCCAAAATGCCTGAAGTCCAGTGTCAAGTACCCACAGTCAGTGATGGTCTGGGGTGCCATGTCAGCTGCTGGTGTTGGTCCACTGTGTTTTATCAAGGGCAGGGTCAATGCAGCTAGCTATCAGGAGATTTTGGAGCACTTCATGATTCCATCTGCTGAAAAGCTTTATGGAGATGAAGATTTCATTTTTCAGCACGACCTGGCACCTGCTCACAGTGCCAAAACCACTGGTAAATGGTTTACTGACCATGGTATTACTGTGCTCAATTGGCCTGCCAACTCTCCTGACCTGAACCCCATAGAGAATCTGTGGGATATTGTGAAGAGAAAGTTGAGAGACGCAAGACCCAACACTCTGGATGAGCTTAAGGCCGCTATCGAAGCATCCTGGGCCTCCATAACACCTCAGCAGTGCCACAGGCTGATTGCCTCCATGCCACGCCGCATTGAAGCAGTCATTTCTGCAAAAGGATTCCCGACCAAGTATTGAGTGCATAACTGAACATAATTATTTGAAGGCTGACTTTTTTGTATTAAAAACACTTCTTTTATTGGTCGGATGAAATATGCTAATTTTTTGAGATAGGAATTTTGGGTTTTCATGAGCTGTATGCCAAAATCATCAGTATTAAAACAATAAAAGACCTGAAATATTTCAGTTGGTGTGAAATGAATCTAAAATTATGAAAGTTTAATTTTTATCATTACATTATGGAAAATAATGACCTTTATCACAATATGCAAATTTTTTGAGAAGGACCTGTACATGATATAGCCTTTAAGTTAAAGTCTTCTATTTGAGTGATAAGAACTGAAGTTCATTAATGCATAAAGCTTTCCTCCAATTATGTTCCTCCATATACACTTTAATCCTAAGGGAGTGTGTCAAGATATGTATCAAAGACATCCGTGATAATTAACAAAATAGCAGTACAAGCTATTACCACTAATATACAGAAGACAGCAAATGCCCATGACGAGAAAAAATGAAGGAGACGAAGAGATAACGAACCGCTTGCTTTACAAGCGCAGAGTGGATGATCTTTTCATCACAGGAACTAGACGGATGCTGTAAGACAACACGAAGAACTCTTGTTGAACTCAAGTGCTTAACATTGAAGCATGTGTACTGATAAGTAAAATTAGGGCACTGGCCATTTTTATACCAAGGACAAATCTCAGAATTGGTTTTGAAGGATTTCTCACGGCAGGTGGAATCTGGTCGAGTAGCTTCATTAAGATACTCTCCTTCTTTTTGATGTGCTCGCCATCAAATATCCCATTCACATTCACATCAGGCACTACAATTAAGAAACATCACATGAGCCAGAGTAATGCTGTACTGAATACCATTTCGTAATTTCCAGGTAGTCACAGCCATGCAGTTCTTTACTGGCAGCTGTGTTTGCCAGAAGAAAATCGCTATAAAAATAAAATGACCATGTTTCAGACATAACAGAATGTCATTTTAGTCCCTGAATATTTTAACTGTTTATTTTAACAACAGTCTACTGTATATATAAAAAAAAACCACATTTATTGTCTTGTTTTCACTTTTAACTATAAGGTAAATCATACGTTTTTACTTCAAAAAAAAAAAAAAAAACAAACATATTTTTTAAATCTTTACCATAAAATTACATGTCTTTTCTTGTTAAATAAATTATAGTTTTTCACCACACATTGCAAAGTAACCAATCAACTGTTTTTTTATTTATTTTTTGCATCTCAAGTAAATGTAACTTGTTTAAAGGGTGTTTAGATCCCTAGAAGTAGGGATGTCCCGATACAAATACTGTTATCGGGTCCAATACCACGCACATTTACTTGTACTCGTGCTCGTAAAAATGTTCAGATACCATTACGTAAACATTCAGCGCACTAAATCACGTTATGTCTTAGTGAGATTATTTAATGGCACGAGTTGCAATTTAATTAGATAAATATATAGTTTGCATGTGCTGCGTGCTTCAAATGTGAGTGTTTGTGTATGTTTGGAGCCGTTGTTTTGCTGACATCTTTTAGAGATCCTTGTCTCATACACAGAAAACACCATCATGAGCATCATTTGTAGCAGATAACAGCGAGTGCTAATTCACTTTGTAGCGCCAGGCACATACAGACAACATATTTATTGCATTAAATAGCAGCCTTTTTGCAGTTTAATAATCATTTTGACTGCATCCAAAAACGTAGGCAGCGTTTTGCTGCATAATCAGTTAATTTAAACTGGTCTCAGGACAGTCTGAAAAGCACCCTATTTCCTCAACAACATCTTATCATCCTGGCTCCGTATAAAGCCCCCGAAGATAGCATTTTCCAGTTTTCTGATGTAGCCTTTGAGTCATGTAGCGACCAGATTTTCCAGATTTAAAAGCTACTGTCATAGCAACACAAAGACACTTCAAAATAAAAGCTCCGCCAAAATAAAAACTCAATGTAATTGGAAAAAAGTACGACAGAAATAGATCACTATTATATAGTACTGTATGTTATATTTGCTTCAATACTATTACTACTACTACTAATAATAAATCAATAGTAACTATTATAATTAAGCAATATTTGCAGAACTCTGTTTGACAAAATATAACTCAAACCGCGTTCTGCATAAATATAACAAAATATATATCCAATGTTGTATTTTGCTACTCTCCATATAACTGCACATAACTGGTAATCAGATGGTTGCTGGTTCGATCCCCACAGCCACCACCATTGTGTCCTTGAGCATGGTGCTTAACTCCAGGTTGTTCCGGGGAGGATTGTCCCTGTAATAAGTGCACTATAAGTCGCTTTGGATAAAATCATCCGCTAAATGCATAAATGTAAATGTAAATGTATTTTGAATTGTGCGCTGACGTTCTGTATAAAAGCACTTCATTTGATACAAATAATAAAATATTATGTTGAAAATGAATTGTTAGATTTTCATATGATTAAAGTTTTAATGAATTAATTTATTTAAACACTATTTTGATAATACAAGTTATTAAGAAATAAACTGTTGATATGGAATTTCAGAAGAAAAAAAACAGGTATGGTACCGAAAAGCAATTATGGGTTCTTGTACTCGTTCTCAAAAGAATGGTATCGGGACATCCCTAGAAATAAGACATCCATATTGATTAAGCAAATTATTTTTGCAGTGTAGCCTCTGCAAGTTAAGCTGGGATAGGAACAAGCATTTTATCATTGAGAAAAAACATCATTATCAAGATTCCAGATTTAAACAAACAAAGATCATAAAAAGAATAGAGTGATAATATGCTAGTCTATCTCAATCTAAATACATTTGCTTTTAATCGCTGCGAAAAGTCGTGTCATTTGAGATATTTGAGTCATATTTGATAGTGTGAGTCCGTCTTTATTCAAATTATAACATGCCCATCTGACTTTTTCAACACAATGGGAGAATGAAATAGCCTTTGAGAAGCAGACATGAAACGAAAGTAAATGCAGTTATTACGTGCATAGATTAATGTCTGACCAATGTATTCCTGCCGGAGAGACAGTGATGTCGCTGTGTGAGAGTTGTCATATCCTGTACACTGAGAGGGTTGTTTCCTGTTGGGCCACACTGAGGGATTTCTCATTTGCATACTATTTTCTTTGACTTAAAAACATTTTTTGACAGTGATGTTTCTGTGAGGAGAGAATAGGGCATGTAGAATAGATCGTATCTGTGAAATGTAACAAGATTACCAGCAGCATTAGCAACCACCGGTGCAATCTGAGAAATCATGGTGGGAGGTAAATATGCAGCTCAGCATTGAGATTAATCTAGAGAATTAGATTTAATGGGACAGTTCCGCGAAAAAAGAAAAGAATGTTGCTTACGGCACAAGGTAAAACAATTCTGTCTTTTCCTCACACCAACCTATTGTATGGTTTCATAAGTCTTTGGAATACAGTGCACAAGTCATACGGCGTTTGAACCCCTAACCCTAAGCACTAAACTTCAGCGCCTTACTTGTCCTACACTGTTTGCAGGGGCGAAAATTTCATCAAAATGTTGGGGGGGACAATAAACATTATTTTAAGAATATATAATTATATTATTTACAATACACATATTTTAATGATATTTTAGGGGGGACAACCCTCAGATGGGAAGGGGGGCCTGACACCCCCAGAGATTTCCGCCTATGACTGTTTGTGCTACAGACATTAAGGGTACCTCAAATCATATGGCTTGTTGAAGAGAGGTGTGTTATTGCTTTTCAAAGCGAACAGACTGGGTTTTCACTTGACAGATAAAATGAGTGAAAAATAAAAGCTGTTACATTGAAAGAGGGGCCGAGCAATATCTAGCGACCAGAATATCAAAGAGACTTATCTTTTGACTTTGGCCAGTGAGCAACACTCTACCGACCACCCAGAATGCTAACAACTACTCAAAACACATCAGCAACGCCATGGCATCATGGCTGAACATGTTGCACAGGTAGGGTGCAATGGGGCTACAATGTGATCTTTTCTGGTCACAAAGTGAATCAAGATTGAGCAAATAATATTCTTTTCACTGAATATTAATGGAGCAACAATTTGGGGAAAGGAAATAACAACAGAAGGTTGTCTTGATTAAAATGCATTAAAAAAGGTGCAAGGGGGTTTTGTACCCCACTCATGGGGTAAATGGCCTTGTATAGATATACAGTAGGGGAAATACAGTAGTCATAGTTTAAAACATTTCAACTTATGCAAACACTTTTGGGACAGCAAGATTATTTTCTTGAGTAGCAAATTAAGATAACAATCCACTTCATTTCTTTAGGAGGCATTTTACACCAAATACTCTCTTTTCACTTATGGGACAATAAAATCAAAAGTCCCATTTACCCCAGGGGCCTTTAGCCCCATTGTACCCTACCCACTCCACTAAAGCAACTTATTGTCTATTCAAAGCTAATCTTGTCTGCCACAATAATATTATGTCTTAGAATTATCTTAATTAGGGGCTTTTCTTAACAAATATTGATATATGCCATAAATTACCATTCATTTGGTTAATTAATTGGCATATAATGTAATTAAGTAAATAAAAAAAAAAGTTTATTGACTGACACCCACAGTAAAATCTATTGTACTGTAGGTATTCAACCAACAAATCTGAAGCCATCGCCAAGTTCCCAGTTATGCCTGCAATGAATATTCAATACAATTGACTCTCTCTCATCTTAACAGAATGAATGAATGAGACATTGGGCCTCTCATACCCTCCTCCTTACCTCCTCTTCCTTTTTTTAAAGCAGAAGTTTGAAGCTCAGCGTTTTCTTCCTGGAAAGCCCTAACTGGGGCTATGATGCCGCTTTTTCTCAACTCTTGCCCCCATCGTTGTGTGAGTGACCCCCTCAGCCCCACTGCCTGCCTGATCACAGGAACCGTTTATTACTGCTGTCGCTACCTTTCTTATCTTACGCCGCCAATGCTCATTTCCTTCCCAGATTGAAATGCAAATGTGAAATTTAATGATAAATGCATTATCTGATAGGTGCTGATAACTCTAATTCGCTGTCAGTATAAAATACACACCCCGGGGGGCTCACCGTTGCCAACTTGCCAAAATCCACTTCCTTTTAAATGTACTGTATGTACCTGCAATAAATTCTGGAGGTCATATGCATTAAAAGGGGAATCATATTTTGTGTATTCTGCGATGTGTTGCCACGGCTGAACGGTAATTGCTGGCGTTGCTATCTTGTTGGATGTATTATCCATCACTTTTATGAAGTGACTTTAAAGAAGTGCGAAAAGACAGATGAAACATTTTTTTTTCTACCGAGACAGCGAGAGAAAATCTACATGGACTCTTGTAAAAGAAAAGATGGCCGTTTTTTTTTTTTTTCCTGTTTTGTGCTGTCTATTGGATTTTAAAGGAATAGGTTACCCAAAAATGAAAATGGTCATCATTTACTCACCCTCATATCATTCTAAACCCAAAAGATTTTCTTTCTTCTGAGGAACACAAAAGGAGATGTTACATAGCTCCTTTTCATGCAATGAAATCATATTGTGGCTAGGGGCTGTCAAAACCCAGAGAGAATAAAAAAGCTCAATTACAGTAGTCCTAGAGATTTGTGTGAGTAACAGACCGAAATTTAAGTCATTATTCCAACGTAGCTCTCAAATCTCATCTGAACTTCTGTATATTCACCATTGCACTTGCCTTTTGGGTGAACTATTCCTTTAAATATCAAATGATGAATATAAAACATTTGAAGCAAAGCTATTTTGATTCCATTCAATTAAAGACTAAAGATGACTTTCACAGAGAAATTAAACAGGGAAAATAAGTTCTATCGGGAAGACACGCAGGCTTGAGTGAAGTTTAAAATGCCATTTATTTGATAAATGCAAAACAGAAAGTAATATCTCTCTCTTTGGCGTAGGCCCCGTCCGGTGGTCCGAGGGAGTTGTACCCGGAACCGTCATGTCCTGCCGGAGATAGGAGGCAGGGGTGAGGAGCCTACCCCCGTGTGGGACAGGGCTCAACTGGTGGTGGTGGGGTGATGGAGGTTGCAGTGTTAGCACACTGAAACAGCAATGTGATAGATTGTGAGCAGACTTATGGCTTACATGCGATTGGCTAGGAGTTACCCAGCTAACAATGTGATGATGTACAGCTGCTAGTCTCCACCCTAGAACTACGCTGCGCTTCCATTTACTTAACAAAAGTCGTTCATATAGCCAAATAAGGTCACTTATCAGCCAAACAAAACAAACACATCTCAGGCAAGAAGATAAAATATTTTTTTTTGTGTGAAATGCTATATTAGGAACTGCATTATGAACCTGTAATCAGAATGCTACAATGGCTATCTGCTCTACAGTGCACTATTTTGTCTTCTTTCTATAAACATTTGTGATAACATTGATATTGCTTTGCATGCTAATATAGCCAGTCTGTGATCAAAATCATGACCACAACACAATTCAACATAAAAGTTGGAATTCAAGTGGAAAAATTGCTCTTCATCATCGAGAGCTCATTAAGTCTTGAGGAGCAGCTGAGAGTTTTACCTCTGTCGGGTGGCCTTGTCAAGGATATCTTTAGATGTCCTGCTATTGAGCGCTCTAAAATCCCCTGATCCCAGATGGATTCATTTAAAACGTGTCATAATGAGCCGCTTACAAGTGATTACTGGCCGCTAGCTAATGGGCTAAATGGTTAAAGGAGAGTCAGGAATGATCGCGGTTTGGATTGGACCTTCAGGACAGAGTATCCCATCACTGTGTACTGTACTCTTTCACACTATAATCTCAGAGAGTTTTTTGTGGTACAGTAAGAATACACCAGGTGTCCACATGTTTCATTGCACCTTTTTTCTTGTTTTTTCTCCCACAATAGCAACTCAATTTCTAATATTTGCAGTGTAATTTCTCATTGTTTGGATGTTCCTTTTTACAATTGCGACACTTCTTTAAAACATTGCTGTTATTTATGCTGCTGTTGCTCCTCGTGTGATATAAATGACAAAATAAGAGCATCATACTGCAGACTAACAACAGTTCGATTTTTATGTAACTTGACAAGTGCATTTTTAAAATATTAAGTTACAATTACGAGATGGTAATGTTGTACTTCTTGAAGTTACAAAATATAAAGTTGCTTATGTCGCTATTTTGACACACACAAGCATACAAGTGAGGCATGTACTATGAACAGAACATGTTCTTACGTGGGCCGTCCCATTCCTCTGGCTCTAGAGAGGGGTGTCTAGCCTTCTCACTGTCTGTTTCCATCTCTGTCTCTCCCATTTCTCTGTTGCCATTCTCTTGCCCTGAAAAAATAAATACAAATTTTAATAATTTTACAAGACAATGTAATCATATTGTCCATGTGTAATGGCAAAAAATATAATTTATAATCATGAAGGTTTAAATACGCACAGAAAAAGCTCTGACCCATAATCATGGATGGATGGATGGATGGACGGATGGATGGATAAATGGACAGATGGACGGACGGACGGACGAACGGAGAAGTCCATAAAGATTGGAAGCTGTTAAGGACCAACTCTCTAGTAATGCTTTTAAAATTGAATGCTCAACAACCATTTTTGGGTTGTGTTAGGGTGTCCCTTTGCTTTTGGCCATATAGTGTAGATAGATTGATAACTATGTCAAAGTCTATGACAAATCTCCTGTTCAGCTCTTAATGGACATAGTAAAAAAAAAAAAAAACTGCATCAAACATACAATAGTGGTTTCGATCCCATCTGAAATACTGACGTCTGAAGAAATAAAGCCTGGATGACTTTTCCATGACCCGTTTACACCTGGTATTATGATGCGCATTGGGTGATCTGTTTGAAATGGGATGATGCAACAACCAGGTGTAAACGAGGTCCGGGGTGTGCTGAGTGTCTCCAGCCAGGCTCCCAAGCAACCAATTGGTCCGGTTGCAAGGGTGGGTAGAGTCACGTGGGTTACCTTCCTCGTGGTCGCTATAGGGTGGCTCTCAATCTCAATGGTGCGCATGGTGAGTTGTGCATGGATGCCGCGTTGAATAGCGTGAGTCTCCTCACGCGCTATGTCTTCGTGGTAATGCGCTCAGCAAGCCATGTGATAAAATGCACGGGTTTACTGTCTTAGAAGCGGAGGCAACTGAGATTCATCCTCCGCCACCCGGATTGAGGCAAGTCGCTGCGCCACCACGAGGATTAAGAACACATTGGGAATTGGGCATGCCAAATAGACAAGAAAAGGGGATAAAATAAAAAACTAAAACAAAAAAAACACTTTTGGGTGTCAACTTTCTTTTGGCCATATAGTGTAGATAGATTGATAACATGACATAAAGCCTGGATGTCTTTTTCTATGGCCCGTTTACATCTGGTTTTAAGATGCGTTTTGGGTGATCCACTTGAAATGGTATGATGCTACAGACAGGTGTAAATGAGGTCCAAAATTTGGTTGAATATGCATGTGACCACAATGAACTCGTAATGGAAATGCTCATCCATTTGAATGCATTCGAACAGGTGCAAAGCACCGCATACCTGTCTATCAACTACCATGCTAAAACAAGATCATTTGAAAAAGAGCACATATTTACTTGTAAAAAAATATTTTTTAGTATGCCTGATCTCAATGTAGTGACACAGATGTTAGGTACACATACTCAAAGCTCAGTTAATACAGGTACTCCACAAAAATAACTAAGAATTTTTCTCTAAACATTATTTTGGTGCTTAGATTAAATGCAAGTATAATTGTGAAAAGCAGTGCACTGTTTTCTTTTTGTTCTTTCACCTTGTTTGCACTTTGTTACGACGTAATGGTCGATGTATGTCAAGAAGGAATTTGGACAATCTCCCCTCGAAATCTGAACAAGTGGTCAAAAGATATGCATTTTCCAATCACATGCAAACAACAATGTGTCTTGTCTGTCAACTTGTGAACACCATAAACATATCTTAATACCAGGTGTAAACAGGGCCTATGAATCCAACTATAACAGTGAAGACAACACTTAAGGTGTGGCCAGAGAATGAATGAATGAATGTGGGTCTCCTCCTTAAACAATTTTATCCAACAACATCAATTTTTTTTCTTTTTACCCCAGTGTGTCTGAGTCACACTCTGGGTACAGCTGCTCTGTAGCAGTGTCTCACCGACCCTGTAACGCAGCGGAACAGCCTTCACCATGCTCCTCAAACACACACTGCTCCATCCCGATGGGTTAATCTAAGATCAAATTCTCTTGCCATGCTGTGTTTAAGCCCGTTAAGACGTGGTTCACTTCAAAGGCAGGAGAGTAAACATGGCCAAAAGGATCGCAGCTTCTTGCTTGCCTCTGCACACCCGGGCGAGCGGAGAGGGCTACACTGCCCTACTTACAGCACATGAGGTCATTCTGACCTATTTTCCCGCATGCAAGTTAGTGCAAGGGATCATCTTTTTTTATTCACTCTGTCCTCCTCGCTCTCTTGCTAAAACTGCCTCACTTTTTGTATTGTCAGGGCTCGAGAAGCTCCTTAGCATACTCTTTGAGCATTACCATAAGGATAACAAAAGCTAATATCAACAGTTCCTTTCTAGTGTAGCGAGTTTGGAAAGGCGGTGAGATAACATTAAAGACTCTACCTTGATCTCCGGCGAACATGTTAAGCCCTGTAACGAAACGCATTGGAACTGTTTAATTACTGCTCAGGAAATGAAGCTACAAGATGATTCGTTAATTAAGCAGTGATTAAGGATTTTCTGCCTTTTATCTAACACCGTTCGCAATGCATTTTAAACACAATCGCCAAGGCAACCTCGCCGGGAACAAGTGTCACAGAGGCTTGATGAAGTTTCTTTCAGGAACATAGCGGGAATCCGTCGGGAAAACATTGTGCCAACAGGTACAGTGGAACATGATTGACCTGCATTAAATGAAAATAACTGGAATGCAACTGAAAGTAGCTTTCAGTTTGGTTTTTAATCCAAACCATATCCATATAACATAAGTTGCTTTTTAATAATAAAAAATGTTCTTCATCTTGACTTGTTTGGAAGCTCTCAGTTGCGTCTGTTATTAAATATCTGTATCAATCTTTATCTTGCTTCTCAATAAGACAATATATAACAAAGCCATTTAAACTTCACTGACATACAGTATAAGCTCTTTTCCAAAACCTAGCAGGCTGCCCACCTAGAAAGCACCTTCATCACCTAACATCATAGGTCCTGACGCAAAAAGACAGCAAATTTATTTGGCCTAAAACACCTTGTTTATGGACAAATTCTAAGGCAGAATCACATATACCCTTCACGGACAAGGCAATTCGAAAAATGGATTGCTCATTCAATTTTATCCAAGATGGTTTACTGGTGTCAAGAGAACTTATGCCTATAAGATAAACTGGGTGCCAAGATGCATGCATACATTTTAGACATTAAGATAGAGCGAGGGAGCTGGTGCAATCAGCCAATCAGATATCAGCTCCTCTGTTCTGTCTAATAGCAGTGGCATGCATGCGGGTCAATAGACTTACAGGTGATTTACACAAACAGCTCCTGCAGCAAGGTAGACACAAAGTCATATTGGCTTTTCTTTTCCTCACAACATTGTTGAACCAAGGAAGCCCTTGAAAATGTCAATCTGGTGAGGGGGATTTTAAGGAGATCTGAGCTTTCTAATCCCAGCAAAGCAAAAGATAGACCCTACGATTTAACAGACAATTATATCGTATTGATTTTAATGGCTATTGTACACAAACATTGTTGCTCAAAGAACAAATTGGATAAATGTTCTTATGGAAAATTCTTTATTGCTCTCACTGACAATAACAAATGTTTATACCTCTGAATAAACAAAAAAGTACCAAAAATGTGTCTTTGAACATGCTACCTTGGTAATCCCATGTTTGTTTTGAAAATGCACTGTGCTATGATAGTACTATAGCACAAAAAAAAAACTTTTAGTACATTGTAAATACCATGGTACATGAATATAGCAATCATTGAAATATGGAAGTAACATTAAATCAACCCTATTAACTCATTTAAAACCCATTTCTGGTCTTGACTATTCCATTGGTGCACATTACATTACATTACATTATTATAATATAAAATAAATAAAAATAAATTATATCTCTGTTATCTTTATTCGAAATTAATTAAAATGTACTAAGAAATTTAAACAATTAGCTCCACTACTGAAAATCCTTTATTTGTTGTTTTTCAGCTAATGCCACGAATCCCTCCAACCACATGAATCCATTCTAGTACGGAATGCCCATTTTTCACAATCCAATTAATTGCTATGTATGAAAAGTACCGCCCTACATTGTTTTTCTCATTAAATATCCTGTTTTACTCTGTATTACATCAGATTACAGAAGTAAAAGGGGTTGTGAACTGCAAAGCATCATAGTATTACCGTTCGATACCGTTACCATGGTATCAGTACCTTTTTGTAAGGATAATGGGTGTTTATCAAGAATTCACATTAAAAAGAAAAAAATTTATAATAATTTAAGAGTTGTATTGTTAATGTTTTACTTATATTTAATAATACAAGTCATATGAAGCACTTGTTTTGTGAGTTATGCTGTTTATTAATGCTGAACATTACTTTGCAAGGCAAAAGGAGAAAAATGGCTCTACCTATTACATGACCAAAATTGCCTTGTTGGGATTGCTTTCTAATAATTGGACCTTTTGAATTATGTATCCTGTGTGTTTTGAAGATAACATGCAAATTTTGTATGCTTGGTAATGTGTGGTCACTTAGGAAAACACATTTTTAAAACAGTGGTTATTGAGAACTTGTAAAGTGAAATGTTGTTAAATAAACAGATATCCCATAAAACTAGAGACACTTGTACAAGTATAACAACAGAGATGAAACGCTAACTAACAAATGCTCAAAAAAGGCTCCAGCTTAGTTTTTTGGCTGAATAATCTGTACCGGCACAAATCACTGTTGACTGAATACAAAAAATGTCAAATGCCTCCACTACGGACACGAAAAATGAAAAATAACCCCACAAAATCCCACCCAGCCCCCCAGTGGAGTGTGATTAGTGGTAGGCCTTGTTACTATCTCTTTAAAGGCCTATAAATTCCACATCATTACAGGAACTGGCTGTGCTCTCTTATGGCTTCTGCCGGCCTGCGTTATCTCTCCATGTGATGCCATCTGGTGTATGTAGATCTGGCCTGGCTAGATTGTCATACTTAACAAACATTAATGAATCATTTCCTGTGCGGAGTCAAAAGGGGCTAAAGGGAAATGTCTTTCATCTTATCGCTCAACAAATGAACGTTCCCCATATTCTAGATAGAAATATATTGCAAAGATTTTTCTGTTGCCGAAGATCCCGATTAGCGAGGAAATCGCACAAAGAGGAGCGTAATTAATTCCATCGCTTTCTGTTTATTGGCTTGCGTAGCAAGGCCGCCTGGATTCAAAGGATTTGTTCATAAGTGGCACCTTGCTTCGGGCTAAAATGACTCATAATTATTCAAGTCTTTCTGTGATGTGATACGATCCAGCCAGAATAGAATCTCAATGTTGTAATTTAGATCAATTAATTCATATTGAACATGTTTATCCTGTAGCTTTCATAAGACTTTGCACTATATTATTGTTACCAGTGCACTGCGCAATGCTCACTATATTTACTTGGTTCTTAATCTGACCTGCGATGATTTTTAATTATGTTTGTTGGGAAATCAATCAAATGCTATTTGTTAAACACAACCAGTTTTGGCGAGTAGCTAACAAAAATTAGCAGCGCTATTAATTTAAAGCCATTTTCATCAGTAGTTATTTTCCAAAAAAAATTCGCTAACAAGCTACTTTTTCAACGAGTAGCGCTGTATCATGACCAAATGCTATATCACTGAGCGTGTTTACACGCATAATCTTACACTGATTATGCTTAATAAACTTTGTAAAGGGTTGTGAGCATGACTGTTTACATTTTGACGTCAATACCAGATAATAATCAAATGACTACAAATCTTGTGTAAATGCAGGATTGCTGTGCATGTTAACGTGGCCACTGTTGATAATGTCATATCATATTGCACACGCAGAGTTATAGACGTGCAAATCTAAAATATATTTCTCAAAAGTGTCAATAAACCTGCTCTTCAGCACAGTTCAAGTTTGTGTTCAACTTATTTGCCCTGGAGACTCTGGATTTTCTAGACACCGTTATTTCAGGATGACCAGAGCAACATTTCAGATGTGCTGATTGGTCTGCTGGTTAGTCCGAGTTATTCAGTCACATGACTTTTCTTGATGCACATCTTGTATTCCTAATAAATTCAATGAGATTATTCTGTAAATGTTTTTTCATTTATATGCATTTATTCGTATCTAATAAAAAATGGATCCACCTCAAGCGAAAGCATTCATTTTTATGCAGATTTTGGCGATTTTATTTGCATCTTTGGGTTTCCATCCAGCAGTTTTTATACAATATCCCAAAATGTGTATATAAATATGTGGATGGAAACCCAGCTATTGTTGTTAGATTTTGTTGCTGATTTGAAATATGTTATTTGATCATCAATCTTAACCTACAGTTTTGGAGATTTTGGTCAATGCTCATTCGTGTAGATACTGAAGGAGCTATTCTTGTATGACAACAAACTGCCTAGAGGCACTATGAATATGGCTGCCGAGTGACCTTACTTGCTTTAAAGTGTCTTTGATGCAACTGCACTCATAAAAGTCCAACTCATCTGTTGTAAACAAAACATTTACAAGACTGGAAAAATGTGGAAGCAAGGTCAAATTTCTCAATTTCAGTAAAAGAAAAAACAACATGCTTGGAAAAAATACTACACCAGCATTCTCACAATTATTGCAGTGATTGTGACAGAAACTTGTAAATTTCAGTTTGAACATTGTTCACAAGTGCCGCTCCGTAAATGTGAAATTGAGCGTGGAAAGGAAGTTGTTTAGAGGGGGTGGGGGCTGCTTCAATTGTCAAGGAGACAACAAGGTTGTCTCACTGGGGAATCTCTTTATATTCTCTGTCTCCTCTTTCAAATAAGGAGGCCCATCTCCTCTGTCAGGCCTAAGGTTTCATGTTTATTCACGTTTGTGCGCAAGACTCACCCCATTCATTGGGCCAAGACTTAATTTCACACTGCGCTCTGCTGTTTCAAAACCATTTCGTATGAAGCCACTGGCGGACGCGTCTCAATCATTTCACGGTACAGGAGTGTGCAACGCTGCCACTGAAGCTGAGACCTTCTCCAAACAGTTTAGGGTGGCCGCAGAGAGGGACCCCTCACTGTTTTAGGGTATTTGGTTCCATAAAGGCTCTTTGGAATTGGAATGAGTGATGTGCAAAGAGATGTGTGCTTCCCTCAAAAGTTGACACTTCAAAGAATGAATTGATGATCAGAATGCATGATGGTTCTTGTGAACTTCAAACACACTACATGGCCAAAAGTATGTGGACATCTGAACATCACACCAATACTGTATGTCCTTGCCCTACTGAAATAATTTTGTTGGTCTTTACTAATTTAAGCCAGTCTTGCTTGTCACCCAGCCTGGCCAAGCTGGCTTTCCCTTCTGAATAAATCATCTTCAACCAGTTTGTGGTCTTTGCTGGTTTAAGCAGGTCTTGCCTTGCCAAGCTGGTTTGTCCACCAGAAAAACTCATCATAAACCAGTCAAAAGCGGTTTGATGGTCTTCATTGTTTTAAGCTGGTCTTGTTGTTCTCCAAGCTTGGCAAAGCTGGCAAAAGTAGTTTGCTGATGTTCGCTAGTTTAAGCTGGTCTAGCTGGAAGACCAGTTAACCACCTAAGGCTTGTTAAACAGAGCCACTTGCTTTTGGCTGCAAGATGCAACAGATATCTTTTCTTGAAGACTTCATCAAATGGGTGAGCTTTTGTTGGTTTCCAACTGCCTGACCTCTGCGAATTTAAGCTGCTTTGCTACTTCACTGTCGTCCGATCAAAGTTAATAAGGTCTTCTTAAGTTAATGAAAACAGATGATTCCTCATTGTGTTCCAACAGCTTTTTAATACCTATTATGGGCTGAAACTTTTAATGAAGTTTTAGGTTCTCCTTATAAACTAGTTTTTGGCAAATGAAGACAGGGATACATAAACGCTTCGGGTGACCAGTGGAGCCACCGAGGAACTTCATAGAGGAGACCTTATTCTTTAGAACAGTTAAAGTCCCAGGGATGTGTGGCTGCTCTGTAAAGCCAACATTTGACTCTGCTTTGGGATAATTACAGCATGCCATCTCATTTGAGAGGGTTTACTTAATCAAGAGAACCCTCTCTACTGTCCTATAACTGCGGAATAACACACATAAACCGTTTAATGCCACCAGGATTGAGTTTGCATTTAATTCATAGCACTTTCTCATAAGTGGAGTGAATTTAAGCCACTCAGACTCATGGCTAAATACGCTTAGAAGAGATCTAATTGAGCAGAGGATCATGAGGGAATGAATACACCTGATGAGCTTGTTCTGCTTGTTAAAGGGAATAAAATGGAGACTTGTCCGAAGAATTTGAGGACATGGAAGACTTAGCGCAGAATTGTGATAGGTGGTTGATAAATCTGACGTAAACTCTTCGCCTATGACAATGGGTAGATTACTTGGGCATCTTGGAAGCAAAAGAGTTGAAACATTGGACCACCGTTGATCTTCATTTTAGCAAAGCCTTCAAAAAGTTCAAAGGAATCTATGAGGAGATTTGCTAAAACATGGTGGAGCCCAGGAAAAAGAGACCATCAAATTACTTTGATTCAAGAACATACTAAATAACTGACTCTGGAATGTGAGTTTTGGTCCAACCTTACAAAAAAAGTACTGTGACATTACAGTGATGGTAACAGATGATATTTACCATGGTATTCAAAAGACTTAAAATAATACCATGGTACTATCAATGTCCAAAAATGTGTTTTACCATGGCACCATGTCCAATAAACATCATACTTTTTGAAAACGCACATTTTAAATAGAGTCATAGAGACATGGTTGGAAAATGTGAATTTACAGACTTTCTGTAACATGTCAATCCCTGCACAAAAGGCTGCAATGCATGCTCTCAAGATTAATTGTATACTTTAAAGATTCCTTTCAAATACCCAAGACAAATATTTGGATTCAAATGAGCTATTCTTTCATGTATTTCAATAGTTTAATGAAAATGAAATACATTATTGATGTGCATAAATTTTGCACATATTCCCCCAATTCATCTCTGAAGGTGGACGTGACAAACTTGGGATCTTTTTTTTAAATTTATATATTGAATATAGCAAATTATTACTGTGTTATATTAACAAGCTATCTGCCTCTGAATACATATCCATAAACAAAACAAAGTAAAACATTTATTTATCTTGAGGGCAAATACGTTCAGAGAAATGGCACTAAACAAAAGATAGAATGAAGATTTTCATTCGACAAAATGGTGCCGAACTGCCATTAGTTCTAGGGTTTAGACACATCAGACACCTTTTTGTAAAGAACAAAAGGAAAATCATAACTGAGTGGAACTTAAAAAGATTTTGCTCCTCAAAGACAATCCCTATGGGCACAATGTTTTTTTAAGAAACTTTAATTAAAAATATGTGATTGAAGTGGAGGGACAGTCAAAGCAAAACTGTTATCAAGTCCGATTCCTGGCAGTGACAATGCCGAGAATGCAACCCATGACTTGCCTTCAAACTAGATTTGTCTAGTTTTGAAATTTTTTATGAATTTAAGTACTTGTCCATACAACTCATGCATTAAACGACAAGTATTCTGAAGTCATATGGCTTTCCACTTTGAACAGACCAGAATAAAACATTTTATTGGCTGAAAATCTTCCCCTCGACCTTAAGCTGCGTTCACACTGCCAGCGGCACGCAGCGACAAAACGACCTGGCAGTGTGAACGCAGCTTTAGCCATCAAACCACATTCAAACTTGCCGCAACCAATGCTGTTTGGCATCAGCGTCTTAAGTATGCCTTCAGAAATATAGTGCACAAGTCACATTCTACTAAACGCCTCAGTTTGTGTTTCATGGAAGAAAGAAGGTCATTCAATTTGGAAAGATATGAGGGTGAGTAAATGATAACAGAACTCACCCTTTAAGTGATTTTCACAAAAGCCCAACTACATTTCCGTTCTCAAGTTAAATCCTGGCCGGAATTCGACTGTGTTAGCCAGCCTGCAGGTTGCCATTTCCTAGATCACACTCCTGTTTTCAGGTACATAGCGAGAATCACATATCAAAAGGCAACCAATCCAAACCTGGAAACAGAGGTGCTGGAGATTTTCCACACCTCTACAAGCCTGGCCAAAACAGCTTTGGTCTAATACCAGCCAATAAACCAGCGATCAGAGATGGCTCCTTGTTGGCCCTTAACTCGGAAGAAATTAGCAAATTGGTGTTGAATTTTGTTGCGCATCACTCTGAATTTCTTAGGATGTATGTAATATTTCACTTCACAAAGAAATATACTTTCATAAATATTGAAACACTTGCATGGTTATAGATCTGTTATCCCTGCTAAAAAAAACAACAACAAAAAAACCAGCTTAAACCAACCTACGCTAGTTTGCCAGTTTTGGTTGTGCTGGTTTAACCTGGTCTGGTTGGTCTAGTTTAAACACGTGCCCAAAACCCTTCTAAAACCAGCAAAACTGACCAAGCTGGGAGAATATATAAGACATCAAACCAGCTAAGACTTTTTTTAAGGCATGTGAGAAGCATGCTATGGCTGACCTTTGCCACAGAAGTATTCCATGTCCTCACAGGTGAGGTTGTCTGGTTCAAAGTCAGCAGCAAAGTTTTCCTCTACTGAAAACTCCTCTTTCGTTGTGAGATTATTTCCATCTGAGATACACTCCTCTTCCTCATCCAGACCTCCGTCCAGTGGACCTACACACAGAACACAGAAGTTTTTAATGATTCCTCTTTGTGCATTGCATGAATCATTCAAAGAGAAGAAAATAACACATTTTAAACATACATAGAATTCATTAAATTCCAAAAAGTAGAGATATAAAAAAAGAATGTTGACTTGAAAAGGACATGACCACTTGCTAAGCTAACAGCTATGTAGTCTCTTATGAAGTTCCTATGCAGAAAGTAAACAGCAAGGCAACTCACTAGGTTTTGGAACATAGCCACAAAATATTGCTAAAAAAGAAAAGTGCAGTTGTATTTGTTCCTGTGTTTCAAATGAAATACTACTGTACCATACTAATTATACTATTTTTGCAGTATGCAAAGTATCCAGATAATAATAAGAGTGTGGAATACTGTATCTGTATACTGAATACTTCAATGCACTCAATGTGACCTCAGAGTTTTAGTGCGATGCATGAATAGGAATTTATATCAACATCTCCTTTTTGACTTATTTGATTGGTCTGCCAAAAATTTTAATTCAAGGTCATGAGGTTAACTGCAACAGCACTCTATTGTTTGAAACGTCCATTTTTGCATAATGCATACTAGGGTTGCATGGTATACAGGTACTAACTAAATATTGCGAAACCAAATTTTTTTTACTAAATTAAAATCTTTATATGGCAATCTTTATATGTGATCATTAAACAGTGGAAGGATTTAATTTAATTAAATAATATGCAGTCTGTATGCGCTGCACACTTCAGAATGAACAAGAGGTGCCGCTCTGCTCTTTGTCATTCTTCACACACACACACACACACACACACACACACACACACACACACACACACACACAGATTGCACGTGATGCACATTATGCAGTGTGTTTAGTGAATGAGCGGCTGTAAACACCCACACAAACTCTTATGGTGCTGCTCTGAGATTTCAGCTCGTGAATATTTCAGCATTTCATTTAGATTGTTGACTTTATTAAAAACTACCACACAGGAGGAACTCAAGTGTCTGTCAAAATAAAGGTTTCAATTGAAGGCATTACGATAGAAAAATATTACTATTGTATAGATAAAAAATTACATTCTAAATTATAGCAATAATAATAATACTAATAACAAAAAAAATTATCAAATTAATTATTATATTTAAATTGATTAAAGCTTTATGTATTCATTTTATTAAACACTGTTTGGATGATATCAATTAATTAATACATAAATCATGGAATCCAGAAAAATGTAAATAGAAAATTCACAATTTGCAACTGTAAGATTTTCTGCAGTACTTTTAATCAAGTCCTTTTCTGTGTGATTTCATCAGTAATCTGGGGCTGTTTATTTGTTGCGGAAGTATCGATTCAGTATTGAGGTTCCAGCGCTGGTATCATACGAGCCAAAATGTTGGTATCAGAGCAACCCTACTGCGTACTGTTTAACATAGGCCTACCTGTAATATTTGTATAAAATGATGCACAGTATGTAGGACACCAGTATTCCATTCCAAACATAGTTAGTAATATCTACATATGACCACTGATGCCCGTGTGTCGAGCTGCCTGCTTCTCAGATGGTGTCAAACCCTGTAAAACCCTCTTCACCTGGAGAAAAGTTCCTCTCACACAACCTGCTGACTTTTAACACCAGCATCAGCAGGAGCGAAGGACAGAAAATGCCTTGATTAATTTGTCTGCCTTATCACAGGATACAATGTTGATTTTCCATTTACATTTCATGCCTCCAGGTAATACACCAGTGCAATCTTAAAGGAGACATTTTTCCCAATGATTAATTTTTTTCTCCGCTCTGTGCAATGTTATTTCTTTAAATCTAAATCTAATTTCTTGACTTTAGCTTGTAGCTGTACTATTTCTTTTTCTTTCTTTTTTTTGTTGGTATTTGCATATTATGATTTTGGTTCAATCAAGAGCATTGGTGGAATTTCTTCTACCTAAAATGTAAACCTACAGACAAAAAGCAGATAAACCACATTGGAAAAAGCCTTTCTCTGCAACTCCACCAAAGAAAAATTATCTATGCAAATAATAGTGCAAATAATTTTCTTTAGCAATGATACATTATGGTATGCAAATCTCACAAAGTGCTAGCACTGGTGTTTTCTAAGACAAGAATCACAATTATTACTCATACTTAGGGGTTTTTCAAAAATACATAATTACAGTTTGGTGCATAACCCATCCCATAACGTTTGTGCTATGGACACGAATGATACCTCAAATCATGCAACTTGAGAGGAGAGGTGTGCTATTTATTCAAGCGAACTAACAAACGATTTTCACCTGGCAGACAATAAAATGGTGAAAACATTCCATATTGAAGGAGTGAAACAAACAAGATCTAGAGACCAGAATGTCAGTGACTTGGTGGTGGTGAATGTAACCTATGGCAAATTTAATAGAGCTGAAGAAGTGATTTAATACTGTGACAGGGCAGAGGGCGGGGCCGGGTCGTGATTATACACACCTGGTCCCTTATCATGCTTCTCGCGCCTTGCTTCTCACTGATTCTCACAAAGCTGTGAGTTTAAGAGCTCGATCTTTAAGAGCATTGCGCTCGCGCTGCTCTGTCCACTAAGCCGTATCCATCTACAGAGCCATACAGGTGCATTAGCCAAGGTTATGCCTCCACCTGTATATCTTACGCTGCTAAACCATATACTTCAGATGCGTCGCTAGACTTCAAAATCAGATGAACCGCGATACAAACCAAGTATAATTGAGAACCAACTGATATATACTCCAAGTCTATATAAACGATTTAATGCAAAGAGGAACTTGGTGATAGATTTGATTATTATGAGTGATAAACACCCCCCCATTGGTAACCTAATGCCCCCCTCTCTCCTAATTTGCTCTCAGCGCCCCCTGGCATCCTTTGAACGCCCCCTGGTGGGCGGTACCGCCCCCGCTGAGAACCCCTGACCAAGAAATTAAGAAATTAAAAAGAACACCATAGAAACTTCCAAGCGACACATTAGTAACTACCCAGCAACCTCATTGCAATTCCCTGTCATCCACCCTCAACACCTTAGAATCATGAAGGCCACGCCCACACTTATATGTTTTTGTTTAAAACCTCATTCATTTTGTTGCGTTTACACCCCTCATCCACAATAGAATGGCATTTTTTCTCCACAGAACTCTCAAAAAACGCTCCAAAATACTGCATAGTTTGGAAAACGATGACATAAGGAAACTGAAAATGTCTTGCACAAACAATAATGGGTTAGTGTGGAGTAACATTTTCTTAAAAAATTACATTTATTTGATAAAACATTTCTATATCATATTAACAAACATCATGATACGTCAATTTGTCCGTTTCCGTATTAAAATTACCAAATGTTTTATATGTGGAGTAAGTTTTAAACAGATAAACAGACATGTCCTCTTTATGTTGACATCTTACTCACGTGCAGCACTTAGCTTGCTATGTTGTTCGTTTAGAAGATGTGAGCAAAGCACTCCCTTTCATACAGCAATAATTTCAGTGAAGAGCTCTTTCTTCCTGCGCAGAGTACCGTCAAGCAGCGGCTGATCTTCCCAAACAGACCTCTCTGTTCATTAAAACTGTTAAATGACTCCTTTATAGTGCACTACATCTGCAGGACTCATGCTACATGAAAAGAATTAGCACTAACAGATCTATAATAGACATGGTGTGAAGTGCTGGAGAACCACCATATAAATTAGGCAACAGTTTTATGATCTTATCGCGTTCAGGCTTTTCACCGGCTCACGGAGGAGAGCAGTGCCTCGTGCTCTCTTTTAGAACATCTCAATATGCTAAAAATATGCAACAAAAAAATACTCAAACAAAACTATGCTTAAGGTGTGCTGATAAACATCACCTACAGCTCTAAATGTTTTTAAAGCTGAAGTGCGTAATTCTTTCGATGTTAAAATACTCTTCCTACCCACGTTTATTATGTAGAGACGACTATATGAAAGCTGTATTATATGTAAGTTAATTCCCTTTAAAAAAAGTGAAAACACTATCAAAACATGGCACTGTTTGTTTGAGCATCTTGACTAACTCAACACAGTAACACTGGCTCAGCTAATAGCACGAGTTTAGGGCGTGACTCTCTGATTATCCGACCAATGGCAGAAAGGGGGAGTGACTGAAACCAGCCATTGTTTTGCAATTTTGTTGGTGATGCTAGTGGCACAGAAACTATCCCAATCAGCTTTACATGACTCTAGCATATGGCCAATATGGTACTGAATGATTACCACCATTATGAATAATGGTATTTATACTCTTAGGTACTTCGTGGTACATTTTCAAAAATGATGGTAGATCAATAGTACTCTAAAAAATAAGGCTTTGAAAATGTATAAGAGCATCAAACCACATGAAACATTTTGGGCATACAAATGGTTTTCTTCAACATAACACATGCCCAGGACTTGCTATGGATCCATATTTCCCATCAAAAAAACATGTTTAACAGATTTAGAAGATGCATCATGACGTAGGATTAAATTCATCAAACATTGCTTCAATTCCAGGGATTCTTGCATTGGAGCCGCTGTTTAAAAGGCTACTTCACTCAACCAGCTCCAATTACCAAAGTTCAAGCCCTTTCCACATGTTTGGCTTATTATGCTGCATTCATTGCATGAAGAGACCTGAAATAATTTCAGAGACAGCAAACGATAAGAATAATAACTTTCTAAACGACTAGGCCCACACTCCTAGCTCATTTTCTGATAGTACTGTCCCCTCGCTATATTTAGTTGTGTACTGTTTAAAAGTCTGTCACAATCAATCACTTGGAGACTGAACGCTGGCTGCGGTTTGCAGATGCTAAGAGGAGCCAAATGCGCCAGACACCACCATGATCGTCTCTGACACCATCAGAGAATCGCTTGAACCCAAGAAGGAAAATCAATGAGACACGAGACACGAGATATATTATCAGATAAGAGAGAATCTTGTTAGATGGAGAATTCATGTGCAAACCTCAGGCTTTGTGATCCATTTTAAACAAAACACTTTTTGATGGTCTATTGATGAACCACGGCTTTTCAACTAGCAGAGGAAAATTGATCCATGTTGTTAAGCGAACAAAGATTTGTCTGTGTAGCAGCACAAGTACTGCAGTTTATTTAATTTATGGCATAAACAAGGAAAGTGAAAAATCAGGCAGAATTGTCTGATAAAATTGTTTTATTATTTTATATATATATATATATATATATATATATATATATATATATATATATATATATATATATATATATAATACTAGATGCAGTGCAATGAATAGAACAGAACTCGGGTGTTTCAAGACGCATTTTAAAATTGTACAATCATTGAGATGAGGCACAATTGTCAAAGACGTCTTTCTAATGCATGTTTACAAAGAAAAACAATTGAAAAGCAGCACAAATGACTCAAAAGCACGTTCAGCCTCTAAAAATCCTGACCTCTGCTGTTCAAACCAACATCACACTGTATGCTATCTCTCCCTCGCATTCAAATTATCTGCACCCCCCCCATCCCCCCCTTAAACCATAAAGAGATAACGATCAGCCTGAGAGATGTGAAGATACATTTGCTCGCTCTCTCCAAACTAGATTGGAGAAGTGTGCCAGGGAAGGAGAGAATCAAAAGTCCATCACCAAATTGATCATCATTCTCAACAAATGCGTCACCATCACACTTCAAATCTAAACTCTGGCTAACCCTGACAAGACACCATTTACTCACCCTCGTGTTGATTTAAACCAGTATGCTTTTCTTTCTTATGTGGAACACAAAAGGAGATGTTAGGCAGAATGTTAGCCTCAGTTCTCATTCACTTTCAATGTATAGAACAAAAAGTCAAGAGTCTACATTCTTCAGAATTTCTCCTTGTGTTTCACAGATCTACATACATTAATATTTAAAATGTATTATTTTTCTACAAAGTGAACATGAAATCAAAAGAGACCCTATTTACTTTCTTAATACACATTCTTGGTTATTGTGAATGATTTATCAGCTCGCATTATTCCACGTTTAAAAAAAACATACTTTAAATTCCCATTGCTTTGCCTCTGAAACAAATTTCCGTTTAAGCTGACATCACCAAGCCCTCTTACTTTTCAGTCCCTCCCCTCCAACCATCTGACTTCATTCTGGTATATCCTGTAACGCCCACTTTTCCCAACCCAATCAATTTCCATTGGATAAAATCAAGTCCTTCCCTACATTTTTCTGATTGAGTATCCTATTTCACTCTGAAATACGACGGATTATGGAAGTAAAACGGGTTTTAAGTAAACTGCATTTCAAGTTGACTTTAAAATATCTTAACAAAACAGACAATTATTTTGAAACTTCAAAACAAATCGTGTCTGTGTTTGTGATTGGCTGCCAGTGTAGCCGTGTATGTGTCTGTGTATATGTATTTGGAGGTGGTCCGGGGCTCGTCTGGGGCCTCTTATGGTGATAGCGCACTTTATCAGCAAAAGCCACAGTGTGGAGACCCATCACAGACTGGGTTTCCTCTATGGATCCTAATTAGGTTAGAGGTAATTGAATCGCACAGAACAAAGCTACAGATCTCTACAAGCATGGAAATAATTCTGCTCGCACCTACAGCAGCTGTTTTCTTTTTCATCTGGCTGCGCCATTGAAAACGGGACCAAGCTTGGCCCGAGGATAAAACACACTGCGAGCACCTGAGACCCAACATGAATGCATAATGCTGCATAAAGGCCTATAGGGATGTCCAGACCAGCCCAAACCATGCCAAACTTGGACGGCAACCTGCCTTTTGTGGGCCAAAGACAGATTTTGGTGTGGCGCTGGGATATTCAGCTTAGAACATACATGCACACACATACATACAGTGCTACAAACCCAAAAGACACAAATATCAGCACAGCTCTGAAAATAAATGCACGATTTGCATCATATTTTGGTGGAGCTTCAGTATTGAACATTCCTTCATGTAAACATCTACAGAAACCCATCCTGTAGCAAAGAATAAGCACAACTGACATCTCATTAATATCTCAATTGTTTCTCAGAGACAGCAAATCTAGAGTTTTTTTAAAGTCTCCTGCTTCTCGAAGGTTTTATCCTGGGAAAAAGACCCCCAGAAATATCACTTGCTTCTCCTCTACAGATCAAACGCAATCTTAAAAATGTCTCAACCTATGCTCAGTTTAGCCAAGATACTAAAGTGGTCTATCTGAAGTCAAATCTCAATACGAACTCTTCCAATTCTTCCAAGTCCAAATGATCTGAACTATGGCATCAACATTTATTTTATAGTTCGATACTCTGACTATTTTCATTTCTCACCATTTTTAGGGTGAAACATCTGATACAAATTTGAGACCATAATAAGAACTCCATTCTGCATATTTAAAATAAATCAATAAGAATCTGGATTGCTACATCTTTTGACCAATTAATTTCCAATACTTTTCCAGTTGTTGATCATTATTGGGATTTTTAAACATCATTTTGTAGAGTTTGCACTCACAAAGAGAAATTTCAAACCAATGCAATATATTATTTTATAACATCACTATATGGCATTTTTCAGAGCTAACTATCAGACTATATTTATACTTAATGAGGGCAAAACACCCGGATGTATCTTAATTAGGTCATGTTTTCTGGGTTGCATGTTTAATGCTTTTAAAACTCATAGATCCATGATTAAAAGATTCAATTACTATAGCAGCGTACGCCCATAATGATCACAACAGAGCTTTAAGTAATCACCATGAAAAAATCACACGTGAACATGCGAAGAAACTCCAAGCTACTCTGAGAGTCACTAGATTTTAAATCAGATTGATTTGTCCAGCGATAATGCTCTCATGTGCATATGAAAGTGAAAGATCTTGTGTTCGGCATCTAGTCGACTGGAATTGGAGTGGCATTAAAACAGGACTGGCATTTGACTAGGCCATTAAAATGCTGGAGGCATATCTGAGCAAGCTGTTGGGCTTAAGCAGATGCCAGGATCCCAGAGCCTTTACTTTCTCTCTCTGTCTCTCTCTTTGCACCCAACTGGCAGTGCCGCCCGCCTATTAAAGGCTGAGGGCCATCCTCCAAATGTTCAACACCAATCATAGAGACCCTGATATCTGAAGCACAGGTGTGAGCTCTCATTAGCTCCAGCACTCTGTCCCAATTTGGACTGGGTGGCCTTTCAGACGCACTCTCCCTGACTGCACTACATCAATTCGACTGAGCTCCAGAGAGAGGCACTTTGCCTTTCGCACTGGATTTATAAGCATAAAGGTGCGGTCACACTTGACTTTAAGCATGTGAAATGATTTCGAACCCTGCAATCAAAATGGGAAACAAGATATCTATCAAATGTTCTAGGGCTACTTTTGGTAATTAATAAATAATTCACGAATAAATGATGACTATTCACATTGACTTACAGAATATTCTATCTACTCCAATTTTCTTTCCCAAAGTTGAACTTTGATATGCTGCGACAAAATGAATCTTCTTTGCTTGCATTCCCGCTCTCCCACATGCGTATTAATGAAAATGAATTAAGCACTAAAGCACTAAAGCCCGAAGTATACTTCAGTTTAAACCTGAACACTTAGCATCTGCGTACTGTCGAATGCTAACCTGTCAAAGTATACTTCATTTGACTGTGTGCACATACACAGGCAGTTGGCACATGCGTTCTACGACTGCTATGAAAGACTGGACTATTTAGACACATAAATACGTTTTTATATTCCTTCAGACTCCTCAAACACAATCTTGATGTGCACCTTCGCCTCCTGCTGTTTAGCAGCGATTACATCTTCTTTGAGCATTGCAATCTTGCGTACACACAAATTAATGCAAATAATTCCAGGCGCATGCGCATACTGCATGTTCAGAATATGCAAAGTTCGAAAAATCATCCCACAGGTGTTCAGTGCTCGAGCACTCTGCTGATGAAGAAATTTGGGTTACGTCTAGCGTTCACGTCTGACGGAAGTATACCTGAACAAAAATCGAGAGTTCTGGCAAAATTACCGCAAATTTGCCGCAAATTCTACACTCATTATTTTCAAATACACATAAGCTTTGCAACAAACTCTTCACCGTAGCCAAGGGTTTGCTGCAGGTTCACCACTACTTCTAGCAAACATTTGCGATGAATTTTGCAACAAGTTTGTCATAACTCTAGATTTTTTGTAAGAGTACATTGGACTCAAGTCTGGTGATCACACCTCAACGCTGTGTGCTAGTGCAACGTGATAAAGCATGTCTCATGTTTATCTAAGTTTATGTTGTAACCAGCTGAGCCAACATGATCACATAGGAAATCGACATGTTGCTTCCGAAAGTACCCTCAAATCAGCCCCATTAACCAAAATACTGACAAGCACCATCCCCCATCAAACATTTTTGCATCACTTCGAGCATGAACACATTTCTCTGTAGCTCTTCTGATATCGTATTGTACGTCAACCGCCAAGACATGTGCTCTGGTCCCATGGAAACGAATCGGTTACCTAACGTAACCTCGGTTCTCTCTAGATGAGGGAACGAGTATTGCGTAAGCTAGCTTACGCTACGGGAAAGATTCATCTTTTCTGAGATATTGAAGCCAAAAAATTATCCTTAATTTTGTATCATTTGTCAACGCAGTGCAGCAACTGCAGACCTTGAGCGGGCTAGCTAGCGAGCTCATTGGTTGCTCTGCGGCAACTGCTGCAGCCTATAGACGAACTTGGGCGAACTCGCGTCCAATGAGAGGCGTCCGCGCGCTTACTGCATCAAAGCCCGCCAAAATGGGCGTGGCTAGAGTGCATATAAGCGTAGTTCGTAGGCTGGAACCCTGGTTTTCATTGAATGAAGCGAAAGTCGCTCGTGGCGCGAGCACGGCCGGCTACGCAATACTCGTTCCCTCATCTAGAGAGAACCGAGGTTACGTTAGGTAACCGATTCGTTCTCTTACGAGAGGTTCTCTCGTATTGCGTAAGCTAGCTTACGCTACGGGAACCCATTGTCAACGCCGTGCGCGCCAAGCATCCACTGCATGAGCCCCGGGGTGGGGGGACCCGGGGAGCCCTTGTGAGTGGGGAAATAATATTTGGCCGGCAAGAGTGCGGGCCAGTGTGTGTGTAATACATAAGCACATAGTGGGAAGGGAACGACAGAGCGGCGGTGCCGGTCTGTGTGGAATGAGTCCCATCAGTGCAGCTCACCAGGGGAGCTGTAGCGTATTAAACCGCTAGTAGTTTTGCCTGCATGGCGGGCACTTCCAGATTGTAAAATCTGACAAAGGTGGAGGGGAAGCCCAGCCCGCTGCCACACATATGTCGTGAATGGAAATCCCGCTGGACCATGCCCACGATGAGGCCATGCCTCTAGTGGAGTGAGCCCTAATGCCCAACGGGCATGGCAGGTCTTTTGACGCGTATGCGGCAGCAATAGCGTCCACTATCCATCTAGACAGTGTCTGTTTCGAGGCGGCGAGACCTTTGGTGCGCCCTCCGAACGAAACGAAAAGCTGCTCAGAGCGTCTGAAAGAGGCGGAGCGCGCAGTATACAATCTCAGTGCTCTGACTGGGCAAAGGAGATTGGCGTCGCGTTCGCTATCGGATGCTGGCAGCGCCGATAGGGAAATGACCTGTGCTCTGAAAGGAGTACCGATCACCTTGGGAACATAGCCGTGTCTAGGCTTTAAAATGACCTTGGAGTCACTTGGTCCGAACTCAAGACACGCAGCGCTGACAGACAGCGCGTGAAGGTCTCCCACACGTTTGACTGATGACAGGGCAGTCAGAAAAACGGTTTTGAGTGAAAGGTATTTCAAATCCACGGATTGAAGCGGTTCGAAAGGGGGGGCTTTCATAGTTTCGAGAACTATAGAAAGATCCCAGATAGGAACCGATGGGGGCGCGGGGGGTTCATCCTTCTAGCTCCCTTGAGGAAGCGGATGACCAGCTCATTTTTTCCCAGTGACTGGCCGTGCAGGGGTTCGGCGAACGCCGCGACGGCCGCCACATACACTTTGAGCGTGGATGGGGATCTGCCCTTATCCAGCAGCTCTTGTAAAAACACGAGCAGCGACGACACCCCACATGTCCGTGGGTCCAGGTCTCTGTCGGTGCACCATTTTGAAAACACAGACCATTTTGACGCATAGAGTCTTCTCGTGGAAGGGGCTCTAGCGTGTATGATGGTGTTTATTACCCCTTCTGGCAGAGCGACGGGTAGTCGTTGATCACCCACGCGTGCAGCGCCCAGCGCTCTGGGTGGGGATGCCAGATCGTGCCGCGAGCTTGAGAGAGGAGATCTGCTCTCACTGGGATGGGCCACGGCGCTGTCAGTGACAGCTGCGTAAGCTCCGGGAACCATGTCTGATTCTCCCAACGCGGGGCTATGAGGAGCACCGAGTGACGCGTTTCCCTGATCCTCTGCATTACCTGTGGCAATAGCGAGACGGGAGGGAAGGCGTAAAGCGGGCGGTTGGGCCAGTCCTGGGCCAGCGCGTCCTCGCTTTTCGAGAAAAATATTGGGCAGTGAGAGTTCTCTTCTGACGCAAAGAGGTCTATCTCTGCTCTGCCGAATATGCGCCATAACTTCTGGACTGTTTGAGCGTGCAGGGACCATTCCCCTGGAGGAATATTGTCTCTGGACAGTCTGTCTGGGCCGTCGTTCAGGTGGCCTGGCACGTGCGTCGCCCTCAGCGAGCGCAGGTGGCACTGGGACCAACTCAGTATGCGTTTCGTCAGATGGAAGAGGTTCCTGGATCTGACACCGCCCTGACGGTTTAGGTAGGATACCACAGATCTGTTGTCCGAACGGACCAGGACGTGGTGACCCTGAATGACCGGGAGAAAGCGCACAAGCGCGTACTCGACCGCTATCATTTCCAGACAATTTATGTGAAGGAGCTTTTCCTGAACTGACCATAGGCCAAAAACCGGAGAGCCCTCGCAGACCGCGCCCCAACCCGTGTTGGACGCGTCTGTCGAGATGACTTTTCGGCGAGATACAGCTCCCATCGTCACTCCCCGCTGATACCATTCGGCCACTGTCCAGGGCTGCAGAGCTGAAATACAGGTCTGAGTCACCTTGATCGGCTGGCGGCCTGTGGCCCAAGCCCGGCGAGACGCGCGGGTGTTTAGCCAATGCTGAAGCGGGCGCATGCGCAGTAAACCCAGCTGAAGTACTGCTGCGGCTGAGGCCATGTAACCTAGCACTCTCTGAAATTTTTTCAGAGGCGTGAGGCTGTTCATCTGAAAGGACGCGGCTAGTCGCTGAACACGGCGCGCGCGCTGTGTAGATAAGCGAGCCGTCATTGCCACGGAGTCTAGTTCTATTCCAAGGAAGGAAATTGCCTGACTGGGCTGTAGTGAGCTCTTGGTCCAATTGACTGCAAGACCCAAACTGTTCAGATGGCTGAGGAGAACTGTTCTGTGAGACAGCAGCTCCGTATGTGACTGTGCCATAATCAGCCAGTCGTCCAAATAGTTCAGAATTCGCAAGCCCTGACTCCGCAGGGGTGCGAGCGCCGCATCCATGCACTTCGTGAAAGTACGGGGTGCTAAAGACAGGCCGAACGGAAGGATGGTGTATTGATAAACCTGGCCGTCGAAGGCGAATCTCAAGAATGGCCTGTGACGGGGATTTATCTGAATCTGAAAGTAGGCATCTTTCAGATCGAGAGAGATAAACCAGTCCCCCTGGCGCGTATGCGCGAGGAGTTTCCTGATTGTAAGCATTTTGAACGGTCTTTTTGCAAGCACCTTGTTCAAACCCTTGAGATCTAATATTGGTCTGAGGCCGCCGTCTTTCTTGGGAACAAGAAAATAACGGCTGTAAAACCCCGACTCGCTCAGCGAAGGCGGCACTTTCTCTATGGCCCTTTTGCACAGAAGGTTTGCTATTTCTGAACGAAGCATGCAGGCTGCTTCCGTGTTCACAATAGTTTCGAGCCGCGCTCTGAAGCGGGGAGGGCGGCGATCGAACTGTAGCAAATAGCCCTGTTTTATTGTGCTTAACACCCATTTGGATATCCCTGGGATAGCTTCCCACGCTTTGAAGCGTAACGCTAGAGGGTGAATGGCCAAATCGCCCTGATTGCTGCACACAGCGCGCTGAACAGAATGTGTGAGCGCGCTTACTGTGCTTATGCATGACTGCTCGCAGACAGCAGGGACAGGCTGTTCTGTGAGTGACTTCCCGATTGAGGTGAATGGGGAAAGAGTCACATCTGTTAAGTGATGCGCGAGCATAGTCACGGGCACGGGACTTACATACAGAGAAGTGTTTGCTGGCCGTGTGACAGAGCGGGCAGAGAATGGGCGCGCGCACGTATTCGTGAGCGCGTTTATTGACTCTAACACTCGAGCGGGCTGTGTCCGCTTTATGTGAGTGGGCTCTGATCGGGACACGGGAAGTGTAATGCTTGTGTGTAGAGGTGAACACTGGATTGTGGGCACATTTTCTACACATAAGGCTGGTCGTGTGACAGAGCGGCCAGAGAAGGGGCGCGCGCACGGATTCGTGGGCGCGTTTATTGACTCTAACACTCGAGCGGGCTGTGTCCGCTTTATGTGAGTGGGCTCTGATAGGAACACGGGAAGTGTAATGCTTGTGTGTAGGGGTGAACACTGGATTGTGGGCACATTTTCTACACATAAGGCATGTTTGCTCTTTACAAGATTTCTTTGGGTCGCCGTGAAAACGGCGTTTGAGTGCAGGCAAGCGGGCAGTATCACCGGCTTGTTGGCTGCTGAATCCACCACTGTAGTAGCCTGAGAGAGGGGGACTGACAGGGGCGAAGCTTTGATGGTGGTCCGGCCGCGGCGGGACTGAGCCGTCGTTTTTTCAACAAGGCTAGGAGGACTTCGGTTGCTCAGGTTTCAGCGCAACCTTAGACCGAGGCCCGCGGGGGGGCGGCGGTCTGCGGCGGCTGTCTGAGCGCGATCGAGGGCGGCCGCCCTGTCGACGCTGAGAAGTCTGACTTTGTTGAGCTGGGCGCTGTGAAGAGGCTCGTGCAGGAGGCTGGTCACGTGGGCGGCCTGCAGAGGAGCTAGCGCGACGCGGCAGGAAGAGGTTCATGGCTTGGGTGGCTTTCTGGACTTCTGAAAAGCGGTCAACAATGCCACTCACGCGAGCGAGAGACCGGTCAAGAGACCGGTCGGAGAGAGCGGTGCGTTGAGGAACGTGGAGCGCTCTGCTTCTCCCATGTCGGCTAGCGTTAGCCACAGGTGTCTCTCGGTCACAGTCAGCGAGGCCATGCACTTCCCTAGAGCTTGGGCTGCAGCTTTGGTGGCGCGAAGGGCGAGGTCCGTCGCGCTTCTTAGATCTGTAACAGCCTCTGGGTGCCTGCCTTTCTCATCCCACTCCCGAAGAAGGTCCGCTTGGAGGATCTGTAAGACGGCCATGGAGTGCAGAGCAGATGCGGCTTGGCCGGCGGCGGAATAGGCGCGGCCAACATAGGCGGAAGTCGCTCTGCAGGCCTTAGACGGGAGCACTGGCTTAGACCGCCATCTCGCGGAGGGCGGGCAAAGGTGTGCTGCTACCGAATCCTCGACCGGGGGGATGGAGGAGTAGCCCTTCTCGGTGGCGCCGTCCACCGAAGCGAGAGGGGTGGAGACGTGGGAACGGATCCTGGCCGAGAAAGGCGCGTTCCACGACTTTGCAAGCTCAGTGTGGAGTTCCGGCAGGAAGGGAGCGGCCCGGGCCGCGGGTGTTGCGCGGCGACGGCTCTGAAGAAAGCAGCCGTCGAGTCTGTTGGGAGCCTGCTCAGGGGGCGGTGACCACTCGAGCCCGAGGCGGTCGACGGCCTGTGTGAGGAGGCGTGTTAGTTCCCCTTCGACTCCGGCGCGGGTCCTGCTGGATTCCTGGGCCGAGGAGGAGGCGTGGGAGCCTGACCACTCCTCGCTGTCCGAAGCCATGATGGAACAGCCCTTATCCTCCGCCTCGTCCTCCGAGATGGCCGCAGTGCGGCCGCTGGGCGGCAACTGCGCGTCCCGGGGGGGCGGGGAGGGTGAGAGCGATGCTCGAGGGAGAGGCTCCGGCGAGGCAGTCGCTTCTATCACCGGTTCTGGCAGCCTTTGGGAGCGGCACTTTTTCCTGCGCGGCGGAACGGAAGGCGGCGCGGCGGCTTCGGTTCTGAGCGCTTCGAGTCGAGCCCGCAGGGTCGACATCGGAAGCTCCTCGCAGAGGTCGCATCCGCCTTCAGCGAGGGCGAGCTCTGCATGCCCCAGTCCCAGGCAGAGAGCGCAGATGATGTGGCGGTCTCCGGCGCTGAGAGGGGCGCGGCATGAAGCGCAAGTGGTGCGAGGCATCTTAAAAAAGACGCTCGTTACTCTTTTGTGAAGTTCGTTAAGAACTAGCTTGCTCTAAAAAAGGATACGTCGCCGGATGGTGTAGCTCGCAGGATGGCTGAAGGTGGCGGAGACGGCCGGCTTCTTCGAGCGCTGTCCAAGCTTGCTAGATGCCCCTCGAACGGCGACGCGGCTTCCAGTTCAGAGATGCGAAGAGCTTCGCTGAAGAGATGAAAATCAGGGTTCCAGCCTACGAACTACGCTTATATGCACTCTAGCCACGCCCATTTTGGCGGGCTTTGATGCAGTAAGCGCGCGGACGCCTCTCATTGGACGCGAGTTCGCCCAAGTTCGTCTATAGGCTGCAGCAGTTGCCGCAGAGCAACCAATGAGCTCGCTAGCTAGCCCGCTCAAGGTCTGCAGTTGCTGCACTGCGTTGACAAATGATACAAAATTAAGGATAATTTTTTGGCTTCAATATCTCAGAAAAGATGAATCTTTCCCGTAGCGTAAACTAGCTTATGCAATACGAGAGAACCTCTCGTAAGAGAACCAGGAAGTAATGAGTTCACGTAAACAATAATGATGAGCATGGTGAATGGTGAGCATGATTGTATTTTCACTCTAAAAAACAAAACAAAAATCTTCACTGACATTTTGGTTTAAAGTTGGGGTTAGGACATATGGTTAATAAAATATGCATTCCTGTTGACTGTGTTACATCATTAACACCTTAAACTACAACCCTCTTTTGTACAAACTACAAATTAAAATCTTACTCCTGTATATGAAATACCAAATATGTTCTTATTGGATGTGATTGCATCAAATCATGCAGCTTTTTCACTTTCAGTGTGGACAAATTGCTTGATAACTTGTTTACAAGATGGAAAATTGGTGTCGTGTCGGATTAGGACAAGTTGTAACATTATTTTTGTTACTATCCGAAGGCTGAGGTAAATGACTGAGGAAGAATGAATGCAGAGCTCTCAGCACTTTACTTTTAAATCAAGCCCATTTTATATCAAGGAAATAAATGAGGAGCTTTTAGAGGAAAGTGATGAGAGTCTTAAACGATGTAGATAAAACAATGTCTCTCCATCAAGGAACAATTTCTTAAACGAATATGCCAGAGATTCCAATTTTCATTCAAACAAGAAAGAGGAGGCAGTTTTTTATAAAGCAATAAATTCCTCATTAATTCAATTCTAATTTGCCTCTGGTTACTATTTCTATTATTGATAGTTCCACTTCTTAATACCCCAGATAAAATAAAATAAAAATCGCTGCTCTAACTCTAAAGAGACAGAACTCACGATAAGATCTAATATTACTCATGCCAAAGCGAAGTGTAGAAGTCTGATGAACATTTCAAAAGAACAATTATTTATGGATCAGCTAAATCTTTTCCACTTTTTAATTAAAAGTAAAGAAAATAGAAGCTAATTATCCTGTAAAGATTAGCTGGTGGGCATCTTTCTGTAAATTAGTTCTAATTAAAAGGAAATTGTCAAATGACATTCAAAGTGCTGTCCTTTAAAACAGACAGAGGGCGGGGTTTTTTCTCGCTAGCTCTTAAGTCTAGATGTGGCCGCGTGAAGCTTATGGAGATAGATTAGAATTGAGTTAGTACTAGTCGATGCAGAAGGACCCGTTTTCCTTGGTAAAGACACGCTGCTCTGGGGAACGTGGCTGCTACTGGGCAGCAGTATCTGTGGAGTTCTCCTGGGTCATTATTTGCTTGCACTGTTGTTCTAGCCATTTCCTTTTTCTTTGATATCTTACAGTAGGAATGTCTCAGTGAATCCATTTGAGCTGCTTATACGTTAACTGAGCACCTTATTAGGAACACTATGGTTCTAATAAAGTGCCTGACGTAGTCTTCTGCTGTTGTTGCCCATCTGCCTCAAGGTGTGATTTGTTGTAGATTCTGCTCACTACAATTGTACAGAGTGGTTATCTGAGTTACTGTAGTCTTTTTGTCAGCTCGAACCAGTCTGGCCATTCTCTGTTCACCTCTCTCATCAACAAGGCATTTCAGTCCACAGAACTGCCACTCACTGGATGTTTTTTGTTTTTGGCACCATTCTGAGTAAATTCTAGAGACGGTTGTGTGTGAAAATCCCAGAAGATCAGCAGTTACAGAAATACTCAAACCAGCCTGCCTGGCACCAACAATCATAACACGGTCGAAATCACTGAGATCACACTTTTTAACCATTTTGACGGTTGATGTGAACATATACTGAAGCTCCTAACTGTATTTGCATGATTTTATGCATTGCACTGCTGCCACACGATTGGCTGATTAGATAAGATTCTGAAAATCTAGAGATGAAGTTAAAAAAAAACTAAAATTCAGGAGCAGACTTTAGTCTCCATGTACTCTCAATTTATTATCATTGCTGTCTAGTGGAAGCAAATAAGATATAAAAGCTCTCAAATGAATGATTATTTCTTTCCTATGGGCAGACACTTACACAGACTGTTCGCTGAATATGAACTCTTACGTTACGTGTTGATTTCATCATGATTCACGGCACTCAGAGACGCTCATGAAATGTCAGAGTTTAATGTTTCTCAAACAGCGGAGCCCGGGGCCCTTGGAGGCCTCACCTACTGTCTCCGCGGCGTCTCTAGAGGGTATTTACACTCCGCTTTTATAGAGCATCCCCAGTGTCATTTTTAATGATCCAGACAGAGCAGCTCACAGAAAAGACATCTTCCTGCATTACACTGTAACATATTTAATGTCGTCAGAGAGACACAAATGCTCTGATCCAAAACCAAGTGAGCTTCCTTGCTGTCAACTGTAGGCAGAATCCTAACTGAAATGGACCCTCATTTGTAATGCACTACACAGGCAACAACACTGTGTGTAATACAAATAGTGCTTCCCAAGTGCACAAAAGACTCACGGTTGTTTACAGTAGAGTTTGATGTTAGTATGTTGCTTAGCTAAGATCCAATACTCTAATAAATGTGGTGCACCAAAATATTGGGTAAAATGAATTAGTTTTTAATTATATTTAAGTTTTCTTAATTATATTGAATTAGAATTGTATTTAGAATCATTAAAATTAATCTCCACAATGTATGCACTACGATGCTGCCTTAGAATTTGGTATAAAACAAGTATCTTAGAAGGCAGCATACCAAAGCTGTTCAGGGGCGTGTTTAAAGAGGCTGTAGAATAGTGACGCCCTAAGAAATCACCCAATGGGCCTCATGATTTACATCATTACACACATTCGAACTGAGTTAAATGGAATATGCATTTAGAAATAATGTAAAATAATGGTTTGAATAATGGTTTGAAATAAAAGGTTTGATTTTAGTCATCAACACTTGATTGGACTGTAATGGTTAGGTTATGAAATTATTGGTTTATATTAGGTTTCCACACTCCCATGGCCTTGGTTACACCAGAAGAAAACAAGCCGTTTTAGAGGTGGATAAAGTTATTACATTTTCCTTAAAGATGGAAGTTTCGATGAATAAACATGATCTTTTCCTAAAACATGCACTCATGAATTATGCACAACAGTTTGCTGTTGATTTCATGTGTTTTAGAAATATTTAAGGAAAATTAAAGAAACAGGTGAAATATATAATTGAACATCGATCTGGTAAAGAACTCTGCTTTGGGTTTTATCCATTTCCTTACAGTTGCAAGAAGAACTGAATGCTTCCGAACGGCTCTGTCTTGGGGAGGGGGATGTCACCTCCATAGGGAGAGAGACACGCTCCTACTGTAACACACAGAAGACAGCACAATGACCTTTAACTAAAGCTGGGGAGAGAGACCTCTGTCAAATGACTCCTTAAGAGATGACAACAGCCCTCCTGACAGGGCACACACACACACACACACACACACACACACACACACACACACACACACACACACACACACTTAATGCAACCTACTCAACAGATGCATGAAACAGCACTTCAGAAACTGGTAGCCATGCCTGATGCACATTTGCAATATCACACTTAGAGTAACCATATAGCGCTTAGGTGAATTTTATGATTCATGTTTACTGTACAATGTAACTGTGTTTTGTAATATACTGTATAGTGTGCAATGTTTTTATATTATATTCTATATTGTATTGTATAAGAATTTCAATATACATGCATTATATACATATATACATGCATACATGTCCAATTTAATGTTTCATTTACTTAAATGTCATGGTTACATTTATTCTCAAATTGATACAAAAAAAGTATATTTTGCATAAAGAAAATGGAGCCCATTTGAAGATGAAAGATTATTGAAAATCGTAAATCATTTTTTTTTTTTTGCACTGTGACATTATTTCCAGGACACTTAAGCACATATTACCGCTTAATCATCATTACCGCAATGTGTCCGAATGATTTACTTTTACTATTCCCAATTCTGTCAATAGTTATTCTCATTACCTTAACACAGAATTTGTTTTACTGTATTACATGCTGTTGTACAAATATATTTTTATTAAAATCAGCGAAAAATCAAAGCAACACCAAGGAAGTAATTCTATGATGTATAAATAATTTACAGTTGAAATAATATATAATTTTTTCACGTTACAGTAATGAGAACATTATAATGACCCAGTTCAATCTTTTTTTTTTTTTGCATTGCGGTAATAAGAATTAAGGGGGTAGATTGTGCATAATTTTCAGGAAAACATCGTCACAATATAAAAGTCTAAATGCATTTTCTAAATACGAAATATATTTTATTTGTTTATTATGAATTTGGAGTAAAATATTACCGCTTAATCATCATTACCGCACTGCGTCCGAATGATTTGCTTTTACTATTCCCATTGCTGTCAATAGTTATTCTCATTACCTTAACACATAATTTTTTTTACTGTATTACAGTAAAAAAATGCTGTTGAACAAATATTTTTTAAATTAAAATCAGCGAAAAATAAAAGCAATACCAATGGAGTAATGCTATGATGTATAAATACTTTACAGTTGAAATAACATATAATTTTTTCAAGTTACATTAATGAGAACATTATAATGACCCAGTTCAATCTTTTTTTCTTTTTTTGTTTTGCATTGCGGTAAATTGTGCATAATTTTCAGGAAAATATTGTCACAGTGTCTAAATGCATTCTCTAAATTCAAAATATATTTTATTTGTTTATTTTGAATTTGGAGTAAAATAGGCCCAGGACATTTTCTTCACAGGTATTGTTAGAATCACCTGAAGGTATATTGAATTGTTTTATACATTGTGCATAATATAATATATTTGTACAGTACATTCGCATCTTCACACACTGTCACACAGCTGTACCAACGACTAAACTGTGTTACATTGCAGGATTCTATTCAATTCTATTCTATTCTATTCTATTCTATTCTATAATGGTGATTCATCTTTATAATCTTTTCTGAACAAGTGATTGAAAAATAGAATCATAGATTTATTTTTATGATGAAGTAACATTAAAAATAATAATAATTAAAATTGTGACATAGTTCAATGTTTATTAAATATTACTATTAATAGAAATACTATTGCAGTATACTTAGTCATTTACATGTAACTGTATTCTTATATAACAGCTTTTAGCTCTGCGACACACATTAGAGTTGTCAACCTGAGGTACACTTAGCACATTTAGCTCTCACCTAAATACCTCAGCCTTCTTTTTACTAAATACCTCCATATTACAAGCAAATTACTGGTGCAGAGTGAAGACGCCAGCCAGCGAGGAACAAAGATGGGCAGCCATAATTATATCGCCACGTGTGCTGCATGTCAATGGGCCGTCTTACTTCCTGAGGGCGATCCCCAGGGCCCCCGGGCATCAAAATGATGGCCAAATTATTTTGTGCTCCACTGCATCGCGACACAGTTATCATATTTACTGCGGCCGCATTACGACAACAATACTGTTTACACCTGTCTTGGAGAGAAAGGCGAGGTTTGCACTCTCTAATTTAGCAAATGTACAGTATGCATATGAGCTCGCTGACAGCTAGTTAAATTAGGTCAGGACTGGAATACATCAATAGCAACCCATATGTGCAACATCTCCCCCTCTCTCTCCCTGTGTTCTCGTCTTTGCTCAGAAGCCCGGCGACGTGGCAGCTTTATGACTGCAGAAGTGTGATATGTGCAAATCACATTTGCAGATGAGCTTGAAACACTTTTAAATATTCAGATATCAGACATCCAAAGCAGCAAGCTGCTACTTAAGACTCCATCCCGGCAACAGACCGGATCCCATCCTCATTAAGGGAGCGCTCTCTCAGTTTACACTTTAAATATTTCTCACAAAATGTACAGCCGAGGAAAAAACATCAGCCTTATCGGCGATAACAATGCAAATTGTCAAAAGCCTGCAGAAGATTTCAGCCGAAAATCCAGTCGTTTTTTTTTTTTTTTTAAACAGCACTTTTTTGTTATTCTCGTTTTCATCTCTTATTTCTGCAGCTTATTGGCACGTTTGATTTTTTCAGGCTTCCAAAAGGAGTCACATGTCTCTGTTGGTGAAAGGTATGGTTGCCACGAGATGCAGGGAACACGTGCAACTACTTCCTGCCAATCGCACATCAAATGCAACACAGCAGGGACCCGACTCTGGGTAGTGACATCTGAACAGGGCCACACACGCTCCCCGTCAACCACCCATCAGGACCAGGTAGTTGGACTACATTTAGCTAGACTCATTCAATTTGCCCTATAGTGCCCTACAAAGTGGACTTCCCTGGGTATTCGGTTGGTTCACACCAGAATACAAATTCTGTCATTCTTTACTCACTCCTGTGCCATTCCAGACCCATTTCATTCTTGCGTAAAACACAAAAGGAACTGTTAAGGGGGGGCTGGTCGCAACAGCGGACGCGTCTGGTGGACACGTTCTAAAATTAAAAGCAATTGTTTTCTATGAATGTACGCATACAGCCGCCAGCACTTGGCGTCTGTGGCTGGTGCCCGACTCCGGAGGCTTCTCAAATTTCTGCCGGCCCATGGAGAGCAACTCGCATATTGTCCATTAAATGTACCCAAATAATTATCAATGGACATATATTATTTACTGCGATGGACTGGCGACCTGTCCAGGGTGTCCCCCGCCTTTCGCCCAATGTTAGCTGGGATAGGCTCCAGCCCCCCGCGACCCTGTACACAGGATAAGCGGTTGACGATGGATGGATGGATGGATATATTATTTACTCTGGCCTTGTTTGTTCTTGAAGACCTTGGTAACTTATGTGTGTACTGTCTGCCACCTGAACCGCATCTACGTGCCCCGTGTCCTAGCCGCGACGCAATGCGGCATGGTGCTTCCCGTCCAATGTGCGGCCGACTTTAGGCAGAATTTATGAGACTTAAAGCCTCAGTCACCATTTACTTTCATTGCATCTTTTTTTCATAAAATGAATGATGCAACATAGTCTCAAGAACTACAACTAGAACTAGTAATAATTTGTACGAGATGGCGAAATTGTAAGATATCGTACAACTTGGCTTTCAAATCGATACAATATAAGCACAATGTTTAGCTAGCTTCCAATCCAACACTTTATTTTAACAATGGAAATGTCTGTGACAAACGTCTTCACTCGTCTCTTTCAAAGCCCCGATGTTTTCTTTAATCCATTGTACACAAATGCAATTTTCCTATTAAAATCATGGTAAGGTTTAAGGTTTGGGAAAGGGGTTAAACTTAAGAAAAATGAATTGATTTTTCTCCATAAGTAAAAGCTGCATGTTTTTGTATGAGCCAACTTGTGCGATTTCTTACAATTTCTTCTTACGAGACTGGGTTGAAATGGTTATTGTCAGTACTTAAAATCTCCTCTTGTGTTCCACAGAAAAAAGAAAGCCAGATGAGTATGGAACAACATGAGGAAACATAAACGATGACAGAGTTTTTCAATTTTGTGTGAACTATACCTTTAATGAGAATTAAACTATATAAACTAATGTTAAACAATTTAGCAAGTGATATCATTGACACAATGACATCATGAAGGGCCAATAAACCTCTAAGTGATGACCCCGTTCAACTACACCAACTCTTTTGAAGTTTCCTTTCATCAAATTTGTTCTCTTTCCTAATTGGCTAATAGTGTTGCAGTAGCTGCTTTAAAAAGCTTCCTCTGCAGTCTCTTACAAGAAATATACAGACTCCACTATAAGCATCAGCAGCTCACTGAGTTCATTTAGCGAAAATGTCATCATGTCTTCTTAAAGGGATAGTTCACCCAAAAATAAACAGGTCACCCCCAGTCTAGGTCACAATTCTATTTCTTTGAATTTCCCATTCAATGAAAGTAAATGGTGACTGATATTTTCAATTCCTTAATATCCCTTCATGTTCCAAGAAGTTTAGAACAACATGACAGTGAGTAAATAATCTTTGGATGAAAAATTATTTTTCATTTGTAGGTGAACTTCCTTTAAGACATTTGAAGGAGGACGTATGCATATTTCATAATAGCACTGTACTATAACTGCAACAACGAAGGCACACAATAAACAAATCAAATGATACCACAACGATATTGGTCATTCTGCGCTATACGCCAATGTAATTGTCATGAGGTTGTATATTAAAACGTAGCTAGCATTTATCAAGAGTATTCGGTGTCATAATCGACACTTTTTTTATGTCGATTGATGATTTTAGTATGAATTTAGCAAGATAAATGTAGCTTTTTTTATTTTTTACTTACGTAGGTTAATTCTTTTTTATTTTGGTAACAGTTTATAATAAAGATCCATTCGTTAATAATAGTCAATGCATTATATATCATCATGAACTAACATTAAACAATATAATTTCTACAGCGTTTCTTAATCTTTGCCCATTTTAGTTAATACAAATAAAACTTTTCATTGTGAATTCATAGTGAATTAACTATTAATTAATGTTAACATACTGTACACAACTTATGATTTTAAAAATGAATGACTATATGTTGATATAAACATTAACCAAGATGAAAAAATGCTGTAAAAGTACTGTTCATTGTTTCATATTTCTTTATGTTGTGTTAGAAAAAAAACTACTGTGATTACAGAAGGCAATCAATCACAAGGTAACAGGCTCGATATAATATCGATATTTAGGTCACGATACGATATTATTGCATTTATTTATTTTTGTTGTATTGCGATCCAGAACTACAATAAATTGCAATATTTCACTCATCCATCTTCATCGGACTTAAGAGAACTGTAGCCAAATCACCAAATGCATTGTCAAATTAATATAAATGTGCCAGTTTATTTCCTAATATCTATGTAAAAGACCATAATGACTCCCTATTTCTGTAGTTAGGTCAATGTAGCTTGACTTTCTAAAAATAAATTACAGTTTTTATAAATACAATAGTAGCCTAAACACTTTAAAAACATTATTTATTACAACACAGTTTCAATACACAAAGGTATGATAGATTTCACCTAAAATGTTAGCCTGTTTGATATGATACTAACATTTAGTTCATGTTACTACTGTAAAATCATAAACATTTTAGTAAGGGAGGGTGATTATGTGTAAAGCATGATAACTGCACCTTCTAATGGGCTAGATTGATTTGGCAAAGTGAAAACATTTTCCCATCACCATAATATTAATGTGGAAAAATGTAAATAATAATACTGATTTGGCATGTAAATATTGATACAATGTCATGAGGAAAAATATCACAATACTTTAACATATCTATATTTTTTCCCACCTCTAGCTGTGATGGGGTTTCAAATAAGAGTGACATTTTCTCTCTTCTAAAAGAGAATGCTGATATAACATTTCCTATGGTGCTCCATTTACCTAAACCAGCGATGCCGTCTACCCCACTAAAGTTTACATCCATGTTATAATCCCAGAAATGTGAAATGGGTCTTTGCTAAGTGGATCGAGATGCTAGTGCTTTAATTCGGATTCACGAAATAATCAACTAGTGAGTGGAATGAGACTTTTTTTTGTTTTTTTGATTGCGCACACACACGCACACACACGCACACACACACGCACACACACGCACACACACACACATTCTCATGCCAACTGTTTGGCTGCGTGCACTTTTTTCTAACAGAGAGACTATTTGCCAATGTAGGAGTTATCAATCCAAGCAGACGTGCAATCCGGGTCCAGTGTCACTTCCCCTCATTATGTTAATGGTTAATGCATGCAAATGAAAACATTCCGGCAATTTGATTTCTTTTAAGATAGTTTGCATATTGTCTTAGCCATAATGACGGCACACTTTCGATTTATGCAAGGCTAGTTCATTTTTATCAGCTCCTGAGTTCATTTCTAGGGCTACTGGAATGTGTTTTTGCACTCACAATTTAACTAATTAGGATTCAGGTAACATAAGCAGATTTTTCAAGCTATTGGTGTTTTTCTTAATTAAGAAACAAATGAATTCTCCCCAGCAAAAGAGATGGAACACGGATACAGTGCCAGAGGCCAGATGCTGGTGCACTTAATTAGAAGTCACTCTATTGTCTGAGCTTTTTTAATGAAGCTCCAATCTAAATGGATATCAAAAAAGACTGCTGGAGCAAAGGAGAGGGAAAAATCCGGCCATTTTAAATAATAAGAAAATAAAGATAATGGAAGACAAATGATATGTCCTGGCAGCAGTCTTGCGAAGACAGTTGAGCAGAGAGAGCACGCCCCTCACCTCTAGAGAACGGGCGCGATAGTTTCTTTTAAAGCGAGGGGCCGCGGTTTCACCCACCCACTGCTAGCTCCGCGCTTTCATCAGCTCACTCGCCATCCAGGTTTTTGTGCAGTTCAAAAAATAAGTTGGCTTCTCCTTAGAGGTTATTCATATTCATTTAAAGTCAACATTCATAGTCGTTTTGAAGCAAATAAAAGCACGGAGCAAGCGTGACATTCGACACCTTGCATCTAAAAAGGTAGTTTGGCTGTTTTGCATTTTGAGTTTATTCACTCACCAACAAAATAAAAGCATTTTAAATAAATAAATTACTAAAATAAAAAAATAAAAAAACACTTGCAAAAGCAAAAGCTTGTTTTGAAAGTTCTAAGGGAGGCGTTTTGTTTCTGCCACAGTCGTGGAGGTCAGCTGGGCTGGGCTCAGAGAGGCATGCGGAGCGTTTGGTGGCTCAAGGCGATAACATCGGGTGCCCACGCAGGCAGGCGCCGCATGCCCACATGTGCTGCCAAGCCCATCGGTTCTCCTTCATACAGCATGGCTTAGGAGCTCCCAGCGGATGGGCCAGAGCCCACTGATATGCACCCAGGACCGCCACGTCTGGGCCAAGCATCCTCGCGCCCAGGGGCTGTGCCATCAATGCCTGCCACGTTTGCCAGGCTGGATGCCACCCAGCAGCCCATTTCAAAAGGGCTTTTTGGTGGATCAGGTATGCAGTGTGATTTCCTTTTCCCTTTGAAATGGATCTGGTTAAAGGCGAGCCAGCCTGACTTTTAAGTCGTATGGTGCCGTGCCTTTCATTTGAGCTGCAACTCTTAATTGATTTCAGAGTTTCCAAACTGTGAAGGTCTGAAAGTTGTTTTTTTCTCTCGTCAATATCAACTCTGCATCATGGAGCCAAGGAATATCAAAAAGCATTTAAAAAAAAACTACAGAATAAAGATGCTAAACATAAAGTGGTCCCCAAAAAGGACGCCAACATTTTTGAATATTTTGGCATAGTTTGTAAGGTTAAAAATTAATTGAAGATGATTTTAACTAATAAAAGGTCAAGCGCCATTTTGTTGTCAATTGCAATAAATGTATTCATCATTTAAAGAGTGACTTGAGCATCTATAAGTGTCCAAATGCTTTTGGGGACCACTCTATACATGTTTCTCCACCATTCACACGTATATTGTATAAAAACACAAGAAAACCATTGCTTTTTTTATCTTCACAGAATTCTCACCTACTAAAAAGCAACTTTCCTATTAGAACGGCCATGTTTCAAATACTTCTACTTATCCCTAAAATTACCATAATCCTCGTGCGGTTCACCCATGCTCGGTACCTCATTCACAGACCTGCTTGTTTATTTCTATCTGCCTGAGAGATTAGAGCAGCAGATTAGCCAGTGCTGAAACACGAGTCACCATCAAAGACTGAGAGGATAATGTCACTCTTTCTCTCCATTCTTTCCTCGCTTCCTCAAGCCGTCGGAAGAGTATTAGAACAATACGCATGCGAACGCTCCATAGAGCATGACAACAATAGCAGCCGATCCTGAGGGAGCTGTCACATGTAAAAACTCTGTCTGAACACGACGCATATTAAACCTCTACAGATCCAATGTTAACAGTTACACACGCCTTCTGTCAACATGTTTTTTGATCAAAATGATCTGATAAAAATATGTAATTTATGCTTTCTTTTGTTTATGTATAGGATATATAGGAAATGACATTATACAATTACTTCATGCAGTAATTGCATTGCAATTTTTTTCACATATACAATTTTCTGCAATTCATTCAGCATGAGTCTCTTAAGTGTGAGTTAAAACTGTTTGGTAGATCATTTCAAAATGAAGTATGCTATCTATCTAACATACACTTATGATAAACATTTACTTATAAGATATATTTCAAATATTGTAGATACGTTTCTCTATTGACTTTGACATTGATACCATGAACAGCATTCAAAATCAACTGGACAACAGTGACATCATTGTAATGTTTGCATAATGGAATGGTATATGCATACTAAACTGTGATTGGTCTTTTTTTATCTAAATGAAATGCAGTATCAGAGTCACCTAAATACTAAGCTTACTTAACTTTTAAGGGAAAGTTCACCAAAAATGTAAATACTGTCATCACTTAATCACCCTCATATTTTCCCGAACTCGTATCACTTTCTGTCTTCCGTGGAACAGAAAAGGAGATGTTAAGTATAATGATAGCCACAGTCACAATTCACTTTCATTGTTGGGAAAAAAGATGCAAAGAAAGTGAAAGATGCCTAATGCCTTAAACACTGGCTAATATCTCCTTTTGTGTTGCACGAGGAAAATAAAGTAATTTTGGTTTGGAATGACATTAGGGTGAGTACACAATGACATCATTTTAATTTTTGGGTGTAGTGTTCCTTTAAAAATATTCTTGCTCCCTTGGAAGTGTTGGTATGTCCCTCTGGAAATGCAAATGTTGTTTGAGAAATGAAGTCTGACTGATGTAATATTTATCATCAGAAACAAAACAATTAAAATAAAATATACGGTCATGCTGCAAACATCTTTAATCGAAATGTTTAATAACGTCTTTTTGAAGGATTAGCTCTTAAGTGGCTTGTCAGAAGACAAATATTTCCCCTCATGGTTATTCAGGGCTTGAGATATTCAGATTAAAAGAGCTTTAGATGCCGATACAAGTTCATTATTTTCAATATATTCAACCTTCCATAAAGTCTTTGGTCTCAGCTAAAAAATAATACACTGAAGAAAACCATCTACAAATTAAAAGGAAAAAAAAAACATTTCAGAAATCACTGACATGGTTGACATCAGAAGAAGTTTTTTTTTTATTATTATTACTAAGGTAGGATTTTCTGTGAATCTGCTTAATTATTTATACAGTAGGTGCTTTATGGCTCTCATTAGTTTCTACCGTACATTGAAAGGATGAAGTCAATGCTCATCTACAAGCCTCAGTCGTCTGAGGGTAGAGAAAGGCAACACTCTGAACTACAAAATAACAATATTCGTAAAAACAATCTGTGCCAGAAATCCACAAAGATCAACTTGGAAGCCAACGCTGACAATTTTAGGTTGCATCAATTAATTTTGATGATGCCAGACAGGCCTTGTGGATCAAACAGTGGCAAATAAAAGAGGAAAACAGAGGGGGACCGATACAGTGAGAGAAGATGAGCAAGAGAGCAGGTGTGAGCAGGGCTGTTCTGAAAATATACAGAAGGTTTGGGAAACAGATTTTGGCGGTGACAAATAATAAGACAGAATGGAAGCCCATTGAGATCTTCAAGGTTTTATATACATGCATTTGGTTTTGGTGGAAATCTGAAACACACACATTCTGACCTCCTCCTGAGTGAAGTTTTGGGGTGAGATGTCACCTCAGTGTGGTCTCGTATGAGGACATCTGCCGCAAAGACCTGCTCCAATCTGGAGCCATCTCAAGCCAACAGCAAGAAACGATCAACAACACAACAGTCAAACACAGAGGAGGTGGTTCCTCTTTCATAGCTCAAGAGTGGTGTATTCATTTTCTTTCCATTTAAGTATCAACTTTGTCTCAGATTTTTCTCTATAAGTTCCTGGTGATTAATAAAAATGGACACATGTCAAAACAATTGTTGACATACATTAATGTACCGAGATATAAAAATCAATGTGGAGAGCACAGTTCCGAGAATTTAGCCTTGGAATAATTTGTTTACGTTCATACCGAGATCTCTGACTTTTGACTGCAGATTTAGGATCTTGGCAATTCTAAGCACAGTATGAGACCTCTGTTGAGATCTCTTCTGAAACTCTGTAGAAGAACGTATCTTTAATTCAATATTAAAGATATTCCATTTGTGCCCCCCTCAATATAGTACTATGTTTTTTCACTCACAAGTACCCTCATAGTACCAAAACTACCATAGGGTCATTCCATGTCAACTCAATGGGATCCCTGGCTCAAAATTGCAACACGATCACACAGGAAGTCAGAATTTTGCTTTCGAATGTTCCAGCACCCTAACATAGGCCCCATTATGCTGAGTTACTGGCAAGCGGCATTACCCATCAGATATTTTTGCATGGGTTCAATGGTGTTCACCTTCTCCAGTGGCATGACCTACAGTATAGTGTGTAGCATCAGCCATGTGAAAGAATGGGTTCTGCTTCCACATTAGAACCAGAAAAATCGAGTCCAATAATATAAGGGACAAGCGTGGTTCAGAGGTTCCATTTTCCTTCTAAGAATATATTTTTTCTCCACTTACGATTGGTTTTAGGGTTGGGGTTTGGGTGTAGAGTTAATAAAATATGCATTCCTCTTCACTGAATTACATAATTTAATGCTAAAATATAGCTAGCTTTACAACTCTCTTTTGGCACCACTCTGCGGGCATTTCATCTGGAAACTGGAGCTCACATGTGCCCTAACCTTCCAAACCATTTCTCGCTTCGGCCACAGGGAGCAGTTCTTCGAAATTCGGTAGAAAAATCAAGCATACTGTTTCCGAATTTTGTTTTTGCTAGGTGTTTTTTTTAAGTGAAAGAAATACATAAATGATGACGAAAGCCCAAATATGAAGTGTCAGGGCTTCAGATTCCACATGTTCTCTTTATGGCTCTGTGTACTAAGAATGAATTGCGGCCAATAAAGCAGCGGGTTTTTTTGCACGTGCTAAATGCGCTTGTTTAGTATAAATGATAATTTATAAATGATGAAGTTCATCCTAAGATATTTTGTAGTCACTGTAAAGAGTTTCACATTATTTGGTCAATTGTGGTATTCTGCAGTCAAATATACCAGTTTTTGCCTGCTTAACTGAAGATTCGACCATTGTCCCAGGCAATCTATTTCTTACATCGCTGTGCTAGCTTCATGTCTCACATCACACCATGATTTTTTTCCCCCTCATATAAATCAATAATTTAATTCCAGTGAATATTCCTTTTCCATCTATGTATTTATTAGTATTAGTAGCCATGTAATAAGCAGGATAATGTACAGTCAGACGGTCATTATTGCAAAATAAGCCCCTTCATAGTGATACAATACCCCGTGACAGGTCATATGGGTTTATAGCAATAGATCAGAAGTCAAGAGTATAAAACTGGAGTCTGCACACACACTGATACAAACTCACACTCCACTTTAAAGGTCTCTAGCCTTGTACATTACTATTGATAAATAAAACTGGTCAATATACATCATCTAGCTGAAAGGATTATATTCTTATCTAAAATGATATTCAATAAAGTATGACCACAGAAACATGACTGGAGTGCTCCTGGCCTGGAAAAAAGGAAACATTTTATTGGAATTAAGATCAGTGTCGAGATTACAAGGAGAAACAGCACTGTGATTCGTGTTGAAGCCGATATTGCACTTTGTGTTATTATTATTTTTTTCTCTCTTTTCTAACACACAGAGCATAAGTAGAGACCAGCACCTGTGCTCTGGATACAACCTGCAAAAGCTTTTAATAAGAGACCAGAGAACTGCACCGTTGGCCTCAAAAATTATTTGGCCACTTAAGCCACACTTCAAAATGTCTGAATGTCATTGCATTAGCAAACAATATATCAAAGAACATGGCATTTGCAAAAAAATGATGCTAGACCTTTTCATAGAGCTACCTTCACTTTTCTAAGCCATTTTTGAAATGACTAAGTGGTGCAATGTTTAACAGATGAATGAAGTCAATTTCCCTCAAGTTCAATCAGGTGTCCTAGCAGAGAAATCAGTTGGAGTTCAGCACATTAACAAAGAACATGTTCCACTAATGGTTGACAACCAGAAAAATACAGTACATTATTTAATATACTGTGCATATACACAGCATATTTATTGTTTTATCATTTAAAACCTAGCAAAGTTCTTTGCTTGTGCTATTTTTCTTTAAAAATAAATGCCACTTGGTTTAATATCATGTTATTAAATGCATTGACATTGAGGCATTTTTAAGTGTTGCTTAAACGTTTGACTTCTTTTTTGGGGCCACTTTGGTTCAAATAGAAAACAAGTCTTTATGTGTACTTATGCAGTATTGCTTGACATGTAAAATTGGACTGGTTTGATGTTTTTACACCCAAATGTCTAATATATCACCCTTATCTCCGTTTTAGCTTGTTTATTTCTGATCACTTTTGAAACTTTGTATTGCGGCACATGTTATGTTCTTCACATGAGCGTGGCATGACATGCTGACTGTCTGCAGTAATTTTATTAAAGCAGACTAGATAATATGCATTAATTTGTGCTGCCTAATTAAACTCTCCTCCCCTTTTGTTATGCCCACCAATTACAAAGAGCTCATTTGCATACCTGTGGGACACTGGTAGGAGGAAACTCAAATTAAGCTTTCAAACTCATTCAACGCTCAATGTCCCATTGGTCATCGCTTAAAATAAAGCAGATGTTTGTTGTTAAACCCTGTGGTATTAACCCAATTCTGCTCCACTCCTTAATTAACTCTCCTTAAATGCCATCAGAATCAGAAATGATACAGGCATTTAGCAACCCAGTATGCAATTCTTAACAGTAGACTGTATACGTACCTACTATTTAAAAAAACAAAAAGCATGTGAAAGAGTACAAATGCAATGGTGCACATTTGCAGCAGTAGTATACAGTGAAACTTTTCGGCTGATGCTATATACACTGCAGGAATAGTGAAGAAATATAGGATGATAATAATAATAGAATAGTGAAGAAATGTAAATATTTCCCAGCCCACCAGTCCTTTTTGTACTGAATTATGCAAATTAAATATAATTAAAAAAATATTTATTTTTTAAATAAAACTGTTTGAAATGTGATGTAAACCACGTTTTCAATTGACTCACTCTGTGAGACAGTGTTAAGCATTTTGTAATTTCACTTTTACTTATTAGATTTAAAAATGGTCCCACTTTATATTAGGTGTCTTTAACTACTATGTACTGACATTAAAATACATACAATACAACCTATTTATTCAGTAACTATATGTTGTTCTGCAAAATTCTCACAAGATTCACATTTGCTGCTACTGAGTTTGAGGTACGGCCAGGTTTAGGGGTAGGGTTTGGGTTTAGATTAGGGGTTAGGTTTAGGATAAGGATTGGGGTAGGTTTACACGGGGTAATGTTAACAGTGTAACTACAGATGTAATAAAATGCTGGTACTTTAAATGTAAGGACAAGGCAACAACATGTATGTACATAATAAATACACTGTATCAATTGCAAAAGTACAAAGTAGTTACAGACACCATATATAAATTAGGTCATTAATAATAATAATTTTTTATATACACTGTATATATAAAAAAGCCTTGTGTCACTAAATTCCAAGCCTTGATGTTTTGGACGGACGGACGGACGGACGAACAGATAGATAGATAGATAGATAGATACACATACACACACACACACACACACACACACACACACACACACACTGCTGCCACTATGAAAGTACTTGGAATCAGTGTTTCTAAGGAGAAACGGGCAAGATAACACACACTCTCTCTTACACACACACACACACACACACACACACACACACACACACAGAACTTTGGGTGTGTTTAATTTAGATGATGTATGCAGGACTGGTCCATTTTGGAGGGGCATCAAAAAGCAATCAATGTTCCATCTCTGATGTGTCCGGCGACAGCATGATTCACATCGATGATGGAAAGATGAAGTGCTGGCTGAGACGAAGGCCAACATTCCTGCCAAACCCCCCACCCCAGCAACCCCCAAATGCCACAAAATCACTAAAGATTAGACATGCGTCTCAACTCCAAAGCCACAGAACAAAAAAATAGGAAAAAAATTTGTGTTGTGATTATGATAGACTCTTTTATTCCACTTCTCGATAAAGCTGCAAAGGGAGCTGACTTTGAGGAGTGTTACCACTGACTTACAAATGTCAAAATATGGAAAAAAAATACACAGAGCTTAACCACAGAATCAGTCCAACTGCCAAAGCGCCATGAAACGGATGCAAGAGTTCTTAAAAGACACATCACACTTGTTTTAGCAACACGTCTCAATGTGCTGTGAAGGAAATATCTACATTTTTAGGCAATAAGGCAAATGGCAACACAATTACAGACAGCATTATAAATAAATCAGTGAAACACGTTACTCTGAAGAGGAGAAATAAAAAAGAAAACAACACATTCAACAGAAAGCAAATTAAATAATTATTGTCAGATTTCAGGTTCTTGAGAGTAAATTGGAACTGCATGGAAATGACAAATGGCAAACAAAACCTATCTGTCTAAACATTAAAAACTAGTAAAAAAAACATTAATTGGTTAACGGGTAGTTACCTTAAAATACGATAACATTCTAAAATATTTTTTAATGGGAATAGTTATGTTTCTTCTTATTTTTAATATCAGTTATGTACATTGGGTGTTCTGTGTTATATCTGATGTAGTTAAGTTAATGTTTATTACATTATTTTAATTTCACACGTGTTACCCTGATGGTGTTAAGTGTTTGTATGAGTGACACTGCAGGGCTCCAAACTACAAAAATGACTAAAGAGCAATTGGGTCCTAAACTAAAGCATTAAGGAGCCACGCGTTATGGTTACTGTTGTAACCTCCGTTCCCTGATGGAGGGAACGAGACGTTGTGTCGAATGCAGTGACACAAGGGGTCTTTCTTGAGAACCTTGCGTACCTCTGAACTTGAGAAAAGGCCAATGAGAAATTGGCAGACAGAATTTGCATGTCCCGCCCACAGACATACAGTATAAAGGGAAGTGGGCGTGCGTCTGTCAGTCAGGTTTTTGCACTGAGGAGCCGAGGATAAGGTACAGCCGTTTACAGTGGTAGGTCTAGTGTCATGGCAAGGGGGACACAACGTCTCGTTCCCTCCATCAGGGAATGGAGGTTACAACAGTAACCATGATGTTCCCCTTATGTCACTCACTCAACATTGTGTTGAATGTAGTGACACAAGGGGTCCCATTTAAAAACGGCATGCACTGGATCGTGTTACGTGAACTGCTGACAAAGGTGCAAGCAAGCTACTGCCTGCTAGAAGCAACTGTATCGGCAGCACATAACCCTCCCCAACGCCCCCAGAAAAAGGTGTCTTACACAGACCTTAGGTTTCCAGCACCCCTAAGGTGGGAACAAGTGACATGACTATCATGGGAGCAAGCCAGCCAGTCGCGGCCTCTTCTCTCTCTATGTTTCTCGTCATAGAGCATAAAGCGGCTGGGGCCTCTTAACACTATGAAATGCTTTGGGGAAGGCGATCTTTTCCGTTCCTATTCTTTCAGGGGGAAAAGACCCTGTGGAGACCACATTCTGCCCAGACTGGGGGGAGGTAACATGTGGCCAATACATCACAGGGGTTGTCAAGCCACACGTGGATGTGGCGCGGTGGCAGGTCCTACCTGGTAAGGGAGGAGCTCCACAAACACAGCGACTGCCCAAGGTTGATGCTGGTCCACCAACAGGGGGACCGTACCACGGAAAATACATCACAGGGAGTTGCATGAAGAGGCAATTAGACCTGTGGAGCCCTACGCCAGTACAGAGCACTTGAGGCTCGTAGTGGGTCTGGTCGCAAATTCCTCCGCTGAATTCGCAGACCAGAAGGCTAGGGTGGAAGAACATCCAGGAAGCGAGAGCTTAGTGGCTAACCTAGGAGAGAGAGAGCACACTGGATCACTTTGGTGAAAAAGTGCAAGCGGAACACCCAGTCGACTGTTCCGTATTACCAAGTTCTACCGGCTCAGACCTGACAAAACACGGGACGAGACCGACTAAATCCTGAGATTATAGAATCTCGCAAAGGTATTGGGTGTTGCCCAGACTGCTGCTCTGCAGATGTCTGCTTAGGGAGGTGCCGTTGGCCAGTGCACACGAGGATGCCAAATTCTCACCGAGTGTGCTCGAACCCGCAATGGTATCGACGACCCAGCGGGCAGCCTCAGTTTGGAGTCATTTGGTCACGACAACAACGGATGTTGTTGTTGTTGTATGTGATGCAGCGAGCTCGTCATCATAACAGAACGGGTGAAAAGTGGTGTGAGGCACACCAGTGCAAAGCATATTTTTACAGTTTCAGAATATGAAAATGCAATTGCTGAAGCAACCATTTAATTTTGAGGTGCTTCTATGACGCTTTCAGCTCATGTGTCAACTTGCGTGCTCTTCGGGACTTGTACCCCAGTCCTTTGCAGTTGAGCTACTGCACAATTTAATTGAGCTAGAACAAGCTTGTAAATGTAGTGGTTATGTAATGCAAACTTTAAAACATCTCGCCTTACAAGTCGTGCGTTTTAGTAAAAGTGTTTACAGTAGATGTCATAAGATTGCATTGTGAGGGGAACAGGGTGAAAAGTATGTGTTTATTAACTGATAATCTGCCGTTTTACTTATGCATGTTCGGAATAGCATACTGCCATACTAGTACTTTTTTGTAGTATGCAGTAAATATACCATGCATACTGTAGTACACACATTTTCCATATTCATTTAAAATACATAAATGGCTTACTGCACTTACAAAAATAAATGGGCAGTATACAACAGTGCACACATGCATGTTCATACAACTAGAGGTCACAGGGTTCATGTTTATAATTACAAGCTGCATAATGTTTCATACATTAAGCAGAATACAGTACACCCGAATGCGGTGTGCACTAGTATTACAATTTGAACATAACATTTGTCTCTTTTTCTTTTTCCTCTTTATCCACTGTCAATCAGCTTGCTCTCTTCTTTCCTGTCACACTCTCTCTTTTCCTGTCTCTCTCTCTCTCTCTCTCTCTCTCTCTCTCTCTCTCTCTCTCTCTCTCTCTCTCTCTCTCTCTCTCTCTCTCTCTCTCATTTCCTGTATCTCTCTCTCTCTCTCTCTCTCTCTCTCTCTCAGGCTTTGGCAGTGAAGATTGGACTCAGAACTCAACTTAGACACAGAGTTGGAGGATTTTACAGATGGTCGGGAAGAGGCTTTAGCCTTTGAGGAGAGGAGAGCGGAGCCCGATTTCACACCGGTGTGTGTGTGTGTGTGTGTGTGTGTGTGTGTGTGTGTGTGTGTGTGGGTGTGTGTAAGCAGGCCACCTCTAATCCACTGACTGCAGAGAAGGCTTGCAGCGATCCTGCTGCCCAGCACTGCCCACAATTCTGGCTGCTTCTACAAAGCCATACATGGTGCATTAGAGGCCCAGGCTGAAGAACTCTCTGCTGATATGCCGATAGGTGCTGAACAAAGACTCCAGAGAGTAGCGCATAGACCCACACACGCCTGAACACCAGAGACACATACAATCACATGCTGTTCCCTATTCAGTGTGACCATGTTGCCGCTGACCCGTTCACACCTCAGATCTGGATCAGAACTTGTTCAAACTAAAGCAGCAGTCACACTACACTGTGTTATACTCATGTCTATGCATATGCATACTTAAGTTTAATTGGTAAATATGTATAACCAATAGAGAATCTAAACATCATCACATTGATCTCTTGGCTCAATCCAAAGCATATGTTGCAGGAAAGCAGATATTTTTTACATTCTGAAGTTCTTGTTATCAGTAATTGGGTAGAAGTACATAAAATACTTTAGGAAATTTGACACTGACGTTGTCCTGCAGTGTGACATTGCTAGACTGTATCTCAAACTATTTTAACACAGCATTTTACTACTTATTATATCACAATTATGCAACTTTAATGATCTAATATTTATTTAAAGCTACATGTTCATTTAAAGTGACATAGCGAAGGCAAAAAGCACAAAATCCTTTGGTTGGGGGGTTGGGCACATGTAATAATTTAATGATCAACCAAGTAAAAACCTATATCAGTAGACCACTATTATGAATATTGGGGGGGACATGACCCCCTCAATGTCTACTGTGGTTACGACCCTGAATTTTAATAATCAAAAGGTATATAAATATTTGTTAACATTAGTTAATGCACTGTGAACTAACAATTCTTTTTTTATTAACCAACATTAAAAAAGATTGATAAATGCTGTAAAATATATTATTCATTGTTATTTCATGATAATGAATGGAACCTTATTGTAAAGTGTAACCGTTTATATTTCTCAGGATACTGATAACAAACTGTCGCTAAGAAAGTAAGTGTGTGTGTGAGAGAGAGAGAGAGAGAGAGAGAGAGAGGTGAAAAATGTTACGAGGATACAGATGAAAAAAAATCCTTTAAAACAGAGATAGAAGTGTGCAATCTAAAGGTTCCCAGTAGTGCTGCTATCTATATAACAAAGAACGTTTTGTTTGGAGATAATGCAGCGAAAGTCATTTCACTACGTTCATTAAAAGTCCTTTCAAATGTACATTTCTGACCACTACAAGGACCTAATCTTCAGGAAAGCTTAAGAAATGAAAGGACACCGAGATCATTATGATTAAACCTTATTTGAGCTAGGCAGGACACGTCCTTGATTTCTGTCCCTTTAAACAATCTCACTAAAGATTTCCATGGAGAAGAACTAGCAAGCTTTCTGTATTTTTAGTAAGGATTGGGATAGTAAGGAAGTTAATTATTTTTGAAGTACTTTAACCACGAAATAATTGGTCCTAGCACTATAACAAACTATAAAAATAAAAAAATTCATTTTAACAACAAAACGTGTGATCATGTATCTTTAACTACATACAGTATTCAGTAAGAACAACCAGTCAATAATGACACTGATTTAAAGGGACCACAAGACAATTCTGTCATTATTTACTCACCCTCATGTTGTTCCAAACCCTAGTGACTTTCTTACATCTAAGGGACACAAAAAGAGATGTTTGGCAGAATGACAGCCTCAGTCACCATTCACTTTCATAGCATCTATTGTACTGAACATACAATGAACGTGATTCTGCATAATACTCATTTTGAGTTCCACAGAAGAAAGAAAGTCATTCATGTTTGAAACAACATGAGGGTAGATGAACAGTGACAGAATTTTCATTTTGAAGGGAACTATCCCTTTAAATCACAACTGCCTTAAGTACACATAACACTGTGCATTTCGAGTCAGACGTGGCGAATATGCAATATAAATGAGAACGGTAAGTAAAGAACCGCTCTGATCAATAAGGTGCATAAGTGAGTCATTAGAACAATTCAAACTCAGTTTGAGGCTGATTTGGGAATCTTTCTGCCTGATTCATTAAAAAGAACTTGCTTATAAGAATAATTTCTTTGCAAATTGGATTGAAACTGTAACGTTTAAATGCATACATCTTCTAAAAGTTTATTTACTCCACTTTCAGGACTACACTAGATACTAAAATCCACAAAACTCGAATAATGATTCCATGGGGTCTTTAATAAGAGCATCATGCCCACTTATGCAACAGAACATGCACTTCAACATGCAATCCAGACCATTGTGCCAAAACTAGTTTCACGAGACCAGTTGAGACAGACAGAAGGGAGATGAGAGCGACGACTCTTATAAGAAGACCTTTCTGTCCTTCATATTTGCCAAGCTTCAATCAGAGAGAGGGAATCAAACACACTGATCCGAAATTCGCTGTCAAACACAGAGCCAGACATCAATCAATCAGCGCTTTCTGATTTTTGTGCCAGTCTTATCATTTGACCAATGTGTTATCCTGTTTCACTGGCTTAAGAAAGTTGATGATGGTCAAATGTGTGTTTCTGCAAATCCAAGTGAACATACACACCTACACCAAATCTAATACACAAATATACACCAGGGAAAGAAAACTGAGAAATATCCATTTAAATCAGCATTGAACGCAATCTTCAATGATTCATGATTACAATGATTCTACATCTCACATATAAAATCTTTACATTTTCATGACTAAAATTCCTCATAAAAAGCTATCTTATGCAGGGGTGGATTATGACTAGCAAGGGCCCCGTGGCCAATTTTCTTTTAGGGCCCCCCGGTCCAATTATCTTTCAAAGTTGAGATGCACGCAGTCAATATTCATCGATTGAAGTCTCTTTTAATACCCGTTCTGTTATTTACAGTCAGAATAACTCAAACATACAGCACGGTCGTGGTAAAGAAACCACTCAACCAAAACAGGTTTGCTGTTCTAAGTACTTGTAAATACTAAAAATGATGCATACAAAAAACAAGAATGTAACAAAATGTGTAACATATGTGTAAACAAGCATATATTTAAAGGGACAATAATACATTATGACATATTTTAACTTCATGAAACACTTTAACTATAAAGAATTTAACAAATAGACTCCTACAGCATATGGGTTTGGTGAAACTTTGCAAAGAGTTCAGGCAGTACTGGCTCACACTGCTATATCTTTTGTAACTCATCTGAATGATGGTGCGTTCCATTCAGAAGTGATCATCCCTACACCTTATTTCCTTCAAAGACTTTAACCTTCATTGTGAGAGCTTTGAAGGGCTGAAAGGTATGGGGCTCAAAAATAGCAGTCATTTGGTAATTGTATTGTAAATTCTGTTTGCAATGACCCTACAGTTTGGCTACCACTATTATTCTACCATCAAAAAAGCCCTGTGAAGGCATCATGTAAGCCAAAATCCCTTAAAGTAGATGATGATCAAAGAGTCTGTTTTTTAATGTTCATTATTTCAAACTTCAGCTGTCAAAACTTATACACAAGCCCTTTAATCTGCTTTCTTTCATTTTTTATTTCTTTCTTTCTATCTCTAATGCCGAGTTTACACAACATGATTTTAAGCCCGATTTTGGCTCGCCGACAGTTTTGTGAAGATCGCCGACAAAAGCCTGAAATCGTGGGCAAATCAGAGCTCGCTCCCGTGAGCGATGATCGTAATGTATGAACTATCAAAGACGCGATTTGAGAGAAGCGCTAACGCGTCGCCGATGTCAGCGAGATATCTAGCATGTTAAATATCTGGACCTGTCTGCGATTCCAAATCATGCAATGTGTGCAATATGTTTTGACTGAACACAACTGCAGCGTTGACCTACAGCCAATGAGAGAGCAAGAAACGGGGCACGGGAAGTTTAAGTGGGAGGAGTCCTGATCTACCTGCAACAGAATATCACCCAGCATGGCTGTGGTGTCAAGAAAGTCTCATTGGACCGAAGAAATGGAGAAAAAATTAGTGGAACATTGGCAGCAGCACCAGTGCATTTGATGTTTCATCTGAACTGTACCACAACCGGGTGGAGAAAGAGAAGGGTTGGAGAGAAATTTCCTATTCCTATTTCCGAGAGTAAATGATGACAGAATTTTCATTTTCTGTGAACTATCCTATAAAAGCTAGCTAAATCACTGTTTACTTTCTCTGTGTACTGTAACTCTACATATGAAAGCTGTATATGAATCAAAAAATAAAACTCAAAATCAAAAATTTAAATCCATATCATGACAAACCTCGGACATGAGGTTCTGTCAAATCAACGCACAGATTTGCTCTTGTGTACATCAAAACACAGCTATCTTAAAGCCTTAACATGTTCTGGAAGTTTATTTCCCTATTTTGTACATATCTGGCATAAATTGTTGATCTGTTTACTTCCAGAGCTTTGTCTCCAATGATTTTCCAGCCAGTCTCAAACATGATGTCCGCTTTACATTACAGGCTCATGGAAATGCTGATGTTCAAATTGAATTGAAAGCCCTGATATATAATCCTCCCCAGCACCTATTCCTTAATGATATTTCTCGAAAAAATGCCCAAACCCCCTCCATCAGATACACATGAGCACGGCTAATTCCTGCCAAAAAAACTCACACTTCAATATTTCGGCAATCAGCTTAAGGGCAGCATGCATGAAAAATATTTCCTACATAGTGTCTGCATATGAGCGAAAAAGAAGGGGTGATATAAAAGTGGAAAATCGTGACATCATCATCAACAACTTGATTTTGTGTGCAAAGAAAAAATCATAAATATATCAACTAGCTCTTAATACAGGCAGCTATAAAAGTCTTGGATGTTTCTCATGAGAAGAAGACTCCAGTAATCTCACATGGGTCTCCTCTTCAGTTTCAGAAGAACAAGTCAAGTCCTTTTATTTGTATAGAGATACAGATATCTATAAAGATGTTAGTTAAAGGTTCTGTAAGCTATTTTTTCATGGAAAGGTATGCAAAAAATCTTCATACTCCTTGAAAGATATGAATAAAATAAAGAGTCCTGAGATATCTCAACGGTCTCTGAGACAGCTCTAGACTCTGTAAAGAGCAAACAAATATGTGTATGTGGTCCATGGACAATGACGCTTTCTGCCTGTCAATCATTTTGCACGTTTTCATTGTATTGTAGTTGCAGTGAATTATTGAGTAATAATGCATTTTTATGTCATGTCGTTCATAACAGTTATCAGTTGAGGGGTGCTATTTTGTTGCTGTCTGCTCTCAATAAAGCTCATTTTGGTATCTTTGGAGTTCGGGTTTTGGAAAGCAGGGGCATGGCTGGGCATGGCTAACCAACAGCTCAGTTACATGGAACTTGAACGGCTGAAATCGCTTACAGCACCTTTAATGTACCAAAAAAAATGATATATGCCAATATTAGTTATCTATGTGTAACACAAGTCATGTATTAATTGAGTAAACTGAATAGATGTTGGTGGGCAATGTTTAAAGCTATAAGATATTGACTGTACTGTGAGATTAATGTAAGGTTGGAGTTAATCTATTTGAAGTCTGTCCAGAATTGACTGTGGGAGTGCACGTAGGTGCAGCGTCCTTTTTATTTGGCTAATGAAGGCTATAGTTGGCATTCATTTAATGTCAATGTGTTCCATTTTAAGAAAGTATAGTCCATCCTAATGGCTCAAACAGAGCTCAGATTTGCCAACATCCCATCAAAAGTCAGATATTTTAATATGAACTCAAATATTTCTCACCAAATCCTTCCAAGACCAAATTATCAGAGTTAACTTAATAATTCTTTACACTTCCTGAATGTCAACAACTGTCTCAATTGTGTCTACTTTTAGAGAGTTGCATTCTTCCATTGTAAGTGCCTCAAAGGAACCTCACCTCAATCCACGTGGCGGTGGACAAATCTCAGTTGCCTCTGCGTCTGTTCTCCGCAGCATCCACACACAACCCACCACGCGCCCCACAGAAAGCAAGAACCACATTATAGTGACCACGAGGAGGTTACCCAATGTGACTCTACCCTCCCTAGCAACTGGGCCAATTTGGTTGCTTAGGAGACCTGGATTGAGTCACTCAGCACACCCTAGATTCAAACTCGTGACTCCAGGGGTGGTAGTCAGTGCCTTTACTCACTGAGCTACCCAGGCCCTCCAGAGACAACTATTATTAAGCCATTCGTAGATTAATTTCCAGAAAAACTAAAAGTCTTTCTATGGCGCAATGATTTGTTTTGAGAGACCGGATTAACCCAACCAATGCCGTGAGTTGGGGCAGGGCTAACTCTTTGTTTGACCAACAGCAGACTGGGGGTGTATTCAGTAAAAAAAAAATATTTTTGCAATTCCGTTTGGTGATGTTAGTGGTGCAGAAAATACATCAGCTTTAACTCAAGATCTACGCATCGTGTCGTGTTTTATTTGGGCTCATTTTCACTGCAAACACTTGATATTAAGCTATCGTGATTCGTGAATAAAATGCGACAAATAATACACATCTGATTCTAACATATGTAACTCTTTGTGAGTGCACATTACAATAAACATTTCAGTCTATGAGTGAAACAATATGTTTGTGTGATATTGATTAACGTTAATCACTTTCAATCAAGGATTTTTCAGATTTTGCAACCCTATTTGCTATGCACTAATTGTCAGATTCACTGACAATGTTTTAACGAGGGGTGTGATGAAACGTCATTTTGAGGGGATGAGGAGTTACATCTGACAGTGGTCTTTTACAGTGATCCTGTTTGTTAGCAAAATAATGTTATGGTGGACAGAGTATTTAAACAAGTTGCATAAAATACTTTGTATAGGGAAAATACTAGTAGCGTCCCTATGACTGTTTGTGTGTGCACACGTGTTTTGGTGTGCAGTCTGTTTGAACGGCCGACAACAAGTACATATAAATTATACATTAAAATTACATAAATTACATATTAAATATAAAAATTTGTCACAGGATCTTTTGGATGAGCAACTTAAATACTCCGGAAAATCAGCTGCGGCCCGTGCATTTTAAGTCTAGGCCTTCAATGCAATTCATGCCATTAAGAAAACACAGTCTCGCAACGAATAAGAACATTACATGGTAGTCAACTAACAATACCAATTGACATTTTAAAAACACGTTCACGTGCAAAAGCCAGAACCAATGGGGTCTAATACCAAGAAAAATCTCTCTAAAAATATTTGCGATTTAAATTTTGTTTCATCAGGGCACACGGTTACTTTTCAAAACTTGATCGACACTGAATGCTCAAGCAGCCTAATATACACTTAGAAAACTCCTGATGTTGCTATAATGCAATAAGCACTTACCAATTAGCTTGAAGTGAAAATCAGTCCTCCTTACCGCTTTAATTAATCAATCGCACAATAATGCAGAACAGTTTAGGTTTTTAAATCCATAAGGATCTCTTTCTCAACGGCAATACCAGCAGTGATGACAGATGACTCGTCAGCAAGATCTTGCACTCTTTGCTTTCAAATTAAATACATCACATAAAGCGTAATTGCGTCACACAAGGCCAGCTAGAAGGCCTGGATTGAGACATATCCTAAAGACCACACCCACAAGAACAATTAAATCAATCTGATTGGCTGATGAATCTGACAATCTGACTTTAGACGCCCATTCACTGCACTGTTGAGTGATTCAGTGGAAATTCTGATGGCCTGACGGGGTGGAGCTCAGACTCAAGCACAGCTTCGGCTAACGAGCTTGGCTTCGGTCATGTGATTTGTGAAAGAGTTGTCAGACTTTGCTTGTGAGCAGTGAGAATTAAATTCTGATTGGATAAATGTTTTTGTTTTTTGCTATTCATTTGTAGATTAATTAGGAGTATAAAGCGATTGAAAATACATGGGTCAATGAGAATGAAAGGATGAAAAAAAGTTTAATTTATTAGGCATGTTACGCCAGCAGAGAAGGCTTTGCTGGCCCTGAGAAATTGCCACTGTGGAAAACATGGTAGTTAAACTACTTTATTTGCTACATTACAAGATGCAATAAAAAGTAATGGTGACTGAGGCTAACATTCTGCCTAACATATCCTTTTGTGTTCCACAGGAGAAAGACACATTTTACATTTTAGGTGAAATATCCCTTTAAGCTTGCGTTGTGTAGTGTAAAACAACTTCCCCTCCTCTCTTGCTCTCCCACAGCCCAGTTTGCGGTTTGGTTCCTGCATAGTTATATACCTAATCAGGCTAAGAATAGCCCCCAGGGAGCCCAACACATAGACGCTTGCGGTTTTTTACCCTCCTGCCTAGGGGACACAATTGCTTCATTTAACTTACTCTATTCGGCCCTTGCCAAAAGGGGAAACAGCCAGAGAGAGAACGAGTGAAGGGGCCACATCATCACTCATTTTACTTGCACATCTCCTTTACCTTGGCTCCGAACATCACCGCCATGGAGATACGGCTCAATTAAGTGAGTTTCACGGGTTAGACCGCCAAACTGCCCGACAAAATGTTATCAGCGGAAATCTTGTCATGTAATGAATATGGATATTGACTTGTGTTACGTCCCTGTGATTGTGTGTGAGAAGCAAATGCACACAAGCACACACTCAGAATGAACGAGGCTTGAGCTAATCCAAAATCGGTCTCACTACTATCATATATTTGAATATATTGTAATATACTTTATATATGAATTTTAAACCAATTTTAAACCAATAGTTTTATATTTTTCCATAGTTTTTAATTCGATTACATCAATCGCAATGCTTCATGGGATTGTAGTTCATTCTTTCCTCATGAAAGGCATTAAATACACAGTCCATTTGTCCGATTTTCAAATACTTTTTCATTCAAATCAAAGTTTTTAATGTTGTGATCCTATTTGGAGCTGACTGGTTTTGTTCATGGTTTAAAACTCCTAATTGAAGCATTTTATGAAATCCCTATGGAAAACAAATTGGAAAAATACTTCCATTTTTTCACTCTATAGTGCTGTATGAATAGGATATGGAGTGGTGGTGGTGTAGTGGTCTAAGCACATAACTGGTAATCAGAAGAACCCTGGTTCAAGCCCCACAGCCACCACCATTGTGTCTTTGAGCAAGGCACTTAACTCCAGGTTGCTCCGGGGGGATTGTCCCTGTAATAAGGGCTCTGTAAGTTGCTTTGGATAAAAGCATCTGCCAAATGCATAAATGTAAATGTAGTGCTATACCATGAATGTGGATAGCATAGCTCAGATATTTTGGTCTAGGAAGAATTTGATGAGAAATATCGGAGTTCACATGATGTTGGGATCTTGGTAATCCTGAGCACAGCATGAGACATTGTTGAGATCTTTATTGAAACTTTAGAGGAGACATGTCTTTTTCTAATGGAACAAATAATAATTGTTTTCTATTTAATCTTATTTAATCCTTTTAATCATTGGTGTCTTGGAGAATCAACTGAGATGTTAAAAAGATCTCATTTGTGATTTTTCCTTCCTAAGGGCACTATCAGACTTTAAATACTGATGTTCCAATCCTGTCCTGATCGGAATGCAGGCTAAGGTGGGAGGGAGGGGAGAGAGAGAGAGAGAGAGAGAGAGAGAGAGAGAGAGAAAGAGAAAGAAAGGGTCCAATCGATGATCTGACAGTCTAAACTAGATTTCTAAGCAGTTTGGCACTCTCAGCAGCAAGATAAGATACACGTTCTTTGACCTGAGCTATGAAGTTGCCATGGCGATCAGGGAGTACACTTTCCCAATTGATATTGCGCAGATGTAGCAACAAATAGAACCAGATCACAAGGCTGATAGAGCTGATTAATTAATACCAATATTGATCTGTACAAGCAAGACACAAGGCTATTAACTCGAAGGCTGAAAGTCAGTTGTTACCTGGGGCTCAATAGACTGATCACTGATATCATGGCTAAATAAACTAAACAACAGACGACACAGATTAGTCAAGTACATTTTCTGTGATTTGATCTTGTTAGGTCCTTCAAGACAGAGTGGAAGGAAAAGTTGCCTCAAAGGAACAGTTCACCCCAAAATTCTGTCATAATAAGTTTTTCCAAACTTTCTTTCTTCTGTGCCACACAAAAAGAGAAATTTAAATGTTCACACTTTTCCATCCAACAGTATATTATGACCACGGGCGGTCAAGCTCCAAAAAAAAAAAGAAAAAAGCACCATAAAAGTAGTCCATAGGATTCATATGCTATAGGGATGCACGATATATCGGCGGAAAATCGGGAAAATCGACATATTATTACCATGCCGATAGTGGTCCAGTGTTGCGAAGCAAGCTCATGTCGATCTGTGAGGATTATTTTAACATCTCTGCACCATTGTTTTGGAGCTGGGATCATCTACTGTATGTAAAGACATGCCATTTCCCATATTCGGTTTATGTTTTAGCAATAAACCAATATGCAACAAAAAACATTTATGTATATTACTGGGGCAATTATTTTCACTTAGTACTTCATGATGAAAAAAAGAATATGAAAAATAGTATAACATTACATACAGCAAAGAAACATGATTAAAACAAGCAACGATGTAGCACTGTACATAAATCTTGGTGTATTTTACGATTTGAGACGAGCATTACCATAAATACTCACATAAATGGGTGTTTTGACAAGTGTTTTGTCATTTATTTCTCATTTAAATCAGCATACATCTGTTATATAGGCACAATTCTGGTTCATGTTACATCTGGCAAACCTTAAATAGCAGCAGTTAAGAGTTTCCAAGCTTTTAAAGGCCCCTTTTTATTAATTAACAAGCAGGACCAGGTTATACGAGTAAAAAATAAAACTTTTTATTTTTTTATTATTATTATCCGTCAATAGTATCGGCCCAGATTTTCCATATCGGTGCATCCTTACAATATTCCAAGTCTTCAAAAGCCATATGATAGCTTTGTGCGAAGAACAAAATGAAATTCACCAAAAATCTTGCCCTCTGTTATAAGGGTCAAACCTCATTTGCACTTCCACAGGCAAACCGGCACATCACGAGGGTCTAGCCACCATAGACATTGAGATGAACAAATGCTTTTGGCTTGTTTCTCACACAAAGCTTTTGTTTGGCTTAGGAAGACTTGAAATATAGCACATGCATTGTATAGCACATGCATTGTATGGACTACTTTTATGGTGCCTTTTTTAAGCTTGAGAGTACAAATGACCACCCACTTTCATTGTATCTAAAATTACCTTCTTCAAAAATACTGTTTTTGGTTTCCACGGAAGAAAGAAACTCATACAGGTTTGGAACAGCATATGGGTGATTAAACAATTACAGAATTAACTTAGAGGAAAATTACTGAATGATTAACAATTAACAGTGTCATGTGAATGAATGGATATATAGTAGAACCCAATGTGAATCCGAAGTGACAACTGTAAACTGATGAGCTTTTTTCAAAATGAAGATATTGTTTACAACTTTTCCTTAGGTGAGAACAGCACAAACTGTCTGGAATCATCCAGTGTGAGGAATTCAGGAAAAAGGAAGATAAAGAGGAAAGTATGGCAGGAAGTGACCTCCAACTTTTGAAGCTGCCTACCCGGATGCACCATAGACTGTTTTGCTGAACAGCAAGAGAAAGATATAGACAAACTGATAGAGAGATAGAGAGAGATATTTGGAGGAAGGATGGATCCGTTAGAGAGAGAGACAGAAAATGACAGCAATCCTCCTCTCTAATGATGGCTGACTAAACCCTTTACCCATATTTTATTTGTATTTTTTTTTCAAGGATAGACACAAAAATATTTGGCAGACACACTCTGTCACTTGTGAGGATCTCATAAAGAGAAACACAAAGTGGCAATCAATTAATAGAGTGAAACAACTGCAACTACTTTTTCAGCCATCTTGGTATTGTAAACTGAAGTATTCCCATTCATATTTTTCCATAGGGATTTCATAAAATACACCTTTAAAAAGTTCTAAAATATACGTGAACTAAACCAACAAGCTCTGAGGTGAATCACAAGATTACAAACCTTAATTTGAAGCAAAAAACACACTGGTGGCCAAAAGTTTGTAATAATATACAGGTTTTGCTCTTGTGGAAAGAAATTGGTACTTTTATTCAACAAAGTGACATTCAACTGATCACAATGTATAGTCAGGACATTAATAATGTGAAAAATTACTATTACAATTTGAAAAAAAAATGTCAGAACTTCTTAAACTACTTCAAAGAGTTCTCATCATAAAAACCTCCATGTGCAGCAATGACAGCTTTGCAGATCCTTGACATTCTAGCTGTCAGTTTGTCCAGATACTCAGGTGACATTTCACCCCACACTTCCTGTAGCACTTGCCATAGATGTGGCTGTCTTATCAGGCACTTCTCACACACCTTACAGTCTAGCTGATCCTACAAATGTTCAATGGGGTTAAGATCCATAACACTCTTTTCCAATTATCTGTTGTCCAATGTCGGAGTTTCTTTGCCCACTCTAACATTTTCTTTTTCTGCTTCAAAATAGGGTTTTTCTTTGCAATTCTTCCCATAAGGCTACACCCCTGAGTCTTCTCTTTACTGTTGTACATGAAACTGGTGTTGAGCTGAGGACATGTGAGGTGTCTATTTCTCAAACTACAGTCTCTGATGTACTTATCCTCTTGTTTAGTTTTACATCTGACCTTCCACATCTCTTTCTGTCCTTGTTAGAGACAGTTTTCCTTTGTCTTTGAAGACTGTAGCATACACCATTGAATGAAATCTTCAGTTTTTGGCAATTTCAAGCATTGTATAGCCTTCATTCCTCAAAACAATGATTGATTGACGAGTTCTAGAGAAAGCTGTTTCTTTTCCTTTTTTGACCTAATATTGACCTTCAGACATGCCAGTCTATTGCATACTGTGGCAACTCAAAGATACAAAGATAATGTTAAGCTTCATTTAATTAACTAAATAGCTTTCAACAGTGTTTGATATAACGGCAAGTGATTTTCTAGTACCAAATTAGCAATTTAGCATGATTACTCAAGGATATGGTGCTGGATTGATGGCTGCTAGATGTGTCTAGATTTGATCAAAAATTACTTTTTTTCAAATAGTGATGGTGCTGGTTTTTTTCATCAGTAATGTCCTGACTATAAATTATGATCAGTTGAATGCCACTTTAGTGAATAAAAGTACCAGTCTCTTTCCATCCATCCATCCATCCATCGTCAACCGCTTATCCTGTGTACAGGGTCGCGGGGGGCTGGAGCCTATCCCAGCTAACATTGGGCGAAAGGCGGGGGACACCCTGGACAGGTCGCCAGTCCATCGCAGCCAATTTCTTTCCATGACAGCAAAATCTGTACATTATTTCAAACTTTTCACCACCAGTGTATATATATATATATATATATATATATATATATATATATATATATATATATATTTGAACATCAGACAAAAAGACGAAGGTACAAGACTGTTTCCTTAAAATCTTTAATGAGGGAATGAACTACAATCCCATGAAGTATTGCAAATGACATCATCTAATTAAAAACAATAGAATAATATAAAATTATTGATTTGAAGTTACTGATTATAAGTATAGAATCTATAGAAAATATTTTAAGATGAATATTTTAAAATATTTCCAATATATAAAGACATAGAAGTATTTTGTATATTCAACTCATTTACAGTCTCGTTCACAGCGCGGCATGGGAATGGGCAGTCACTGCAGGGTTCTTTTGCCACAATTTGTTTTCCATGATTCTCTGATTGGTGTATTGTTTCCTTTCAGGATGATGGGTAGTGTAGTTATTCACCAGGAATTCTGTTATTAAACGAAGACAAAATAACACGTACTGATGGCTTCAACAGAAGCACATACCATCTATTAACAAACCTCAGAGCTCACGGTAGGTCTGTCTTTAATGTTTTAAAATGTCCGTGTTTATAAATTATGGTTAATAATCAATTCCCCAAGGAATACAATTATGGGATTTTTACTTACGGAACCAGGCTGTAGCACTTGTATACCTCGAAAAGCAGCGAAAAGGACAGTTCACCCAAAATATAATTTCAAAATCATTTTCATTTAAAGCTCCAAAAATCAAATCAAGGCCAAATAAAAGTAATCCATAAGACTTCAGTGGTTATATCCATATAATCACAAGCAGTATAACAGGTGTGGGTAAGAAACGGGTGCATTTGTAAGTTCTGTTTTACAATCAATATCCACTTCCACATTCTTTCAAATTTTTTAAGTAAAAAATTATAGTTGAGATTTATGAAAAAAAAAAAAAAAAGGACAAATATTGATCTGTTTCTCACCTACATTATCATATCACTTCTGAAGATATGGATTAAACCACTGGAACCTTATGGATTACTTTTATGTGGCCTTTGTGTGATTTTTTTTAGATTTTTGGTCTGGTCAACATTTACTTGCATTGTAAGGACCTACATAGCAGAGATATTGTTTGTGTTCTGCAGAAGAAAGAAGGTCATGCACATCGGGGATGGCATGAGGGTGAGTAAATGATGAGAGAATTTAAATTTTTGGGTGGACTATCCCTTTAACAACAAAACCAGAACAGCATAAACACATACACATACTCTACACTAGTACACTTCTAGCTAAACAACCTCAGTATCATGGACTATTGGATTCTAAAATGTGTCATGACACAATTCATAAATTCTCAGTTGGCCAAAAGGGGCGCTATAGCAGACAGTAGCGTAAACTCCTCTGTTGTCTTCTTTTTCCAATAGTATCCAGCTGCAGACCCGCAGCACCACCAGTTTCAGAACCCCAGTTTCAGAACCCCAGCGCCAGAACCTGAAGTGAGGGGCGGAGCTTACGTTCTAAACCGAGTAGCGCCACCTAACGTTTTGGAGAGTAGGCTACACCACCAGTTTCAGAACCCCAGCGCCAGAACCTGAAGTGAGGGGCGGAGCTTACGTTCTAAACCGAGTAGCGCCACCTAACGTTTTGGAGAGTACTTTGCTTTTATTACAAACGAAACATCATACTTTATATGTATGTTATAATGATTCTTTAAGTTACAGTACAATAAGCATTTTAAAACATTGATCTTGTGTAATATAATTGTATATAGTTATCCGTTTCATTGTATTATGAGAGTTACTTCCTGATCATGATGGAGAAAAAAAATGCTTGAAACTTATGGGCATTTTATATAAAATATACTTTATTTCACAAGAACATGTGCAGCATGCATTTTTCTTTATGTAAAATAAAACATGTCAAAAAAACTAAAAAGAGAGAAAATTCAGCATCATTTTAAAAGAAACAATAAAAATATATACAACAAATGACCAATTCACCCCTAGGCCCATTTTATCATGACAATCCTGTATAAATTAAACTTAAAATGTATCAAATGAGGAATTCACTCTCAGGCCCATTTTGTCCTTACATTCTTGCAAAAATAACTCCATGTCATCCCTGAACACAAAATGAAATAGAAAGGGCTCTCTGGAAGCTTCTGACTGTTCCAGGAGATTGTTGCGGGCCTTTTCCTTGTTGTCTTCATTCATTCGAAATGTCTCTACAAGAGATGAAAGCACCACACAATAATCTCAACGTTAAAAAAAAACTCAACTATAAGGTAACATTAACTCACAAACAATGCATATAACAGAGGAACATGGAACAAACACTTTAACACCTTCACAAGATGTCTTCAAAACGTCACCGCAAGGCTCATTTACAACTTAATATATGCAATAATTTTTCACAAAATGATGTCAAAAACGTTACACAACTCACCATGCTCTCCGCCATGCTTGTCTCATTGTCAATAACTCCGCCCCTCACTTCAGGTTCTGGCGCTGGGGTTCTGAAACTGGGGTTCTGAAACTGGTGGTGCTGCGGGTCTGCAGCTGGATATGTCTCTCTTTTTCAGCTATATAATGTATAGGTATCAGTATGTGTTCCCTGAAATTGAACCAACAACCTTGGCATTGGTAGATGCTCTAACAATCAAGCTACAGACGAACATAAACTAATTTCAAATTATAATTTTTTTTCTTTTTATCAGACTGGCAGCATTTGCATTTAAATATTTGCATTGTAAAAGATTATGGAGGCAAACACTCCTTCAGCTTAGGCGAGGCAAAACAACACAATCTGTTACTGGCATGGCAGCCAACAGATGTCGAAAGGAAAGTTGGCATCCAGCAGCCATTCGTCATAAGACATAAATCTAAGAAGAGCACAGGAAGACACACTTTCATTAGTAGAATTTGCAAAACAATGTCTAAAGTATGAGATAGTCGTCTCAAAGGAGTTTTGATTTTACCTCAATATGATATTCTCCCTCCAAAACCATCAGATGCTTGAGCTGGTTTGGAAAACCATTCAGTTGTGAAACACACTGGAACACAATACACACACACACAAACACAAAAACACACGCACACACACACACACACACACACACACACACACACAAAACATCCGATTTTCCTGATGAGAAAATCAGCTGAGAACAAATAAAAGACCACCACACACACACACACACACACACACACACACACACACACACACACACTCACACACACAATTTCACTGATGTTCACCAATTATAGTTTAAGCAAAAAGCCATAAAAATAGAAAACGAAAAAATAGAATTGAGATAATCCAATGAGAATAAACAGATAAACCACTAAATCCCAAACCACACATACACACACACACACACACACACACACACACCAGATGTATGCTGCATGAACATTCACTATTATTTAAAATACAATGGCATAAAAATATAAAGCTATAAAACAGAAACTAGCAAATCTAGTGAAAATAAACAAATAAACCACTGCATTTCAAACTTAGCTAAAAGGGGACATACAATACCATAGACTTCTATTGTTATTATACATATATAGGGGTTATTATACCCTAGCCCTAAGTCAAATATAATTATTATAAACTAACAGAAAATATTTATTATGTATCATTTATTTTGTTTAATTGAGGACATCCCCAAATGTCCCCAAAGAGGTTGGTTGTCATATTTAGCTCATTTCTGGGAACAAATATCCCCTCAAACTATAGTAAATAAAGTACATGCAGACATCCTTTTCCTCTCCATACACACGTCCACAATGACATGTTGGCAGCCGAGTCAGCAAACACTCTCACTGCTCCATTATAAGTTGAGCCTGTGATAAACCCCATCCAGAGATGGACGTGTTACCTGATAGGCCTGATGGAGCTCTTATATGACATCATCATCTGCTGGGCAGAGCTAAGATGACAATCACACAGGTATTTTCAAGAAGTCATAGTGGCAGTTGATTACAAACACACATTCATAGAGCAACAACAATCCTCCAAACGAGATCTGCAACTATCACAGGACACTGACACATCCTCTGAGATTGGCACTGGATTTCGAACAAACATTTTAGAAGCAGCTACTTATCTGTCAATTGCATTTCCTTTGTCTTTCAACTCAAAACCGAGATAAAACATGGTCTATATACTCCTGATGTGTTCAACCCAATCTCATGAAAGGTTGTACATAATTTATGAGTTGACTATTTTGTATGGTCTTGCATGATGTTGTTAGAATAAACTCATACGACTTCGTCACATGCAAATTCCCACATTAAGCGCGAGTTCTGCGCAGGAAGCATTAAGGACATATTTATTAATATTATGCCCAAACCCCTTATCTAAACTTAACCAATCAGTGGAGTGTGTAAACATGATAGGAAGCTGTTGTGTGTGACAGAAGCAAGTCATTTTCGTGTATTAGATGGAAATGATGTCCAGTGATGTCACTGGCTGTAGTGAAAGTCGTAGGAATTCAAACGAGTGCAGTCACATGATATCAGACAAATTAGCCAAACGTAGAAAAGTCGTAGGAATCCTGGCGATTTCGCCATGAGAGTGTATTGGATATGTTCCTGTTGTTGAACCCCTATTGGTAAGAATCAGGATTTTGGTCCAGATAAAGGTTCTATTCAGTGTTGGGTGTAACGTGTTAAAAGTAACGCATGTTATGTTATCATATTATTTTAGTATTATTGTAGTGCATGATGGGCATTGTAGTTCTAGAGACTGTGAGGCTTGTCTACCAAAGATGCATACACAATGAAGTATTCATATGTGTGGCATGATGGGTATTGTAGTTCTAGAGAGTATAAGCCATGCTTATCAGCGATGGGCAGAGTGCAACAAGTCTTCTTTTAACCCACCCTGAGATTTATGTTTTAAAAACTGCTAAATATTGCTAGTAAAGTTAATGTACATCTGAAAGCTTCGGTGGAATCCAGTTGTACACATCATTTGCAGAGTTGGATTTGTTGTGCGCTGGAGTGTACATAAGCAGCCATCATAAACTTTGCCTTTGTCATGACAATCAAACCCAGAGTTAAGAACTGTAAGTGGTAAGTTAAACTTTTTCTATTGGTGGTGGTGACATAGTGGACTAAAGCACATAACTGGTAATCAGAAGGTGGCTGGTTCGATCCCCACGGCCACCACCATTGTGTCCTTGAGCAAGGCACTTAACTCCAGGTTGTTCCGGGGGGGATTGTCCCTGTAATAAGTGCACTGTAAGTCACTTTGGATAAAAGCGTCTGCCAAATGCATAAATGTAAATGTAAATGTAAATGATTCATGTATGCTTTCGTGGTATATAGCAGGCATTAGCCGGGAGAAGTCTTCCCGTCGCCACAACATGATTATAGTTACATACAACGTAGAATGATCAATGACTGTTTGTGCATCTGAACTGCTTCGTTATAAAGCTGCCATAACCACTGCCCTAGGATCAGTTTGCATCCAAACTGCTAACATTCAACATTCGGTTGAGTGAAATGCAACTGATGCATGTGTAAATACACATTGCATTAAAAAATCAGTAATCACATTTAGGCAGAGGGATTATAAGACTAGCCTTCCACTGTCAATGGCGTGATATACAGGGTGAAATACTCACTCAATTCACTGACTTGTGCAGCCAAATTGCTCGTTACACCAACCAGTTTCGAAATTAATCACATTACAAGCTTTGATTTGAAGCAAAAAATATTTGAAAATCTGACAAAATCTTTTGATGGAAAGTTGTTGATTATAAGTATAGAAAAACAAACTACTCTAATATATACAAGTATAAAAGTAGTTTAAGGGTAAAGGGAGACAGACTCGATTACATCATTCACAGTGCGTCATGGGAGTGGGCAGTCACTCTTTGTTTCAAGGGCTTTGTTGGCCGATGTTCTTTGATTGTTGAAGCTTCCTCTGTTGGACCATGGATGATGTCGTTTTTCACCAGGAATTCCACTATCACACACAATTTTTAAACAACAAATTTGAAATGACGCAGTCTGATGGCTTCAACGAAAGCATATACCATCAATGAACAACCTCAGAGCTCACAGTAGGTCTGTCTTTAAAGGTTTATCCGTTATCGTTGAAAATTGTTTCATCTATGGATGGGAATTTTAGTTCCGTAACACGACTGTTGCACTCTATTATGGTCTCTACCTTTTGGAACAGCCTTTGCATTGGTGGCGTGCCTATCATGCCATAAAATGCTGCCTACAGACGCAGCTTCACATTTCAGGATTCGGAACCGAGTGATCCAGAGCGGCCTTACCTCCACCACCTGCCTGCTCTCCAACCCCACACACACACACACACACACACACACACACACAACTTGAGGGGTTATTTTACAGAAAAATTACACCACAGGGCATGCTTTCCATTCGCCAACCTGTGTATCTACCTACCCAGCTTATTAAAGCACCATCAGACTTTCCTCAACAGAGAGAGAGACATCACGCTCTCCCGCAAAGCTAATCGCACTCCATTTCACATCAGAAATATTTTCATCTCTTCCTGTCAGAAATTTTTGCTGGCTCCAACTCAGCTCAGCTAACAATTGGACCAATTTATTGGCATATTGGCATGAGGTGATAAGGGCTAAAAACAACAGCAGCAAGCAGGCGGTTGTGGAGATGAGCTGATAACGCTGATATGAGCTCCCATACAAAACGTCTCGTGCTCCATCGCCTCTCTATCAAACTCTTATTACGAAGAGAAGAAGTGAAAGAGAAGAGTGCAAGAAAGGTTTTTGCTTTGTCGGTGGGGGGTGGGGACGAAAATGAACACAAAATAAATATTAATAAAAAAGTAAATCAGATGTAACGTTTCAGGGCCAAAAAACAAGGAGCAGAAATACATAATTTATCACAGTATTATCGGGATATCCAGGCAGCCTAATCAAGGAGTGGTGGATGACTATTTTTCGCCTTATCATCCAAAGTGGTGGAAACGGAGAGGGAATTATCAGCCCGCTGCAGATTGCTGGGTAGGAATTTTAATGGCAATAATCGGGGCTCTGATGGTATATCTCCTCACCTTATCTTTCCCATTATCTGCCCTTATCTAACAGGCATCGGTGCAAATTAATGGTGCTTTTTCAATACAGCCTTTTTATCATTGCTCAGAGAGCACCCAAGGGTAGAGAATAAGCTAAATATTAAAATACTGCATGAATCACAATTTTAGATAACCGATCAACGTATGGCGGGACGGGGTGGGGGTTTGGGGTGGCTGTTGCCCAACAACCGTTTTGTCCTCTAGAATGACTCTCAGTCTCTCTGTACACTGGATCAGACAGTCTCTTCCTCTCTCTTCCTCTTCCTGAAGTGCTTACGAGAGGAACTATGGGCTCCATGTGACCTTTTAAAGCCAGAGATAATAGCTTGATATTAGCACCTCTACGAATGCTCTAGTAATGGAGCTGTGAGAGCTATTAACTTTAACCTCGGTTCATTCCTGGACATCTTGCATTTTGAAGGAATTCACAGATTGATTTGCATGCAAACACCTCGGTCAACAGTCTAATGACTACAGCTCATCTCTGGTTGTCAAAACCTGTCATGCTTGTCAAAGAAGATAACGAAAAGTACCACGTCAAACATAATGCGCAAACATTGCATTGCACTGACTGATAGCTGCAGCAAATCTTCGATCGTATTTGTGTTTGCTGTATATTGGTACAGTAAACAATTTTAGCTGAACATCTTTAGTGCAACGTTTCAATATTTAAATATGTAAATAAAGTTGTCAAAATTATTCATGCTGAAATTTTTTTTTCAAAGTTATATAATATATTATATAGAAATCATATTAATATATAAAACATATGTTGCTAAAAGTTACATTTAACTTGTCTAGTGAAATATTTTGAGATGATTACATGCATCTCAATATTACAAGTATATCAATGAAATATCCACATGCACATGCACACACACAGAAATAGAAATATTCCCAATCACTGGTACGTACATGATGACACGCATATAAATATCAGGCAGCAATAAAAAAAAAATAAAAATACAGCTTTCTGAGTTGTGTAACTAGTTTATCTCGCTGCTTCTCATCAAAATGACATTATGGTGGACCAATGCCTCTTACTAAAAACATTTTACAACGGAAGATTCCTTATTCCTCCCTGCGCACCAAACACACACACACCCACACACTGCTGCTAAAGGCCATCACCAGTGATCTCATTTAGAAAACACTCATTTTGATGAATGCAGTAGCCAGCTCAATCAATTATTGTTTGAATCATAAAGTCCTACAAAATATCAGGTGTCCTGAAATAGGCCTGACAAAATGAGAATCTTACAAAATAATCAACAAATGGCATATATTTGATCAAACACTTTATTTAACTCTGTAGAGTTCTAAAGATAATTCTAGGCTAAGCTGTGTCAGAATCATTAAGTATTAAATAAATGTCAGACAACAGAAATCACACTTTTGTAAACAGAAAAAAAAAAAATGTTTTCCTCTCAAACTGCATTATCGTGAATACAGAAAATTTGGATATTTCTGTCTGTATAATCTCATTTTAGAATGTCTGTGTTAGGGATTCTGGGCAGTTTTATATATATATATATATATATATATATATATATATATATATATATATATATATATATATATATATATATATAACGATATCGACAGCTGATGCTAAACAGACTCTTGGGACCCCCTTTAGCTACTTTAAGAGAAAGCTGGACATGTTCTAATCTAAAACTAATGTGAACCAAAAAGGTAAATCAGTGCAAATCTATATTGTAAAACAGCATCAGCATTAAAATGAGCATTACAATTATAAATGCACTTTTCAACCTAAAACAAACATACAAGTGCATAATTTTATTCTTATATTTTGCAATCCAAGCCAAGCCACCATACACTAGAACCAAGAGTAGTAAATAAATAAATGACACATCTTCCAAATGTCACATTCCCCCAGCACCATCATGGGGAAATATCTCGACATACCTCAAATACAAAAAGACTGAAAGATGTACTAACTCTAAATAGACCCTCGAGACCCTCTTGCCTTTCAAAGAATCAGCTGTACATCTTCATATTCTATTTCAAAGTAAAAACATAGAATCTGCTCGTGCTTTTTCGATATTTTAAAATTCCAGCATTAAATAAGTGCATACATTGCATCATTATTAGCCGATAAATGCACTTTAAATTCCAGACAACACAAACGTACATTTAGGCTATTCTGCCTGCCAATCCGCAGTAAATCTAAAATAAGCAAGCAAAATAAATAGATGTCGATTTAAAACATGCAGGACAACTTTTCACATTCACAGTATCATCGTGGGAGAACATCTCGATATGCCTCAAAGAAAACAAACAAGAGTGAAAGATGAAAAGAGTTCAATGAACAAAAATGAAAGAATGAACAATTGCACCTGCTGCATTCAGTTGTTATAATGAACTGATCTCCGAACTGTCTCTCTCTTCCATATAGCCTAAACTTTACTCCGCTCGGCTTAGAAATAAATAATAATAATAATAATAATAAACACAGTTACTTACGTTTGATTTGCCGGGGGTTGCTCTGCTTTCTGCGGGACATGTTGGCGTGATCCAGATGCTTATTGATTATAAATAATTGGTGTTATAGATTATTATGAGGGGTTGTTATGGATCATCCAAGATCCGAACGGGTCGCAGAAGGAATGACGATTATTCACAGGCTCTTGCTCTCACACACGCGTTCCCCTTGCTCAGCGCGCGCATGTGTGCGTGTGTGTGTGTATGAGCGGAGCTGCGGTCCGCTCGGACTGACAGTGGAGGGGAAGGCGTTTCGCGCTTTTGTTTGAACATGAAGTTTGATCCACCGCAGGTGCCGTATAGACCAAATTTCCCTCACATACGCTACTGTTACTTTAACTTCATTGTTTTATATATCACCCTTATCAGATAATAATTACCAAAACTCAAGCCAAATGTGTTATTCATTTGATCTGTTTGTATAAAAGTTCTAAATATAGATTCGACATCATACTAAGATAACATAATAAACTCATACCAGATTTTACATGAATATTGTTTTGCATGCCCAGGTTAAAGCGTAAATTTTGGAGGCCTGTCAAAGGCATCCATCTCTCAAGCGCTGAAAGCTGAGAACAGGGGAGCGGCCCGCCCTGTTTTAGCCAATCAGAATACTAGCCAATCAGAAACCCTCTCTGCCTGTCAATCATTTTGCGCTTTCGGGTGTACTTACATTGGGTTGGTTGACATGTATTTTGAGGGCGGGAATTTGGCGAGAGGGCGTTTAGTTCAGAAGAGTCGGAAGTTAATAAATTAGTAATTAATTTAGGGGTTCAGTTGAGCAAAGAATTTACACATCTGACCTATAAGAAGCTATAGTGGAGTCTTGTACATTAAATTCAATTTAGGGGACATGTTGTGAGTTTTTCAGCTGAGAATTTTGTTAATTAAAATTGTCTTGATTCAGATAACATTTATTTGTATTGCACTTTTCACAAAACAAACAGTCAAAGTAGTTTTATAAAGAAAGTTACAGCATTAGGCCTGTCACATGGCCTATACAAAAAGTTTGCATTTGCAGAGACTGTTGCAGAGTAACATACACAATAATGTATACATCTTAGATTTGTATTATTATAGAAGTTGCTCAACTAACACACACAGACACACACACATGTAAGCAAACATGAAAGCGCAAATGTCATATGCACAGTATTACAGCATTCCTCCACGTTTTGGCCCATGGATTTCCTTTCCTTTCCTTTTCCAGTCGATCATGATTACCGGATAGGGATTTTTATCAATTGTGTTTTTTTTTTTAATGATTGCTCTCACAAAGAGCAATTACTAGGCGAGCTGAAGATAACTAGTAAAAAAAAAAAAAAAAATCCATTATAGGAACTTCTGTGACTTTTCCATGACCTTTAATATTTTTCTTAATTTTCATGCAAATCACAGTTTTAAAATGTCTTGATATTTTCAGGTTTTCCATGAAACTGGTACAAAAGACTACAAGTATATACGCTTTACCTCAAAGTATGACTTTGAGCGTGAAGAGCAATGCACTACTTTCATCAAGCATTTAGTAAAAAAATATATTAATATATATTCAAAAATCCTGCAACTTCCACGTCACAGAAAATCCCTTAACTAATATTTGAAGTATCATTTCTTAAACAGTTTCAGGGCCTGGAAATCGCCTTCTTCAATTAGCCAGTTGAACTGCCAAGTAAGACAAGCAAGTCGCCTGTGAAATTATCTTGTAACCCAATTCCAGGACTTTAGAACGGAGTCTGAAACTACGGCATAATTTCAAGGGGTTAACTAGTCAACGGAGCTGCACCTTGAGGAAGCCTTTATCTGCCTCTGTGCAGTTTGCCTCTGCTTTCACTAGCCATTACACTCTGGCAAGAAGTGTGCTCTTCCCAGCCTTCCCTGCTCCAGCACAGGCGGGCTGTGAACTCATGCCATGATGGAGGAACAACATGAGCAATATTAGGCTGGTTTGTGATTCAAGTTGTAGTTCAGGATAGATCTGCAAAGTCAAAAGATGTTTTATCCATTAGATTACTTTTTGAAATGTGACTGTTTCCGCTGATTTCTTTGGGTATACCGTCTTAAAGCATTGCCTTCTTTCACATTTTAAAGATGATTTTAGTTTTAAAGGGTTGAATGAGAGAATGAGGTCAGAATGGTAATGTACATCCTCTCAGCAGGAAGAGCAGGAAATTATTTCGCTTGCACACTTCCGAAGCTTACAGTCTGGACACATAGGCCAAGGTATTCTGACATTTTTGTTAAGCGCTTGTCATTAATTTGCAAGTGTTCAAAGCAAATTACATTCTCATTTCATTCACGGTTGTTCCCTTGAACTCTGCAACTCCTTTAATAAGTTTATTATGTTGTCTATATGTTCATATCTATTGTGTGTTCACATGGTTTTCACTAATCTGTCATTTGAAAGCCACAGGTGTAACAGTCTGTTAATTCTGAACACAGCTGAAAATGACTTTTTGGACCCATTGAGCTCCTGTGGCAGGTCATTGTCAGCGCTTGTGGTTTGTATTAACGAATACCGCCGAATGAATTAACCCTGTCCCTTCTATACTCTCTTTTCAGATAATTCAAGGTTAGATTATGTCTGGAAAACATATTCCCTTTCTTTGAAAAGTTGTATGCACATGAAGGGAACTAAAGGCAGTTTCAACCAATCAATAATAGAATAAAAGTGTTGTGCTGCAGGAGATGTAACTGCAGGAGGCCCTTGTGTGTAATTGTGAAGCAGTTTCACTCAGGGTATCAGAAACTGCTGCTTTCTTCATTTAAACTTGTATTTTGTTTCAGAGGCAGATTAAATGAATCCAGGCACACCGGGTCAGATAATAAAAATGGTTATAAGTAATTGTATAATAATATTCTATAAATTCCTACCACGTAGGAGAGAAAAACAATGCCCACTGCTGCATGCATGCAATTTGCTGCATTTGACAAAAATGCATTAATTAACATTATTGGCTTTGTGATTGCTCCTATTAAATGAGACCGATAAACCATCCAGTCTGATTAATTAGCAAATATTCAACATTAAGACCGATATCAATAGTGTCAATTGCAAAATGTACAGATACCCACGTCAAAGGAAAGTTTTCATTTTCTGTTTTCAAATATATTCATATTTATAAAATTTTCTTTTTTTTCTGAATTTTGAGCATTTTTAGCATTAATGTAAATTCAGCTATTTTGTACCATACAGTTCAGTCCTCATTATATATGTCTTGATATATTGGAATTAAAACATTTTGGTGGGAGAACAACAGAACAAACATATGTTTTTATTAGCAATGGTTTTGATTTATTCTGTTATGTTTTCTAGTATTCACTGGTTCAAAAATTTGAAACCAGTAAGATTAGAAAATATAAACATTAACAATTAACTTCAAAAGACTTTTTATAATTCCTCACTTAACAATGATCAAATTTACCTAGATATTTCCATCCTGTTCTGTTGCCATGTAAATAATAAAGCTATTTAAAGTGTAAGGGCCTATAAGCTTGACCATAGTGTATTTATGAAAGTTTGCTAAACCCTTGAAATATTTCCTTACAGTAAATGAAAACACAAAAAAATGAAATAAATAAATAATTATATATATATATATATATATATATATATATATATATATATATATATATATATATATATATATATATATATATATATTTATACTACAGGGCTGTTGAATGCTTGATTCTGATTGGTTGAGAACGTTCTAAGGTGTGCAATTATTTTCAGGGAAACGCACGGCTAAAGTAGTTCCAGGCAGGTCTTGACCGCATTACAGTTCCATATCACTTCGCGTAGTCAACTGTAATAACGGAAAATAGGATACAATTCATAACAAGAAGTGACAGCGACAAATCCACTTCAACTTCAAGAGGAAAAAAAATGACAGACTATTTTGATTTTCCGGAAGTAAATTTTAATATTTATGGTGAACATAAACATTTTAACAACTGGGCGACCGCAGTATTGGATAGCTCAGATGAAAAAACAAATAAACGGAAGAGGACATCAAAGGCAGCCGGCAACAACAAAAGACATAACACAATCAGCGAAGAACAGCTAGACCGACTCAAGGGCGAAAAACATGAAGAAAACACCAAAAAAACAACAGCTTGGGCTGTCAATGTGTTTAACGTGCAGTTTAATTTTAATAAATAAATTCGTTCGAATTAACGAATGAATTATAATGTATTAATTAATAAATAAATTAAATAATATGACGCACATGATTTTCTGTCTCATTATTGCAACCTCTGTCTCTCTAATAACTACACTAATAACTGCATTAGTCTGCTGTCAGTGGCTCAAACCTCCGTTACTAACTCTAAAATGACGTTTTGGAATTAGCAACGGAGGCATGGGATTAGATGCGTAAGAAATTAGTCCTACATACAAGAGCGTTTTAATGACAAAAACTTGACAAACGTCTAGAATCACATCATCTGAACAATGTTTCGAGGTGTGGTAACTGTAGTATAAGCGGAATAATTGACTCCGGGCCGTTGAATTATTAGAAAAATAATGCACACCCGGGGTGGTAATGCGGTCACGACGCGAAGCGGAGTGGACGTTACACCTCGGTGTGCATTATTTTTCTAATAATTCAACGGCCCGTCATCAATTATTCCTTACATATATATATATATATATATATATATATATATATATATATATATATATATATATATATATATATATATATATATATATATAAAAGTTCAATAGCAATAGCAATCGTATTTGCTATTATAACATATTTTATATTATTATTGATGTTTTATTTTAATCTGCAAAATATCGTCTAACAGCCACTCTGCTGTCTAGATATCGGCATTGGCCACTGAAAACTCAAGATTGGCACTGAAAAAGGGGAAAGCTCTTCCGAAAATACTAAACCAGCACACTTGCGATCAACTTAATACAATTCAGTTTGACATTTGAGCATAATTATATTGTGTAAAGTTCAAGTGATATTCAACACAGTCAGAAAAGTTCAAATGGTTTCAGACTTCTAACAGAAGTTGTTCACTCAACGTAATTTTGACTGCATGCTCAATTCACTTCAATTCAAATCAGCTAATGCAACACAATTATTTAGCATCTGGTCTTAACTTGATTTCATTGTGTAAAATCCATCAATGTTCAATTTGTGTTCAAATTCAATTGTGCTAGGACTATGTGATCAATATTTGTTGCAATGTATTGCTGAAGCCAGGCAGGGGATTTCCTGTTCCCAGCATGCTTTGCTTGGGACTGGATTGGGAGAGTACATTTTAAAATGAACTGTTATTTTAATGTACTTCTATGCAAAAAAAAAAAAAGTTGTAGACTTGTTAGTATTTAATGTTCTATTATAATATGATTTAGAAGTGTTTCTGTCATGTTGAATGTGTTGGAGCTAATGGTTAGGTCATGTTTGGGCATGTTAGCATTAAAAAAAATCAGTGTGTATTGCTTGTCTCATGAAGCAAATACTGTGAGATCATCAGTATAATGACTGATTGGGGATCTGTAAAATTTCAGCAGCACCATACTTGTTATACAGTATAAAAAGTTATATATATATATATATATATATATAACATGCTAATCAAGTACAGATCAAGTGTAAGTTAACTCAATTTATTTAGGTTTTTACTACACAAAGTAATTGATTAGAGCTTACATTTTAATTTCATATCAAACAAACTCATTTTCATTGTGTGGAACCAATATGCACAACTGAATGAATTTAAACCATCAGGTTTATTTTTTAGTGGCACTACTCTCATTCAAACAAAATTAGCTCAGTAGAATTCCAAAGTTCTGCTTTTTGCATACCAAAATAGTCAGATGTTGAGGTTTCTTTGAGCGTAAATTTAGATAGTCCAGTTAAATTGTGAACTCCGGATTAATTTCACACCACGGTTTGATCCCTCAGGACTCTCTGCATGCATTGGATCTTATTCTGGCTGCCTCGTGCCATGTTGGGTGCACAGTTTGACTGACAGGTACAAATCTGTGAGAGGTGGAGGGCGCCTCCATCACGGGCTGCAGCAGATGGTTGAAATAATTAACATGATGCTGTTCTCATCGCAGGGGAAATCAGTGGCACAGAGATCATGCCGCTGCTACTTTAACGCACATACAGTGAAGAGTTTAATAGTAGCATAAAATGAAGGGATTTATAAGGCATAAGGGATTGTTCTGTGATGAGAAGAAATGCATTGTCATAGACTTACAGTAATAAAAATACATATTTCATTGGTAAAAATAAAGTCAGATATAGATATTGCTCTATTTGTCCAATCACATAAAAAAAAAAAAAAGGAATTGTTTCAATGACAAATGTACCTACACTGTCCACTCGAAAAATGAATGTTCAGAAAATATGAAACAAATGTGGAACAATGCAATGGATTAAAATAGAAGCCACATATTACTAAGTTCATTATAACCAGTTCATTATAATTACTGTGTCAATCTCTTACGTTCCAATAGAAATAGTTTCTTAAAGGCATACTTCATCCAAAAATGAAAATACTCACCCTCGTGTTGTTCCAAATGCATATCAAAAGGAGATGTTAGACAGAATGTTAGGGAATGACAGCATCAGTTACCATTCACTTTCATTGTATGGGGAAAAGAGCAGCATCAACATTCTTCAAAGTTTCTCCTCTTGTGTTCTATGGAAGAAAGTAAGTCATATGGGTGAGTAAATGACGACATCATTTCTGTTTATGGGTAAACTAACCTATTAAGATAACAACTGCTCAATTACAAGTTTTACAGCACAAAATCATTGTAAACAAAGTGTGTATGCAGCTACATATATCTGTGTCTGCCTTTAGCCATTTTAAATATGATTTACTGCCTTCTGAAGTTCAGCATCAGCATCAACGGCTGCTCTTGAAGTCGCAAGACTGATTTTCTGCCGTATGATGCCACACCAACTGGCATTATGAGACTGGATGCTATCCAGAAGATGTGATGAGTGTGTGTATGTGTACTAATAGACAGCTGGAGGAGTGGACAGCATCAAGGCCATGCATTTCTGCCCATCTGCTTGAAAAGAGATGGAAGGTCTAGAGTTGATTATGATTAAATTAATAAAAGGAAAAATGACATGGAGCATAATTTTATTAAGAAATTAAATGACTTACGTAACCTAATATGTGCCTCATTAATGTCTAAAATGAAGGGAAAATTCACTCGAAAATGAAACTCTGTCTTTTATTTCCACACCCCCATGTCATTCCAAACCGGTACGTCTTTCTTGCTTCTGAAAAAAACAAGACAAGAAATGTCAAAGAATGTTGACGTAGGTCTTTTTTCCTTTTTTCTGAAGCTGTCAGTCCTAAACATTTTGCTAACATAAGCTTTTGTGTTCAGCATCCTTGTTTGAAATAAACAAATGAGGGTGAGGTAATAATGACAGAATTTTAATTTCTGGATTAACTATTCTCGTATAAAAACCCGATTACATGAAAATAACTTTTAAGTGTTGTACAAGATAAAGAGTGCCTTAAATGGATTGTTGACCTAAAATGAAAATTAATTTACCCTCCCTCAAAACCTCAATGACTGACTTTCTTCCTTGGAACAAAAAAGGAGATGCTAGGCAGAACATTAGCCTCAGTCCCCATTCGCTTTCATTGCATCTTTTATTTTCCATACAACGAATGGTGACTGATGCTAACATAGTACCTCATTTGGTGTTCCAAGAAAGCAAGGCACGCACATTTGGAACAACATGAAGGTGAGTAAATGATGACAGATTTTTTCCTTTTTAAGTGAACAAACCCTTTCACTTCTTGCATTGCAGTCTCTCTTTATGAGAAACCGAAAGCTGTCAATTATGATATTTTGATCGGCAACATGTGTGTCCACCAGAGTATCTTTAGTTTTTGTATGTATGTGTGTGTGTGTGTGTGTGTGTGTGTGTGTGTGTGTGTGTGTGTGTGTGTGTGTGTATGTGGTGTTCTATAGAGATGCAATATAGCATCTCAGTCTAGCAACAGCATTATTAGTGTGCCATGTTGCCTCTGGTCATTGCACCCCAAACCCCCCCCAGCAGCCGCAGCCCGCCAACAGATGTCTGCGAGCGTGCCCGCTTCTCCACCCCGCCTGCCAACCCTGTGTTTAGTGCCAGCCCTTTGCCCAGCAACACACTTTCACACTTCTGCTGCTCCACACCTTCTCTCTTTTCCTCCCTTGTTCTCTGTGTTTTTCCACTTTCTTTGATTTCTGTGCACTCATCCTTTTCTCACTTCTGATTTCCATTCCTCCATTTATATGATCTTCTTCGGTTGGGGTTTTGTTTACTAGGAGCTAAAAAATAAATACAAATAGCACACAGATGGCAGAGCACATGATGAGACACTTCTTAGAGAAAATATATATTTTTTGTATTAAATTAAAAAAAATGCATAGCATGATATTTGTGATGAAATACTACATCTGGGAGAAAGACTTTTTGGTTTTTGTTTCTATTCCTAAAAAGACAGACAAACAAGAGATGCAACCTGTCTTCCAAAATGAGGATGATTATTTATTTATTGATTGATATTAGAGATTTGGGACATAAGTAACTATTCCAAACAAATGTATTCATTCATTTATTTAATTTGTTGTGGTTTGTGAAACACAGAAGAGACTTACTATGTGATAAATATATTTTGCTTCAACATTTGGCTGATTCTTTAAGAATAAAACAGTATTTATTTTAGGTTTTTAAATAAATGTGATATTTGTGGATATGTCACATATTTTAATACTACTAATAAAAAGGTATCTGTGGTGATGATCTAGGTTTAATCAGTGTTACCCATAACTAAAACAAGTAACATTTGAAATTTAACCTGTTTTCAAGTATATTCTGTAACTTGAAAATCACATATTCAAAGCAGTTTTTTTTTTTTTTTTTGCTTGTGTCATAACTGTAAAATTATTTAATAATAAGAAAATAAGTGAAGTGCCTTCACAAAATAGCTATTTAACAGACAATGTAGTTAAACTATTATATGTAAACAATCATTATTTAACTTTTTTTTGACAGTAGGATTTAAAAAAGACAGAAAAGAAAATGATGACTTGCAGCTGTGAAATATTTAAACATTTTAGCTCCTGTGAAACAATAAGTAGATGCACTAGACACATTCATAGAGAACCAGATTTCAACAGTTATGAAACTGACTCATTTTGTTAGTTGTTCTGCATTGTCAATTCTTTCATAATTAATCATACTAAATAACACTAATTTATTATACTTCTTTAACCTGATGAAAAACTTCATCTGTGGAAACATGAGCTTTATTCGAAGAAGCCAATCTTAATGTATTTGTGTAAAATAAATATCTGGCATCCTCACCATCATACAGGTTTTGAGTATATTTGTGATCCTTGGAACATTTGTAATCCAGGTCAGAGCATTTTCATATGTACCCATTTGTTCTTGCTTTGTACATCTAGTATATATATAACATCCCGGAACAAATTACCAACATACAGTGTATTACAGTCAATCTTTATTTTTATCCATATCATGTGATTGCAACGTTATTATCTCTGGTATTAAGCATAATATCCTCCTCTGCTGATTTATTTGAAGTCTTTCCATTTGGGTTTGTGCGGATAATATTCAGTGGATATCAGTCACAAACAGCATATGACTGCTGAATGCACAGAGACAGAATAATTGTATTGAAATACAGTTGCACACAATTTCTGCAATACCTTCATTAAAGGCTGCCAAGGGAGGAAAACAGAATATCGAGTTGATTAATCTATAATTATTAGATTACAAACGGCCGGGCACAGTCCAACCCATTTGCGGTTAATTACATGCTTGCTGTGAGCACTTGTGCCCATGGCAGATGTAACAATAACTGTATAATATCGCATTTCTGAACAGAGCTGCCAGTTAATCAAAGGCACTTATTCTAATGCTGCTATCTCTTGTAAAATATCCGGCGAATATATTTCTCTGATCCAAGCCATTTTCATCTCTGTTTTGAATGAAAACATCTGGCCATATGTTTATATTTGGATTATTATATGTAGTTCATATTTTTCAGTACTTATTAAAGGAATATAAGGGAGATGGGGGCTAGTTTTCATAATGAAAACTGAATTCAGTGAATATTTCTCAGGGTTGAATTCTTTTTAAATGCAATTTCTGTACAGCCACACACTTTAAAGTCTCAGCTAAACAAAAAAACAAACAAAAAAAAACTACAAGTTGAAAATTTTCACCGTTATTGGCCAGGAAAAAAAGATCAAGTTCATTGAACATACAGAGGCAATTTGTTGGGGCAAAATTAAACCGCAAAATAATTATGAAGCACAAGAAACAAAAAAGGGTAGAGGGGGTTCATTTTAAGGGTAAATAATAAAAAGGGGAATCACTGAATAAATCTGAACACATATATGTTTACACTAACAAAACTCTTTTTAAGGGTTAGTTAAGGCAGAAATAGCTTCTTAGTGTAAGAACTTCAGGTTACCACTTTTTACAGTGTACAGCCCTTGTGACAACTAGCCCCTATTTTCTAGTGTTTTACATGTAGCATTCGACGATGTGTTGTTTTGGTCGCTACAGTCAGAATAGCAGCAGTGCAAAGCAAAAAATCAAAATAAGACAGACATGCATCAGTATACGGTATATTCACAGAAAGGCAGGCTGTAGACAGCTCCAAGAAGCAAATCTACATCTGCCAGCCTCCATGCAAATAGCTCTGCCTTCCTTAATGGTGAAACCTTCGATGAAAACAGATAAAAATATTAAATATTCAGGCATCCCTTTCACCCACTATCAAAAGGCTCCAGATGTGCGTGGCCGGAGTTGTTATCGGGTGGCCCAACGACAGGCATTGAAAGACATTCCTCTGAATTTCAGACCATATAAAAGTGTTTTATACGATGCAAATAAATGGTAATTTTTGACTACGGAGGAGAAGGGGGAAAAAGACGCCAATAAACCCTATCATTTGGGACTAAAACTCCACAAACAGGAGACACTTTGGATTCGTCGTGCCTGTCTCCCTGCGTTAGATGCCCGAGATTGCCGCGAAATTAATCCATTTAACAATCTGTGGCTTAAAATGTAAGGATTTCCAGTTTTTCGGAATATCAATAAGTTCCAATTGAAGAGAGAATTCTTTTGCAATTCAGGCATGTGCGAGCGATAACGGAGCAGTTGGCATGGAAGGCAGGCAGAGATGGATTAATTATGCAGGGAACATGGAAATTCTGCTTATCAACGCTTAGCAAAGGAGCCCAGCTCACATAATCAGAAAAACCAGGATGAAAAAATATAACAATGCGGTGGCACCTTCCAGCTCATCGTCTTACAAGTTAGATTCTTCCTGTAATTAAAAACTAACATACAATTATATTCATATCTCATAGGCAGACTATGAGTGGTTATGTGTTAAATATCAGTATAAGAGTAGGACTGTGGTGGGGGTAAAAAAAAAAAATGTCTTACACAGGGATGTGGGTCTCTAGGGATGGACAGAACTACTTAGCCAGGCAAAAAAAACTTAAATTATCATTTAAAAGCCAAGAAAGACAAAGCTATGAGAGCTCAAGACTGCACTTATTTACACCATGCGAAGATGAAGGGAAATATATGCTCTGCTGCATTAAGTTTTCACTCATTGCTGGAAACTTTGAAAGGGAATGTCAATTTATAGGCTGTGCAAATCCCAAAAGAGCATGTGTGATTCTGGCGCACAGACCTTTGGCAATGTTTTTGCTAAAGCGATATTGCTTATAATTATACAAAATGATGGGTCATTTTCTCCTTCGCATTTAAACAAGTTGGGTTTTTACTGTACTAACAGCAAAGCAAAGCTCTTTGTTCATGATATGTTTGGTGTTTCTAGAAACAGGAATACGTTTGTGGAGCTTAGTCCACAACAGATCCTGATTTCTGCTGTATTTCTTTCTTTCTGTTGAAGATACCTTTATTTCTAGTTTTGCCGTCCTGTCAGAATTGCTATTTGAGCCAAAATGACTGAATATTATGACTACAAAAGCAAGGATCATGGAAGTTCTGTCACCAAGAGTGACTGTCATTTTGCCAGCAAACACCAGCAGGTTTTAAAAGTGGTCAATCTCTTTTAAAAACCAATGAAAGGAAAATATTTCATAAAACAAAAATCTCCTTTAAGCAATACATTTCCACAGACTTGCTCTTGATCCTTCCAAACTTTTCATTTGGGTAAATGGAATGAGTTCAACAGTATAAAATAATCTAACAAACATTTATCTGAATGCTTTGTGGCTTCCTTTAACCCAGTGGTTCTTAAATGAGTATACTGGGCTCAATACAAGTTAATCAAAATCATCAGCATACTGTATGTGACAATGCTGATAACCACAAAAAAAATATTTTATGGAATAATGGAATTATACTTTTCAATGGAATTGAAAAGTGCCAGTCCATAAACATTAAAATACACACCGTTTCAAAAGTAGCCGCAACACTTAAATATTATACATGTACACATGATTTCAGTGTTATAAAAACACTTACTAACCTTATCAGTGTAAAATTGTATACAAGTTAGTTAGTTATACTTAGGTCCTCAAATATGATTGGATGAGAGGCATTGCAAGAGTGCTGATAAAGGAGCCATATCAGCTTTGGGACACTTCACTGTTTGTATCACTCCGCTTGTGTTCGTGGCATTCAAAATTAAAGTGTAAGAGCAATACAAATGTGTAAGTGCAGCTAGGTGTGGGGTTTGAATTCATCAGCCAGCGACAAAATACCCTCTTTTTTTGTGTGTATGTGCTAATGAGCGAGTTGATTTGACGTTGAGAGAGACTTTGTAGTTACCCGGTGCGTGAGTTCAATTGACATCACTGTCTCTCTCTCTCCATGATCGCTCAGATTACTACTACACTGTAGCTGAGAAATAGATCTAAACTAACAGCTTCAGCATTAATGCCGATCACATATGGAGAAATCAAACACGCTTAGGGTGCCTACATGATACCTAAACTCTTAGCGTTGGGAGGAGACGTAAACTTTCAACATGGCAGAGGAGAAAACGCTTAATGCTTTGGTGTCAAAAGAAGTGTTCCCCAAGAAATATACAAGAATGAAACTGACGTCCTCCATGTTTTCCCTCAAACAACAAAACACTTGAACGTGAGTGAAATACTTGTAGGATATTTCCGACAGCACGTCCTAAAGGCAGCTTCACTCCACGTTCACTCCGAGCGATTAAAATCACACTACAGCTGAGGAATAGAGTTACACACACACAAGGACATTTTTTGGGATGGTCCTTAGTTTTTCCTTAGGTATTTATTCAATTGTTTGTTGAACTGTTGTATAAAAGAAAAATCACACTCATTATCATGCTGTTTTATCTGTATATCAGCACGGCTGTGATTACCTGCGTCATTCAGCTTCCAGCCTCGTGCCTAAGGCCAAAACACAGCCGTGCTGATATACGGCAATTACAGCACTCTTGCTCGTGTGATATTGCTTTAATATAAAATAATTCTACTTTGCTGTCATAACGATGTAACACCATTATATCCCTGATTTTATCAACCAGTAATTATGAAAATCTCATGAAATATCATTCATGTCCACATGTTCAAACCTGGTGTGTTGGCGACACGCGTGAGAACCAATAAAGTTTCTTCTAAAGCTCCTTATTCACCTTATATGGTGTAGAGTGTGCGGCATGTTTTGCATTTATGCAAACAAAGACACAAGACAGATACTCTGGGGGCATAAGTTGGCCAAATTAAGTATGAATTTAAGTAAGTATATAGTATGTATTTAAAGGGATAGTCCACCCAAAAATACAAATTCTGACAGTCAAATTTTGACTGTCCTGACTGTTTTCAGTAATCTCAGAATTTATTTACTTTCTCTTTGTTTATTAATTAGTTTAATACTGTTTACTCTTAGAGCTTGATAGCTACCCAAACTTAAATTGTTGATGATAATAATTTCTTGTGCACACTACAAGGTTGGGGGTTCAAGCCCCAGCACCACCAAGATGCCACTGTTGGGCCCTTGAGCAAGGCCCATAACCCTATCTGCTCCAGGGGCGCCGTATCATGGCTGACCCTGCACTCTGACCCCAGCTTAGCTGGGATATGTGAAAACTAATAAATTTCACTGTATATATGCAAAAAACTGTGTGTATAATGTGTGACCAAAATAAAGGATTCTATTCTATTCTTCTTCTACAATGAATTCTCTTGCCTCCAAAAGATTTACCTAAATATTCCTTCCTGAAACACCTCACGTCTGCCCCTTTCTACAGAGATCATCAGATGAAAGAAACGAGGGAGAAGGCAATACGAAATCTCCTCAGTTCATGTGCAAGATTCTTGCAGCTTTGAGGGATGCACCACACCTGTTGCCGATGCCTTGATTTCATTCCCTGACAAAGGGGTGAAGTGGAGGAAGAAAAGCGAGAGAGAGGGGATGAGATCCTTATCAAAAACTCTCCAACAGACAATGAATTTTTCGCCACCATTCAAATGTGCCGGCGAATGCTTGAGCGATTCACTTCAGCCGATCCCGTGGGGCGACAATGGACCAGAGAAATGAGTGATGCTATCTCCCAACTGATGTCATTTCCCTGATCCGCCTCATCCTCTGGCCCTGTGTACCTCCATTAATTAGAAAGCAGAGGGATTTCCACTCATCAGCTCATGGCTTTCTGCTCGTCTACCATCTGAAGCACTTTCACAGCTCAAAAAATTGGAGAAAAACAAGTTGTTTCAACCCTACCGCGGTTGGGCTTCAGGATGGACTCGGCTTTTAGGAATGTAAAAATATTCACCAGAGTCCGATAAAATGAAATAATTAAGTGATGAAGCTTTGGTTAGTTCCACTTGAATGGAGAAGTTTGATGGTTCCCTTAAGAGGCTGTTGAGTGCCTCCTATCCATGTCATTGAGATTAATAATCAGTAGAAATGGATCACAATGTACAAAAAATGACCCAGATTTAATGTAGTGTGCAGCCAGGAACTCTGAAGTCTTGACAAAATATGCGAAAACTGCAATTAGCATCTCATTATTGGCAGTGCCTGCTAAAACAAGCATCTTTATGACTATCGACCCTACTTGTGGTAAGGGATTTTTCAAAACTCTGATTATTAAACTTTGTTTTGTAACTCATCCAACACTATTTGTTCTACAGACATGAATGATACCCCAAATTGTGCAGCTTGTTGAGTAGAGATGTGCTATTATTTTCTACTATCATCTGGTGGTTAAAAAACAATGCACCAAATCCCCTATATCTACACTGAATTAGGAACTAGAACTATATTTACCAGAATGGTTCTGTTCCAAAGTCTAGTGAGCTGCCTACATAGGTAGTATTTTAAGGTAGCAGTTCTAAAACATGGGGCCAGGGGCCAGTAGAGGCATCATCAAATTAATAATAATGCATCCTTCTAAGACTTTGTTTTCCATCAAAGGCTAAGCAGTAATGCATGTATCCTTCACAGGGAAGGCAATTACAGAATGCATTGCAACTATCAGTGAACTAATTAGAGAAATCCCTGTTAGACAAACATGGATTTTAAAAACCATGATATACAACAAAAATAAAGCAAAAAATTGTTTTAATCTTTTTAAAAACGTACTACTTTGGGGGCCTGGGTAGCTCAGCGAGTATTGACGTTGACTACCATCCCTGGAGTCATGAGTCTGAACCCAGGGTGTGCTGAGTGACTCCAGCCAGGTCTCCTAAGCTATAAGCTCCTAAGCCAAATTGGCCCAGTTGCTAGGGAGGGTAGAGTCACATGGGGTAACCTCCTCGTGGTCACGATTAGTGTTTCTCGCTCTCAATGGAACGCATGGTAAGTTGTGCGTGGATTGTGGAGAGTAGCATGAGTCTCCATATGCAGACTCTCCGGTGTCATGCACAACAAGCCACATTAGATGTGGTTAGATGCAAGGATTGACTGTCTCAGAAGCGAAGGCTGAGACTTGTCCACCACCACCCATATTGAGGCGAGTAACCGCGCCCCCATGAGGACCTACTAAGTATTGGGAATTCGGCATTCCAAATTAGGAGAAAAGGTTACAAAATGTACAAATGAACTACTTTTACCCAATATTTGTATTATGTATTTCAAAGCATATTAGAGTATTGTGATGTTAGCTTAGCAACACGTTAGCGCCAAACTAGATTGGAATCAATAAAACCTTTTCTCATTTCTGGGTTTAGAACGCAGAAGTATACAGTATAGCAGGGTAAAAAAAAATTGTGGTGAATGGAGGAACACAGCAAAATATTATTTATGCATTCCCATTTGCTCCAATGGCATAAGTAAAAATCAGGGTTGGGTAATTTACTCAAAAATAGTAATCCATACAAATTATAAATTACTTCCCATAAATTGTAATTACTTTAATTTTACTGATTACTTCATGGGAAAAGTACTCACATTACTATATTTTAATTTTAAGTTACTTTCTAAAACACAGAAATGTTTTTGTTTTTGTTTTCAATCAGTTCAAAATAATGTCTAGATTTCCTCGTTTATTGTTGTTGTCCCTACAACTGTCACAGAAACACAATGAGGTGTACATATGAAAATAATTCATATTTTAAATGTATTCTAAACAAACAATATTATCAAATGTGTAAAGGGATGGTCAAACTAACTTTAATGCTGCATTACATTCAAGTCGAATGTGGGATTTTCCTACTTGATATCTCCAAACTCCGACCATAAAGGCATTCCGTTGTCAGACGCTTTCATTAGCTTAGCCAGGTTTGACTGTCTCTGGAAACATCTCCAAGTGACCCAATTGATATACAATTAACTCTGCAGTGCTAGAATGTGTGCTACAGGTGTACAATTATCAAAAGAGAGTATAATTCACCATGTTTTTAACTCCTGTCTCAGCAAACGTTTGTTAATCAAGATAAAATAGCATGTAATGTGGGAACTTTGACTCATTTATCAATATTATTTAATAAAAGGGAATGTTTATCACTTATATCTCTGGGAGCTGACATGTTTGTGTGACGTCACGCACCTGCATCTCAGCGAGTTTCCAAATTGGTATTCCAACGTCAAGTTGCGTTCCATTGCACTTTGCCTAGTAGGAATTTGGAAAATCCGACATCCGAGCTGAATGGAAAGCATAAGCATGCAAACATTTTTGGACAACGCAACGGACCATGATATGTCCCGCAGGAGGTCTTCTGGTGTAAATAATGCATCACAAATAACAACAAATATTATATTCAAAGAGTTAAAATACTGTATATGGTCTACTCACTTACCTGCAAGAGTGTGACATTTCGATCTTCTATTGGTCAAGCGTCCTCTCCTCATACGGATTCGCAGGTCAGAGTCCACTCGAACGTTCGATATGCAGCGTAATCAAACATGACTTTGCATGAGGTTGTGTTTCCAGTCTCCCACGTTCGGATGCATTTGGCTGGGAGTGAATAGATTGTGAAGTGTAGTGTGATGGCTCCTTAACCTAAGTAATATACTTAAAGGTGCTGTAAGCGTTTTTATTTTTATTTTATTTTTTTATGGAATGTCCCTACTCCCTGAAAGATATTAATTAAATAAGTGTCATGAGATATCTCACCAGTCTCTGTGACAGCTCTAGACTCTGTAAACAGCAAACAAATATGTGTCTGTGGGCCGCGGTCTCTGACGCTTTCTGCCTGTCAATCATTTTGCACGTTCTCATAATGTTGTAATTGCAGGAAATGATCGAGGCTTACTGCCATTTTCATGCTGTGTTGTTCATCACAATTGTCAGTTTGAGGTACGATGTCGGTCTCAATAAAGCTCATTTGGTATCTTTGGAGTGCCGGGTTTTGGAAAGAGGGGGCGTGGCTAATCCATCTTGTGAACATAGAATGACTAAAATCGCTAACAGCACCTTTAAAAGTAATTAACTTAATTGATTACAATAACTGTAATCAGATAATAAGTGTATTGTGTTACACTACTTTTTTTCAAAAAGTAAATAGATTACAGAAAATATTTACTTTGTAATCAGATTACACCCAACAATGGTAAAAAAAAATAAATAAAAAAAATCCACAATTAAAAATAACACGTGTATTTAAGAAAATGTAAAAATATATATATTTTTTTGTAAATAATACAATTTTCGGTGGGAATTTGCACAAATAAAACCCAAAAACAGATAGTCTGCCACAACGTCACAATTTTAAAATGAGTTTTAACCTAAACCATTCACACTTAAAAGACCATTACTTCTGCAAAGCTACCAGAGGGTGGAGGAGGCAAAAGTTTCATACATTTTTCATTCTAAGTGGCAGAGCTAAAAAAAGACTAAATTTCCATGATGTCTCGGTGACTGTGAGGATGCTCTGGGGCAAAGACCTGCAATTAGCAGATATGTGGGTGGGCATCTGCAACTGCATCGAAACACACTAACACAATGACTGTAGATGAGTTTAGAGCGAGTCTGAGTCTTAGACGTGTCACTCTACCGTTGTCAACATGAAGACGTTAACAGTGATTAGTCTCTCTAATTAAAGCATGCTCCCTTGACGCCACAGATACATTAATTCAAGGCTTGCATGCATTCATGTGGGTGTGTTTTTGCAAGAAGAATGCGTCAAACTGCAGTAATATATTAAAGGAACAGTTTACCAAAAAATGACAATTCTGCCATCATTTAATCACCCTCACATTCTTCAATACTGCATGACTTTATTTCTTCTGAGAAACACAAAAGGACATGCTAGACAGAATGTTAGCATCAGTTACCATTCACTTGTATTGAATATTTTTTCCATACAATGAAAGTAAATGATGACTGTGATTAATATTCTGTCCTACATTCAGGGGTTTAAAGTAACGAATTACAATTACTCACGTTACTGTAATTAACTACTTTTCCCCAAGAATTGTATCTTTTTAAGTAGTTTAAAATTGTTATACTTTTACTTCTACTTGGGTATGTTTTAAGTGCTTAAACTGTACTTTTACTGTGCTATTTTCCCACCGTCTGTGTTCGTTACTTCCCTTTTTATCTATCAACGTGATTGGTTAGGGAGCGTCTTGTGACTCCCATCAAATCACATGAAAAATCTTGAAAATTAGCTGCAGATCTGGCGCCAACTGTTATGGATGTGGTGAATGCCTCAAGCTGAACTTCACAGCTGCACCTGGAAGGGCTTTCCGCATTGAAAAAGGCCAATTGCTTGATCGTTTCATGTGAGTTTAACATGCTCAAGCCAGATATCAGCATTAATCCTGCCTCTAATTTGAAGAAACATATCGAGGTAAATTTCATATTTCTGCTTACTAGATTCGGTGTCTATAATGTAGCCTGTAGTTGAACTTTCTATCAAAGAGATTATTGGGTTGATGTGAGAGACTAATGCAATGTTATCAATAGGACTGGGCAATAAAATTATCTAGATGTTTATTGGAAAAAAGAGATATGTCCTGGATCAAACTTTTGAGTAGTTTTTAATATTTAGCCTATGTTTTAAATCTAAACCAGGGGTGTTCATTACATCAATCGTGATAGAAAGAGCACCACTGGTTGGTTGATATATAAAAATTGACTTTAGCCCCATGCTGTTGCTGTTTGATTGACAGCTGGCAAATGTTTGAGTGGCTAAATGGCCAAATACACTTTATAATTCTGCCAATGCCCGTCTTGATGAGTATTTAATGTAAACGCAGTCGTTTATGTCTAAAGTGAATTTAAACAGTGGGACAAAAAGGATATTTGCATCAAAATGTCAGACTTGAAGTGTACATGTAACCAAATTGGGCACTGTCTAGTAGGCTATGTCATTTAAAGGCTATTAATCAAACAACATTAACAAGGACACGAGAAAACCACTCTACTACTTTTGGCCGAATAACTTGAGTTATTTGGCCGAATAACTTGAGTTAATAACTTGAGTAGCTTTAAAAGTATATTTAACAGCGATATTTTTATTAATAATATTTTTTGAAAATATTGTTCGTTTTTTAATAATACTGACCCCTGATGTAGAGATTTTGTTAATTGGTATAATAAATTACCAGGAAAGTAGAGATGATAAAATTGGTATTGTTTGTATTGTTGTAGACTGGAAGCTCCTGTCACCAAGACAAATTCCTTGTATGTGTAAGCATACTTGGCAATAAAGCTGATTCTGATTCTGATTCTGATCAATGGTTCCTATAATTTATAATTATGATTAGCCTTTATAAAGATAGAAAAGTATCAACATTTGCAGAGCAATTCTTCAGCAGAAAATTCCACCAGTAACAAACCTCAGAAAATTGTGCATCATGCATTAGAATGAGAACAATTAAAAGAGCTTAAAAGATACAAGAACTAAATCATTGTGGAACATTGTATTTCAAAAGGTGGACAATGTGGCCCCCATGTGCTACTTAAATAAATAATTCACACAAAAATGAAAATTCTCTCATCATTTACTCACCCTCATGCCACCTGTCTTTCTTCAGAACACAAATTAAGATTTTTAGAGGAATATTTCAGCTCTGTAGGTCCATTCAATGTAATTGAAGGGGTGCCAACATTTTGACACTCCAAAAAGCACATAAAGGCAGCATAAAATTAATACATGTAACTCCAGTGGTTTAATCTATGACTTCAGAATTGATATGACAGGTGTGTGTGAGAAACAAATCAATATTTAAGTCTGTTTTTTGCTAGAAATTCTTCTCTCTGCCCAGTTGGTGGCGATATGCATGAAGAATATGAATCACCAAAAACAAAAGAAGAAGAAAGTGAAATTTAAAGTGGAGATTGACTGAGCAGGGATGAGAATTAATAGTAAAAAAGGATTTAAATCTTGATCATTTCTCACCACATCTGTCATATTGCTCCTGAAGATGGATTAAATCACTGGAGGCACATGGATTAGACTATTTTATGCTGATTTATGTGATTTGTGGAGCTTCAATATTTTAGCACCGATTTGTTTTCATTGTATGGACCAAAAGAGCTGAGATATTGTACTAAAAATCTTAATTTGATTTCTGCAGAAGAAAGAAAGTTATGCACATCCAGGATGGCTTGAGTGTGAGTAAATGATGAGAGAATTTTCATTTTTGGGTGAATTTTTCCTTTTTAAACGTGATGTAGCCCCTACCAAACAACTTTTCCCATGCCTGCTCTACCTCCTCTATTGTTCAGGACATGATGTGTCAAGTGATCCTGCTTATTTAGCATTTTTTTGCATTCCTTGAAACATGCTTTATGCAGAACAATAACGCTCTGTCTGCATTAAGGAAAATTTAGACCCTACACATAAACTGATTTTAATGTAATTGTTTCATACATTATGATTTAAAATGGTGATCAATGTATTGAAAATAAATTTTAAATCTTTAAATTTCTGTTATCATGTCTCCCTTTTATTTCTTTAATCAGATTCATGTAGTGTTCATCATAGATAAGGGATGTATTTAAAAATTTTGGCATAAAGTGTTCATTATAATGGGGCACAGGTTTTGCAACTCTGTACTCAATACTCACAACTCACAAGTACTTTTAAATGAGCTACTCTTTTACTCTTACTTGAGTAGTTTTTAGGAGAGCTACTTTTACTCTACTCACACTAAATTTTTTTGGGAAGTAACAGTACTTCTACTTGAGTATGATTTTTCAGTACTCTTTCCACCCCTGCTTACATCTCCATTTGTGTATTTCCAAAACATTCCACCTTTGTGTTACATGGAGTCATACAAGACATACAAGTTTGGAACAACACGTGGGTGAGTAAATTATGAAATATTTTTTGTTTGTGTGTGAACTACCACTTTAAGAAGACTTGTTGAGCTGTTTAACTTCAAATGGAGGTTCTAATAACACACAAATCTGATCACAGGGCCCCCTTCCCCTCTCCCCCTCCCACACAGCAACATGACTGAGCAGAAAAAGGAGCCGCTTCATCTGTGAGATTAGCTGTGATAGGACAGCCGCTGGACATGGACTCCTGGACGGAATCAGTTCAGGTATTGAGATCCACTTGCAGATGACATATGAAATCTGTCTCCTCCAGTTGGACGGGTAGCTGCAGGTGATACAAGATCACAGATAAAATGACATGAAGTGGATGGAGGGGTAGAGAGACCAGGGGGCCCCTGATCTCTGCCATGCTGATGTCACTGCCGCAGGTGCTCTCTAGTCCCTCCTCTAACCACTGAACAACGAATCACATGGCTCCATCTCTTCCAAACATTCTGACTGAACAGTCATTGTGAGTGTGTGTTTGAGTTTTATCTCATCCCCATCTGTGTGGTCTCAGCCACGATGATGTTGGACCTCAATCGTATCAGCCTTTATGACATCAAGAATGAGAGAAAATTCTAAACTAAACAGTTGTAAGCTGTTCATTTCTAAACTGTGTGTAACTCTAGCAAAACTCAGTGTCCAGTTTTCTCTTAGGCAAAATGGGGCTAAAGACAATTCGTTAGGAAAATTAGCTTTTTTATGCTGACAAAGTGTCTAAAGTTTAAGAAAAAAATGCATTTATAATTAAATATTCCAATATAATGTGTATAAACACAGTTATTTTTATTAAAGACAACAATATGTTATTGAGGTACATTTTCCTAAAAGTTTTAATAGTCTTTTGGCCTTGGTTTGCTAAATTGGTTAGTTAGGGATATTTCACCCCTCAAAAATTATCTCATAATTTACTTACCCTCATGCCATCTCAAACTCGTATGACTCTTTTTTTCTGCAAACACAAATTAAGATGTTTTGAATGATGTACGATGTTGTGACACCGCGTCGTGATTTTACACACCCGTCCCCTTTATCCTTATCGGAGGCTTGATTGGCCTGATAAGGGGCCGGGTGTGTACAAACACGACCCGGCCCCGCCCTCCACCCTGTCACAGATGTGTTTTTTTAATCTATACAATGTAAGAAAAATGGGGTTCAAGACTTTCAAGCTACAAAAAAAATATATAAAAAGGTAACATAAAGGTTCTCCATACGACTCTAGTGGGTATCGATCACTTTGGGTAGAAAACAGACCAAAATTTAAGTCCATATTAACTAAAAATCTTGAGAGAAGCTCGTTCACACATCCACATAGTTGATTCATGCACAGAATGGTTTACATGACCCAGAAACAATGTTGCCAATTTTTGGTTTTCACACCCAGTTGGGTTATTTTGAAAAGGCAGATGCGAGTTAAAATAATACGTTTTGAGTTGTAGATTGAGTTTTTGGGATACTTTCAAAATCTTGGCAAAAGGTTGATGACCGTAAACACTACAAAATGAAAATGCATCGTCTTGCAAACCAGGATTTGGGTATCTGGCGAACCCATGCAGCATCAAGTAATCCCTATCTTGGAGCCTGCACTGTGTTCCAATCTGGCCAATGTCAAAAATGATAGTGAATAAGGACTTCATTTTTTCTCAACCAAATTGATCATAATGCTTCAGAAGGCATGATTTAAACCATTCTTATACATTGCCTTTATGCTGGCTTTATGTCCTTTTCGGAACTTGAAAGTTTTTGAACCCCATTGACTTACGTTGTATGGACAAAAACACCTCATAGTTCAAAATATCTTCAAAATATCTTTCTTCATGTTCTGCAGAGTTCAAGTCATAGAAGTTCAAGACGGCATGAGGGTGAGTAAATGATGAGAGAATTACCATTTTTGGGTGAACTTTCCCTTTAAGTTTTGGTCCATTAAGTAATTTTCGTGTTTCTCCTAATGTCTCTTTTATTATAAGATGATCAGCCCTGGAGGCCTGGTGTAATATAGAGAGCTGTAACTCACTGCTCTCCATTTATCTTATCACTGAAGGACATTTGTGGAAATGGTGAACGCTGAACAATTATGTGATTCTGTACTGGAACTAAAGCACTGAGAAATCTCCTGCATTCATGCTCACAGGAAACCTCTGGGGAAACCAACATCTAATGACTAAACTTTACTAAAGTCTCAAAGACAGTGTGTGCCGGCTTGTCGTTATAGATGCCAAAGGCACAATATCTCACAAACCTAAATGTTTGTTTTATCACAGTCTGGAAAGCAGGTTCTAAGTTTGGGAATGACCCACAGTATAGTTCTTAAAGACTTTCTCAATCTGGAAAACTCTAATCTGATTGGTTGATTTAAAGCAGGGATGGGAAACTTTTTTGCAAACCTGATCTAAACAGCATAAGATACCTTTAGTGATTTTCGCAATGTCACAGATTTGTTTAGCTGCCAATGTATTTTACATTTACATTTATGCATTTGGCAGACGCTTTTATCCAAAGCGAATTACAGAGCCCTTCTTACAGGGACAATCCCCCCAGAGCAACCTGGAGTTAAGTGTCTTGCTCAAGGACACAATGGCTGTGGGGATCGAACCAGTGACCTTCTGATTACCAGTTATGTGCTTTAGACCACTACACCACCACCACTCTACTCTCAGTAGATCAAATTGAAATCTTTCATAAGCACATGGCCAAGAAGTTTTGGTATTTTTGTACAAGCATGCACTAAGTCTAGGCGCAAGTGGGCTTGGTGAAAATTCTTAGGAAAATTGCAAACTGCATTTCCATACAATACATCCAGAGTTTGCGCATCTACACCCACTGTAGCGCAAAAACTCCCACCCACACCCATTTGCGCTTTGGATAAGACATTGCACTGAGCTTTACGTACTCACAGAAATAGAGCCCTTTGTCTCCAAACACACCAAACACGTGGGGTTCCCCCTGAACACTGTAAAACTTTTTGGCTATAAAATGAGGTCTTCAAAGTAAATTTTTCTTGTTTTACTACTCACTTTGGTGAACACTGACTGTTTAGAGCAAGCAACCTCTGCTAGTCCATAGAAATAATAACATCCTAGCCTGAACACAACCTTCACACGATCCCTTTTTCAATGTACTAAAATTAAATCTTCAGTCTAACATTGACCAACAGTTGATTTAAAGCAACTTCCTTTAGTTGCTTATTTTAATAATTTTTTTCCCTGCTGGTCTATCATTATCGTTTAAATTAGTACAGAAAAACCTTCCTCTAAACACAACAGGGATTTCAATTTAAATGGATTTTGTTTTCTTTTTTCTCACAAATGTTAAAATCCCAAATATACTCACTTTCACGTATTCTTTACTCAAATACTCAAGTCTTCAGTGTTCTTTAATTAATTTTAAATATGAAACATCTAATCAGCTACAGAATCCAAGGAAATTATACAAAGATCTCTTATGGTCTCTGTCAGAAAGGAAACGTTTCGGTGAGAGTGAGAAAAATGCTTTATCCTGACTCCAAAGCCTATGTATGCAAAGGCCTATGATTACCTTTTCCTCAATAATGTGTTTAGTTACTTACACTTTTAATGATTTTTTAGTTTTTCCCATTTCATTCTGATTATACAACTGCATATGAGCCTTAATAAATTATTTCAAATGCCTCAGAGGTGCATACATAAGAGAAAGCTACTTGGACTGAATGCTCCTATTAAAGTTACAGTGTGACATAAAAGATTTCAACCCCAAAACAATGTAAGCCCTTTAAAGGCAAACACAAAACAAGAATGGAAAACGAATTGCAAGCAAATGCTTTATATGTGTTGCTGCAGTCACTCTGGATATGTGATCCAAAGCATAAATCTCATTGGCTGCCATGTTTTCATAACTGGACAAATAAATAAATAAATAAAAATAAAGAGACCTACTCACCAAAGACATAAAAAACTTTTCTTACGCTCTGACGTGTTGCGAATGTTCACCCCTGGTGTGAATAGCTGCATAGAAATGTATTGTTTCTATTCAGAATTTAGTTTGCGTTGAATGTTGCAAAACTGATTACAAAGTGGTACAAGTTTAAAAAGAGAACTTAATTTATGTAATAAATGTTCTGTTTTATTTTTCTTTCTCTTGCATTCTTTGTTTTGTTAGGAGTAACACTTTTGACACCTGTGTGGTTTCAAGCAAATGTTTTTTTAATGCTCCGCTCAAACCCATTTAAGCACCAATCCTTTCATGACTTCCTTCAATTTCTGATGTAATTTCCTCCCTGTAATTACTCTTTTCGTTCCCCATGTTTATCAGACAATGTAACTGCAATGGAAATATAATACCTTGACTAGCCTTTCACTAGACAAAAACAAAATTTAATTTGATGTGTTTGGCTGTCGGACATCATTGTTGAAGGGATGCAATTAAGACAATATTATCTGTTTTTATTTTAGTGCTGGAACTGGGACATGTGGAACCTTTATGATAAGCAGTGAAATAAAACTGGCAGGTATCTGTAACTGGTTACTTCAGTGGCTTCCAGCGCAATTAACGGCATGGAGATTGCAGGACTGCCCCGTTAACTCAGGATGCAGATGTGATTGTTGGGCAGTCAGGTAAGGAAGCAGCCGTTTCCTAAATGCCATGATCTCTGTTAAACAGCCAGACCCCCTAGGGTATTAGATACATCACATGTTTCTTACCATCAATTCCTCAACAGATTTATGCCCATTTCCTAACAAAAAAAATTACTATTGCAGTACCATGGTAGTCATGGTTCCAGATGGTAAATCCATGGTACTTTGATATGTTTGAGACACTCCTACTCATTATTTGTTGAGACTATTTTCCACATTTTAGAATAGTATTCAATAATGGGCTGCTCTCACTGCTACCATTAGGCAGGCGGTATCGCAGCATCAGGACCCGCACCAGCAGACTTCTTGACAGCTTCTTCCCCAAAGCAATCAGACTTTTGAACTCTTGATCTCTCACGATCAATATACATCAGTACTGCACTTTATTAATCTCACACTGAACTATCATAAATTATCAACCAACAGCCTGAATGTAAATACAGCATAATACTGTATATTTTCTATATACTATTTTTATTGTATACTGTTTATTCTATATTGTGTGTATGTGTATCCTATATTGTATATTGTGTTGTGTGTAATTATGTGTATATTAGATATGTAAATTATGTTGTGTAAATCTGATGTTTTCGGATATCTCCCGACCTTTCGGTTAGTAACCCAGAGTCTTAAACGCTGAGCCACCACTGGCCACAATTAAGTTTTTGTTAATTAATTTTTGATTTGATTTTGATTTGATTTAATACAAAATATAAAATAAAACAAATTGAATTATGGGAATTACAGTATACCAACTTCACAGATTCTGTTTCTCACAAAAGCCCAAACGGTCAACAACACTTCACAGTGTTTGGCCACTTGGGGCAGTGGTTCATATTTCGGGAAGCACAGACTGATTTCAGCTGCTGAACTATTAACCTACTTTCGCCAAATTCACAGTGTGAATTGTCCTTTAAGTGACCAAGATCTTTATCAGATTTGTGTGCACAAAGAATGCCACATTAACAGTCACATCTTATTATGAAATCTGATGATGAACGGAGAAGAATGGCATTTTGTTTACAAATAGACAAATATGCACAGGCAAAACATTGATGCAGAAAGTATTCTGGGTTTGTCAGGACTGTATTCCAACAGCTGAATTCATTCTCATTAGAAAGATTCAGGCAGCCTCAACAAATCCCAGGTGGCCTCTTTTATTTGTCACACTCCTGTGCAGTTATGGTGTTGTGATGCAAATTTGTCTCCCATTAAAATCTGCATGCATGAGTAAAGGAGGTCTCCTACAAATTCCACACAGCTTCAAGTACCAAACCCATCCATTGCTCATGGTTAAGAGGGACTGCATGATTCTGCTGATGTATTTTTAGTGAAAGGCGGAAGTGGTTGTGACTCAATCCATAAACCAATGTAATAAACCAATAAAAAATAAACCTCACAAAAGCACGTCATTTCATATTAAAGGGATAGCTGATTAACATTAACCAAGTAAGTGCTGGAAAATTACTGTTCATGTTAACTAATGTACTCAACTGATGTTAATTAATATAAACTTATTGTAAAGTGTTACTGATGCAATCTATAAATTAATAAATAAATCAAATGAGTTCTATTAATAAACATAAAGAAAAGGAATTGCCTTTTTAATCCCTGCAGAACACATTTCTATCATATACGTCCTACAAACTTTTAGTTTGTATAGTTTACAGTGAAGGAGTGTCTCCACAGGTACAGGCCCCAGCCTGTGACTGCAGGTGCACATGCAGCTGCCAGACCTTTGGGAGGAGTTTTATTTATTTTTGTCCTGTCCTCACATGTCACTCAAGATGATGGGCAGCTGTGGCTGGAGATACACAGAGGCTGCTGTCATCCGCCATCACCATCACCCTCTTTAATGATGGAGGTGTTTGTGTGGGACACACACCAAGGAGAGCACGCATCGAGGAGCCACTGAAATGCTATACAGAAACTTTGGGGCAGATTTGACATAACTGTAATATTAACCAATGTGCAGCATTGTCTCTGGATTGGGACACGGTAAAAAGGCTGGCAGCCCGTGGGCTTTTACTGTAACAACAAGAGCACAATCAGTTACCTGGCATAAACTCAAGGCACCGTGGAGCCATCTTGACAGGGACATGTCTGTCAGACCTAATAGAGCAAATACTAGAAATATCAACCCAATTTTATTCACCAGAATAGGGTTGCAACAGCCGTTCGTAAGGGCTTAAATAAACTTGGGGACAAAGTTCACACTAGGGGGTTCGTAAGTACTACCGTAGTTTATTTGTAAGTACATTGCAAGAAACAATATTTTAACCATTTGGAATTACCCACATTTACTAATGTGGGTAATTAACTAATAAAACAAATGATTGCATTGTTCCTGTATATATTGATTTCAAACATACAAACATGGAAAAAGTATGTGAACCCCATGGGCTAATGAAGTCAACAAAAGCTAATTAGAGTAAAGAGGCAAACCTGGCATCCAATTGATGAAACAACAGTGAACCCCTGAGTGACAGCTAAAAGACTTGAAGGACTCATTGGAAATGGTGTTTACTATGCAGAAAACATTAAAAAGGCATGGTGTCCACTGCAGGACAAAACGAAGGAAGTTTGCCAAAGACCACCTTAACACTCCACAACGGTACTGGGAAAATGTTTTGTGGACTGATGGAACCAATGTTGAATTGTTTGGGAAGAACACACAGCATTACCTATGGTGTAAAAAGGGCACTACATACCAACATAAAAACATCATCCCAACTGTGAGGTATGGTGGAGGGGGTATCATGATTTGGGGCTGCTTTTCTGCTTCGCAGCCTGGACCGCTAGCCATCATCGAGGGAAAAATACATTTTAAGTTTATCAAGATATCCTACAGCAGTGTTTCTCAACTGGTGGTTCGCAGGTCGGACTGGGTTGCGGACAGCAGGGAAAGAACAATACCATGGTTCTCCCATTGAAGATATTTCGGCGGCCGCCCAAGTGATAGCCTATTGAGGACTGCCGAGGCAGATTTAATGATAATCTCGCAATCAGCTAAAGGCTTCTCATCTGCATATTCGCACAAGTGTAACGGAACCAGCTCGCAATCATGATCTACTCTTCTCTCTGGTGCGCGCTATTCGATTTTACATGAGTAAAAGTAACTTATAAGTAAAAAAGTAGTTATATATTTCACAAAATGTTATAGTTTCATATAAAATAATCTAAAGATAGAATCTATTAGACATAATTTTATATCAACAGTGGCAGTTGTAGTTAAAGTTTCAAGATATGTTTCAGCAAGTATTTATTTTTTAAAAAATATTATAAGTTTTTATTATTATTGCTATTTTTTAAGACTAGCTACACTGACCTAACCATGGCAATGAGGAACCTTTTCTCTTGTGTAATATGTATGTTCTGTTTGAATTATGTTTGAAATTAGGTAACAAATGGGATAATAATGGGCTCATATAAGTAAATATGCTCTTCAATTTTTAAAAGGGGGAGAGAAAATGTCCTGTCACTTTTGTTGTTCAACATAAAGAATGTCATTTG